>NC_066579.1:264007972-265207972 GCF_024323335.1 Lathyrus oleraceus | reverse complement strand
TTAAAGTCACCAACACAGCATCACTGGCAGAAATCTGTACTTGTAAGCATCAAACCCTCCCCTCACAGGTGAATTCTAACAAGGTCATCCTAAGGCGGACAATGATCTTGACAATCGGGCAAAGATACTCAACGGGTTTGCCCTTTCGGGTTTGCCGTTGCAGCTCTCTTAAGATCGTCTAAACCAAAGATCTGGGAAAGCACGGTCACCGAAGTCAACAGCTCAGATGAGGTGACTCAACCAAAGTGGATACTCCACAAAGGAAAAGCACTCTCAAATAAACCTCGTCCGGCATGTGGTATGTCACGTCGCCAAAAACATGTTGACCTAACATGAGAGGCAACATGAGACCACACTAATCCTAGGTGTATACTCGGGTCTGGGTTTTAGCCCCACTCAGAACACCCACCCCAAACAGAGGAACCAACCTGTACAGGATCAGCACAATGATAGTATGATGCATGCAAACAGATATGCACATATATACAACATAATAATCATAAATGCAATAAATAGAGCAACACAAGCAACCTAAACCCTATCCTAGAGAGCGCTAGGAGAGACTCGCTTAGGGAAGATGGACTAGCAAGAGGTCAACTTCTCTATTTTCCCCAGCAGAGTCGCCAGCTGTCGCATTACGCGAAAAACCGGCGGGAAAACAAAAACAACAGAGCCGCCACCGCGCGTTATTTATCCCAAAAGAGGGAAAGGAAACGCTCGAAGTAAACCTGGAAAAGACATGGTCTCGCGACCAAAGAGAATGGGATCGGGAGTCGGTTATGCGAAGGGAAGGTATTAGCACCCCTACGCATCCGTCGTACTCGACGGGATCCACGCACAAAAGGAAGGAATATGGTTGCTAAACGCTGCTCAAATAAACACACACTGGCTGAAAGAGACACAGGAAAACAAAAGAAACTGACTCGGCAGGACATCGCATCCTGGGCCTACGTAGTCTACCAGGCATAGACATCAGAGTCGACGTAGTTCGGACTAGGGGGAAACATGCTCGCTAGGATGTCGCATCCTATGCATACGTATCTTCTCGGACTAAGAAGAATCAGAGCACTCGTAGCTCGGCTAACACACGCCAAACAAAACAACACAGGAAATCGACTGCCAATCGTTGGGCTTACGTCAAACTCCTACACAAAACAAGCAAACATGGAAACCGAATGCCAATCGCTGGGCTTACATCAGACTCCGAACCAAACACACTCACACTGGAAACCAAATGCCAATCGTTGGACTTACATCGGACTCCAAGCACACAACAAGAGGATACGGAATGCCAATCGCTGGGCTTACATCCATCTCCTAACACACACAAAGACAAAACAAAAAGGGCGCCCGGAGAGATCAGCTCATCTCCTGCCTACGTACCTCATCTGGTATGAGGATCAGGGCGACGTAGTTCCCCTACGCAGGGACGAAGGACTAGCCTAACCAGATAACAAAGGGAGACACAACTAGGGAGACTACGACTCGAGCCTAGATGTTATCATGCAAATCATCCCTAAGTTAAGGTTGCTATCTAACTTGCACAGGGAGCAAGCTATCCTAACAACACAACAGTCATACGGAAGCACACAGCAAGCACACACACTATATACAAACAGAGGGGGCTCAAACAAGGCAAGGCTTTACTCAAGGGGTCATGTCAACCTCGACAAACAAGCCACTGTATCAGGGTGATGTTAGCTCTTAACCCTAACATTGAATGTGTGGGTTCAGAAAGTGGGAACCCTCCTACACATATGACTGACTCAACTGTACAACTGTACAAGGATCTTGGGTTAATACCCACTATGCATCAACACCAGTTGTGTGAGCAAAGGGATGACTCAACTGAATAGCAGGAGATGGATTGCACATCTCTTTTGTCTGCCAATTGCCTTATCAAAGGTCTTTGATGTGTACAGGGAAAAGATAAACAAACACAAGCATTGCCTCTTAAGAAGGACTTCAGACAGGTGCCTGGCCAAATAACAGGCCAGGTCCTCCAGACTACATGGAGTTATAGACATTATACCTCAATGCTCAAGCTATCAAGCAAAGCAAAAGCAAGTTCACAAAGGAACTATAGCAACTAAGGTACCTGAAAACAATCCAACATAATCAGTACACAACTCAAACAAAAGTCAAACAGACAATGGTCAACAGTTAATTGTACACAGTCAAACAACAATCAAGCAAAGCAATGCACAAAGGTGCAAGCCACAAGGCCTAAGTACAAGTCTCAAAGCCTACAAAACAAACTCAAGGTTAGTCATAAACAAGCAATGCACCAACTCCAATTGAGTCACATCATCAAGTATAAGCAATTGTGCTCTTTGACCTGAAACAAAGCTCAAACACTAAGCACTAACCACTAGGACAAGGCCTAGGGTCAAAATGGGAGCAATAAACCAAAACAGAACATGAAAATTATCAAGAATCAAGATTAGTCAGTTAGGAACAAAATCCAAAAGATCTCACATTCATATCATGCACCAATTTCATTTCATAAAGCATTTAGTGCAAAGCATGCAATTTGAAGCTCATAGAACCAAACAGAATGAATCAATCCACATTAACTCAAAACCATTTCAATAAATCCCAAGAAAAATCATGGCTAAACAGCATTCATCATAGGATCATCACACCATATTTAGGTCATTTGGATAAATGGAAGCATGTCAAATAAAATTCATAAGGCAAGGAAAGGCAAAACAAGCTCAAAGGAAGCACAAATTCATGCATCAACTTCACACAAGCACAAAACAGAATCTACACATGATAAATGTATCAAACGAAAGCCATGGCAAACTTCAAGGTGTCTAGAATACATGTGCAAAATTTCAAGTCCATCCAATAAACATCAAGAGTTTCACAAATCATAGAAGTTCATGACTCTCAAAAAGTCCACAAATGGTCAAACAGAAGAGAAATTCTCAAACAAATTGGAAATGCACTCAAAAATTCTACACAAATTCACAAGCAAACTTAACATCCAGAAGTATCATCATGCAAAAATTCAAATCATTTGGCATTCAATAGGACTGGTAAATAAAATCAGCAAGTCAAGCAAACAAAGGTGTGACACAAATTGTCACACCTACATTCATCATAGCATATCTCCACAACCAGAAATGATAAAATCACAAACTCTATACCAAAAAATCCCTAAAGGTGTCTAGATTAAGCATGCAAATTTTCAGCTCCATTGGATTAAGCATCATCATTTCACAACCAAAATAGCAAGCAAGGTGCAACAAAACACATGTATGAACAAACCCTAGGCTACGTTAAAAACCACACGTGCACAATTTCTGGAAAAATCACCATAAAATACTAGAGATCATGATGAACACAATGGAAAAAATGTCATCTCAATTGGACAAATATTTTTGGAGTTTTGAATTTTTTAATGTAGAGAAAAAATAAAAAAATGATGAATGAAGGCATGTGAACATGATAAGTGAAATGAAGAAAAATCAACAAAGCATATATGGAAATGCTTCAGCATGGAATCGATCCATGTATGTTTTCAAAACCTGGCGCGCTTGTAATGAAACTATGCGTTTCATTAATCCTACGTGGATATGCTTGCGCTCAGAACCAATCAAATGGACACGTTGGATCCACTTGTACCAATGCATGGCAAAAAACAAGGAACCACATGTAGCTAGCGTGAAAACAGATCAAACATGTTCTGGAATTGAAAAATTAGGGTTCATCATCATGTTCATACGTTCTTCATCATCAAGAACTTTTCATCACCAAAATTGACAAACAGCATACCATTGTGTTCATCTTCTAATGCACATTAACATGTTAACATCAATTTGCCCTAACTCTTGCTAACATGCTTGGATCGATCAAAAGAAAATTCACATATCAATCTTATAATCAACATAACTTTCTGAATTCTCAATGAAAATCAAAACTACAAGGCTCAGCATGCTCATGGATCAAAGATCTACAAAACACATAGCATAATTTCAACAATTGCAAGATTCGAATTCCAACCTTCACAGATTGCAGAACTGGATCTTGGAGTTTTCAGGCCTCGCAAGATGGAAACAGAAGCTCTCCAATGCTCAGGTAGCTGAATGGATGAAGGAATGTTGATCAATCTTGCTCGATCTTGCTCAGATCAACAGCTGCCATTGATGAAGCTTGATGCAACAGTCCAAGATTCTGCTCGAAAATGGAGGATTATTGCTTCAATCTTCTTCAGCAATGCTTGTGAATGATGGAACAAACAAAGATCATGCAAGGTTTATGAAAAAAATTGCAGAAAAATGGAGAGAAAAAGTTGAGAGCAAAATGTGATTTTGATCTAGATCTGGTTCAAATGGAATGTTAATGCCAAATTCTGTTAGAATTATCCTTATATATGGTGGATTAATGAAGATGCTAATCAAGGTTAAGCCAAATGCAAGGTAATTAGGGAAATGAAGTGTTATGCCCAATTGGTCAATCCACCCTCATGTGCATGGAAACAATGCTACAATACACGTTTTTCCATCCAATTCACTTGCAAAATGGTTTTGGAGGCAAATGCAAGTGAAACCAAGTGAATGCAATGCTTATTTTTCAAATTCATCTTTTTCCCTCCAAATTCAAATTCAATTCACATGAAAAATGCAATATTTTTGTGATGAGATTTGATGAATGGTAATGCATGAATTGGATAGAAGAGATCAAAAGAAAGATGTTCCAAAAAGAACCACATGATTTGGCCTTTTGGTTCAAAAGTTATGCCTTCTTGAACTTCAAATTTGCTTGACAATGATTTGATCATAATTCTTCAACCACACATGAGAAATTCATGTTCTTGGACTTTTTGTAAAGGTGAGAGCAATATCTTCAACTTTCATGTTGGACAAAATTTCATTTGAAGCTTCTTTGGACATGTAATTTTGAGGAGAAGACCTTTCCATTTTTGGCAATTTGAAATTACAGGTCACTTACTATTTTTGGAAACTTTCCATCTGACCTCAAATTCTTCAATGTTGATCTTTGACATGTCAAATGAGACTTGTATGGACATGAATGAGGCCTCTCTAACCATCTCCCCCCTTCAAATCCATGATTTCATGCACAGTTGATCATAGTTGACTTTCTAGGGTTTCAGATGAATTGCATCTTGACTGATGAGCTTTGAACATCCAACCTTTGGCCAAACCACTTCAAAATGATCCCTAGGTCATGTGAACTCAATGAACCAACCTTAGGGCTTTGCTTCAATAGGAAATGCACTTGCTTGCTTGCACAACTGGATCTCCTGACCAGTCTTGACTGATGACTTGCACTTGGGCAATGGACAATGCAATGCTATGCAGTGGACAATGCTAATGTTAATGACCTAACATGAAAATGTATGTACAAAATGGGAGGTGCAAATTTGAGGTGCTACAGCGACCTCAAAAGCAATGCATGAATCCGCATTCATGTAGATGCGACTATTCTCCTGATCTCATTGATACCAATTCGATTACACCTTTGTATGACTTCGACGATTCGATCTAACATGCCGAAGAAGAAGGCGAAGAAGATTGTGATCTGCTGGAAGATTAGCCAGGTTGTTGAGACAGGAGGAGAAGGTGATTCAACCGCATGAAGAGCAAGTCGAGGCTGTTAATCTGGGGACCGACGAGGTCAGAAGGGAAGTAAAGGTTGGGGCCGCCTTGGAGGCGAGTGTCAAGAGCGGAGGTGATGCCATTCAGTCTCAAGAACGCCGGTGCCACGTATCAGAGGGTTATGGTGACTTTGTTTCATGATATGATTCATCATGAAATTGAATGCTATGTTGATGACATGATAGCAAAGTCCCAAACAGAAGAGGGGTATTTGGTAGATTTGGCCAAGTTGTTTGACCGACTGAGACAATTCAGACTGAGGTTGAATCCGAATAAGTGCACTTTCGGAGTGCGGTCCGGTAAATTGATGGGGTTTATTCTGAGCGAAAGAGGAATCGAGGTTGATCCTGCTAAAGTAAAAGCAATACGAGAAATGCCTGAACCGAAAACAAAGAAGGAGGTTCGTGGTTTCTTAGGTAGATTGAACTACATTTCACGGTTCATATCTCATCTAACAGCCATGTGTGAACCTATATTCAAGTTGTTAAGAAAAGATCAAACGGTCAAGTGGAATAATGATTGCCAAGCGGCATTTGAAAAAATAAAAGAATATTTGCAGGAGCCTCCGATTCTGATGCCTCCCGTGGAGGGACGACCGTTAATTCTGTACTCGACAGCCATCGAGGGGGCTATGGGGTGCGTACTGGGGCAGCATAACGAGTCTAGTCGAAAAGAGCATGCAATTTACCTTAGCAAAAAGTTTACCGACTGTGAAAAAAAATATTCACTCCTCGAGAAAACTTGTTGTGCTTTGGCATAGGCTGCTCGCCGACTAAGACAGTATATGCTGGTTCATACCACTTTATGGATTTCCAAGATGGATCCGATCAAGTATGTATTTGAGAAGCCAGCATCGAGAAGCCAACATAGACCGGACGGGTTGCGAGATGGCAGATGATTTTGACTGATATGATATCCAATACACCTCTCAGAAAGCAATAAAGGGGATTGTATTGTCTGATTACCTCGCCCAGCAACCCATTGAGGATTATCAACCGATGAAGTTTGAATTCCCTGATGAGGACATCATGGTTCTCAAATCGAAAGATTGTGAGGAACCGATCCCGGAGGAGGGGCCTGACCCTGAATCCGAACGGATTCTGATGTTTGATGGGGGCCGTTAATGAGAATGGTAATGAGTTGGAGCTGTTTTGGTTACGTTGAAAGGATCCCACATTCCTTTTGCTACCCGACTAACAATTGAATGCACCAACGATGTGGCTGAATACGAAGTTTGCACGGGTATCGAACCTCGGTGCGTACGTCTACTGGGGCAACGCCTTTCTCGATGTGTATGGGACGGGAGCCGTGCTACCAGTCGAGGTCCAAATTCCGTCATTGAGAGTCCTGATGGACGTAAAATTGAAAGAGACGGAGTGGGTAAGGACTCGGTACGAAGAGTTAAGCCTAATTGAGAAAAAGAGGCTGGCAGCCACTCGTCATGGGCAGTTGTACCAGCAGCGAATGAAGCGTGCTTTTGACCGAAAGGTACGACCTCGTGTGTACCATGTGGGAGATATGGTGTTGAAAAGGATCCTTCCTCCTCAAAAGGATCGTAGGGGAAAGTGGACACCCAATTATGAAGGTCCATACGTGGTCGAGAAGGTTTTCTCTGGCGGAGCCTTGTTGTTAACGACATGGATGGCGAGGATTTTCCATCCCCTGTGAATGCAGACGCAGTTAAAAAATACTTCGTATAAGAGACCCGCTGGACGAAAAGAATAAAAGAGTCCAGGCAAAAAAGGGCATCCCGGCGAACCAAGAAAAAAAATGAAAAAAGGTTCGGGCAAAAATTAGGGATAAAAAGGAAAAATTGTACACCTGGCAAGTCGAAAACCCCACAAGGGCGACTTGGGCAAAAAAGGGTATCCCGGTGGACTGAAAACCCGAAAGGGCGGTCCAGGAAAGAGAGGGATTGAAACGAACAACTGCGTCTAGCATGATCGTTTGTACTGTGGTTAAGACACCTGGATAATCCCCAGCAGGGATCAGTCGAAAGCGTCTTGTTCAGAAGGCAGAAAGCACGAAGAGTCTTGAGGACATATGGGATGTAACCGAGTTGGAACTCGATGAGATCACGGGTTCACATTGCCATTAGGATATATTTTCCTTTTGTACGCAATTACCTCTTTTCAGGAATTGCTTCCTCTGTATTGCTCGATTTTTGAGCCACCTTTTTCAATCAATAAAGTGCATATTCAGTCAAATAATTTTGTTTTTGTTTTCATTACCGCTTTGATTGCAAAAACATCCGTTTATTTTGATAAGAATCTTTGCATTTTGAGACATGGAGATCCCTTCCAATGCATGTTCAGAAGATTGAAAACCTGAAATCTTATTCGGAAGGTTGAGTGACCTAGGTGTTGAAATCTTGACACGCCTGAGGCACGTTTTTATCTAACAATCTCTTTTGCAGGTGCTATTAGATATTTTCACTCACTTACAGGTTGGGATGTGAAGCCTTTTGACAAAAGATCCGCGTGGAGTCCAATCAGGGACGAGGAATGGAGGAACGGTGAAAGACAACGGAAGAACGTGCGACGATCGTGGAGGATTAATCAAGAAGACTCTTCAAAGTCCGAAGAATTGGAAAGTTGATACCAATTTGAGGGGTTCGATCTCCGTAGAGTACGAAGAAGTCAAGAAAACAAGGTGATGAATCAGAAAAGTCCAGACGAGTCTGAGAGCTCTCAAAAGTGGAAAGCTGACACTGTGGTTAGATAGTGAATGCTAGTGTTCGACGAGTCGACAGGTGTTCCGTATCAGATATGTCGTATCTCCCCAGCAGATTCGAGATCGATGTTTCTTAGGCAGCCAGGGCTAAAGGTTTCTGTTCTCCCCAGCAGGTTCGAGGTCGATGTTTCTTCGACAACCAGGCCTGAGGTTGTTTCCCTAGTAGGGTGGAGGTTGTTATTTCCCCAGCAAGTCGAAGATTGTTGTTTTCCCCGCAGAGTGCATTGGTAGTTGTTTCCCAGCGAAGTCCCCAAGCGGATCGGGTTTAGTGGAGTTCATCCCTGTTGAGGGTTATCCTTTACCCAGCGGCAGTGCTATTCCCCCAACAGGGTGGAGATTGGAGCGATAGCGAGTTCCTCAGCAGAGTGCCTCGAGCTTCCTAGTAGAGTCCCTTGAGGGGGATACCTTTTTAGGCATTCATCATTTAGATAAGCATAGAATATTGCATAGCTAATTGCGTAGCATTTCCATGGTTCTGGAGCATTACGCTGTAAAAAAATCATGCATCAGCATTGCAAGCATAAACTAGTCTCAAGCCATGGTTACCGTTTGAGTATTGGTTTCACTGGTTGGAAGATCAGCGTTGCAAGTATAAATTCGACTCAAGATGTGGTTACCGTTTGAGGATTGGTTTCGCCGGATGATGAAGATGTTACTCTGAGGAGTTTAGCATCGTGACGTTGGGTCAACGGTTTTCCCCAGTAGTGCGATATTGGAGGAAGAGATTCCGTCGGGCGGAGATGGAAATGAAGATCAGAGAACATTACGCGATTACGCGAAAATCGAGGTTCAAATGGAGAAAGGGAAGTGCAGGGCATTTTCTGGAGAGCGAGGTTCAAATGGAGAAAGGAAAGTGCGGGGCATTTTCTGGAGAACGGGGTTCAACTGGAGATTGGAGTAAAAGATGGTATCAGGTATGAGGTCCTCAGGATTGTCTTCTGATCATGTGTCACCTTAGACTTTGACGAGGCCAAGAGAAGTCGTTATGGGTATCTTCGGAGTAAGAAATGCGCATGATTACCTTCCTGTTGTGAAGGTGTACCCTCTGATATGTCGCCATCAGAGTGGTGTTTGGTGTTATTTCCGACGTTGCCAGCGGAATTATCACAAGAGAATGGAGAGCGGGGTCCTAATGGAGAAAGGGAGACACAGGGTGTTTTTTGGAGAACGGGGTTCACAACGACGATCGCGAGTTATCGTCAGGCGATTGGGGTTCAAATGGAGAACGGGGTTCATTGTTTGACAGTAAGAGTGACATAAAAGTTGTGGGGTTCAAGAAAAGTAAAAAATATAATAATCCCCAGCTGAGCGCAAATTGTTCGTTTGCAGTGGATTAAGTAGGGATGGCATGCTCATGGCTTATTATCCCCAGTATAAGTCGTGGCCCACGTGCCGCCTCATTCATCACTTTTTCTTGTTTCTGCCGATGTTGACAAGCATGAGATTTTCCGATGTTCAGATTGAAGAAGCTTCCGAAGTTCAGATCGACGCAACTTGCGGCATTCAGGCCAGGTTTTCGGTGTTCAGGACGAAGTGGGTATTCAGACCAGACTTTCCGATGTTCAGATCGAAGAAGCTTCCGAAGTTCAGATCGACGCAGGTTGCGGCATTCAGGCCAGATTTCCGGTGTTCAGGCCGAAGTGGGTATTCAGACCAGACTTTCCGATGTTCAGATCGAAGAAGCTTCCGAAGTTCAGATTGACGCAGCTTGCGGCATTCAGGCCAGGTTTCCGGTGTTCAGGCCGAAGTGGGTATTCAGACCAGACTTTCCGATGTTTAGATCGAAGAAGCTTCAGAAGTTCAGATCGACGCAGTTTGTGGCATTCAGGCCAGGTTTCCGGTTTTCAGGCCAAAGTGGGTATTCAGACCAGACTTTCCGATGTTCAGATCGAAGAAGCTTCCGAAGTTCAGATCGACGCAGCTTGCGGCATTCAAGCCAGGTTTCCGGTGTTCAGGCCGAAGTGGCACTCATGCCAGTTTTCCGATGTTCAGATCGAAGAAGTTTCCGACGTTCAGGTTGAAGCACTTGTGGCACTCAGGCCAGTTTTTCCGATGTTCAGATCGAAGAAGTTTCCGACGTTCAGGTTGAAGCACTTGTGGCATTCAGGCCAGTTTTTCCGATGTTCAGATCGAAGAAGTTTCCAACGTTCAGGTTGAAGCACTTGTGGCACTCAGGCCAGTTTTCCAATGTTCAGATCGAAGAAGTTTCCGACGATCAGGTCGAAGTACTTGTGGCATTCAGGTCAGCTTTCCAATAATCAGACTGAAGTGGTGTTCAGGCCAATCTCTCGGTGTTCAGACCAATATTGATAATCTCATATCTTCCGATACTCAGATCAAACTCATTTCCAGTATTCAGACTGATGAGCGGCGTTCAGGCCATGGGTATTCCTGTGTTACCATTTATTTTGGTATCCAGGTTAACGTTCTTTTCGGTATTCAGGCCGACTGTCTCCGTATCAGACGAATTCTTCTTTTAAGATCGCTTCTTTGCCGATTCTGACAGGCATTGTTAATTATTCCCCAGCAGAGCGCAAATTGTTCGTCTGTTCTTTGTATTCAATCACTCTTCACTCTGATCATCCGAAAGCCGAGGCTGTTCATATCGACAGGTTCACAGTGGATTGAATAGGGGCATCTGTAACACCTCAAAATTTGCCCTCCTCCTCTTGGGACTAGTTTAGCATTGCATTTCATTTTTTTAGGACATTAGGCATTTGCATATTGCATATCATGAGGAAATAATGAAGTCATCCTCCAAAGTCTTTTCAGAGATGGAGAAGTGATATGATTCAAGCTTGAAGGTTTCCATGAATTGATGATTAGCCATCTGAGGGTATGGGCTTCAGTTAGGGTTTCCTGATACTTCAAAGCTTATGCATTATCTTATTGCAAGGGTATATCACCATCATCATGGTTATGTCATCTTTAAGGGCTCCATTGTCCATGTTCAAGTTCCTTTGGATTAGGGTTTTGACCTCTGGTCAACCCTAATCAATGACTTTTATTCCAGTTAGGGTTTCTCAAGGAAGTGAGTTATTTGTTGATGATGAAGATCACATGGTTATGTGGAGAAGCTTATATGAACTAGGGTTTCATTTCTGAGCCAATTCCTCAAGTGGTTGAGGCTCAAGCTGATCAGAGCATGTCAAGGTCATCTAAGGACCTATACAATCAACTGTGCCAGAGCTAAGGGCTTTGAGGTGGGGAAATGAGTTTCAACACTTCATTCATGTTCAAAAGAGGTTCATTTTTCATTACAAACCTATATCTTGAAGATTTTGAAGTCAGATCAAAAGTTTCCCAAAATGGAAAGTGACCTGTAATTGAAAGTTTCCAAAAATGGCAAGTTTTTGGACCATCTTCAACTTGACTTTCCAACATCAAAGAAGCTTCAAAAAAATTATGTCCAACATGAAAGTTGAAGATCTTTCTCTCCCATTTCCAAAAAGTCTAAGATCATGAGCATCTGATGAATGGTTGAGGAGTTATGATCAAATGATCATCAAGTGTGCATGAAACTTCAAAATGCTATAACTTTTGATCCAAAGCTCCAAATGGAGTCACTCTTTTTGCAAAATGCATGTCATGACCAATATTTTCCAAATCTATCATTGCATTGCATGAAAAAGGTTCACATGATCATGTGTACATTCAAGTGCATTTTGGAGGGAAAAGGGGGAATTCAAATTTGGTGAATCACATGAGTAAATTTCCACTTCCATTGAGTTTATGAGATGATTTTAAGTGGCTTTGGATATTCGCATGGCATTGTTCACGTAGGAATTGTGCATGCAAGCTCATTTTTCATTTTTGTGCAAAACATTCCATAATTCATTAATTTTAATTAACCAAGTCTAATGTGGATTAGCATTGTGATTAGTGGAACATATAAATAGAAAATCATAACAGAATTTGGCATAATCACATTTTCTAGATCTAGATATTGCTTTTCCCTCCAAAATTCTCTCTCATTGGATTTCAAAAATTCTCCACACAAACACACTTTTTCTTCATAGAATCATGATCATGGACGACTTTTGAGCAAGATCCAGCCATAATTCGTGGAAATTGAGCAAGATTTGGAGTTGTTCAAGCACATCAACACTTCAATGGAGGTTTGAAATTCAACAAGATCCAGGATAATTCAAGTGCCAATTCCTACATAGAGCTTCATATCAAGGTTGGAGGAGAAGATCTGGATATTTTTTGAAGCATGAATCCACTGTTTTTGGTCACTGCACAACAGGTTGGTGGATTTTCGAACCTTTTCTTTTGCTAATTCGTGCATAGGATCTTATAGATCTCACTTAGTAGAGAATGCTGATATAATTATTTCTAAATTTGGATAAGTATTGAAGAAGATATGATGATTTTAAGGTTTAGATCTAGGAACTTCCCGCCTTCAATTCGTGAAATATATTGAGAACTAGGCTTAGATAATAGGATATTCGTGATCTACTCGTCGAGATCTTTCCAACCATATAAATATCATAAAATTCTGGAAAAAAAATTGGTGGAGCTCCGCCGGAGACGGCCGGAGAAGACGGTTGCTCCACCGTCCTCCGCCGCCTGCAAACATTGGCTAGGGTTAGCTCCAAAACGACGTTGTTTTGCTGAGCGCATGTTTTGACCGTGTGTACCCAGTTCGATTCCACGCCTCGCTGCTTTCATATTTCGCTTTTGATTTTCCCTACCTTGGCCAAAACGGCAGCGTTTTGAACGCGCCTTGACCTCCATTCGATCCCTGGCTGTGTCATTTCCATCTTTAATTCACAATTCATATTTCATTTTCCATGTTATATTTCATATTAATTCATTTTATTTTCATTCAATTTCCAAAATTCATAACAAATAGCAAAATGATCCAATTTGATCCTAGTTTTTTTCACTTTCTTGTTTGAATGTCTTTTATTTTGTGATGTTTATTTCATGATTTTTTCACTGCTGGATTTTTATTTGTTGATTTTTGATTGCACATATATGCAAAATTGACATGTTGAATTCATTTGCTTGTGAAATGCTCATACATTATCCAATTGCCATGAAATTTAACATGATTTATCCTTACATGTTGCTTGATTTTTGACATTTGGATTGGCATTTTTAGCATTTTCCATTTCTGTTTTGGATACATGGATGTAGGGTGTGACAATGTGTGTCACACATTTTGATGTTGATCTTATTCATTTTCTTATACATATCAATTGAGCTTTTCTGATTCCAATTTTTTGCATGATGCTTGTGTTTGACATTTTATGTGCACATAAAAATTTTCATGATTGTTTGATTCATTTCTGTTTTAAAATGGAATTTTGATTCTTGATGTCCAATTGTGTGCTTTGTAATTGCCTTTGCCTTATCTTACTCATGTGATGACTTTGCTTGATGCTTTAGACTTGGTCCTTTTTAGGACATGTTCTTGCTTGATTAAAGTTGCTTCTTGTTGAATATCAACTTCTGTTTTGACCTTTTCTTTGCTTTTGACCCTAGGCTTTGCACTAGGGGTTTGTACTTACAATTTGAGCTTTGTATTTCAGGTTCAAGCATTTAGCTCTATGGTTGATGTGGCCTCATCATTTGAGATTTCCATTTGCTTTGTTTGCTAACATTTGGTTATGTTGTAGGTCCTTTGGTGGTGAATCACTTGAGTGTTTGCCTCTTATGGCTTAGATGTTGTACATATTGGGAATGTCTGACTATTGTTATCTGTTGGTTGTTTGTCTGAATAGAATACTGATTGTTTAGCTCTTCATACAGGTACCTTAGCTACTTTAAGCTCATTATTTGAGATTTGCTTTGCTTGTGGTTGGCATACCACTTAGGTAACCTCTCTAACTCCATGTAGTCTGGACGCCCTTTCGTTTCTGTTTGGCAGGCATTTGGCTGAAGTCCTCCTTAAGAGGCGATGACTGTGTTTGTTTACTTTTGTGCTGTTACATGTTAAGACCTCCTAAGTGAAGAGGCAATTGGCAGATAGAAGGGATTTGCAATCAATCCCCTGCTATTCAGTTGAGTCTTTCATTATGCTCGCACTACATGCTGATGCTTTTGAATAAACACCCAAAATCTTGTATAGTCAGTCAGGTGGAATAGGGTCCCTCATTCTGGACCCCCACACCTTCTTTGTCTTGAGCTCACCTAGGCCAGGGTTAAGAGCTATGAGGTCTAACCCTCATTACCTTTCATCTACTCACCCTAACTCTCAATGTTAGAGGTTAAGAGCTCCAGATTACCATTGCATTCAGGCTTGTTTGTCGAGGTTGACATGAGCCCTTGACTAAAGCCCACCCTTGTGTGAAGCCTCTTGTTTGTATATAGAGTGTGTGTTTCCTTTTGATATGTTTATCTGCTTTCCACTTCTCACCTCCTTTTTTGTAGGAGTCGTACGTTTAACTTTCGAGGAAGTTGAACGTATGTAGAGTTAGGACTTGAGTTGACTCACTTCCTGTGTGAGTCAAACTCTTGTTAGAGACCTCAACCTAGGGTTATAATTTGCATGACGACTATTAGGCTCGAGTCAGCCTCCCTTTTAGTTTGTTATTCCCTTGGTCTTTGGTTAGGAGAATTTCTCCCCTGTTTAGGGGAACTACGTCGCCCTGATCCTCATACCAGATGAGGTACGTAGTCAGGAGATCGTGCGAGATCTCTCCGGGCGCCCTTTTTCTTTTTTGCGTGTGTTCTGCTTGGCAGCTATTAGGTCCGAGTTCCCGACTCCCTTTTAGTCTGTGTGTTCAACATCTTTGTTTCTTCTGACGTCTCAGCGTCTTCTTGGTGTTTGCTTGACAACTATTAGGCTCGAGTGCCAGACTCCCTGTTAGCTTGTTTGTTTGATAACCTTTTGGTGTGTGTTGGAGTCGGATGTAAGACCAACCATTGGTATTCCGTTTCCTTATTTGTGTTTGTTGTTCGGAGTCAGACGTAAGACCAGCCATTGGCAGTCTGTTTCCGTTTGTGTGTTTCTTTTGACGTCTCAGCGTCTTTGTGTTGTGTTTTGTTTCGGCGTGCGTTAGCCGAACTACGACAACTCTGATTCTCATTCCAAATGAGATACGTAGGCATAGGATGCGATATCCTAGCGAGCCTGTTCCCCATTTCCCCGAACTACATTGACTCTGATGTTTGTTTCTGACAAACTACGTAGGCCCAGGATGCGACATCTTGCCGAGTCCGCCTCCTCCGTCTTCTTCCATCTGTGTTTTATTCCAGTGTGTGCATTCTTTTGAGCAGTTATTTAGCAACCTTATTCTTTTCTTTTGAGCGTGGATCCCGTCGAGTACGATGGACGTGAGGGGTGCTAATACCTTCCCCTTGCGTAACCGACTCCCGATCCTAGCAATCTCTGGTCATAAGACCATTCCTTTCCCTTTTTCAGGTTTACTTCGAGCTTTTCCTTTCCCTCCTTTAGGATAAATAACGCACGGTGGAGGCTCTGTGTCTTTTCCTGCCGGTTGTTTTTCGCGTTGCGACAACGTGATTATGTTAGCTCTGGTGGGTGCATTCTCGCTGCTCAATCCGAGGACCAAGGCTGGGAACTTGCTTTTAGGATGTCCTGTTGAGGGGAGTTAGTGGAGGTCTTTTGTCTCGTAATAATACCAAACCTTCAGCGGTAAACGTATTATTCTCGACTGAGGGGCTAGAAGCTGAAAAACTTATGTTCTTAGAACCTACCAGTGAGGGGCGGGCTAAATTCAGGAAACCTTAACCTTCAACCAACCCGGTTTTCAGGTATTCTTGTTGGAGCAGAACTTTGATCTCTTATATGTTCCTCAGTGGTTTTCTCTTCAGATAGTGCAACATGACAGTTGTTCAAGCAGATACAGCAATCCTGATTCCCATGTCACTGCATTGCATCACATCATTTTGCATTCACATCATTTAACACATGTTTATCTATTTCCAGGGGTTTATATCTTCTTCTTGATTCTAGTCGGGGTTTTCTGGTTCTCCTAAGATGGATATTGGCAGAAAAAGACACGTCGCCTACAAGTTTCCTGTGGTTTGTTTGGATCCCATTCAATAGCTGATGAAGTTAATGGATCATGATTCTCTAGAAAGATTCCGGAAGGATTACGGGTTGATTCTAAGTTTCGTTAAGGTTCTCCCCAAAGATCAACACGATGCTCTCTTTACATTGCTGCAGTTCTATGACCCTCCATTGAGGTGTTTTACATTCCCAAATTATATCTTGGTCCCTACTTTGGAGGAGGTTGCTAGTTTTCTCAGAGTTCCTATCAAGTCGCAGTTGCTATTCTACAGTTCCGAGTTTCTGCCCGATTTCAGCATGGTTGCTTTAGTCACATATTTGGGGAAATCATTATTGGAGTCTAATATGTGTCAGAAAGGAGGAGTCAGTGGTTTTCATCTGAGTTTCTTAGTGGGAGAAGCCAAGAAGAAGCTTGAAGATGGTGATCAGAGGGGTTTCAATGCTGTGTTGGCTCTTGGTGAATAGGGGATTGTCTTGTTCCCTAATGTTGCAAAATTTGTGGACATAGACGCAATACGCCTCTTCGTGTTGGGAAATCCAGTGCCGACCTTGCTAGGAGATTTCTTTCATTCGGTGCATCACCGGAATGAGAATAGAAAAGGAGGATTGGTGAATTATTGTGCACCCTTGTTTCATAAGTGGTTCAGTTCTCACCTACCCAAGTCGGGAGCGTTCGTTGATTTCAAGGACTCATTAAGTTGGTCGAAGAGGTTGATGGGGATAAGAGCTAAAGATATTTCTTGGTGGTGTGACCGGAACTTGCTTCGGGCGGATATTATTCACAGTTGCGGGAACTTCCCGAATGTGTCGTTGGTAGGAAGAAGAGGAGGAATCAACTATAATCCTTCTCTAGTAGTTAGACAGTTTGGGTATGCTTTAAAAACTCCGCCTTTGGAAAAAGATGTGGAAGAATCTTTGTTTTTCCATTCTTCATCTGATCTGACTGTATCCCATAAGGTAGCTGAGGCCTGGCTCAAGGTAATCAAGAGAGGAAGGACTGTGCTTGGAAAGGGGGATTGCAGGACTTATCCTCAATATGAAGATTGGCTTCGGGGAAGAGTCGAAGAGTTTAGTATGCCCTTTCCTATTGAAGAACCTTTGTATCCACCTACTCCTGAGTAGTCAACAATGGTGAGCCGAGAGGAGTATGACAAATTGAAGAGTACCATGGAGGAACTTCAAACTGAAAACTCGAAGTTGAGTGTGAAGTTGCAAGACTTTATGCATCTATACCATGAGGCAGAATATCAGAAGGGGGAAGCTGTCAGATTGCAAAAGGAAGCGGAAAAGAAATTGGCTGTGGAGGTGAACTTCTTCAGGAAAATTGACAAAGCCTTAGGGTCATCCGTTTCTGAGGTGAGGTGAGTCAAGCAGCAGTTAACAGATGCCCGTGGTAAGTTAGTTGGGTGGCAAGAACAATGGGATGCATTTTCAGCTTCTCGGAAGGCAAAAGAGGAGGAGATGGTGGCCCAATTGACTGGTCAGATGGAGAAGTTGAAGACTCCGCTGAAGGAGAAGAATGATGAGCTCCTGTGTGCCCGTTCAACCAATGGTTACATCATAGATCAACTCGACAAGGCTCAAGAACAGATTGAAGAACTCAAAGTGCTGGCGGGTTTGAAGAAATCTAGACTTGAAGAGGTGTTCGGGGAGGATGATGGGGATTATTACATAGAGCACATCAAAGAACTGGATGGGATTATTCATAAGACGAATTTGCTTATCCAGCGTTTGACAGAATCTCCAGATCATCCTGACACGGTGGCACTGCTGGCTGAAGTTAGGAGCAGTCCTTATGGGTTGTATACAGGAGGCTGACTCCTGATTTTTGTTCCTCTTTTTACTTGTTGTGTTGTAGTAATGATCGACAGGCTTGTTGTGGAGATCCTCTTTTGATGTACTGTTGGCTAAGGCCCTTCTCCTTGAACTCATTTGTATGACGGTGTTTCTTTATTGCATCTTGGTCTCAGAAGTTTATCCACGGCTCGATCTTCTTACATTGTTTATCTAATGTGAGACTGGAATCAAGGGGTAGAATACCCTTTGGAATTGATAAACATGTCATTGCATTTGCATATCCATTAGCATGTCTTGCATAATAGGTACTGCCGCGGTGTTCTCATTTTGTTTGGTATTCCACTAGCAGGATAGCTGACTCAGGCATTCACTGATACGGTACCCGAAGGAATCAACGCAGAGCAATGGAAGGCCTACAAGAAGAGCTCGCTGAGATGAGGATTCACATGAATCAGTTCATGGACGTGGTCCAAGGAGTGGCTCAGGGACAGCAGAAGCTTAGACTGTTGATACAAAGGAATCCCCCTACTACTCAACCGGAGATTGTGATTGATCCTCCAGCTGGAGAAACTAATGGACCCAATGGACAGGGGCCTATCTCTATCCCACGTGTCAACCCTGATCAACAACCCATCCATGATGATCAGGAAGATCAGTTTACCCTACTTCAGGAAGACTTTGGCATGGGCCAGGGTATGCACGCTATGTTTCGGAGGTTGGAGGAGAGGTTGAAAGCTGTGGAAGGGCAGAATGCTCTTGGTGTGGATGTTGCTGACTTGGGGCTGGTCTCAGGTGTTAGAGTTCCACCAAATTTCAGAGTTCCAGTATTTGATAAGTACAATGGCAACTCTTGCCCGAAGACTCACGTGCAAGCTTACTTCCGCAAGATGATTGCGTATTCCGATGATGAGAAACTGCTAATGTACTTCTTCCAGGACAACCTAGCTGGGGCATCCTTGGAGTGGTATATGAGGCTAGACAGAGCCCGTATTCGCTGCTGGAGAGACTTGGTTGAGGCTTTTGTGAAGCAGTATCAGTACAATGCGGATATGGCACCTGATAGGACTCAACTCCAGAATCTGTCTCTCAAGAGCAATGAGTGCTTCAAAGAGTATGCTCAACGCTGGAGAGAGATGGCTTCCCGTGTTCAGCCTCCGATGTTGGAAAAAGAGATGGCCAACATGTTTATGAACACACTGCCCGGGTCTTATTTGGAGCGTCTGGTGGGTTGCAACGCCTCAAATTTTGCTGATGTGGTCTCTTCCAGTGAGAGGGTGGAGAACTACTTGAAGACGTGTAAGATCCAAAGTGGGGTAGGATCATCCTCGGGGTCGAAGAAGTCGTTCATAGGAGGACAGAAGAGGAGAGAAGGGGATGCAAATTCTGTGTCTTCTTATCAAAGTAGGGGTAACGAAAGGAACAATTTTCAGAATTACCATCAGCAACCCTATGTTGCAGCTATGACCATTCCGACTGCAGCACCAATGTAACAACAACAACCCCAGTGTCAACAAAATCAGTACCAACAACAACAGGGTAACAGACTTGCCTACCAACAGAGACAAAGGATGATGGATAGGCGTTTCGACACTCTTCCGATGTCGTACGCCCAGTTGCTTCCCAACCTTCAACAGTTGCAACTTGTGTAGTTACGCATTTTGGCTCCTCCTATTGACAGGCTTCCAGTGGGTTATGACGCCAATGCTAGGTGTGAGTTCCACTCTAGGGCACCTGGCCACACTATTGAGAACTGCAAAGCTTTTAAGCACAAAGTTCAGGACCTTATTGACTCAAAGGCCATTAACTTTGCACCGGCTCCTAATGTTGTCAACAATCCTATGCCGCAACATGGTGGAGCAAATGTTAACATGGTTGAAGGAGAAGTCAAATCAGTCAAGAATGTGTTGAAATTGAAGACTCCGCTGTTAGAAATTAAAGAATACTTGCTAAAGGCATATGTTTTCCCCGGTTGTGGGAGCGGTTGTTTGGGTTGTATTGCATAGAGCGGGGGTTGTGTGAGGCTGCAGCAGGGTATCCAGGCCTTGCTTGACGATGGTATCCTCTGAGCTGAAGACCTATCTGCCCAAAAGTCTGTTGAAGGGGTTATTGAAGAGGTGTTTGAGAATGCAGATGTTGATCATCTCTTTTCTGAAGATGTCGTTGATGTTGAAGAATTTACGAATGTTGTTCCTGTTGATTTTATAGTTCCTAATGATGTAATTAATTTTCCTGATGTTGTTGCTGATATTCCAAACATTGTGTTAGATTCTGATGTATTTGTTGAACTTGATTCCGGTGTTTCAGATGTTTGTATTTCAATGAATGAGATTTCTGAGTATGACTGTGACGTTGCCACTATCACAATTTTCTACCCGACTGCTCAGATCAGTGTGCCAGTAGCGCAACCGGTACCACTAGTGTGACCGCATCAATCCACTATGACCATCACGACCCCTGGTCCTTTACCTTTCACCAGTGAAAGGGCCATTCCTTGGCATTACGGGGGGAGTGTGTACACGCATGATCATAGGGTGGAGCAGCCACTGAAAATAGAAGAGGTGCATGATCAAAAATCTAAACCTGAAGTTGAAATAAAAGATCCCGCAGTGGACAATGTTGGTGGAATCGGGCGATTCACCAGAAGTGGTAGACTGTTCTCACCACCAGGTACCCAATCTGATAGTTTTGATGCCACGGAGAAGGCCAAAGGCAAGCAAGTTGTGAATGAGGGTACCTCTGCACCACAGGATGGCTCTGAGCCTGCTTTCGCGAAAGATGTGGACTAGCTCTTGAGAATCATAAAGAAAAGCGACTACAAGGTAGTCGATCAGTTGATTAAGACGCCGTCCAAGATATCTATTCTCGCACTCCTGCTGTGTTGGAGGCACACAGTGGGGCACTTCTGAAGGTCCTTAATGCTGCGTATGTGCCTCAGGAGATCTCAGTGAACCAACTAGAAGGGATTGTTGCAAATGTTCATGCAAGAAACGGGTTGGGTTTTACTGATTCTGACTTGACACCAGTTGGACGCGATCATAACAAGGCTTTGCACATTTCGATGGAGTGCAAAGACACGGTGCTATCCCATGTTCTGGTGGATACAGGTTCCTCTCTCAGTGTGCTACCTAAGAGAGCCATGTCAAGGTTAGAGGTAGAAGATTTGATCTTGAAACCTTCCGATCTTGTTGTGAGAGCCTTCGATGGTTCTAAGAGGTCGGTATTCGGAGAGGTAGAATTGCCAATTCAGATTGGATCACAAACCTTCATCACCGTCTTTTATGTGATGGATATCAGTCCTTCGTATAGCTGCTTGCTGGGTCATCCTTGGATCCATAATGCTGGGGCAGTCTCCTCGACCTTGCATCAGAAGATCAAGTTCCCGGTCAACTGAAGAATTATCACTGTCTGTGCGGAGGAGGATATTCTGGTCAGTCACCTGTCTACGTTCAAATATGTAGAGGTAGAAGGTGAGATTCATGAGACCCTGTGTCAGGCCTTTGAGGCAGTTCAAATCAAGGTTGCAGCTCTAGTGGAAGAGGTTAAAGCAGGTGCCTCTATTTCATCCTTCAAGCAGGCACATGCCTTGGTAAATTCAAGTGTTGCTCCCGGTTGGGGAGTCTTTTGGATTTACCTATAAAGGAAGACAAGTTTGGGATTGGGTATCAGCCAGCATTGGTTTCTACAACTTCAACGCCTCAGACTCGTCAAGGGCCGATTACTTTCTCCAGTGCTAGCATCATTCAGTATGGCCAGATCTCTACAATCAACGAAGAAGATGGGGATAATGATTACGACATTGACAACTGGGTGCGTCCAAGGGTCCCAAGTGAAGTTCTCCGCAATTGGTCTTCTGAAGAGATTATCCAAGTCACTCTTCTTGAAGAGTAATTTTCTTTATTTATTTGTGCATATCCAAGTCTTACGTTCCGCCCAGGGCGTAATGACTCATTGTAGGGCTCATCTATGTGAATACCTGAATTTTTTATCGTAAATAAAGGACGTATTTTTGCATTCAAATATTTTGTTCATTGTCTTTCTATTTTTGCAGTTTTCAAAAATAAAAAAAATATATTTGGAAATGTTTTGTTTAGTTTTCACTCCTTGTTCACACTCATAAGCACATACCATCACTCATGCAGATGCACGTCACCGGATCCTATTGATAACAGTTCTGCTATGGCTCGCTTCAACTTTGAAAATCCAATCTTTCAAGCTGAAGAAGAGAGTGATGAAGACTGTGAACTCCCTGAAGAACTTGTCAGGTTGTTAAAACAGGAAGAAAGGGTTATTCAACCGCATCAAGAGTCTATTGAAGTGATTAATCTCGGCACCGAGGACGTCAAGAGAGAAATCAAGATAGGGGCTGCTTTATAAGATAATGTGAAGAAGGGGCTGATTGAATTGCTCCAAGAGTATGTTGACATCTTCGCTTGGTCTTATCAGGAAATGCCAGGGCTTGACACAGACATTGTGGTACACCGTTTTCCTCTCAAAGAGGATTGTCCTCCGGTCAAGCAGAAGCTCAGAAGAACAAGACCAGAGATGACTGTCAAAATAAAGGAAGAAGTGCAAAAACAGTTGGATGCAGGGTTTCTAGCGGTTACAAATTATCCGCCATGGGTTGTAAATATCGTTCTAGTACCTAAGAAGGATGGAAAGGTACGAATGTGTGTTTACTACCGGGATATGAACAGAGCTAGTCCTAAAGATGATTTCCCATTACCTCACATCGACGTTTTGGTGGATAACACGACTTAGTTCTCGGTATTATCCTTTATGGATGGCTTTTCTAGCTATAATCAAATTAAGATGGCACCAGAAGACATGGAGAAGACAACTTTCATAACCCCATGGGGCACCTTCTGCTACAAGGTGATGCCGTTTGGTCTGAAAAATGCTGGGGCAACATATCAACGAGCTATGGTAACTATTTTCCATGATATGATTTATCATGAAATCGAGGTTTATGTTGATGATATGATTGCCAAATCTCATACGGAAGAAGAACATTTGGTGAATTTGCAGAAACTGTTTGAACGTTTGAGGAAATTCAAGCTGAGGCTTAATTCGAACAAGTGTACTTTCGGGGTGAGGTCTGGAAAACAGTTGGGTTTTATTGTTAGTGCAAAAGGGATTGAGTTGGATCCTGCCAAAGTAAAAGCAATACAAGAAATGCCTGAGCCAAGAACAAAAAAACAAGTCCGTGGTTTCTTAGGGAGGTTGAACTACATTGCGAGGTTCATCTCTCACCTACCAGCCACGTGTGAGCCAATATTCAAATTGTTAAGAAAAGATCAGGCTATCAGGTGGAATGATGATTGCCAAAGGGCTTTCGAAAAAATAAAAGAGTATTTGCAGAATCCTCCAATCCTTATGCCTTCAGTCCCAGGGAGACCGCTGATTATGTATTTGACAGTACTTCATAATTCCATGGGTTGTATTCTCGGTTAACACGACGAGATAGGTAGGAAAGAGCATGCCATCTACTACCTGAGTAAAAAATTCACAGATTTCGAGTCGAGATACTCAATGCTTGAAAAGACATGTTGTGCACTTGCCTGGGCTGCTAAGCGATTGAGACAATACATGCTGACTCACACAATCTTACTGATCTCCAAAATGGATCCAATCAAGTATATATTTGAGAAGCCAGCTCTCACCGGAAGGGTTGCTCGTTGGGAAATGGTACTGACAGAGTACGACATCCAGTATATATCCCAAAAAGCCATCAAAGGGAGTATTCTGTCAGACTATCTTGCTCAGCAGCCGATCGATGATTATGAGCCGATGAAGTTTGATTTTCCGGATGAAGACATCATGTTCCTCAAGATGAAAGACTGTGAAGAGCTAGTTGTTGAGGAAGGACCTGATCCAGATGAAAAGTGGACTTTAATGTTTGATGGGGCCGTCAATGCCAAAGGAAGTGGAATTGGTGCTGTCATTACCACTCCGAAAGGTGCTCACATGCCTTTCACCGCTCGTGTGACTTTTGAGTGCCCCAATAATGAAGCTGAGTATGAGGCATGTATCTTAGGTATTGAGCAAGCCATTGATTTGAGAATCAAGACTCTGGACATCTTCGAAGATTCAGCTCTAGTGATCAATCAAGTGAATGGTGATTGGAATACTCTCCAGCCTAATCTGGTCCCCTACAGAGATTACACGAGAAGATTATTGACTTTCTTCACAACAGTAAAGTTGTATCATATACCTCATGATGAGAACCATAAGGCAGATGCTCTTGCTACTCTATCCTCCATGATCAAGGTGATTTGGTGGAACTATGTTCCCTGGACCGATGTTATGCGCCTTGATAGGGCCGCGTATATGTTTGCTGTTCAATTGGTAGTTGATGACAAGCCCTGGTATCACGACATCAAGTGCTTTCTGAAGAATCAAGAGTACCATGCAGGGGCATCCAACAATGATAGAAAGACTTTGAGAAGATTGGCAGGCAGTTTCTTCTTGAACAAAGACGATGTGCTGTATAAGAGGAACTTCGACATGGTTTTGCTCAGATGCGTGGATAGACACAAAGCGGACATGTTAATGCAGGAAGTTCATGAAGGCTCCTTCGGTACTCATGCCGGCGGACATGCAATGGCTAAGAAATTGTTGAGAGCAGGTTATTACTGGATGACCATTGAATCTGATTGTTTCAAATATGCTCGGAAGTGTCATAAATGCCAGATTTATGCTGATAAAGTGCATGTGCCGCCAAATCCTCTGAATGTGATGTCTTCGCCGTGGCCGTTTGCTATGTGGGGCATTGATATGATTGGAAATATTGAGCCAACTCATTCCAATGGGCATCGCTTCATCCTTGTTGCCATCGACTATTTCACAAAGTGGGTTGAAGCAACGTCATTTGCGAAAGTCACCAGACATGTGGTTGCCCGATTCATTAATAAAGAAATCATTTGTCGTTATGGGATTCCCGAAAGAATCATTACTGATAATCGTTCTAATCTCAATAACAAAATGATGAAGGAGTTGTGCAAGAACTTCAACATTCAACATCACAATTCTTCCCCTTATCGTCGTAAGATGAACGGTGTTGTTGAGGCAGCAAATAAGAACATAAAGAAGATTGTGCAGAAGATGGTCATTACGTACAGAGATTGGCATGAGATGCTCCCCTTTGCCTTGCATGGGTACCGTACTTCAGTACGTACATCGACCGGGGCAACCCCTTACTCCCTTGTGTATGGTATGGAAGCAATCCTACCTGTTAAAGTGGAGATTCCTTCTCTAAGAGTCTTGATGGATGTCGAGTTAGACGAAGCTGAATGGATTCAGACAAGGTTCAATGAGTTGAGTCTTATCGAAGAGAAGCGAATGGCAGCCATTTGTCTTGGGCAGTTGTATCAAGTCAGAGATTTGGTGTTGAAAAGGATCCTTCCTCCTCAGACAGATCACAAGGGCAAGTGGACTCCTAACTATGATGGACCATATATTTTCACCAAGATTTTTGATAGTGGAGCCTTAATGCTTGCAACTATGTATGGTGAAGACTTCGCTTCCCCTGTGAACTCAGACGCCGTTAAAAAATACTTTGCATAAAATAGACCCGCTGGACAATAAAAAGAATAGTCCAGGCAAAAATGGGCATCCCGACGAACCAAGAAAATGAAAAAGGTTCGGGAAAAAGTTAGGGATTAAAAATGAAAAGATTGTACACCCGGTAAGTTGAAAACCTGAAAAACACAACTTAGGAAAAAATGGGTATCCCGGTGGATTGAAAACCCGAAAGGGCGATCCAGGCAAAAGTTAGGGATTAAGCGAATGTTTGCGTTATGAGTAGTTCTGAATCTCATCTCGTGTCGATAACTGGAAACTTTCGAAGGATAGGAAACAGTCCAATCACCTTTTTCAGAAAGTTGATCATTTGAATGATCTTGAAGACGAGCGAGTCATAGCAGAATTGGAACCCGATAGAAATCCATTTCACATTGCCATTAGATTAATTTCTGTTTTTTTATCTTTTGTGCAATTACCTCTTTCCAGGGATTGCTTCCTGATGTAAATGCCTATTCAGAGGCCATTCAATTAATAAAATCATGTTATTTAGTATATCTCCGTGTTCATTTTCATTTTACTGTTTTGTTTGCAAAAATGACGTCCTAATTTTTGATAAACATTGCATCATGAAACATAAGAGCTTTACAGGTACATGCTTAATAAACATTTAAAATTGCTGTAAATTTTAAGTGCTTTGGATCGTCTATTCAGAACAGGTACACTCGGGGCATTCCCTTAAGGTTCCCAGCAGATGATCGTGGATGTTTTTCTTCAACAGTTGGTATTTGGTATCTTATCCCTGCAAAGTTGGTCCAAGCATTGTATTCTTCAATCCCCAACAGGTTCTCACTACTGTACTTCCCCAAGCATTTGTTTCAGATTATACATTCCCCAGTAGAGTTGACAATGTCGGACTGTATCTTCCGAGTAGAAGAGGCTGCTCCTCAAAGTTCGATGCCAGATCGATGATCTCGACGCTAGATCCGTGGTCTCTTTCCTTGAAGCAGAATCTTGGTAGCATATCGGTGTTTGCTTCCCTTGCTGAGTCGTCTCTCTCGCAAATTATGGTTGCCAGAACCACTGTCACTTTCCTCAGTAGCAAGCTTTCAGTGCCATTCTCTCCCCTAGTCAGAGTCTCGGTATTTTGTTATTGCCAGAACACCGCGTGGCTAGTCATTTCCCCACAAAGTTCATTGTGCTGTGTATATCCAACAGCATTGCCAGGGTCCAGAAGATTGTGATCATTTCCCCAGCAGAATTCCTTGCCTCGGCTTGGCATTCTCTCTAACCTAGCATTTCGCATTCCTGCATGTAGAGTCATATCGCATTGCATCCTCCCAAATCGCGTAGCATTTCCATTTTCATGGAGAATTACGCCATTGAAGAATTCAAACATACGCATGTAAAGCATAAGACATTCTCGGTATCCCAAGTGATAATCCAGAAGTTTGTTCCCAGTACTCAGACTGAAAGTTTGTTCATGACTTATCCTTTATTATTCCCAGCAGGGGTCGTTGGCCCACGCGCCGCCTCAATTATCATTTTCCCTATTTCTGCTGATGCTGACAGGCATGAAAGTTTCCGGTATTCAGACCGAAGTGGCATTCAAGCCAGTTTTCCGATGTTCAGATCGAAGAAGTTTCCGACGTTCAGGTCGATGCAACTTGTGGCATTCAAGCCAGTTTCTGGTGTTCAGACCGAGGTGGCATTCAGGCCAGTTTTCCGATGTTCAAATCGAAGAAGTTTCCGACGTTCAGGTTGACGCAACTTGTGGCATTCAGGCCAGTTTCCGATATTCAAACCGAAGTGGCATTCAGGCCAGCTTTCCGATGTTCAGGTTTTGATTGATCACTCCTTAACAGAAGGATCCCACACAAAGCAAGATTGAGAATTAGACTTCATTCTCTAAGTATACAAGTCTCAAGGGTCTCAGGGGGCTCCAAGTATCTTATTATGGTCTTCAGTTCATCAGTGAAGGATTCAGAGCTATCAGAGTGTTCATCTGGATTTAATCAGAAAATTAGGGTTTCATGGCTACCTGCAATAGGCAATGTTTGGTTGGAAGCAGAGGAGCTCATCCATGTTATGATTGGAGAGGCATCTTGGCCTAGGAAGACTCACAATTATCTCAGAAATATCCATTGGCAAGCAGTGCAATCAGTTCCCGATCAATTTTGCCCTAAAATTAGGGTTTGGTATAAAATCAGTTTATTTCTGATTCTTTGGGTGAAACTCTTTTCCATGGCCCTCCATATGTCCACAAGGGTCTACATACAAAAAATCAGTTTTTAATTTGAGCCAGAAGTGCTTCGATTGATCACTGGAATCAGAAATCAGACAGTTTGGGAAAGGTCAACTGTGGGGCCAAAAAAGTCAACTCCTGACTTTTTGAGGGTGGAATCTCGAAATTCATGCCTAGGGGAGCCTACATGTGAAATTTGATCAAGGTTGGATCATGGATTCATCATTTAATCAGGAATTGGAAAAGTTACTTAATTTGGAAATGGTTGACTTTCCATTTAGGGCAAGTTTTTATGATTTTGCACTCACTTTAAACCCATTTTCCATCAAGATAAAAGCTCCATTTGAAAATTTCTCCAACGTGAAAGTTGTTCCAGTTGTTCCAAGATTTCTAGAAATATAAAGTTTACTCCATTTGGATCAAAATTGAGAAAGTTATGCTTGGTAAAAGTAGGGCATACTTTTAGGACACTTAGAAAAATTTCTAAGTCTAAAAATCTTTAAATTTTGTCAAAACGTTTTGGCCAGTTTTCTTGTGCTTCAAGGCACCAATTGAAAATATTTTCTTCACAACAATTATACCTTGTCATGTCCTCTTTCACCTCCCTTTGGAGTCATCTCATTTGGATCCATGGTTTGAGAGATACACTCACTTAAAGTCAGTATCATGACTTGAAATTTTTAGGCAGATTTCAAGTTACCTTGGTCAGCCTTGCATTTTTTCAGTTTTGCTCAACTTTAGGCCTTTTTTTAGGTTGCTTCTACTCACCATTTCTTTTAACTTTGAACATCAAAGATACTCTCCAATATGCCATCTTTCATATGCCTTTGGAATGAGATTCATAGGATGTTTCATTTACAAGATATTAACCTTTAAAGTCATCACTTAGACCTGATTTTTGTGCCCAACATTTATGCCTAACTTGCCCAACCAATCTTGCAATGGTGTGAGATGAACTTGAGGCCCATTTTTTATCTTCTTCCTATCATTATTTCCACCCATGCTCAACATGAAACATGCCATACTCCATATTATCTCTCTACTGTTTGTATTATCTCCTCAATTGGTGATTTGCTCATCAAGTTATGTTGCCACAAAGTCACCACCTTGAATTGATTCCTTGCTTACTGCCAGACCAAGCCATGCTGCACAAATGCACCTCCACAACCAATGTTTTGTTTTCCTTATTTGGCCATACATCATTTTTTTCATTCACCTAGAAGCCTTGCAAAAATAAGAAACATTGGCCTTGTCATACAAAACCCTGACCTCACGTGCCCTCTTTCCCATTTCTAATACACCTCACCAAATGCATCACTTGCTCACCCCATAGATAAATATATTATGTTAGAGCCCATTAAGGAGTATTTGACCCACAATACTTAAAGCAAGAAACCCTAAACATGAAAGGAGGGCAGTGGATTTTCGAGCAAGCAAGGAAAAGAGTCATTAGAGGTCAGCTTCCATTTCTCAGCAAGTTCTCAAGGTGAAGCTCTTGAAGCCCCAAGGAAGCATCATTTTCTTCTAGTCTCTCCATAGTCAAGAAGCAGTGGACTAGACTTCCACTAGGTAACTCTCTTGCTCCATTTCCATAGCCATTTTATTGATACATCTATGCTCATTATCATGCTTGTTTCATTACTGTTTACAATGCTAATCATATACTTATGCTTACTTTTGAAGCCCTCAGTACGAGGCATTGTTCATGGTGTTGAGTTGTGTTGTTAATTTTTTTCTCATGTCCGTGTTCATATTGACACTTTGCTGTTAACTTTTCTCCACGAATAAGCTACCATTTCACCCAAAAAGGTTACCACGTTAATCATCGCATTTTGTACTTGAGATCTGGGCTTTGCTTCATGTTTTTTGATGCACTATGGTGTTCGTATTTTTGTGTTAAAGTTGGAAGAAACACACTGCATTTCCTGCATTTTCTGCATGATTATGGTTAGGGTTTGGCTCAAGGAAGAAGATGACTGCGTGTTGTCTTGAGAGCCCTTGGATCCATCGCCTTTGTTTTAATCTTGCCCGTCCGTTTTGTTTTGTCTTTTAGTGACTTAAGTGAAAGTGACTGATTGATAAATGTTCACATGACTATTTTAATTAAAATGTTCATTTTAATATGTCACCCCCTGATTTAATTATCATTTGGATCGTGGGCCTTCGCTGGTTGCTTTTGACACCCCTCGCTTATGGCCCATCAACGCATCACTTATTTCCAGTTCAGTCAAAATGCTAATACACCTCCCTTTTCATGTTCTCTTTTTTTAATTCCCAATTTATTTCTGTTTTGATTTTAATTAATTTAAAATGTTTTATTTGTTCATACAAATATCCAAAAATATTTTCCATATTGCTTAATGCCTTATTTAATTTTATTTAATTTTTATTTTTGCATTTATTTAGTGTTAATATTTTATTTTAATTATTCATTCCAAGTGGTCCATTTTAGCATACATTTGATTCTTGATTTTATTTTTATAACTTAAAATTATTTTCAACTTCTGATTTTTGGGATGAAGGTTGACCACTGCCCCATGGTCAACCTGACTTTTTCTTAGATTTTTATTTCACATTTTTAATTTATTCTTGATTTATTTTTAACCTAGTTTTGTTGATTGACTTTTGGTTTGACTTCTTTTTTATTTCAATTAATTCATGTACTAATTTTCATTATTTTTAAAATCTTTTTGGGGGATGATGATGTCCTGACCCCACCTTACTTAGTTTAATTTTTCATAATTTTCCTGATTAATTTGATATTTATTAAGTTGGCTCGAATTTTCAGTTGACTTCTTTATGATCAATGTTTTATTTAGGGATTGCTTATGGCAATTGAAGAGATCTTTAGATCCTCCCTTGTTCATCTCATAGGCCATGTGTTAGAGGCCTTTCATCTTGATTTTATCTGAGCCTTACCTCATTTCTTGATTTAATTATTTCAGTGAACCCTTTTTGTGCATCTTTTCATCTGTCTGATTCATTTGTTATCTGTTATACTTGTTTCTTTTATCCATGCTTACTATTGCTTGATTGTTTAACATGTTCATACTTCCCATGCCTTGTTTAATGCTCCGTTATTTCATTCTTTGATTCTTTGATTTGATTATATACCTATTTACTTATCTGATTTGATTGATAACTGTTGCCTACTTGTATGATGATTGAGGCATATACTCTTATTGTTTGATTGCCATGAACCATCCTCATTCGTAACAAATGTACCCCTATCCCATAAAGTGTATAATATTTATTTTTTCATTCTTTATTCATCTGTTAATACAAGATTAAAACGAACATCCGATAATCATTTCCAAACAAGATCAAAAGCTCGATCCAACGTCGAGTAATCATTTTCAAAACTTAACAGAACCAGCACGCATTCATCCATCCTCTTGTAAGTCGATCGCCTCAGGCATCACCATCTACCCTTATCCGTGGCTCCTCTTCTTGCTCCGTCCGTCGACTCTTGTTCCGTTTAGGTAGCACCCATTAGGTAGAGCCCTGTGTATGATAACATAGGTAGAATTCCCTTATTCTTTGCATGCTAACATTAGGTAGATGTTCCCCTCTGTAAATCCTAACACATAGGTCCACATTGCATGACAACTCTAGGGCAGAGCTTCCCCACTTTTAGACCTTCCGTGCGTCTCCGATCTTGTGGCATGTCAGTCCGTTCTATTACAAAGAGGTAACTGCCTAAGACTCGATTCAGCGAGCTGCGACACCTACTGCTAGGATGTTGAACACATTGCCCATTTTCCTTTGACACAGCTGGTGTCCTCTTTTGTAAGTCCATGTTCGGATGGAAATCCTTAACCCTCTAGTTAGCCAAACTACGGCAACTCTGATTCTCATGTTCAAATGAGATACGTAGGCACGAGATGCGATGTCTTGTCGAGTTTGACTGACGACTAACAACTCATCCTTGCTTGCTTTCGTCCTTGTTGCCATCGAGACCTTCCCTTTCTCTTGCCCTAGTTGCAATCGAGACCCTTGTTCCCGTAGTTAGCTGAACTACGTTTTTCTCTGATTCTTATTCCAGATGAGGTACATAGGCATAAGACGTGATGTCTTATCGAGCACACTTCTCTTTCGCCCATAGGTAGCCGAGCTACGAAGACTCTGATTCTTATACTCAGGTGAGATACGTAGGCAGTGGATGTGACATCCTTGCGAGTCATTTTCTTTTGACCTTCTTTTAGCAGATAGTACCTTAGATATACCTACACCCTTTAGACTAGAACAACAAGAGTGGATTCCGTAGAGTACTACAGATGCGTAGGGGTGCTAATACCTTCCCTTCGCATAATCGACTCCCGAACCCTAGATTTGGTTGCGAGACCTTGTCTTTTCCTTTCTTCAGGTTTTCTTCGATCATTTCCTTCCCCTCTTTTGGGATAAATAACAAACGGTGGCGGCTCTTTTGTTTTTCTCCCGCTAGTTGTTTTTTCGCGTTGCGATAATTAGCCATAGGTTTGAGTTATCATAGTGGTTGATGTAAACCTCACCTTATCCTTAGTGATTGGACTATAAGTCTTCCATACTTATTATAGGGTGGATCCCTCACTAGTATGTTGAAGCTCTCCTCACATGGTGGATTGTTGGTTTCGGTTGAGTTTTCTCCCTTTGATAACAAAAGATCTTAGGGCTTTTGTCAAATCAATTCACCAACTTGTTTTGAGATTTTTACCCTGAACTACGAGGTTTTGATCCTCCCTTTGTGATGGTACGTAGGCAATGGGTTCATCCATTCAAACAACAAAATTGTAAATAATTTGTATATTCTTTTCTCATCTCCCCAATCATGTTTGCACAAATATTTTCACAAATACCAACCTACCATACACATTTGCAAAAAGGGCTCCCTTAGAGTACTAAGGATGTTTTGGGTGATTAAAACCTTCCCATTGCATAACCAACCCCCTTACCCAGATCTCTGACATTTTTATTAGTTTTTGATTTGATAAAACTTCTCGATTTTTATTCGCTTTCTAACCTTTCCTTTGGATAAATAGAAGTGCGGTGGCGACTCGAATTGTATGATTTACTTTTGATTTGGTTAATAAATCTAAAGGTAACGAATACCCCGCTATAGAAAAGTGGCGACTCTGCTGGGGACGCTTTCCTAGTGGGTTTAGCCTAATTTTTGCTTTGTTGTATTGTATGTTTATATTTATTTGTGACATATTTTTATGCAAATTTGGGATGACTGTATTGTTTGTAATGTATGAATTGCTTGATATATCAATTGCTTGTGTGCTTGGTGGTCTCATGTGAGATGAGGTCTATACCCGGACTCGAGTGCACTTATGATAGGAGAATGGCATAGTCTTGTTGACTTGTGTGGAGTTATTCCTTAGCAAGTTGACTTGCAAGCCTATTCACTTGGTGGAGGTTATGTTGGAATCAATAATGTCACACGAGTAGTCGTGGTTAGGCATTACTCTTTCCAATATAAACCTTAGAAGCCAAGGACCTTAGATTATGTAGCCCATCTTGGCTTATTTTAGGACGTAGTGCGAAGGTCGTTCTAGTGTAAGATTTGATACGATTGTTACGCAATACTACACTCATAAGAGTCTCTCTTGAGAATATTTTTTGGAATACGAGTAGTCGTTTTATCCGATAATATCCGAAAGATGAGATGATGACTATGGGAACCTCTTTTAGAACATGATTGTCAGGTTCAACCATAGTACACTCCCTTTGGGTGGTTCTTAACCGAGACTTCATGCTCGTGACTTGCAACAAACCCTTGATTCACGGTTGACCCATTCTCGTATATCCTTAATATCAATGGAACTTGGGTGTTGATAAGTTGTAAACCATAATCCACCAAAATGGATGATTGATATTAAGGATGACTTGATCCATCCCGTGACCTTTGTGTGGTGTGACTTGCTTGATCCTTGGGTGTGATTGTTGCATCCATGCATTCATGCACCCATTTGCATCCATATCATCAACAATGAGAAAAATTTCAAGGAACTTAAGAGGTTTATTTGCAAATTTTCAGACATGGATAAACAAAGAAGGAATACAAAGAAGTACAGTTTCACACAACCCTACTTGAAAGAGTTAAGGAATTTGACATCCTATGTATTAGATCCCTTGGAGTTCAAATCTCTCCGTGGGAAGCTTCTGTCTATTCTTGCTACTCAGGTGGATGAAGGTCTGATGAGTGTGTTGGTGCAGTTCTATGATCCTCTGTATTGTTGCTTCACTTTTCCGGATTTCTAGCTTTTGCCTACACTTGAGGAGTATGCCTATCTTGTGGGTATACCTATCTTAGATCAGTTTCCGTTCAGTGGCTTGGAGAGAATTCCTTCTTCCCAGGAGATTGCAGATCTGTTGCACATAGATGTAGCTGATATTGGTGCTCATATGACTACCAAAGGTGGAATTCAAGGTCTCCCATCTGATTTCCTCATCACTCAAGCTACTTTGTTTGGGAAGGCCATGAGTGAGGAAGCCTTTGAAGCCTTATTTGTATTTCTCATCTATGGGCTAGTGTTATTCCCAACATCGACAATTTTGTGGATGTGAACGCTATTAGGATTTTCTCTACTCTTAATCCCTTTCCGACTCTGTTGGGTGACACTTACTTTTCTTTGCATATGAGGAATGCAAAGGGTGGTGGTACCGTTGTGTGTTGTTTACTTCTGTTGTACAAGTGGTTTATTTCGCACTTGCCACAGACGCTCGCCTTCATGGAGAACAAAGGATGTCTACGGTGGTCCACGAGACTTATGTCTCTCACTAATGATGATATCTTTTGGTATAACCGTGTATATGATAGTGTGCAGATTATTGACTCTTGTGGTGAAGTCTCCAATGTGCCTCTTCTTGTTACATGTGGTGGAATAAACCACAACCCTATTTTGGCGCGCCGTCCGCTTGGGTTCCCCTTAAATGATAAACCTAATAACATTTTGTTAGAAGGTGTGTTCTTTCGAGAGGGTAAAGATCCCCAGAACTTGAAGGGCAGAATTGTCCGTGCTTGGTGCAAGATCCACAGGAAGGGAAGGAAAGAGTTTGGTCCAAAGAATTGTATTGCTTTGGAACCCTACACCGCGTGGGTGAGGAAGAGAGCTTCTGAGTACCGTATTCCCTACAACTATCCGAGACCTACACCTATGGTTATGGTTGGGCCTTCAACCCTCCCTAACCAAGGAGTAGAGGAGTTGAGAGATGAAGACCGTTCGCGTGCTTGGGTCCGTGAACGAGAGGAGCTACTTCAGCAACTCAAAGATAAATATGATGTGATAGAATTTTTGGAGCATCTGATTATTGATGAGCCAGATGATGTGGTGACTTCTCTTCTTCCTTAGTCATCCAGGTTTTGGAAGAGGAAATATGATCGACTCGCCAAGGAGAAAGCAGAAATGGAGGCAGCCTATGAGAGAGAGGTGAAGAGGCTTCGCGCAGCTTATCTTCCGGTCTCGAGAGATTTGGAAGATTGTTTCTAGGGTTCCCTAGGATGTTCATTTTCCTTCTCTCTTGTATCGTATTTGGTTACCAAGACTATACTTCTTTGGTGTAAATTTTTTCCCAAATATTATTGATATAAATATTTCATTATATGTCTAAAAAGAGTAATATTTCCAAATATTTGAAAATAGATCTCCAAAAAGTTCCTCAAAATAAAAATAAAATCATGTGCACAAGCATTGCATGCATCATATGCATAAGCAGGTTTTGTTCAGGGCTTCTTGATCAGTGGTCTAATTTAGTGTTCTTCATTTATTTTAAAGACAAGCTGACGCACCGGTACAACACCAGGGCCAATTCTTTAAAGCTAATGGATCATCTTGAGCAAGAGAACAGAGAACTTGAGGAGGAAGTGGCTAGGTTGACTGCCCTGATGGAGTCCTGGCCGCCCAAAGTCAGTCTTCTCCAACGCCTGCAACTCCTCCCCAGAGGACGGTCATCTCAGAGGTAGCTTCCTCTACTGTGCCAGCCGCCACTGATCAGTTTGCTCCTTCTGCTATGCCAACCGGGTTTCCTTGGGGGATGCCCGTAAATTTTGTGCCAGAGGGTCTCGCTCCGACCTTTGCTTCTATGCCGGCATCTAGCCCAGTCCTTGTTGTGCCACCTCCCGTTGTGCATACGTTACCGAGAGTCGACGACACCATTTATCATTCTGAGCCATCTGAGGGCCCAGATGTTTATGAGAAAATGGATGCTATGAATGACCAATTCCTTGAGCTGCGCAAAGAACTAAAGACTCTGAGACGGAAAGACCTCTTGGTAAATGCTACTGAGTTGTGCCTCGTGCCCAACCTCAAGATTCCCATCAAGTTAAAAATGTTAGACTTTGAAAAGTATAAGGGAAACACTTTCCCTCTCAGCCATCTTATGATGTATGCACGCAAGATGTCAACTCAGACTGACAACGATCAAATCCTCATCCACTATTTCCAGGACAGCCTGTCCGGTGCCGCACTCAGATGGTATATGGGTCTGGATAGTGCGAACATCCGGTCCTCCAACGACCTTGGCGAAGCTTTCATCAAGCAGTACAAGTACAACGTTGATATGGCTCCCAATAGGGACCAACTGAGGGCTATGTCCTAGAAGGAGAAGGAAACGTTCAAGGAGTACGTCCATAGGTGGCGTGAATTGGCCGCACACGTTGTGCCACCACTCGAAGAGAAAGAAATGACGAAGATCTTTTTAAAGACTTTAAGCTCTTTCTACTACGAGAGGATGATAGCTAGTGCTCCCTTGGACTTCACCAAAATGGTGAACATGGGGATGAGGCTAGAGGAAGGGGTCAGGGAAGGACGCCTGACCAGAGATGAAGGCTCTTCTACAAAATGCTATGGGGCTTTTGCTAAGAAGAAAGATGGAGAGGCACACATTATGTCTTCCCATGTTAAAAGAAGACCCTCTGTGAAGAGGAAGACTGTGCGCCCTGCCAGTAATCAGCACCAGGTGGCTCATACAACACCTTCCTTCAGGGAAACTCAACATTCTCAGCAACAACAACATCAACAATATCAACAACAACAACATCGTCCACAACAGCAGGCCTACCAGCCTCGAAACAACAACAATACCAGCACTAGCTATGATAGGAAAAGGGTCACTTTTGATCCAATTCCAATTACCTATGCTGAGCTCTATCCTTCATTGATAGACCGAAAGCTGATCACTCCACGTGACCCACCCGCTATACCGACCAACCCTCAGTGGTGGTACAAGCCCGAGCTTCACTGTGTTTATCATTCCGGTGCTCCCGGACATGATGTGGAGAATTGTTATCCCTTGAAGACCAAGGTTCAAGACCTTGTTAGAAGTGGGATCTTGTTTTTCAAGGACGTAGGTCCAAATGTAAGAAGAACCCATTTCCCGAGCATGGGAAAGCTGTTGTTAATATGGTTCAAGGTTGCCCTGGCAAGTACAAAGTCCTCTATGTCAGTCACATCAGGCAATCGTTGGTCGAGACACATAGACTGTTATATGGATACAACCATTACGAGCATGACCATGACAACTGCCGAGTATGCACTGTCAACGAGAGAGGATGTCGTCAAGTGAGGAAAGACATCCAAGAGATGCTGGATCAGGGTGTGATCGAGATACTTCAGAATCGTGATGAGGATGAAGTGAATGTTATAACACCTGTATTCAGAATACCCGAACCTATTATTATCAGATATGATGGCAGCAAGAAGAAGGTTTCTCCATCTCTTATTATTAAGCCAGCAGACCCGGTTCCATATTCCTCAGATAGAGATGTTCCCTACAGATATAATGCGGTTGCATTAGAAGATGGGAAGGAGGTGTTGTTGCCCTCCACTTCTATTGTGAGTATATCAGACGTTAATGGTGTGACCCGCAATGGTCGTGTTTTCTCGGCGGCGCTGAAACCCCATGAAGACGTGTTGAGAAGAGTTGTCGTTGATAATTCTGCCAGTCCTGTGGGGACTTCTTCTTCTTCTCCGAATCCGACACTTGTTGTTGATAGACCTGGCGTTGTTGCTAAAGCTCCTGTCCCTGTTGGCCAGCATGGCAATCTGAAAGAGGACTGTGATGAGATGCTGAGGCTCATCAAAAGGAGCGAGTATAATGTTGTAGATCAGCTGCTTCAAACTCCATCAAAGATATCTGTCCTATCTTTGCTGATGAATTCCGAGCCACACCGCGAAGCTTTGTAGAGGGTGTTGGACGTGGCATATATGGATCATGATGTCACAATTGAATAGTTTGATAGCATTGTTGCAAACATTACTGCTTGTAACAATTTGAGCTTTTGTGATGTTGATCTTCCCGAGGAGGGAAAAAACCATAATTTGGCTCTACACATTTCAATGAACTGCAAGGATGATGCCTTGTCTAATGTGCTAGTAGACACAGGATCATCGCTAAATGTGTTGCCAAAATCCACTATGGCCAAACTTTCTTACCAGGGGCCTCCCATGAGGCAGAGTGGAGTGGTAGTCAAAGCTTTTGATGGATCCAGGAAAACTGTGATTGGCGAGGTTGAGCTCCCAATCAAGATTGGACCTAGTGATTTCCATATCACTTTTCAGGTCATGGATATCCACCCATCATATAGCTGCTGGCTTGGCAGACCATGGATTCACGAGGCAGGCGCCGTGACATCCACCCTACACCAGAAGTTGAAGTTCGTCAAGAATAAGAAGTTAGTGGTGATAGGGGGAGAGAAGGCTCTCTTGGTAAGAAGACACGAAGCGTGGATAGACACGAAGCAGACCTGTTGATGACTGAAGTCCATGAGGGTTCATTTGGTACTCATTCCAATGGACATGCCATGGCAAAGAAAATGTTGAGAGCAAGCTACTATTGGCTGACAATGGAGTCTGCCTGCTGCAAATATATGAAGAAATGCCATAAGTGTCAGATTTACGCGGATAAGATTCATATTCCCCCGACACTTCTAAATGTTTTTTCATCACCATGGCCTTTCTCCATGTGGGGAATTAACATGATTGGCATGATAGAGCCAAAGGCGTCAAACGATCACCGTTTTATTCTCGTAGCAATTGATTACTTCACCAAGTGGGTTGAAACGACGTCGTATGCGAATGTGACCAGGCAAGTGGTTGTGAAGTTTATCAAGAGTCAACTTATATGCCGTTATGGTATGCCAGACAAGATCATTACTGATAATGGATCTAACTTGAACAACAAAATGATGAAGGAGCTGTGTAGCGAGTTCAAGATTGCACATCATAACTCTTATTCTTATAGACCCAAGATGAATGGGGCTGTTGAAGCTGCTAATAAGAACATCAAGAAGATTATTCAGAAGATGGTTGTTACGTACAAGGATTGGCATGAGATGCTGCCATTTGCTTTGCATGTCTATCGTATATATGTCCGCACTTCAACAGGGGCAACCCCTTTCTCTCTAGTATACAGCATGGAGGTTGTGCTCCCCGTGGAGGTTGAGATCCCATCAATGAGAGTCTTGATGGAATCCAAGTTGACTGAGGCTGAATGGGTTCAGAGTCGTTATGACCAACTAGACTTGATTGAAGAGAAGAGATTAACTGTCATGTGACATGGTCAGTTATATCAACAAAGGATGAAGAAAGCCTTTGATAAGAAGGTCAAGCCTCGTGTGTTCCAAGAATGTGACCTCGTGCTCAAGAAAGTTTTGTCTTTCGCACCCGATTCCAGGGGCAAGTGGACTCTGAACTATGAAGGTCCATACGTTGTTAAGAGAGCCTTTTCAGGCGGTGCTTTGATACTTACAACTATGGATGGGGAGGATTTCACTCGTCCTGTGAATTCAAATGCAGTCAAGAAATACTTCGCCTAAAATAAAAACAGAATAGCTCGCTATGTTGAAAACCCGAAAGGGCGACTTAGGCAAAAATGAGCGTCTCGGTGGATTGAAAACCCGAAAGGGCAGTCCAGGAAAAAGTTAGAGACATGAAAAAAAAATGATGAATGAATATATATCCCGCTAGATTGAGTACCTCACCTTGGGGCAATCTAGGCAAAAAATAGGGATTTGTCAAGTAACTGCATTCTGACAAGACTTTGTTCTACATTTGTTGTCTGTCAAAGATTCTCGCTCAGTCATCGTCAACTGAAGCTTCAGATACATTGGATTCAGAGTTGGTGGAGAAATGGTCATTATGTTCAATGTAGCCTTTTTTCCAATATATATCACCAATTTCAAATTTGTAAAGATCCATGGAGTCTCGCCATTTACAGACTACCATTATTTCAAATAAATTTGAGCCTTTATCCAATTCTTTGCACTCTGAGTTATTTCTGTTTAACAAATGTTTGCATGTTTTAATTGATAAATATCATTGTTTTAAATAAGTAAAGTTTTTATAAACTGTTTTTTAAATAAAGTGAACATTCACAATGACTAAAAGGATAAATGGAATGTCTTCAGTGCTCTCCCAAGGATAGTACGATCTCCAAAAGGGTAAGACATTTGTTCATATTCATAGCATATTTATATCCTCTTCATCATCTTTCAGGTTGTTTCCTCAGCAAGTGCAGAGAAAGGTGATACGTCATCAAGCCCCCAGAGAATTTAGAGTTTTGGCCTTGATCTTTTGGGAGATGTGTATACCTCCGTTATCAGATTCGGAGAATCTGATTTTAGCATCTGTGTTTTATCAATTATATGGTTGTCATCCCTTGTGTGGACTGACCTAAAATCCCTTATAAATTGATACAAATTGATATGCTATCTACTTTTAGGAAGTTGGTCTTTCCCTCATCATGAATGGAAATCTCCCGCAGAGTGAGCAGGAATTCCCAGCATGAGTGGAAATCCTCAGCAGGTTAGCTTGCAATTTATCCCCAACAAGTCTGCTTACCACTCATCCTCAGCAAGGTTGCTCATATTAAACTTCCCCAGTTGGTTCGCCAGCAGGTTATCCCCAGTATGGTCGCCATTAGTCTTCCCTAGTGGAGCTTCCTGATCGAGGCCGATATTTGTTTTTCCTTATTGGATAGTTTCCTCCTACGGAGCTGGTATTGAAGATGTTTATTTCCTTCCCCCAGTGGAGAAGTGGTTCCCTCTTCTCCTTGACAGAGATGTGTCTCCAGCAAATATGAGGGAATATGTTGATTTTTGGAAGTTTTGTTTGGTGATTATTCCCCACAGAGTTTCATATCTTTCCTTGATAAGTTCCCCAGTAAAATTTCTTCTATGATGGATCTTATTCGTGTTGAGCTCCCCGATAGAGTTTCCTCTACATCGGATCTTTTGTCTGCCTCAAATCCCTGGCGGTAACCCTATAGCTTCCCCGGTGGAGTAGTTTGCTCCTTTTTCTCCGCAACAGAGATGTTCCTTCAGTGGTTAGAATTGAATGTTGGATTGTTGTGCTTCTGTTTGGTGGTTGTTCCCCACAGAATTTCTTATTATTTCCTGATAAGATCCCCAGTAGAGTTCTTCTTTGACAGATCTTATGAATATCTTAGCATGTTCCCAAGAATTGTGGGGAGATCCCCAACTTTTGTTAATTGTGGCCTCTGGCTGATCCCCAACAGCGGTCTCTGATCCCCAACGACCCTGCTTGTTCCCCTAGAAGTGGTCTTTATCCTCGGCATCGACTCTACTTGATCCTCAGCTTGTGATTGGTGTTTCCTGGTATTTGATGCTCCCGACCGGATTGGATTTTCTCCTGTGGGCCTGGCTTTCCTCTTTTTGAGATGTTGTACCGGATGTCTGTCCATTGATTCTTGGACCTGTTCGTGTTAGATATGTGTGTTTGTCAGCATTAATCATACATAAACCACACAAATACATGCATAATTTTAGCATTTAGATATTCATGTTGCATTCTTTGCCATATATCTTTGCTTGTTATCTCCTGCTATTGGTGAATATTCTTCCCCAAGCAGATGTTTGTGTCTGATTTCTCCATATAGAGTCAGCCCCATAAGCAAAAAGTGTCTATCTTTCTTTCCATATTACCCACTGAGTTATATCCTCGTGGATGATTATTATTTCAGTTTCCCCCCAAAATGTGTATTGAGATGGAATTACTCCCCTGAGTTATATCCTTATTGGGTTGAGTCTTGTTTCATTGTTTATCTCTAGGTTGTTCCTAGCTTGACTCCTTTTTTGTTATTTCCCTTGCAGTTCCCTGTGGTTTAGTTGTTCAATTGCACAGTAAACAGTAATTGTTCATTCTCTTCCCATCGGATGTTGGCCTTCTACCCAGTACCCGGTAGTTGTAAGTCCTATTTCTGTGGTTTTCTACCCAGTAACCGGTAGTTGTAAACCCCATTTTGTCCCCGTGCAGAGTTAATCCTTGATATTGTTCATCCTAATCGATGACGGGTACTCTCACCTTTGGTTTTCTACCCGGTAACTGGTAGAATGTAATCCCCTCTTTGTTGGTTATCTTTATCCAATTTTCGGTATTGATGTTCCTTCATTTTTTTTAGTATAACACCCAGTAGCCGGTGATATATCTCCCGGATAATTTCTTTTGTCAGGAAATTCATCCCCCGCGAGTCATCTCTCATTTACCTCTTCGTTTGGTAATGATTGTTTCTCCTTTTGATTGGTCATCATTTTATACCCAGTACCCGGTATCCCGATGTCCTTTATTTTCGGTTGATTTATCCTTTATTAACCCAGTAACCGGTTGTGGATAATCTTACATGCGAGTATATTATCTACGTTCGGACGGTAATAGATAATATATCTCATGCTCTCTTCAGTCGAAGTCTTGTTCTTCCCAGTTGAGTAAGATTCGTGTTTCCTTATAGAATCGAATGTCCATCCTATAAATCGAGTTTGCTTTTTAAGCCCTCCTTTTCGGATGATGAGTGTCTTGGATATGTTCCCAATTCACGCCTGGTTGGTCACCTATTATATGCCCAGTAACCGGTATCCCTGGTGTTCCTTCCTTCTGCTCCCTATTATGACTTTTTGTCCCCTGTGGAGTCAGGTTTTCTTGAGTTGAAACATTACCTTTTAGGTCTTCCTCAGATGTTTTGGATGATTGATATCTCTCACCCTTATACCGGTCTTAGATATTCTTTCTCCCCGAGCGTGTTGTTCTATCACCTTTATACAGGTATTTGGATCACATGTCTCCTTTTGAGTTTTATTACCCAGTAACCAGTAATACCTCATTTGCTATTTCCTCAGCTGAGTCCTTTGTGGACATCCCTGTCTAAGTCAAGATTTTTATCCGAAGTATCCTTTGTGGATAGTTTTACTGTATTGGCATATGCCCCAATACATGCATCTTTGCGTCAGCTCGAGTCTTTCCATTGATTTATTTTCATGGAATCCCTTAGTGTCTCCCGACAAGTTTTCAAGTGGTGACCTACTCACGCATTTTTTCCCTTTATCCCCTTAGAGTCTCTGTCTCCCAGTGAGGTTTCCTCATGGAATGTATTATACTCCCGCAGACTTTCAGTTTCTCCTGATTTCCTTTTTCTTTGTGGACATATATCCCCACAGAGTATTAACTTTTGCATGCATACATTTGCATCATGAGGTCTCTTAGGGACCAAATTTGTCTCTTTGTTATTATTTAAGCCCATACTACCACGTAGAGACGAATATTTTAACCTTCATATCTCCGTCTAGAATGACCTTAAATAGGGGCATCTGTAAGACCCTAATTTTGACCCTAAGATCCCTCATGGCATCATATCATTGCTCATTGCATATGCCTCAAGGATCATAGCATGTGTGGCTCCTTACCCTAGGGTTGGAACTTGTGTAATTTGGTTTGAGACCACCAAGCATGCTTGAATTGTATATTATTGCTTTTATTATTTTGTTTACTAACCAAAAGCACAAAAATAGGTCACTAACTTCTTTTGTTTTGAAGCTCAAGTGATCACATGTGCCCTTGCTCCTAGGAGGCTCATATGCTCTTTGAAATGACCAGATGAAGATGAAAGTAAGCATGAAAATGGTTCCCAAAGATCTCAATCATCATATATGTCTCCCAAGTATCTCAATTTGTCAATTTGATCAAGATAAACCAAAGGGCTTGAGGATTGTTTCCCAAGGAAACCCTAATTCAACTGTGCATTAACTGTGCCTTGTCCATGAAGCAACCTCAACTTATGATCAAATTAAATCAAGGGAAGTTATTTCATTCACTATTTTATGCATATATGAGCTTATGTGAGTATCCTCAATCATTCATTCATCAAGATTTGAAGTTTGGCTTTGAGAAGTTGATCAGTCAAATCATCTGACTATTTTGTAATCCACTGAGACCTAACTTTTGATGTGTTTGTCAAATGAAGATGACCCCAAGAGAAAACATGTTCTTAAGAACCATATGAACACGTTTCATGTTCATCAAAAGTTCATTTGAAACATGGAAGGTCATCATTCATTTCAAAACATTATAGGTCATTTTGACTGAAACCCTAATTTTAGGTCAACTGGACCTAACTCGTTAATTTTTTATTATTTTGATGTTAGACCAAGTGCATTGGAATGTTTGAGATGTCTACTTAAATTATTATGTTGGACAAAACTTCATAATCCTAAAATAAACACATGTGATAATACAAAACATTATAGGTTACTTTGGACCAAAGCCATTGAATCTTGAAAAAGTCCAACTTCAAGTGCCCATACATTTCTCATCAAAAGACTAAATGATGCAAAATTTAAGTCCAAATTGATTTTCCTGAAAAGATCTACAACTTTTTTGTTGGAGGTTTTTCCATTTGAGACTTGCATCACTGAAACAGAAGGGCTTGAAGTTGGTCATTTTTGGTAAATTTCTCAAATACATGTTTTGTACCTTGAACTTCATGGCCAATTTTCACAATTTTCCAAGCTCCAAATGGATTTTTCTCCAACATAGCTTTTGTTCCTTATGTCAATACATTTCCAACCATTACTCACATGCCTATGTTTAGATTTTCCAAATGGGATTTTCGAAGAGAGGAACTTTTATGACAATTTATGCATTTCATGTTAAATCTTGATACACAAGCAAATGTAATGCAATATGCACGTCCAAACTTACTTCAATTGAGTTCATCTTGCAAAACCATTTGATTTTGGGCCTCACATGCGCCTGTACAGGCCCATGCATGAAGGACCCAATTCTCATGCACACGAGTTCTCCACCTCTTTGCATCAGCTCCATCTATAAATAGAATGCATTGCTTCATTGAATTGTTAACCCAAAGGCGCCTGAATCCCTGGTGATATCATTTACCAACCTCTCACCAAAGGAATTTTAATTTTCACTTCTCTTTTTCAAGTTTATTTTCAACAACATCAGTTGAATTTCAACACTAATTCCTAAGCCTAACTCTCATATCATACAAGCCTAACTCTCATATTATACATCAAGATCAAGCTGCAAGTAAGAGATTGATTGGATCGTGCTCATCAAAGCTGCACTACAAAGGTTTACCTCTTAACTGTTTTGCTTCGAATCTCACTGAATATTGTGCATTGCTTGTGTTGGTTTGGTTTTCTGAAGTCCTCATGTGAGAGGCAAGCCAATGGTGGCTTTAATTTTATGAATTGTTGCTCTGCAGATTGAACACCTAGTTTTTTAACCTCAGATTTCTCCTTCCATAGGGATCTTGAGTGAAAACTAAGGTTACAGGGGTGATGTACATCACCCTAGCTTTAATTTGGTATAAGGATCGTGTGGTTTGGTTAAAGTTGCAAAACCTGCAACTGGTGGCCGGATTTTGTCTTCTCACCAGAGAAGACGGTGGTTTCCACCACCGTCCACACGTGTTAGAACCATGGCCTTTGGATCTAGCTCTCCAGATCTAATCTTAACCTTTGCTTGTTTTGACTATATTTAATTCAATGTGTTATGATGTTGACTTGCCCACACCATGCATGCGCGTCTCATGACCTTGTGATCAGCCACGTTAATTAATGAATCCTGATCAGACGCCTGTGGATTTTCCAGTTTTTATTAATTTATGTTTTATTTTCTTTAATTCTTTTTATTTTCAAAAATTCATAACTTCTTTATTCGGAATCACAAAAATATGGGACCAATTGCAAAAAAAATCTCTTAAATTCTAGTTTCATAATCTGATTTTTAATCATTTTTGTGATTCCATTTAATATTTTTTGTGAATTATTTCATTTCTGATTGTTTTTAATTCATTAAAAATACCTTTTGATATTCAAAAATGCCATAGATATTTTCTTAACATCTTTGGATAATGATAAGTCTATGAAAAATATTCTCATCAATTTCTTAATTGATTTGAGATTTATTTGAGATTTTAGGCCAATCATGTTATTTTTCTTCATTTTTAATTGTTTAAAATTAGTTTCTGTTTTCAAAAAATGTTGAGAAAATTTGTCAAACCTTGTTTGACCATGTTAGACTTATGATGATCCAATTGGACTTATCCAAGTTGATTTGATTTGGATTTGAAGTTTGACCTTAATTTGTTCATTTTATTTTATGTATTATTTTAATTCCAAAAATACCAAAAATATGTTTGACCTTTCTTGACTTCTAATTTTCATTTCACTTTTGTTTGCCATTAGTTGGTGATGATTCCATTCACATTTGACCATTATGTTTTGATTATGTCATTTGAATTTCCATTTTGTTCATCTTCATCTTCATCTTTCATCTCTTTTTTTTCTTTTGACCAATGAGTTAATGATTTGTGGTTAGCCTTGACATATGATGGGCTTAACCTTCTTTGATCCAAATCAAATTCAACTTGATCAAAGATCAAGTGAATTGCTTTGTGTCCAAGATAGGTTGCTTCTTGGTCAAGCAAAGAACCTGAAATCCATACAAGGTCATTTTTCTTTTTTTTTTGCATGGCAAGTTGTAGGAGCTTGGCTTACTAGTCATGATCTCTAACTTGTGTTTATTTGCCTATAGTTTTATTGACCAGCCTCAGATAGGTGTGACTACTACATTAGTCCATTTACGATTGCTTAACATAGCGCTAAATTGCCTTATGTCACACTAACACTAACTACTAATTACTAACTATTAATTCAAGCATTTAATTCTTGCAATTTACTTTAATGCAATTTAATTTCTTGCTCATTTATTCATATTGTCTTTTCCCTTTGCTCATTTGAGCTCATGTTTATGTTTATGCCATTTGCCTTTTGCTCACTTGAGCACATTATTGTGTAAATATACTATTGCCTTGTGCTTGTTTCGTCTTTGTTTGTATGAACCCAATGCAAAAAGGAGAAAGGACTTGGAATTAGGACCTTACTGTAAGACCCCAATTTTGGCCCTAAGATCCCTCATGGCATCATAACATTGCAGTTGCATAGCCTCAAGGATCATTAGCATCTTGGTTCCCTTTGCCTTTGGGTGGGACTTCTTGTGAGTGGTTTGAGATCACCAAGCATGCTTGAATTGTATATCATTGCTTTTCACATTTTGTTTATTAACCAAAATCACAAAAATATGTCACTAACATCTTTTGTTTGTAGCTTGAGCAGTCACAAGGTCCAAAGCTTCTAGGAGATCATTGGTACAAAGACATGGTCAAGAGGAGATGAAACAAGCATGGAAATGGTTCCCAAAGATCTCATCCATCAAATATGACTCCCTAGTACCTCAATTCATCATTTTGATCAAGCAAGTCAAAGGGTTTGAGATCTTGTTCTTCAGAGAAACCCTAATTCATTTGTGCACCTCAATGCCTTGCTCATGAAGCAACCTCAGCCCATGGTCAAATATAATCAACGGAAGTTCTTTAATTCATCATTTCATACATATTTGAACTTATTTGAGTGTCCTCAATCATCAATTCATCAAGATATGGGTTGTGGACTTGAGAAGTTGATCAATCAATTCATCTGACTATTTTGAAATGCATTGAGACCTAACTTTTCATGTGTTGGTTAAATGGAGAGGGTTCCAAAAGCAGAAATGTTCTTAAGGACAATATGAACAACTTTCATGTTCATCAAAAATTGATTTGAAGCTTGGAAGGCCATCTGCCATTCCAAGACATTATAGGTCATTTTGACTGAAACCCTAATTTTGGGTCAACTTCCCAAGGACATAATTCATTCATTTTTTATGATTTTGAGGTGGGATCAAATGCATTGGAAATATTAAGATGTCTAATTCAAATTTTATGTTGAACAAAAGTTCAAAATCGCAAAGGAAATACATGTGATAATGCAAGATATTATAGGTCCTTTTTGACCAAAGGCATTAAAAGTCAAAAAAGTCCAACTTCAAGTGCCCATAACTCTTTCATCAAAAATCCAAATGATGCAAAATTTGAGTCCATTTTGATTGTCCTCAAAATATCTACAACATTGATGTTGGAGGTTTTTCCATTTGAGTCTTGCATCATCAAAAATAGAAGGGCTTGAAAGTTGGCCAATTTTAGAAACCTTGCCATGCCATGTCATGCACCTTACAATTTAAGCTCAAAATTCATAAGTTTCCACACCCCAAATGAGTTTTTGTCCAATATAACATTTGTTCCTCATACAAAAACCTTTCCAACCGTTACCCATATGCCTATGCTTGGATTTTCTAAATGGTACTTTCGAAGAGATGATTGTTTAGGTACAAATTGGGAATTCACTTGAAATCTTGTTACATGAGCAATTGCCTTGCAAGTCACACGTCCAATTTCATTTTGCTGATGCTCAGAGTTCATTTGGCATTGTTTTTGGGCCTTGTGCATGATCATGCAAGCCCATGCAATGAAGCTTCACATGCCATGCACACGGATCATTCCACACTTTCCTTGCCACTTCCTCTATAAATAGAGACCTCATTCCACTCATTTCACACGCCTAATCCAACCTGAAATGCTGCAGAATTCTTTCCATAGCCATCACTAAAGAAGCAAGTTCACTTTTCTCATTTTTTTTCAGATCTGAAATTCAACTTCATCTGGTTGAATTCTTAGATCTAATGCTTCTAAACCTTCATCATTTACCTCATTGAACTTCTGTTTAAGCAAAGCAAGCAAGGCATAGTGCTCAAATTACCAGAACTCAAGCTTCCATTCCAACTGGTATTTTCTTCGATTCTCTTAATCCATTGACCTTTTGGCTTAGATTTTGTGTTGGCTGAACTCCTCTCAATAGAGGCATCATGTTTATGCATTCAATTTTTGAAATCCATTAAGTTCATGATGAACACCAGATTTTTTCCATCTTTGATTTCTCACACTATGGAGATCTAGAGGGGAAATGGATGGTACAGGGATGATGTACATCATCCCAACTTTCTAAAGATGTATAGATCGTGCATTTTCATTAAGGTTTGAATTTCTGCAATTTGGCCGGAAAATCCAAGCTCACCGGAGAAGACGGTGGCTTCATCATTTCCAATTTGAATCCTGGCCACACGATCTTGTTTCCATATCTAATCTGGACCGTTCCATGTTATGACTTTTATTTTTCTTCCATGTGCTTACATTGACCAGAGACCACAATGGGCGCGCATCTTAGGAGCGTGTGATCTGCCAACTCAATTAATGAGCTCAGATCTAACGCTCCATGTTTTTTGCATTTTTTTAATTTCTATTTTTATTTTCTTTAATTCCATTTTATTTCAAAAATCAATATCTCTTTCATTTTTATCCAAAAATTATGGGACCAATTGCATTATTTCCCAAATAAATTCTAGTTTCTATTTCTGATTTTTAATATTTTTTATTTTGTCATTTCATATTTTTTGTGAATTTTCTCTTTTCTAGTTATTTTTAATTCATTTTAAATAGTTTTTGATATTCAAAAAATACAAAAATATTTTCCTAACCTATTTGAATGATGATGGATCTATGAAAAATATTCTCATCAATTTTTGAATTGATTTGAGATTTATTTGAGATTTTAGTTCAATTAGGTTATTTTTATTCATTTTTAATTGATTAAAAATAGTTTCTGACTTTTAAAAATGCTGAATTTTTTTGTCAAACTTTGTTTGACCTTGTTGAACTTAGGATAAATTACTTGGACCTTTCAAGGTTGATTTGAAGTAATTTTGAAGTTTGACCTTTCCATTTCATTTTTAATTCCAGTTTAATTAAATATTAAAAAATATCAAAAATAGTTTATTCATTTCTTGACTCCCAATCTTCATCTCACTTCTGTTTTTGATTGTTTGACCTTGACTTTCAATGTTATTGGTCAACATATGAAGATTGGTACATTGTATTTCATTTAATGCACTTTAATTCTTGATCAATGAGTTGAAGGTTGATAAGTTAGCATTGGAGAGGGAGATTTAATCTTCCTTGATTCAAATCTAATTCATCTTGATCAATTGATCAAGTGAATGACTTTGCATTAAGGATAGGTTGTCTTCTAAATCATGCAAAAGGCTTAAACCAATACAAGATCAATTCTCATTTTCTTTTTGGCATGGCAAGTTTTTGGGACTTGGTTCACTAATCAAGACTCCTAACTTGTGTTTGTTGCCTATATTATTATTGACCGGCCTCAGATAGTTGTGACTTCTACATAAGTCCAATTACGATTTCTTAACATAGCGCTAAATTTGCCTTATGGCAAACTAACTACTAACACTAATTATTGACAATTAACATTTACTTTATCCACTTTACTTTTATGCAATTTACTATTCTTGCACATATTATCCATTTTCTTTTCTCTTTGCTCACTTGAGCACATGTTTATGTTAATGCCATTTGACTTTTGCTCACTTGAGCACACAATTGTGTATATATTATTGTGCTTGTGTTTTTTTTGTTTTGATTGTTGTGGACCAAATGCAAAGAAATGGACTTAGTTTCTAGGACTTTCCCTATGCAAAGAAATGGAGAATTGGACTTAGATTCTAGGACCTTCCTTATGCAAAATTGGAGTAAAAGGATCTTAATGATGAAGATGGTTTAGAAGAACCAAATCCCTAAACTCACTCTTGTCCATTCTTGTTTTACTTCATGGAATCTTTGATGTGTGTGCTTTTGTGATAGGAGTTTCCATTTGAGCTTAATTGGAGAACCATTGCCATGTTCATCCAAGTGGAAGATACAAGATACATTGAGGATCTCTTGTGAGACTTATTTGATTGCTTATACTTTGTGGTTGCTTATTCCAAAGGATGGGAGCTACTTGGATCATCAATATGATCTCAAGAGAGGAATTCCTAGTGTGGTTTCATTTCTTATCCCTCACCTTTTTGTTTTGCTTAGGACTTAGCCATTCTTCTTCTTCTCTCCACTCTAACCCAAGCCAAAACTTTTTGTGCAAACATTTAACTATTGTTTTCAAACATTAGAAACCTAAGCCTTATGCTTTTAATTTTCAAACTTTCTTTTCACAATACTTATTTTGAATTGAATCTTTAAGTTAACTTTGACTATTTTGTACATACTTCTAATTGGTAAATATAACCCATTCAAATTTCTTTTTGTGGTTCCAATGGCCACATTTTAGTCAAATTTTCCATAACCTTTAGCTATTAGGTTTGAGTTATCTTTGTGGTAGATGTAATACTCACCTATATCCTTAGTGATGGACAATGAGTCTTCCATGCTTATTATAGGGTTAACCCCTCACTAGCATGTTGAAGTTTTGATCCTCACATGGTGGATTTGTGGTTTGGTTGAGTTTTCTCCCTTTGATAACAAAAGACCTTAAGGCTTTTGGACCAATCAATTCACCAACTTGTTTTGAGATTTTTACCCCGAACTATGAGGTTTTGATCCTAATCTTTTTTATAAGATGACACGTAGGCAATGGGTTTATCCATTCAAACACAAATGTAAATAATTTGTATATTCTCTTCTCATCTCTTCAATCATGTTTGCACAAACAAATTTTCACAAAACAAATAACCTTTACAACAAGTATGATAAGGGCTCCCTAGGAGTACCTAGGATGTTTTGGGTGCCTAACACCTTCCCATTGCATAACCAACCCCCTTACCCAGATCTCTATTTCTTTTACTAGTTTTTGTTAAAACTATTAGGTTTTTGTTCGCTTTCTAACCATTCCTTTGGATAAATAGAAGTGCGGTGGCGACTCAACTTGTATGATTTACCTTGGATTTAGTCAATATCTCTAATGGTAACGAATACCCCGCTACAGAAAAGTGGCAACTCTGCTGGGGACAAGAAGGAAATGCGTGCCTAGTGGGTTTTGCCAACTTTTCATGCTTGTTGTATTATATTTGTTTTGTGACATATTTTTGTGCGATTTGGGATTACTGTATTGTATGTAATGATTGAATTGCTTGATATTAATTCCTTGTATGCTTGGTGATCTTTGTGAGATGAGTTCTATACCCGGACTCGAGTGCACTTAGGATTGGAGAATGGCGTAGTCTTGTTGACTTGTGTGGAGTTATTCCTTAGCAAGTTGACTTGCAAGTCCATTCACTTGGTGGAGGTCATGTTGGGATCAATAATGTCACACAAGTGAGTTGTGGTTAGACATTACTCTTTCCAATATAGAACTTAGAAGCCAAGGACCTTAGTTTACCAAGCCCATCTTGGCCTATTTTTAGGATGTAGTGTGAAAGTCGTTCAAGTGTAAGATTTGATACGATTGTTACGCGATACTACACTCATAAGAGTCTCTCTTGAGAGTATTTTTGGAATACGAGTAGTCTTTTCTCCGATAATATCCAAAAGATGGGATGATGACTATGGGAACCTCTTGTAGAACATATTTGGCAAGTTTAAACCCTAGTACCCTCTCTTTGGGTGGTTCTTAACCTAAACTCCATGCTCGTGACTTGCAATAAACCCTTGATTCATGGTTGATTCGTTCATATATCCTTAATATCAATGGAACTTGGGTGTTGATAAGTTGTAAACCATAATCCACCAAAATGGATGATTGATATTAAGGATAACATGAACCATCCCATGACCTTTGTTTGGTGTGCTTTGCTTGATCCTTGAGTATGATTGTTGCATTCATGCATTCATGCACTCATTTGCATCCATATCATCATTAATAAAGAAAATTTTTAGACATGGAAAGACAAAGAAGGAATACCAAGAAGTAAAACTTCAGGCAACCAGATCTGAAAGAGTTAAGGAATCTGACATCCTATGTATTAGATCATTTGGGTTTCAAAGCTCGTTTTGGGAAGTTTCTGCCTCTTCTGACTACTCAAGTGGATGAAGGGTTGATGAGTGTATTGGTGTAGTTTTATGATCCCTTGTACCGTTGCTTCACGTTCCCGGATTTCCAGCTTTTGCCTACGCTTGAGGAGTATGCCTATCTCGTGGGTATACCTATTCTATACCAAGTGTCGTTCAGTGGCTTGGAGAGTATTCCTACTTCTCAAGAGATAGCAGACATGTTGCACATAGATGAATCTCGGGTTGGTGCCCATATGACTACCAAATGTGGAATTCAAGGTCTCCCTTCTGAGTTCCTCATTGCTCAAGCTACTGTCTATGGGAAGGCCATGAGTGAGGATGCCTTTGAAGCCATATTTGTACTTCTCATCTATGGACTGGTTTTGTTCCCCAACATCGACAAGTTTGTGGATGTGAACGCTATTAGGATCTTTTCTACTCTTAATCCCGTTCCGACTCTGTTGGGTGACACTTATTTCTCTTTGCATATGAGGAATGCAAAGGGTGGTGGTGCCATTGTGTGCTGTTTGCCTCCGTTGTATAAGTGGTTTATTTCTCACTTACCGCAGACGGTCGCCTTCAAGGAGAATTAGGGATGTCTATGGTGGTCCACGAGATTATGATGATATCTCTTGGTATAACCGTGTGTATGATGGTGTGCAGATTATCGACTCTTGTGGTGAATTCTCCAATGTACCTCTTCTTGGTACATGTGGTGGGATTAACTACAACCTTGTTTTGGCGCGTCATCAGCTTGGGTTCTCCCTAAAGGATAAACCCAATAACATTCTGTTAGAGGGTGTGTTCTTTCAGGAGGGTAAAGATCCCCAAGGCTTGAAAGCTAGGATGGTCCGCGCTTGGCGCAAGATTCATAAGAAAGGAAGGAAGGAGCTAGGTCCAAAGAATTGTGTTGCCATGGAGCCTTATACTGCTTGGGTAAGGAGGAGAGCTTCTGAGTATCTCATGCCTTACGATTATCCGAGACCTGTACCTTTGGTTATGGTTGGACCTTCGACCCTCCCTAACCAAGGAGTAGAGGAGTTGAGAGACGAAGACCTTTCACGTGCCTGGATCCGTGAAAGGGAAGAGTTGTTTCAGCAAATTAAGGAGAAGGATGCTTTGATTGAGTTCCTCGAGCATCAAGTTATTGATGACCCTGATGATGCATGGACTTCTCTACTTCCCCAGTCTTCCAAGTTTTGGAAGAGGAAGTATGATCAACTCGCCAAGGAGAAAGCAGATATGGAGGCAGCCTACGAGAGGGAGGTGAAGAGGCTTCGCGCATCTTATCTTCCTATGTCCCGAGCTTTAGATGACTGCTTCTAGGGATCCATAGGATGATTATTTTCCTTTTCTCTTGTATATGATTGACAAATGTTGTACTTCTTTCCCCGATATTATTTGATGAGATATTTCCATATGTGATAAATGTTTAATGTTTCCAAAAAAATTGCAAATAAAACCCTAATAGTTCCTTTGAAATAAAAACAAATCATATGCACAAGCATTGCATTCATCATGTGCATAAGCAGGTTTTATTTCCGGTCTCTTGTCTTGTGGGCTAACTCTGTGTTCTTCAGACGAGCTGACTCACCGGTACTACACTAGAGCCAACATTTCAAGACTGATGGATCATCTAAAGCAAGAGAACCGTGAACTCAAAGAGGAAGTGGCCAAATTAAGCGCTTTGATGGAATCATTCTTGGCTGCCCAGAGCTAGTCTTCTCCGACGCCTTCAACTCCTCCTCAGAGGACAGTCATCTCTGAGATTGTTTCCTCAACCGTGCCTGCAGCCAGTGCACATTTTGCTCCAGCGGCCATGCCAGCCGGATTCCCGTGGGGGATGCCTCCCAATTTCATGCCTGAGGCTCCTGCTCCGACCTTTTCTTCTATGTCGGCATCTAGCCCGGTCCTTGTTGTTCCTCCTCCTGTCGTGCATACCATACCCAGGGTAGACGACACCATCTATCATTCTGAGCCGTCTGAAGGCCCAGATGTCTATGAGAAGATGGATGCTATGAACGATCAATTTCTTGAGCTTCACAAGGAATTGAAGACTCTTAGAGGAAAGGATCTTTTCGGCAAGTCTGCTGTCGAACTGTGTTTGGTTCCCAATGTAAAGATTCGTGTAAAATTCAAGGTCCCTGACTTTGAAAAATACAAGGGAAATACTTGTCCTCTCAGCCACCTAGTCATGTATGCCACGAAGATGTCAACTCAGACCGACAACAATCAGTTACTCATCCACTACTTTCAGGACAGCTTATCCGGTGCCGCTCTACGGTTGTACATGGGTCTGGACAGTGCGAACATCCGATCCTTCAACGACCTTGGCGAGGCCTTTGTCAAGCAGTACAAGTATAATGTGGATATGGCCCCCGATAGGGATCAACTAAGGGCCATGTCCCAGAAGGATAAGGACACATTTAAAGAAAACGCCAGAGGTGGCGAGACTTGGCAGCACAGATCGTACCTCCGCTATAAGAGAAGGAAATGACCAAGATCTTTCTGAAGACCTTGAGTTCATTCTATTATGAGCGGATGGTTGCTAGCGCTCCTTCTGACTTCACCGATATGGTGAATTTGGGGATGCGTCTAGAAGAAGGGGTTAGAGAAGGACGTCTAACCAGAGAAGAAGGTTCTTCTGCCAAACGGTATGGGGCGTTTGCAAAGAAGACGGATGGAGAGGCACATGATGTGACCTCCCATGTAAAACCAAGAAGACCCTCAATGAGGAGGAAGACCGTGCGTCCCGCCGGTAACCAGCATCAGGTGGCTCATATAGCACCTGTTTTCAGAGATAATCAACAGTATCAGCAGTATAGCCATAATGAGCAACCACATTCACAATATCAATAACAATAGCACCATCTGCAACAGCAGGCCTACCAGCCTCGAAACAATAATCAAACCAGCACGAGTTACGGGAGGAAAAGGGTCACCTTCGATCCTATTCCGATGACGTATGCAGAATTCTATCCCTCTTTGATAGAGAGGAAGTTGATTACTCCGTGAGACCCACCAGCTATACCTGCTAACCCCCAGTGGTGGTATAAGCCCGAATTGCATTGTGTTTATCATTCTCGTGCTCCCGGCCACGACGTGGAGAATTGTTACCCTTTGAAGACCAAGGTTCAAGACCTTGTGAGGTGTGGCATTCTGTGTTTTGAGGACGTAGGTCCTAATGTGAAGAAGAACCCATTGCCCGAGCATGGGAAATCTGTCAACATGGTCCAGGGTTGCCCTGGCAAGTACAAAGTCAAATATGTCAGTCATATTCGATAGTCTCTTGTCGAAATGCATCGGTTGCTATGTGAATACAGTCACTATGAGCACGACCATGATAGATGCCGAATATGCTCTGTTAACCGATTGGGTTGTCGCCAGGTGCGCAAGGATCTTCAGGAAATGCTGGATGAAGGAGTCATTGAGATTCTTCAGAATAGGAATGTTGACGAAGATGAGCCTGAGGTCAACGTAATTTCCCCAGTATTCCGAATGCCCGAGCCTGTTATCATCAAGTATGATGGTAGCAAGCAAAAGGTCTCTCCTGTTCTTATCATTAAGTTTGCCGGTCCAGTACCGTATTCTTCTAAAAAATCAATCCCCTTTCGTTACAATGCTGTTGCTGTAGAAGATGGGAAGGAAGTTCCCTTACCATCCTCCTCTGTTGTTAACATTGCGGATGTAAGTGGTTTGACCCGCAGCGGTCGTGTGTTTTCAGCACCTCCCAAGCCTCAGGCTAATGCTGATTTTGTTGAACGCCCGATTGGGAATGCTGTGAGCACTCCGAATCCGGCACCTGTTGCTAAGTCCTCCTCTACATTGATAACTCCTACTTCTGTTGGCCCAAGCGGCAATGTGAAAGAAGATTGTGATGAGATGACGAGGCTCATCAAGAGAAGTGAGTACAATGTTGTAGACCAGCTTCTACAAACGCCATCCAAAATATAAGTGTTATCATTACTTTTGAATTCAGAACCACATAGAGAGGCACTGAAGAAGGTTTTGGATGTAGCATATGTAGATCATGATGTCACAATAGAACAATTCGATAGCATTGTTGCAAACATTACTGCTTGTAACAATTTGAGTTTCTGTGACTCTGATCTCCCTGAGGAGGGAAGAGACCACAACTTGGCTTTGCACATATCTATGAATTGCAGAGACGACGCCATGTCCAATGTGCTGGTGGACACTGGGTCATCATTGAACGTATTGCCAAAAACCACTCTCTCAAAATTGTCTTATCAAGGGCCTCCATGAGGTAGAGTGGAATCGTTGTGAAAGCTTTCGATGGGTCGCGTAAAACTGTAATTGGGGAAGTTGATCTCCCAGTCAAGATCGGACCGAGTGATTTCCAGATTACCTTCCAGGTTATGGATATCCACCCATCGTATAGCTGTCTCTTAGGCAGACCATGGATTGATGAGGCAGGCGCCGTGACATCCACCCTACACCAGAAACTGAAATTTGTGAAGAATAAGAAACTGGTGGTGGTAGGGGGAGAAAAGGCTCTCCTGGTTAGCCACTTGTCTTCCTTCTCATATATAGATGCTAAGGATGAAGTTGGAACTCCTTTCCAAGCTATATCTATAGTTGAGCCTATTGAGAAGAGAGCTCCTTCATTTACTTCCTATAAGGGTGCAAAGTCGGCCATTGAGTGTGGTGCAACTGCTGGTTTAGGAAAATTGATTGAGCTAGAAGACAAAAAGTCTCGGGCTGGCATAGGCTTTTCCTCTGGGGTCTTCAACACTAAAGGGTTATTCAAGAATGGAGGTTTCATCCACGCTGGTCAAGATGAAGAAGTTGTTGTTGTCTTGGAAGAAGATACAAAGGATTCTGGCAATTTCGTCATCCCTGGAGGGGTCTGCAACAATTGGGTCGGTATGGATGTTCCTACAGTTATCCACAAGTCAACGTAATGATCATTTTGTTTAAAAAACCCTTCTCCCATGCCAAAAGGAGGAGTGATGACATTGTTGGCGCATAAATACAATGATATTTTCATTCAATAAATTCATGTTAAATGTTTGTTTTTCCAATTATTTTCCCTTTTTGCTTTTTGCATGAAATTTGTGATCACATAAAACCCTAAAAAATAGAATAAAATCAATCTTTTCATCTGTATAATGATTTGCCTTGTTTGAATTCTAAAGCTTTTCATATCCAAAATCATTATGCAGGTTGATCAAACCCATTGAACATATTGATCCAACACCATCTCCCAATTTTGAGTTCCCTGTATTCGAAGCGGAAGAAGATGATGTTGAAGAGATTCCTGACGAGATTACCCGTCTACTTGAGCATGAAGAAAAGATCATTTAGCCGCATCTCGAGAATCTGGAAACAGTCAACTTGGGGTCTGAGGATTGTGTGCGAGAAGTGAAGATTGGGGCACTCCTAGAAGAGTCTGTTAAGAAGGGGTTGATTGAATTGCTATGAGAATATGTTGGCGTCTTTTCCTGGTCATATGAAGACATGCCCGGTCTAGATACTGATATTGTGCAACATTTCTTACCTCTGAAGCCTGAGTGCATGCCTGTAAAGCAGAAGCTTAGAAGAACTCATCCCGATATGGCAGTAAAGATCAAAGAAGAAGTTCATAAGCAAATTGATGCGGGGTTTCTGGTGACTTCTACATATCTCAATGGGTGGCCAATATTGTGCCCGTGCATAAGAAAGATGGAAAAGTCCGAATGTGTGTGGACTATAGAGACTTGAAAAAAGCTAGTCCGAAAGATGATTTCCCTCTACCACATATTGATATGTTGGTAGACAATACAGCTAAATTCAATATCTTCTCATTTATGGATGGATTTTCCGGATATAATCAGATTAAAATGGCACCCGAGGATATGGAGAAGACAACATTCATCACACCTTGGGGAACATTCTATTATCGAGTGATGCCCTTCGGTTTGAAGAACGCCGGATCCATGTATCGACGAGCTATGACCACGTTGTTTCATGATATGATGCACAAGGAGATTGAGGTATATGTTGACGATATGATTGCTAAGTCGAGAACGGAAGTTGAACATATAGAGCACTTGTTGAAACTTTTTTAGCGTTTGAGAAAGTACAAGCTTCGTCTGAACCCCAACAAGTGTACATTTGGAGTTCGTTCTGGCAAGCTATTGACCTTTATTGTTAGCGAAAGAGGTATTGAGGTTGATCATGCAAAGGTCAAAGCAATACAAGAGATGTTTGCGCCCAAAACTGAGAAGCAAGTCCGAGGTTTTCTCGGCCGCTTGAATTATATTTCCAGATTCATATCTCACATGACTGCCACATGTGCGCCAATATTCAAGCTCCTCCGGAAAGATCAGTCTCATGATTGGACCGAGGATTGCCAGAAAGCTTTCGACAACATTAAAGAGTATCTGTCTGAACCTCCAATCATGTCTCCGCCCGTGGAAGGAAGACCTTTGATCGTGTATCTGACAGTTCTTGAAGACTCAATGGGTTGTGTCCTTGGTCAGCAAGACGAATCGGGAAAGAAAGAATATGCTATTTACTACCTGAGTAAGAAGTTCACTGATTGTGAGTCTCGATACTCAATGATTGAGAAGACATGCTGTGCTTTGGCTTGGGCTGCTAAGCGCTTACGCCAGTATATGATAAATCATTCGACTTGGTTGATATCCAGAATGGATCCAATCAAGTACATCTTCGAGAAGCCTCCTTTAACAGGAAGAATTGCCCATTGGCAGATGTTGTTATCTGAGTATGATATTGAGTATCGAGCTCAGAAGGCTATTAAAGGTAGTATCTTGGTTGACCACTTGGCACATCAGCCTTTTGAGGATTATCAGTCAGTTCAGTTTGACTTCCCGGATAAGGAAATTCTGTATTTGAAAGTGAAAGATTGCGATGAGCCTACACTCGATGAAGGGCCAGAGCCTGGTTCCGGATGGAGTATGGTGTTCAATGGTGTCGCAACCTGAAAAATACAGTGCACGAAAAAACAACCGGCGAAAGAAAATGACAGAAGAGTCGCCACCGTACGTTATTCATCCCAAAGGAGGGAAAGGAAACGCTCGAAGTAAACTTGAAAAAGGAAAGGACAAGACGGGGTCTCGCAATCAAATCTTGGGTTCGGGAGTCGGTTATGCGAAGGGAAGGTATTAGCACCCCTACGCATCCGTAGTACTCTACGGGATCCACTTTTGTAGTTCTTGTCTAAAGGGTGTGAGTTTATCATGTGCTGTTTACCAAAAAAAAGGGTTAAATGAAAATGACTCGCGCGGATGTCGCATCCACTGCATACGTATCTCATATGAATATGAGAATCAGGCTCTTCGTAGCTCGACTGACCTATGGGTTGGGGGGATGTGTGCTCGCTAAGACATCGCGTCTTATGCCTACGTATCTCATCTGGAATGAGAATCAGAGCAAGCCGGAGTTCGGCTAACTACGGGGTTATGGATTGGGTTTTGGACGAACGACGTCACTACGCAATCTACCGGATGCTCGACCTTTGGAGACTTACTCGCCTGTAGTAGAAGGAGTTAACGTGTTGCTTTGGGTTTTAGGGTTTGGGATGCTCAAGGGAAAAAAGGGCAGTCCTTGACGAAGGAACCGCGCTACCTGCAGGGATACGAACACATACAAAACAAACATGTATAAAGTAAATGTGCCAACAAGGGGCTCAGAAGTAAATAAACAAAAGAAAACAAATGCCTCCTATCGAGGTCTTCCAGCTAAGAAAGCGATAAAATGCGGAAAAGAGGTAAAAGTACTACACGTATAAAGATCCGAAGTAACAGCATTTAAAGGAGTAAGAAACCCAGGGATCTCCCAAGCTAATGCCATCAAAGAAAGGTGAGTCAGTACAGGTAATTGGAATGAACCTCCAGGGGGTATCCCACAAATAAAGTGGGAAAACCACGCAAACCATCTCTGCAAGAGTCTGTCAGCCCTCACAAAAACTCAACAAAAGGGTTAGTGAAACACGATAAGCATTTTTTTCATGGATAACAGTATGGTTTCAGAAACCTCAAACCCTGTGGCATACATTTCAGAAATCATGTGATTAAACATTCAAGGCATAGGTTTCACCCATTCATGCATAATTAAACCCGTGGGTAAAAACATAATGAAATTCATCCATCATACCTCATACATTCAGATGATCCAAATTAAGAGCATAAAATTATGGGAATGAGGCAAACCTGATGGGAGAGACCGGTTGAAATGTTAGGGTTTGCGTGAGATGGGGGTTGCTCTGAGTTCTCTGTCAGGTTCCTCTCCAGGTTTTGTCCAGGGTTTTGTTTCAAGGAAACCTCAGAATATTTTGCTTCCCTTCCTTTTTCTGTCTGATCTCCCTCTTTTATAACCTGATTTTCATAGCTTTGTGGGCTCAAATGAGAGAGGTCCAAGTCCAAGTTTTTTCTATTATATTTTATTTATTTTTTTATTATTATTTTTATTTATTTATCTTTTTTTGTAAAAAATTATTATTTATTATTATTATTTTTTTTTTTTTTTTTTAAAAAAAAAAGTTTCTTGGATCTAATTCTGATTGACATGATGAAATGCAATATGAAATGCTAAATGAATGCATGAATGAGGAGGGAAAATTTTGGGGTGTTACAGCTGCCCCTATTCAATCATCAGTTAACCCGAGTAGGATGAAAGCGAACAGTTTATCAGACAAATGGGGTGAGCTGTGATTGAATACCAAAGACAGACCGAAAATTTGCGCTCCGAGAACACCAGAAAAACGCGGAAATACACCGCGCTGTTTATTTTTCTTCCGATCCTCTGGCTGGATCTGAATCAGTCTTCTGGCTTAATCTGGAGTTTCGATCCTCTGGCTGAACCTATACTCAATTTAGTCCTCTGGTTGGATATTAATTTTGATCCTCAGGCTGGATACGATTTTGATCTTCTGGCTAAATCTTCTTCGATCTTCTGGGTAGATCTCCCTCGTTTCGATTCTCTGGCTGAATTTATTTCCTTTGATTCTCTGGCTGAATCTACTTCGATCTTCTGGCTAGATCTGAATTGTTTCGATTCTCTGGCTGAATCTATTTCCGGTCTTCGGGCTAGACCTGACTTCGATCTTCTGGCTAGATCTTCTTCGATCTTCTAGCTAGATCTCCTTTGTTTGGATTCTCTGGCTGAATCTATTTTCTTTGATTCTCTGGCTGAATCTACTTCGATCTTCTGGCTAGATCTTAATTGTTGCGATTTTCGATCTTCTGGCTAGATCTTCTTTGTGTCGATTCTCTGGCTGAATCTACTTCGATCTTCTGGCTAGATCTGGATTGTTTTGATGATAAATTCCCATCATTAGGATCCCGCATCTGAGGCATGCGCTGGTTGACCCTCTTTTGAAATCTACACTCAACCTTCATATTAGATATGCAGCTTCGAGAATATTCCACTTTTGGGCTTCGTACATATTCTTCGGGCTAGAACATGTTGTAACGACTCCTCAATTAGACTTGGGCTTGCTGGGGAAATAAAGCTGGTAGGCGACTTCACTAGGGAATCTTCAAATTGAGCCTTAGGCTGGCTTACTGGAACACGATTCTCAGGCTGAATCTTCGAAATGACCCACAGGCTGGATCACTGGAACACGATTCTCAGGCTAAATATTCGAAATGACCCTCAGGCTGGATCACTGGAACATGATTCTCAGGTTGAATCTTCAAAACGACCGTCAGGCTAGATCACTCACGCTTGATCCTCTGGCTGGATCTCATGACCTTGGTTGTAAAGTAATTCTTCAGTCTGCTTGGAAGAACCTGTTTATCAGCTTATGTGCATGCTTGATATGATATGCATGCAAATGCAAATGTTATGCATGGTGTAAAAAGAAATCTGCTTGGGGAAGCAAACTCCGGTAGGGAACAAATCGCTGTATCAATCCTTGAATGCTCTGTGGGGAATGATCCGTCTGCCGGGACCAATGAGCCACCAAAAATAAATTGGCTGCTTGAAAAGTTGACCTTGCGGGGGGAGTATCAACTATGGAAACTTTGTTCGGCGAGGCTCTAAGAGGAGAGTCTGTGGGGAAAACACTTCCTGGGGAAATGTCGTAGGAAACGACCTTTGCTGGGGATATGAACTTGCTAATCGCCCTCAAGCTGGGAATTAACAAATCTGTTAAAAATAATCTGCTGGGCAATGAGATGAACACTGGGAACACCACCCTCTCATCTGTTGGTTATGCAACCACTCCGCTGTTGCTAGGAAGATACAGTCTGACACTGTCAACTCCGCTGGGGATATATAGTCTGGATACTGTCAACTCTGCTGGGGAACATGCTTTGCTGAGGAGAGACTTTGTCAACCGCTTGGGGATGAGGATTCATGACTTGGCATCCGGTTCCTGTGACCTGCAACCAAAAATACACGTATGCCTCGGGGGAACTACTCGGTTTGAATTCACCGTCCGGGATTAAGCACATTCAAAGCAATTTTAAATGTTTTCCTATGCAAATCATCTGCAAAAGCCACCATTATGTTCATATGCAATATGTTTTATCAAAAATTCAGACATTTTTGCAAACAAACTGATAAATGAAAAATAAAGAGGCTCTTTAACTGAATTATTCGACTCTTACTGGGGAGAAAATTTGTGCCAGGAATAGGCGAGGGTATCAGGAAGCTAATCCCTGAAAAGAGGTGATCGCTATAAAAAGAGAACTATCCTAATGGCAATGGGGATACGGGGTCCCACCGAGTTTCGACTCTGCTATGGCTCGTATGTCCTCAAGACGCTCTGCTCATCTTGCTTTTTGAAGTGGATGATTAGTCGATCTTTAACCTTCGAAGATTTCCGGATTGAATGAAACGGTGATATAACACTGATGAACTCAGATCACAGTCATTCGCTTATTCCCTAACTTTTGCCTGGATCGCCCCCTTTTCGGGTTTTCAATCATCCGGGATACCGATTTTTGCCTGAGCCGCCCTTTTGGGTTTTCGACTCACCGGGTGTACTCTTTTTTTATATCCCTAATTTTTGCCCGAACCTCTTTATTCTTTTTTTTTGTTCGTCGGGATGCCCTTTTTTTGCCTGGACTATTCTTTTTATCGTCCAGCGGGTCTATTTTATGCGAAGTATTTTTTAACTGCGTCTGAGTTGACAGGGGACGGGAATCCTTCGCCATCAATGGTTGTTAGCATCAAAGCTCCGCCATAGAAAATCCTTTTAACCACGTACGGACCCTCATAGTTCGGTGTCCATTTGCCCCTGTGATCTGTGTTGGGAGGAAGAAATCTTTTGAGTACCAATTCACCGACTTGATACCCCCGAGGGCGCACTTTCTGACCAAATGCTTTCTTCATTCGTCTCTGACCGAGATACGTCAATTCTGGGTACGTAGTTCCAGCATAGCACCTTAATCATCGAAGACAAGGTAAACAAAGCATCAGCAAATTGGTTTTCTTCAAAAGAAAGTCAACAATCTTCTCGTGTAGTCTCTGTAAGGAGCCAGATGAGGCTGAGGTGTATACCATTTCCCGTTGGTTTGATTGATGACCAAAGCTGAATCCCCATATACATCCAGGGTTTTAATCTGTATATTTACGGCTTCCTCAAGTCTTAGGATACAAGCTTCGTATTCGACTTCATTGTTGGTGCAGGGAAAAGTTATTCTGGCACCAAATGGCATATGAACCCCCTTCCGGTGTGATCAACATTACACCAACTTCGTGACCATTGACGTGGACCGCCCCATCAAACATCATAACCCATTTGGATTCAGGGTCAGGCCCCTCCTCCGGGACTGGTTCCTCTCAATCTTTCGATTTGAGAAACATGATGTCCTCATCAGGAAAGTCAAACCTCATAGGTTGGTAATCATCAATCGGTTGCTCTGCAAGATAGTCTGACAAGACACTTCCCTTGATGGCTTTTTGTGAAGTGTATTGGATGTCATACTCTGTCAGTATCATTTGTCACCTAGTAACCTTTCCGGTAAGTGCTGGCTTTTCAAAAGTATACTTGACTAGATCCATTTTTGATATCAATAGAGTCGTGTGAGTCAACATATACTGTCTTAGTCGGCGAGCAGCCCATGCCAAAGCGCGACAAGTTTTCTCGAGCAATGAGTATCTTTGTTCACAGTCGGTAAACTTTTGCTAAGGTAGTATATTGCATGCTCTTTTCGACCTGACTCGTCATGCTGACCGAGCACACAACGCATTGACCTTTCTAACACAGTCAAGTACATGATCAACGGTCTTTCCTCTCGGCCTGTAGACTTGCCCCGATCTTGATCTCTTTCTTGTCGTCTGCGGTACCGATGTTGACGGTCTCAATCACCTCCTGATAAGGTGTAATACCATGGTCCTCCTGTTTCAACAATCTGGCTAACCCTTCAGGCAATTCACAATCTTCCTCAACCCCTTCTTCGGCTTAATAGATAGGATTGTCGAAGTCATACTTGGCCATAGCAGTGTCGTTAGTAGTGAGATCCGGGTGGTCCGCTCTGCATGATGGAGGATCATGCTTTACCTTAGAATGAGAGATTTTTTTTTTTGGAAAGAAAGAAAAAACAAAAAAAAGAAACATTGCCATTTTTTTTTGTAAAAGTAGAAAAAAACTGAAAGAAAGAGAACACAAAATTGTTTGCAAAAGCTGTCCTTTATTGATGATAAAAATAATTGCGAAATGTAACTAAATGGGTGGCCCTACAAATGAGCCGTTACACCTTGGGCAAAGTGTAAGACTTTATTATGCATGTAATAAAGGAAAACAATAAAAATCACTCTTTTAGTAGAGTAACCCGGACGGTTTTTTCAGACGACCAATTGTCGAGCTTTTCTCCCGGGACACACGGGCGAATCCAGCTATCTAAGTCACAGTCGCTGTCAGCCTTGTCTTCATCTGCAGCATTGACGATGTGGGGAGAAACCAAACCCCCGCTGGAGAGAGTACCAGTTTCATTCTTCTGAGATCCCAGAGCATACCCCAATCCAAACTTGTCTTCTTTGATGACTGGCTCCACAAATTTGCCCCAGCCTTGGGCATTACCAGCTTTAACCACTTCGACAGCTTGCTTGTATGAAGAGATAGAAGTCCCGACCTTCTCAAACTCAGGTGAAAAGACAGCTTCGGGCGCGACCTCATTGATGTTTATGGCTTCGAAGCCCTGACACAGCATCTCGTGCATCTCGCCGTCCATCTCTACATACTTAAATGTAGACAGGTGGCTAACAAAAATATCCTCTTCACCACAGACAGTGATGACCTGACCTTCTAGTTCATATTTGAGCTTCTGGTGGAGGGTAGAAGTAACAGCACCGACAACATGAATCCAAGGCCGACCTAGCAGACAGCTGTAGGCAGGCTGGATATCCATCACATAAAAGGTGCTCTTGAACACCTGCGGTCCAATCTTAACTGGCAACTCAACTTCGCCAAAGACAACTCTTTTAGAGCCATCAAAAGCCCTCACAACTAAGTTACTTGGCCTCAGGATGGTGTCATCGCAATCCAACTTCATTAAGGGTTTCTTTGGAAGAACATTCAGAGAAGAGCCTGTATCAACCAAAACATGGGAAAGCATCACCCCTTTGCACTCCATTGTGATATGCAAGGCTTTATTGTGATTCCTGCCCTCAGATGTCAGGTCATTATCGGTGAAACCTAGCCCCCGGCTAGCGTTTACATTGGAAACTACCGACTCCAGCTGGTTAACAGTTATCTCCGGTGGAACATAGGCCATATTCAGTACTTTCAACAAGGTTGCTCTGTGCGCCTCAGAGCATAGCAATAGTGAGAGAATGGAGATCTTTGAGGGTGTCTGATTTAGCTGGTCGACTACCTTGTAGTCACTTTTCTTGATAATCCTCATAAACTCATCCACTTCCTTCTCGAATGCGGTCTTAGGAGGATCTTCCTCAGTAGTAACCTCTTCGGAGGCCATCTGTTTCCCTTTAGCCTTGGCAGTTACCTCGACTTCAGTATTCGCGCGTAATGTTGATGGTGCAAATAGGCGTCCACTGCGAGTGAAGCCACCAACCCTTCCAACATTGTCTACAGCGGAGCTACCAATGTCAATGTCTTCTTCGTTAACTTTCTGCCCCTGGCAGTAGATATCAGCCCCATAGTGCCACGGCATAGCACTGTCTTTCTCATACGGAACGGGTCCTGGTATTGTGATGGTGATCGGACCAACCAAAGTCAGTTGAGGGCTGTCAGAGTAAATTGGTGCCGGATTTTCTGGGAAATATATTATTGTCGGAGCGAGTCTCTCGGGAACATATATTTCTTTAGAAGTGCAATAAAACGTTACTGTCGACACATCATTCTTCACTGGACGGGCCTGATCGAACTGAAGACAACCTTCATCTATCAATTGTTGAATACCCCTTCTCAAACTGTCACATCCGTTTTCGGCAGCTTGACAATTTCTGCATTCTTCCCCAAAGCCCGGGAAAATATGTCCTTTCAGAAGTCGGTCTTTAACCACCGATAGCGAAGTCTTCACCTTAGTCACATCAGAAACCAAATTCAAAGTTTCCCCACTATCAACAGCATTAATCCTCTGCCCGCCGTGAGCCGGCATCGGGTTCTGGATAACATTAGGCACCGGAGAAAAATTGATAGCCTGGGCATCTCTCAAATCTTGTACCTTTAACTAGAGAGCCTTGCAATTATCTGTAGTATGGCCAGGTGCGTTGGAGTGAAAAACACATCTGGCGTTGACATCATAACCTCTAGGCAAATTATTGGGATCGATTGGTGGGGCCAGAGTTCTCAACGTAACCAAATTCATGTCAATCAGCTTGGGAAGTAATACTGAATAAGGCATTGGGATTGGCTCGATGACCCGGTTCGTCTGCCTTGGACGTTGTTGATAGTGTCTCTGCTGACCCGGATTACCTCCTTGTTGTTGATTGTAGTACCTGGGTTGTTGTTACGGATGATATTGCGATTGAGGAACAGGTGTTAGAATAGTGATTGCGGCCAGTTGATCTTGATAATAATTAGGGCGTCCTCTACCTCTGCCTTTGCCGGCATACACAACGCTTGCCTCGCCTTCTTTTCTTCGCTGACCGTTACCAGCAAACGGTCTCTTGGGACCTGATGAGTTGGAAGCACTATTGTCTTGAATTCGGCCCATCTTCAACAGACTCTCGATTCTTTCTCCAGCAATCACTATCTCTGCAAAGCTGATTGACGGGCAAGCAGCCAATCTCTCAATATAATTGCCTTGAAGAGTGTTCATGAACATGTCCGCCATCTCCCTTTCAGACATAGGGGGTTGGACGGACGCAGCAATCTGTCTCCAATGCTGATCATACTCTCTAAAGGTTTCCTTGGCAGTCTGAGACATACCTTGCAACAAGGTCCGATTTGGAGCCATGTCCAAGTTGTATTGATATTGCTTGACAAAAGCCTCTGCCAAGTCTTTCCAGCTTTTGATGGTAGTACGAGACAAATGAGAATACCATTCACGAGAAGCTCCAGTTAGACTGTCTTCAAAATAGTACATCCACAACTTTTCATCTTCCGTGTGAGCTCCCAACCCTCCCAGATAAGATTGGAGATGAGTGCGTGGGCAAGAAGCCCCGTTGTATTTCTCAAAAGTAGGGGGTTTTAACTTGTGAGGAATCCTTACTCCTTGAACCATACCAAGATTTGTGACATCAAAGCCTAAGGAATTTTGAGACTCCAAAGATTTGAGCTTCTCAGCAAGCTCATCCATACGGCGAGTGCTCTCGAGGGCCTCGTCGTGCAAATAAAATTGATCATACTGATAATCTTCAGTAACGGGGCGCCCGTTATTCCGAATTCCTTGATTCACATTGTACCTTCTGCCAATACCATTTCCAACATTCCCTGTGTTGCCAACATTACCCGGGTTTCCATCAGCATTTGCGTTACCCGCGTTACCAGTGTTCATAGGGTTATCAGCGTTCCCAGGGTTACCAGGTTTTCCCTCATCATTTGGTATCTCTACCTCCGGATCGGGTCTCGGTTGCTCAACCAATTCCCTCAGCTTTTCCTGGCCTTCTGCCATACCAGTCATCAATGTCATGAACTGATCCATCCTTTCACGCATATCAGCCAGCTCTTTCTGTACTTGGTCCATCGCTAGTTGTGGACGATTTTCCTTTGTCGGGTACCTATGGACTCGCTTGGGACCAATAACTGCCTGATACAGGGAACAAACATTAGACACTGCGGTGACACCTGCAAAACAGACAAGGGTTAATATGCATGGTATGCGATGCACTGCTTGTTCAGTTTTAAGGCACCCCCGTTTTGAAAGGGAATACCCTGCAAATGAATAAGCATGAGATGTTGGATGCAAATATGCAGATGACGTTATGCAATGCAAAGGCATGTCAATCAGAATGATGGATCCGCTTGAACATCTGTCAGGTTGCACTGCCTGGAGAGAAACTCACTGAGGAATATAATACAAGACCAAAACTCTGCTCCAGAAAACCAGGTTGGTTGGAGGTTAAGGTTTCCTGAATTTAGCCCGCCCCTCACTGGTAGGTTCTAAGAACAGAAGTTCGTCAGCTTCAACCCTTCAGTCGCGAATAATACGTTTACCACTGAAGGTTTGGTATTATTACGGGACAAAAGACCTCCATTGACTCCCCTCAACAGGACATCCTAATAGCAAGTTCCCAGTCTCGGGATCCTCGGATTTAGCAGCGAGAATGCACCCACCAAAGCTAACATAATCACGTCTCGGAGGAGAGGCCTCGGCTGAGTTCTCGGGAAATGGTCACCAGAGTCGACGATTTCTAGAGGAACATCCTTCCGTTACAGAACACCCGTAAGACATAATATATCCAAAAGAAACCTCGTCTGGGTGTGGTTCTTCACGAACGACTTAACGTAGCAACACGCCACGCAAGCCTCATGATTATCCACTCTAAAACCTGTGTGTACACTCAAGCCTGGGTAATGGGCTTATCTCTCATAGAACACCCCATCCCAACAAACAAACAAACAGATCCAATAGATACAACAGATGCATGCAAGCAGGTAAGCAAATAAAGGTACAAAAGCATGAACACCCAATAAACAAGAAATCACACAAGCTAGGAGGGACTCGCTTATGGAAGATGGACCAGCAAGAGGTGAACTTCTTAGTGTCCCCAGCAGAGTCGCCAGCTGTCGCAACCTGAAAAATACAGTGCGCGAAAAAACAACCGGCGAAAGAAAATGACAGAAGAGTCGCCACCGTGCGTTATTCATCCCAAAGGAGGGAAAGGAAACGCTCGAAGTAAACCTGAAAAAGGAAAGGACAAGACGGGGTCTCGCAATCAAATCTTGGGTTCGGGAGTCGGTTATGCGAAGGGAAGGTATTAGCACCCCTACGCATCCGTAATACTCTACGGGATCCACTTTTGTAGTTCTTGTCTAAAGGGTGTGAGTTTATCTTGTGATGTTTACCAAAAAAAAGGGTTAAATGGAAATGACTCGCGCGGATGTCGCATCCACTGCATACGTATCTCATATGAATATGAGAATCAGAGTCTTCGTAGCTCGGCTGACCTATGGGTTGGGGGGATGTGTGCTCGCTAAGACATCGCGTCTTATGCCTACGTATCTCATCTGGAATGAGAATCAGAGCAAGCCGTAGTTCGGCTAACTACGGGGTTATAAATTGGGTTTTGGACGAACGACGTCACTACGCAATCTACCGGATGCTCGACCTTTGGAGACTTACTCGCCTGTAGTAGAAGGAGTTAACGTGTTGCTTTGGGTTTTAGGGTTTGGGATGCTCAAGGGCAAAAAGGTAGTCCTTGACGAAGGAACCGCGCTACCTGCAGGGATACAAACACATACAAAACAAACATGTATAAAGTAAATGTGCCAACAAGGGGCTCAGAAGTAAATAAACAAAAGAAAACAAATGCCTCCTATCGAGGTCTTCCAGCTAAGAAAGCGATAAAATGCGGAAAAGAGGTAAAAGTACCACACGGATAAAGATCCGAAGTAACAACAATTAAAGGAGTAAGAAACCCAGGGATCTCCCAAGCTAATGCCATCAAAGAAAGGTGAGTCAGTACAGGTAATTGGAATGAACCTCCAGGGGGTATCCCACAAATAAAGTTGGAAAACCTGATTTTCATGGCTTTGTGGGCTCAAATGAGAGAGGTCCAAGTCCAAGTTTTTTCTATTATATTTTATTTATTTTTTTATTATTATTTTTATTTATTTATTTATTTTTGTAAAAAATTATTATTATTATTTATTTATTTATTTTTCGTTTTTATTTTTATTTTTATTTTTATTTTTATTTTTAAAAAGTTTCTTGGATCTAATTCTGATTGACATGATGAAATGCAATATGAAATGTTAAATGAATGCATGAATGAGGAGGGAAAATTTTGGGGTGTTACAGATGGCGCTGTAAATCAGTATGGAAATGGTATTGGGGCAGTGATTATTACTCCTCAAGGCACACATATTCCTTTTATAGCAAGGCTAACTTTCAAATGCACGAATAATATGGCTGAGTATGAGGCCTGAATTATGGGATTGGAGGAATGCATTGATCTGAGGATCAAGCATCTTGATGTTTATGGTGATTCGGCCCTCGTTGTTAATCAGATCAAGGGTGAATGGGAGACGAATCAGCCTGGCCTCATTCCATATAGAGATTATGCGAGGAGGATTTTAACGTTCTTTACTGAGGTTGACTTCCATCATATTCCTCGAGATGAGAATTGGATGGCAGATGCTCTTGCCACGCTAGCTTCGATAATTGTGGTAAAACTTTGGAATGAAGTCCCCAATATCACTGTAACACGCTTGGACAGACCAGCTCATGTGTTTGCAGTAGAAGAAGCGAAAGATGATAAGCCATGGTATTATGACATCAAGTGTTTTCTTCAGAACCAGGTTTACCCGCCTGGGGCATCTGTGAAAGATAGAAAGACTTTGAGGAGATTGTCAGGCAGTTTCTACCTCAATGGCGAAGTGCTCTACAAGAGAAATTTTGACATGGTTCTGCTCAGATGCGTGGATAGACACGAAGCAGACCTGTTGATGACAGAGGCCCATGAGGGTTCATTTGGTACTCATTCCAATGGACATGCCATGGCTAGAAAGATGTTGAGAGTAGGCTACTATTGGTTGACAATGGAGTCTGATTGCTGCAAATACGTGAAGAAATGCCATAAGTGTCAGATTTACGCGGATAAGATCCATATTCCTCCGACACTTCTGAATGTGATTTCATCACCATGGCCTTTCTCCATGTGGGGAATTGACATGATTGGCATGATAGAGCCCAAAGCGTCAAACGAACACAAATTCATTCTCGTAGCAATTGATTACTTCACCAAATGGGTTGAAGCGACATCATATGCAAATGTGACCAGGCAGGTGGTCGTGAAGTTTATCAAGAATCAACTCATATGCCGCTATGGTGTGCCAGATAAGATCATTACCGATAATTGATCTAACTTGAACAACAAAATGATGAAAGAGTTGTGTAGTGAGTTCAAGATTGCACATCACAATTCTTCTCCTTACAGACCCAAGATGTTCGGGGCTAATGATGCTGCTAATAAGAATATCAAGAAGATTATCCAGAAGATGGTTGTCACGTACAAAGATTGGCATGAGATGCTGCCATTTGCTTTGCATGGATATCGTACGTCTGTCCGCACTTAAACAGGGTCAACCCCTTTCTCTCTTGTTTATGGCATGGAGGCCGTGCTCCCAATAGAAGTGGAGATCCCATCAATGAGAGTCTTGATGAAAGCCAAGTTGACTGATGCAGAATGGGTTCAGAGTCGTTATGACCAGCTGAATTTGATAGAAGAAAAGAGATTGACTGCCATGTGTCATGGTCAGTTGTACCAGCAGAGAATGAAGAAAGCTTTTGATAAGAAGGTCAAGCCTCGTTGTTCCGTGAAGGTGACCTTGTGCTCAAGAAAGTCTTGTCTTTCGCGCCCGATTCCAAGGGCAAGTGGACTCCAAACTATGAAGGTTCATATGTTGTTAAGAGAGCCTTTTCAGGCGGTGCTTTGATACTTATAACTATGGATGGGGAGGATCTCACTCGTCCTGTGAACTCAGATGCAGTCAAGAAATACTTCGCCTAGTAAATAAAAACAGAATAGCTCGGTAAGTTAAAAACCCGAAAGGGCGGCTTAGGCAAAAATGAGCGTCTCGGTGGATTGAAAACCCGAAAGGGCGGTCTAGGCAAAAGTTAGAGACATGAAAAATGAATATCTGTATCCCGCTAGATTGAGCACCTCACCCTAGGGCAATCTAGGCAAAAATTAGGGATTTAGCAAGTAATTGCATCCTGACAAGACTTTGTTCTACAACTGTCGTCCATCAGAGGTTCTTGTTCATTCATTGTCAACCAAAGCTTCGAATATAGTGGATCCAGAATTGGTGGAGAAATGGTCATTATGTTCAATGTAGCCCTTTTCCAATATATATCACCAATTTCAAACTTGTAAAGATCTATGGAGTCTTGCCATTTGCAGGCTACCATTCCATCAAATAAATTTGAGCCTGTTATCCAATTGTTTGCACTCTTACTTGTCTCTATTTCAACAAATATTTTGCATGTTTTAATTGAGAAAATATCATTGTTTTGAAGAAACAAATTTTATATAACCTGTTTTTGAAACAAAGTGAACATCCACAATAACAAAAGGATACTTAGGAGATCCTCAGTGCTCTCCCAAGGACGGTATGATCCCCAACAGGATAAGATATTTGTTCATATTCCTGGCATGACTGTATTTTCTTCCTCCGGAGCCCTGAGTGGTATGCTTGTTAAAGATATTTACCACTCTCCCCTTCAGCGAGGTAGCACCCTCCTCTCCTCGGCAGACGTGATCCCCTTGGTGGGTACGGCAGTTGATGGTTGATCGCCAGATTCCCTTTATCCTCGGATTGATTCCCAATAGAGTTGCTTATATGGTAGATTCTACCTGTGCAATAAACTCTTTTCCCCAGCTGTAACTGATGGTTTATCCCCTATAGAGATTTCGTTGTTTCCTGGTATCTCTGATCCCCGGCAGATTGGTTACTCTCTGGTGATTTCGCTCTCTTGGGATGTAGTGCCGGATTTTTTGTACTCCTTGGGGTTGTTTGTGTTAGAAATGTCCGTTTGTCAGCATTCATCATACATAAACCACGCATATGTGCACGTATTTTTCAAGCATTTGGATATTCATATTGCATTGTTTGCCATATATCTTTGTTTGTTATCCCTCTGCTAGTGGGTAATACTTTTCCCAAGCAAGATGTCAGTGTCTGATCCCTCAATACAGAGAGTCGGCCCCTTAAGCAGAAAGTGTTTATCTTTCCTTCCGCATTCCCCACTGAGTTATATCCTCGTGGACGACGGTTGTTTTCGCTTCCTCCCAACACATATATTGGGATGGGTTCCCCTATTGAGTTATATCCTCATTAGGACGAGTCTTGATTCAGTTCGCCTCTTTGGTTTGATCCTAAATTGGCCTCTTGTGACTGTTTCTTGTGTTTCCCCGTGGTATAAATGAATAATTGCTCAGTAACCAGTAATCATTCATCTTATCCCCGGTGGAGTTTGTGGTTTACTACCCTTTTACTGGTATTTGTAAACCCTATTTTCTCTCCTTTGCAGAGTTAACCTTTTGTTCATCCTAAGTTGATGACGGTTACTTTTCCGTGGTTTTCTACCTAGTACCCGGTAGATGTAATCCCCTCCATGATGGTTATCATTATCCAATATTTGGTATTGATATTCCCTCCTTTGGGATAATTACTCTGATTAAGCAATTTTATCCCCGGCAGTCCCTCTTTCATACCGGTTATCGGTAATGTTTGTTGCTCCCCTTGATTGGTCATCATCGTATACCTAGTGTTGATATCCCGATGCCTTTTTCTTTTCGGTCGATTTATCCTTTATTAACCCAGTAACCGGTTGTGGATAATCTTCCATGTGAGTGTATTATCTACGTTCAGACGGTAATAGATAATATATCTCATGCACTCTTTGGTCGAAGCCTTTTGTCCTTCCCCAGTTGAGTAAGATTCGTATCCCTGTTTTGGAATCGAATGTCCATCCCTTAATCGAGTTTGCTTTTTGCCCTCTTTTTGGATGAGGAGTGTTTTGGGAATATTCCCCAATTTACGCTTTGGTTGGTCACCTATTATATGCCCAGTAACCGGTATCCTTGGTGTTCCTTCCTTCTTCTCCCTATTATGACTTTTTGTCCCCTGTGGAGTCAGATTTTCCTGAGTCGAAATATACCCTTTTAGGTCTTCCTCGGATGTTTTGGATGATTGATATCTCTCACCCTTATACCGGTCTTAGATATTCATTCTTCCCGAGCGTGTTATTCTCCCACCCTTATACCGGTGTTCAGATCACATGTCTCTTTGAGCTTATTACCCAGTAACCGGTAATACCTCATCCCGTTGTTTCCCCAGGAGAGTCTTTTTTGGATATCCCCAGTGAGGTCCCTTAGTGGATTATCCTCACCTGAGTCCGTATTTTTTTTTATATCTGGAGTATCCATCATGGATATTGTTGCTGTGTTGGCATATTCCCCAACACATGCACCTTCGAGTCAGCTCAAGTTTTTCCATTGGATTTACTCCCTTTGGAATTCTGTCCCCCAAGTTTCAAGTCGTGACCTGCTCACGCACTTTATTCCTGTCTTATCCCCACAAGAATTCCCAGAGTCACTGTCCCATTTATGAGATGTTACTCCAGTGAATTTTTTAGTCGCTCTTGAATTCTTTCTTTCTTTGTGGACACATATCCCCACAGAGTTTTACTATTTGCATACATACATTTGCATCATGAGGTCTCTTAGGGACCAAAATTCGTCTCTTTGTTATAATTTAAGCCCATTCTACCTCGTCGAGACGAAGATTTTAACCTTCACTTCTCCGGCTAGAATGACCTTAAATAGGGGCATCTGTAAGACCCCAATTTTGGCCCTAAGATCCCTCATGGCATCATAACATTGCAGTTGCATAGCCTCAAGGATCATTAGCATCTTGGTTCCCTTTGCCTTTGGGTGGGACCTCTTGTGAGTGGTTTGAGATCATCAAGCATGCTTGAATTGTATATCATTGCTTTTCTCATTTTGTTTATTAACCAAAAGCACAAAAATATGTCACTAACATCTTTTGTTTGTAGCTTGAGCAATCACAAGGTCCAAAGCTTCTAGAAGATCATTGGTACAAAGACATGGTCAAGAGGAGATGAAACAAGCATGGCAATGGTTCCCAAAGCTCTCATGCATCAAATATGCCTCCCTAGTACCTCAATGCATCATATTGATCAAGCAAGTCAAAGGGTTTGAGATCTTGTTCTTCAGAGAAACCCTAATTCATCTGTGCACCACAATGCTTTGCTCATGAAGCAACCTCAGCCCATGGTCAAATATAATAAAGGGAAGTTCTTTAATTCATCATTTCATACATATTTGAACTTATTTGAGTGTCCTCAATCATCAATTCATCAAGATATGGGTTGTGGACTTGAGAAGTTGATTAGTCAATTCATCTGACTATTTTGAAATGCACTGAGACCTAAATTTTCATGTGTTGGTTAAATGGAGAGGGTTACAAAAGCAGAAATATTCTTAAGGATAATATGAACAACTTTCATGTTCATCAAAAATTGATTTGAAGCTTGGAAGGCCATCTTCCATTCCAAGACATTATAGGTCACTTTGACTGAAACCCTAAATTTGGGTCAACTTCCCAAGGACATAACTCATTAATTTTTTATGATTTTGAGGTGGGATCAAATGCATTGGAAATCTTAAGGTGTCTACTTCAAATGGTATGTTGAACAAAATTTCAAAATCTCAAAGGAAATACATGTGATAATGCAAGACATTATAGGTCCCTTTTGACCAAAGGCATTAAAAGTAAAAAAAGTCCAACATCAAGTGCCCATAACTCTTTCATCAAAAATCCAAATGATGCAAAATTTGAGTCCATTTTGATTGTCCTGAAAATATCTACAACATTGATGGTGGAGGTTTTTCCATTTCAGTCTTGCATCATCAAAACAGAAGGGCTTGAAAGTTGGCCAATTTTAGAAACCTTGCCTTGCCATGTCATGCACCTTACACTTTAAGCTCAAAATTCATTAATTTCCACACCCCAAATGAGTTTTTGTCCAACATAACATTTGTTCCTCATACAAAAACCTTTCCAACCATTACCCATATGCCTATGCTTGGATTTTCTAAATGGTACTTTCGAAGAGATGATTGTTTAGGTACAAATTGGGAATTCACTTGAAATCTTGTTACATGAGCAATTGCATTGCAAGTCACACGTCCAATTTCATTTTGCTGATGCTCAGAGTTCATTTGGCATTGTTTTTGGGCCTTGTGCATGATCATGCAAGCCCATGCAATGAAGCTTCACATGCCATGCACACGGATCATTCCACACTTTCCTTGCCACTTCCTCTATAAATAGAGACCTCATTCCACTCATTTCACACGCCTAATCCAACCTGAAATGCTGCAGAATTCTTTCCATAGCCATTACTAAAGAAGCAAGTTCACTTTTCTCATTTTTTTTCAGATCTGAAATTCAACTTCATCTAGTTGAATTCTTAGATCTAATGCTTCTAAACCTTCATCATTTACCTCATTGAACTTCTGTTTAAGCAAAGCAAGCAAGGCATAGTCCTCAAATTACCAGAACTTAAGCTTCCATTCCAACTGGTATTTTCTTCGATTCTCTTAATCCATTGACCTTTTGGCTTAGATTTTGTGTTGGCTGAAGTCCTCTCAATAGAGGCATCATGTTTATGCATTCAATTTTTGAAATCCATTAAGTTCATGATGAACACCAGATTTTTTCCATCTCTGATTTCTCACACTATGGAGATCTAGAGGGGAAATGGATGGTACAGGGATGATGTACATCATCCCAGCTTACTAAAGATGTATAGATCGTGCATTTTCATTAAGGTTTGAATTTCTGCAATTTGGCCGGAAAATCCAAGCTCACCGGAGAAGACGGTGGCTCCGGTGGCTTCATCATTTCCAGTTTGAATCCTGGCCACACGATCTTGTTTCCAGATCTAATCTGGACCGTTCCATGTTATGACTTTTATTTTTCTTCCATGTGCTTGCATTGACCAGAGACCACAATGGGCGCGCATCTTAGGAGCGTGTGATCTGCCAGCTCAATTAATGAGCTCAGATCTAACGCTCCATGTTTGTTGCATTTTTTTAATTTCTGTTTTTAATTTCTTTAATTCCATTTTATTTCAAAAATCAACATCTCTTTCATTTTTTATCCAAAAATTATGTGACCAATTGCATTATTTCCCAAATAAATTATAGTTTCTATTTCTGATTTTTAATATTTTTTATTTTGTCATTTGATATTTTTTGTGAATTTTCTCTTTTCTGGTTATTTTTAATTCATTTTAAATAGTTTTTGATATTCAAAAAATACAAAAATATTTTCCTAACATATTTGAATGATGATGGATCTATGAAAAATATTCTCATCAATTTTTGAATTGATTTGAGATTTATTTGAGATTTTAGTTCAATTAGGTTATTTTTATTCATTTTTAATTGATTAAAAATAGTTTCTGACTTTTAAAAATGCTGAAATTTTTTGTCAAACTTTGTTTGACCTTGTTGAACTTAGGATAAATTACTTGGACCTTTCAAGGTTGATTTGAAGTAATTTTGAAGTTTGACCTTTCCATTTCATTTTTAATTCAAGTTTAATTAAATATTAAAAAATGTCAAAAATAGTTTATTCATTTCTTGACTCCCAATCTTCATCTCACTTCTGTTTTTGATTGTTTGACCTTGACTTTCAATGTTATTGGTCAACATATGAAGATTGGTACATTGTATTTCATTTAATGCACTTTAATTTTGCCATTTCCATTTCTCTTATCCATCTTCTCCTTCTTCTTCTTCTACTTCTTTTTTTTCTTGATCAATGAGTTGAAGGTTGATAAGTTAGCATTGGAGAGGGAGATTTAATCTTCCTTGATTCAAATCTAATTCATCTTGATCAATTGATCAAGTGAATGACTTTGCATTAAGGATAGGTTGTCTTCTAAATCATGCAAAAGGCTTAAACCAATACAAGATCAATTCTCATTTTCTTTTTGGCATGGCAAGTTTTTGGGACTTGGTTCACTAATCAAGACTCCTAACTTGTGTTTGTTGCCTACATTATTATTGACCGGCCTCAGATGGTTGTGACTTCTACATAAGTCCAATTACGATTGCTTAACATAGCGCTAAATTTTCCTTATGGCAAACTAACTACTAACACTAACTATTGAAAATTAACATTTACTTTATGCACTTTACTTTTATGCAATTTACTATTATTGCACATATTATCCATTTGCTTTTCTCTTTGCTCACTTGAGCACATGTTTATGTTAATGCCATTTGCCTTTTGCTCACTTGAGCACACAATTGTGTATATATTATTGTGCTTGTATTTTTTTTGTTTTGAGTATTGTGGACCAAATTCAAAGAAATGGACTTAGTTTCTAGGACTTTCCCTATGCAAAGAAATGGAGAATTGGACTTAGATTCTAGGACCTTCCTTATGCAAAATTGTAGTCAAAGGATCTTAATGATGAAGATGGGTTAGAAGAACCAAATCCCTAAACTCACTCTTGTCCATTCTTGTTTTACTTCATGGAATCTTTGATGTGTGTGCTTTTGTGATAGGAGTTTCCATTTGAGCTTAATTGGAGAACCATTGCCATGTTCATCAAAGTGGAAGATACATGATACATTGAGGATCTCTTGTGAGACTTATTTGATTGCTTATACTTTGTGGTTGCTTATTCCAAAGGATGGGAGCTACTTGGATCATCAATATGATCTCAAGAGAGGAATTCCTAGTGTGGTTTCATTTCGTATCCCTCACCTTTTTGTTTTGCTTAGGACTTAGCCATTCTTCTTCTTCTCTCCACTCTAACCCAAGCCAAAACTTGTTGTGCAAACATTTAACTATTGTTTTCAAACATTAGAAACCTAAGCCTTATGCTTTTAATTTTCAAACTTTCTTTTCACAATACTCATTTTAAATTGAATCTTTAAGTCAACTTTGACTATTTTGTACATACTTCTAATTGGTAAATATAACCCATTCAAATTTCTTTTTGTGGTTCCAATGGCCACTTCTTAATCAAAATTTCCATATCCTTTAGCTATTAGGTTTGAGTTAGCTTTGTGGTAGATGTAATACTCACCTATATCCTTAGTGATGGACTATGAGTCTTCCATGCTTATTATAGGGTTAACCCCTCACTAGCATGTTGAAGCTATCCTCACATGGTGGATTTGTGGTTTGGTTGAGTTTTCTCCCTTTAATAACAAAAGACCTTAAGACTTTTGGACCAATCAATTCACCAACTTGTTTTGAGATTTTTACCCCGAACTACGAGGTTTTGATCCTAATCTTTTTTATAAGATGACACGTAGGCAAAGGGTTTATCCATTCAAACACAAATGTAAATAATTTGTATATTCTCTTCTCATCTCTTCAATCATGTTTGCACAAACAATTTTTCACAAAACAAACAACCTTTGCTACAAGTATGAAAAGGGCTCCCTAGGAGTACCTAGGATGTTTTGGGTGCCTAACACCTTCCCATTGCATAACCAACCCCCTTACTCAAATCTCTATTTCTTTTACTAGTTTTTGTTAAAACTATTAGGTTTTTGTTCGCTTTCTAACCATTCCTTTGGATAAATAGAAGTGCGGTGGCGACTCGACTTGTATGATTTACCTTGGATTTACTCAATATCTCTAATGGTAACGAATACCCCACTACACTTACCTATGCTTAATAGAGTTCAAGAGCAACTAGGCCTCATGCCTTTAGAATGCTAAATCTATTGAAGAGCAACTAGGCCTCCTGCCTTTAGAATGCTTAATCTTGAAAGTTGAATTGAAAGGACCCCTAATCTAAACTCTCTCTTTGTCCTTTTTGATTATTGCATTGTGGAACTTTTTGATTGTTTGTTCTTGTGTTAGGGATTCCAAACTTGAGCTAATTAGAAGCACCATTGTCATGAGCATCCAAGTTAAGAGAGATGTAAGACCTCAATTTTGACCCTAAGATCCCTCATGGCATCATAACATTGCATTTACATTGCCTTAAGAATCATAAGCATCCTGGCTCCTTATCTTTGAGGTGAGGTCTCTTGTGAGTGGTTTGAGATCACCAAGCATACTTGAATTGTATATCATTGCTTTTCTCATTTGATTCACTAACCAAAAGCACAAAAATATGTCACTAACATCTTTTGTTTGTAGCTTGAGCAGTCACAAGGTCTAAAGCTTCTAGGAGATCCTATGTGCATTGATATGGTCAAGAGAAGATGCAAGAAAGCATGGCTATGGTTCTCAAAGCTCTCATCCATCGAATATTCATCCCAAGTATCTTAATTCATAATTTTGATCAAATCAAATCAAAGGGCTTGAGGTTTGTTTCCCAAGGAAACCCTAATTCATCTGTTCATCAACCGTGCCTTGCTCTTGAAGTAACCTCAACCCATGGTCAAATACAATCAAGGGAAGTTCTCTAATTCATAATTTAATGCATATTTGAACTTATTTGAGTGCCCTCAATCATCAATTCATCAAGATATGAGGTTTGGACTTGAGAAGTTGATCAGTCAATTCACCTGACTATTTTGAAATACACTGAGGCCTAACGTTTTATGTGTTTGTCAAATGAAGATGAACCAAGAGCTAAAATGTTCTTAAGAACCATATGAACAACTTTTATGCTCATCAAAAATTGATTTGAAGCTTGGAAGCTCATCATCCATTCCAAGACATTATAAGTCATTTTGACTGAAACCCTAATTTAGGGTCAACTTCCCAAGGACATAACTCATTCATTTTTCATGATTTAGAGATGAGACAAAGTGAATTGCAAAGCTTAAGATGTCTATTTCAAATGTTATGTTGAGCAAAATTGCAAAAGCTCAAAATAAATACATGTGATAATGCAAAAGAATTTTGGTCACTTTGGACCAAATGCATTGAAATGTGAAAAAGTCTAACTTCAAGTGCCCAAAACTTCTTCATCAAAAATCCAAATGATGCAAAATTTAAGTCCAAATTAATTGCCTTGAAAATATCTACAACCTTTATGTTGAAGCTTTTGTCATTTGGAGCTTTCATCATTGAGATAGAAGGACTTGAACTTTGGCCAATTTTGAAAATTCCACATATGCATGTTTTGCACCCTACACTTCAAGTTCAATTTTCATTAATTTCCAAGGCACAAATGGAGTTTTGATCAACATGACATTTGTTCCTTATGCAACAAGCTTTCCAACCATCACCCATAAGGCTATGTTTTATTTTTGGAAGTATCATTTTCAAAGAGGGGAACTTTTTAGTGCATTTTTGGAAACTTGATTCAATTGCCATGCATGATCCAAACACACCTCATCTGCACATCCGAAACATATTTGGTAATGTTTAGCTTGCTATTCCAATCAGAATTGGGCCCTTCATGCGCCTGTACAGGCCCATGCATGGAGGCCTTCTTCATTCATGCACACACTTTGCTCATGCTTGCAACTTCCTTCATCTATAAATACAAGGCCTTGGATTCATAATTTCTAAACCTGAAGGCACCTGTTATGCTGCACGAATCCCTCCATAGCCATACTAAAAGGAACTTGCTCTTTTTCTTCAATTTTTCAGATCTAAATTTCAGCTACACTGGTTGATTTCTAGATCTATAGTTCTTAAGCCTTGCTCATCTTCATCACTAGACTACACTACAAGCATTACCAAAGGAGAATTGTGCTCTCAAGATCCACATTTCAAAGGTGGATACCAGAACTTATTCTCTTCGAAACTCTTTATTTATAGCTTATTTCTTGCATTTGTTGGGTTGTCTGAAGTCCTCTCAATAGAGGAAATTGTTTGGCGCTTTGAATTTTGAAATTCCATCAAGTTTCAGTTGAACACCATTTTTTTCAAGCTCTGATTCCTCTCTCCATGGAAGTCTAGAGAGAAAATAGATGGCACAGGGGTGATGTACATCACCATAGCTTTCCATAGCTATATAGATCGTGGCATTTGGTTGAGGTTGCCATGTCTGCAACTCTCACCGGAACAGGAGACTTCGCCGGAGAAGACGGTGGTGTACACCACCGTCTGGTTGTCAGATCAAATCCTGGTCGTGCGATCTCTTTTCCAGATCTAATCTGGATCCTTCATTGTTATGACTTGTTTATAGGCATCGTGTTTTGCGTTGACTTGGGTGTATGGTGGATGCGCGCCTGAGAACCGTCTGATGCGCCAGCTCAATTAATGAGCTTGGATCCAACGCGTGTGGATTTTCTTGATTCTTTTATTTCTGATTTTAATTTCTATTTTATTCCTTTTATTCCATTTCATTTCAAAAAATCATATCTCATTCATTATTGGTCCAAAAAATGTGAGACCAATTGCATTATTTCTCTTTTAATTTCTAGTTTCTAAAAATGATTTTTAATATTTTTTATTTTATCATTTGATATTTTTTAGTAATTTTCTCTTTTCTGGTCATTTTTAATTCATTTTAAATAGTTTTTGATATTCATAAAATACAAAAATATTTTTCCAACCTTTTTGAATGATGATAGATCTATGAAAAATATTCTCATCAATTTATTAATTTATTTGAGATTTTACTTCAATTAGGTTATTTTTATGCATTTTTAATTGATTTAAAATAGTTTCTGACTTTTAAAAATGCTGAAATTTTTTGTCAAACTTTGTTTGACCTTGTTGAACTTGGGATAATTCACTTGGAATTTTCAAAGTTGATTTGAAGTGATTTTGAAGTTTGACCTTTCTTTATTATTTTAATTCAAGTTTTATTTTAAATATTAAAAATGCCAAAAATATTTCATTTGTTTCTTGACTTATAGTCTTCATTTTGCTTCTGTTTTCTATTGTTTGACCTTGATCTTCTCTATCATTGGTCAACACTTGTTGATTATTACATACCATTTCCATTAATGCACTTTAATTCTTCTTCTTCTTCTTCCTCTTTTTTTTTTTCTTTTTGATCAATGAGTTAAAGATTGGTGGTTAGCATTGATACATGGAGGTTTAATCTTCCTTGATTCAAATCTAATTCATCTTGATCATGGATCAAGTGAATGGCTTTGCATTAAGGATAGATTGCTTCCTAAATCATGCAAAGGACCTAAATCAATACAAGATCATTTCCCATCTTCTTTTTGGCATGGCAAGTTGTTGGAGTTTGATTCACTAATCAAGACCTCTAACTTGTGTTGTTGCCTACATTATTATTGACCAGCCTCAGATAGTTGTGACTTCTACATAAGTCCAATTACGATTGCTTAACATAGCGCTAAATTTGCCTTATGGCACCCTAACTAATAACATTAACCATTAACCATTAACATTTAATTCTTTCTCTTTACATTTATGCAATTTACTATTCTTGTACATATTATTCATTTGTTTTGCTCTTTGCTCACTTGAGCACATGTTTATGTTAATGCAATTTGCCTTTTGCTCACTTGAGCACATAATTGTGTATATATCATTGTGCTTGTATTTTGTTTTGATTGTTGTGGACCAAATGCAAAGAAATGGATAAAATGGACTTAGTTTCTAGGACTTTCCCTATGCAAAATTGGAGTAAAAGGACCTTAATGTTGAAGATGGATTAGAAGGACCAAAAGACTCTTTGATGTGTGTGTGCTTTTGTGCTAGGGGATCTTATGACGTATCAAATTGAGGAATCATTGTCATGTTCATCCAAAGTGAAAGATACAAGAGGCATTGGGGATCTTCTAAGAGCTTGTTTGATTATGTTGATTGCTTGAGCTTACACTTATTTTGCTTGCATATTCAAAAGGATGGAAGCTACTTGGATCATCAATATGATCTCAAGAGAGGAACTCCATTTGTGGTCTTGTTTCTTATCCCTCATCTCTTGTATGATTAAGACTTTAGCCATTCTTCTTCTTCCCTCCACTCTAACCCAAGCCAAAACTTTTGTGCAAACATTTAACACTTGTTTTCAAACATTAGAAACCTATGCCTTATGCTTTTGATTTTCAAACTTTCTTTTCATAACACTTATTTTGAATTGAATCCTTAAATCAACTTTGACCATATTTTGTAAATACTTTTCATTGGTAAATACCACTCATTCAAATACCTTTTTGTGGTTTTAATGGCCACTCTCTTAATCAAAACTTTTTCATAACCTTTAGCTATTAGGTTTGAGTTATCCTTAGTGATGGACAATGAGTCTTCAATGCTTATTATAGGGTTAACCCCTCACTAGCATGTTGAAGCTATCCTCACATGGTGGATTTGTGGTTTTAGGTTGAGTTTTCTCCCTTGGATAACAAAAGACCTTAAGGCTTTTGGACCAATCAATTCACCAACTTGTTTTTTTTGAGATTTTTACCCCGAACTACGAGGTTTTGATCCTAATCTTTTTTAAGATGGTACGTAGGCAATGGGTTTATCCATCCAAACACAAATTGTAAATAACTTGTATATTCTCTTCTCATCTCTTCAATCATGTTTGCACAAATAAATTTTCACAAAATACCAACTTTACAACAAATGTGAAAAGGGCTCCCTAGGAGTACCTAGGATGTTTTGGGTGCTTAAAACCTTCCCATTGCATAACCAACCCCCTTATCCCGATTTCTGACATTTTTACTAGTTTTTGATTCGATAAAACTTTTAGGTTTTTGTTCGCTTTCTAACCATTCCTTTGGATAAATAGAAGTGCGGTGGCGACTCGACTTGTATGGTTTACCTTAGATTTAGTCAATATCTCTAATGGTAACGAATACCCCGCTACAAGAGACAAGTCCAATTGGAAGATCCTAGAAGCTTGATTGAATATTTGCTTGATTCCTTGAGTTAATTGCTTGTTGATTGCTAAGTCCAAAGGAAAGGAACATCTTGGATCATCTTTATGATCTCAAGAAAGGGACTCCAAGGGTTTTATTCTCTTCTCTCATCTTTGCATGTTTAGGACTAGCCCTTCTCTTCTTTCTCCACTCTACGCAAGCCAAGCTCATGTTGTGCAAACCTTGACATTGTTTTCAAAACTAGAAACCTAGGCATTATGCCTTTGATCTTTCAAACTCTTTTCATTAATACTTATTTTGAATTGAATCTTAAGTAAACATTGACTTCATTTTTATGAATACTTCTAATTAGTAAATACAACTCACTTCAAATTGTTTTTGTGGTTTCCATGACCACCTTTGTTAAAACCTTTTTCATAAACATTAGCCATAGATTTGAGTTATCATAGTGGTTGATGTAAACCTCACCTTATCCTTAGTGATTGGACTATAACTCTTCCATACTTATTATAGGGTGGATCCCTCACTAGTATGTTTAAGCTCTCCTCACATGGTAGATTGTTGGTTTGGGTTGAGTTTTCTCCCTTTGATAACAAAAGATCTTAGGGCTTTTGTCAAATCAATTCACCAACTTGTTTTGAGATTTTTACCCCGAACTACGAGGTTTTGATCCTCCCTTTGTGATGGTACGTAGGCAATGGGTTCATCCATTCAAACACCAAAATTGTAAATAATTTGTATATTCTTTTCTCATCTCCCCAATCATGTTTGCACAAATATTTTCACAAATACCAACCTACCATACACATTTGCAAAAAGGGCTCCCTTAGAGTACTAGGGATGTTTTGGGTGTTTAAAACATTCCCATTGCATAACCAACCCCCTTACCCAGATCTCTGACATTTTTATTAGTTTTTGATTTGATCAAACTTCTCGGTTTTTGTTCGCTTTCTAACCTTTCCTTTAGATAAATAGAAGTGCGGTGGCGACTCGAATTCTATGATTTACTTTTGATTTAGTCAATAAATCTAAAGGTAACGAATACCCCGCTACACCAATAAGTGTACTTTTGGTGTTCGTTTTGGTAAGTTGTTGGGCTTTATTGTCAGTGAGAAGGGTATTGAAGTTAATCCTTCCAAGGTCAAAGCAATACAAGAGATGCCTGCGCCCGAAATTAAGAATCAAGTCAGAGGTTTTCTCGGCCGCTTGAATTATATCTCTAGATTTATTTCACACATGACTGCCACATGTGCGCCTATATTCATGCTTCTTCGGAAAGATCAGTCTTGTGATTGGACCGAAGACTGCCAGAAAGCTTTCGATAGTATCAAAGAGTATCATGCTTGAGCCTCCCATTTTGTTTCCGCTTGGTGAAGGAAGACCGTTCATCATGTATTTAACTGTGCTTAAAGAGAGTATGGGTTGTGTTCTTGGTCAGCAAGATGAGACTAGAAAAATAAAATATGTAATTTACTACCTCAGTAAGAAGTTCACCGACTGTGAGGCTCGGTATTCTATGCTGGAGAAGACTTGTTGTGCATTGGCTTGCGCTGTTAAGCGTCCGCGTCAATATATGTTGAATCATACCACTTGGTTGATATCCAAAATGGATCCAATCAAGTATATTTTTGAGAATCCTGCTTTAACTGGGAGGATTGCCCGTTGGCAGATGTTGTTATCAGAGTATGATATTGAATACCGATCTCAGAAAGCAATCAAAGGTAGTGTCTTGGCTGACAATTTAGCTCACCAAGCGATTGAAGATTAATAGTCAGTACAATATGGCTTTCTTGATGAAGAGATCTTGTACTTGAAAATGAAAGATTATGATGAACCATTGCTTGAAGAAGGGCCAGAACCTGGTTCCCGTTGGGGCATGGTATTTGATGAAGCTGTTAATCAATATGGTAATGGCATTGGGGCAGTGATCATTACTCTTCAAGGCACGCATTTTCCATTTACAACTAGATTGACTTTCAAGTGTACAAACAATATGGCTGAGTATGAAGCTCGCATTATAGGGCTTGAAGAGGCCATTGATCTCAGAATCAAGTATTTAGATGTCTATGGAGATTCAGCTTTGGTTATGAATCAGATCAAAGGTGAATGGGAGACGAATCAACCCGGTTTGATACCATATAGATATTATGCGAGGAGGATTTCAACTTTTTTCACAAATGTTGAGTTTCATCATATCCCTCGAGATGAAAACCGGATGACAGATGCTCTTGCAACATTGGCTTCCATGATTGTGGTGAAATTTTGGAATGAAGTTACCAATTTGACTGTAATGCGTCTTGATAGGTCAACTCATGTGTTTGTTGTTGAAGAGGTCAGAGATGAAAATCCGTGGTATTTTGATATCAAATGTTTCCTCCAAAGTCAGATTTACCCACCTGGGGCATCTTTGAAAGATAAGAAGAGTTTGAGAAATTATCCGGCAATTTCTACCTAAATGGTGATGTTCTTTACAAGAGAAAATTCGATATGGTTTTGCTCAGATGTGTGGATAGACAAGAAGCAGACCTATTGATGACTGAAGTCCATGAAGGTTCCTTTGGTACTCATTCCAATGGACATGCTATGGCAAAGAAGATGTTGTGAGCAGGTTACTATTGGCTGACAATGGAATCTGACTGTTGCAAGTTTGTGAAGAAATGCCACAAGTGTGATGCAGATAAGATCCATATTCCTCCGACACTATTGAATGTCATTTACTCCCCATGACCCTTCTCCATGTGGGGAATTGATATGATTAGTATGATTGAGTCCAGAGCATCGAATGGACATCGTTTCATTTTGATGGCTATTGATTACTTCACAGAGTGGGTTGAAGTGGCATCGTATGCGAATGTAACCAAGAAAGTTGTTGTGAGGTTTATCAAGAATCAGATTATATGCCGATATGGTGTGTCATGTAAGATCATTACTGATAATGGATCGAACTTGAACAATAATATGGTGGAATCTCTTTGTAAAGACTTTAAGATTGCACATAATAATTCTTCTCCCTACAGGCCTAAGATGAATGGGGTTGTTGAAGCTGCAAACAAGAACATCAAGAAGATCATCCAAAAGATGGTTGTGACATACAAGGATTGGCATGAGATGCTCCCATTTGCTTTCCATGGGTATCATACATCCATCTGCACTTCAACAGGGGCAACCCCTTTCTCACTTGTATATGGCATGGAAGTTGTGCTCCCAAGAGAGGTGGAGATCCCATCATTGCGTGTCTTGATGGAAGCCAAGTTGACAGAAGTTGAATGGTGTCAGACTAGGTTTGATCAACTCAATTTGATTGAAGAGAAGAGGTTGACTGCCATGTATCATGGTCTGCTCTATCAGCAGAGAATGAAGAAAGATTTTGATAACAAGGTAAGACCTCATGTGTTCAGAGAAGGCGACCTTGTGCTCAAGAAGATTATATTTTTCAAGCCAGATTCTAGAGGAAAATGGACTCCTAATTATGAAGGCCCATATGTTGTTAAAAGAGCCTTTTCATGCGGTGCTTTGATTCTTACAACTATGGATGGTGAAGAGTTCACTCGTCCTGTGAACGCAGATGCAATCAAGAAATACTTCTCCTAAAAAGAAAAGAACAACTCGCTAAGTTAAAAACCTGAAAGGGCGGCTTAGGCAAAAATGAGCGTCTCGGTGGATTAAAACCCAAAAGGGCGATCCAGGCAAAAAATAGAGACATAAAAACAGAAAAAATCATCCCGATAAATTGAGTACCCAACCTTGGGGCAATTTATGAAAAAATTAGGGATTATGGCAAGTAACTGCATCCTGCTGATCTTCAGTTTTGAAGACTTTCTTGAGCAAATCGGTCAATCTTGATTCATCATCTCCGGCCGACACCAGGAGCACAGTGGACATCAAAAGTTGGTAGAAGGATTAGTGATCATTGTATTCAATGTAGTCCTTTTCCATGTAAATTACCATTTTTCAACTTTTGTAAAGATCTATGGAGTCTTGTTATTTACAGACTACCATTCAATTAAATAAAGTTGAACTTTTTATCCAATTGTTTTTACTCTTATTTAATTAAGCCAAATAGATTTAAATTTTATTATGATAATTTTGAAATTAAATTTTAAATTAAAATCATATTTTCTTAAATATATAAAAGCAGTTATTTTTAAACAATCAATATCATTTAAAAGAATATCAACAGTAGTTTGAAAAGCGGTAAGCCCTAAAATACGGATCATTATTGGTTCTCCCCAAGCAGTGGGCATAATCCCTATTTCATCCTCGTCAGCATTTCAGTAGTCAAGTTCTGTCGGTTTCCCCAGCCGAGTTTGTTGGCCTCCCTTGAGTTGTAGGTGTGTTATTTTAGCAGTTTGCACATCATCAACAGAATTCCCCACAAATCGTCAAAGTTACTCCTGATTTTGAGTAGCTATTGTGTTTTTCCCCTACAGGGTTGTCTCCCAATGTATATGGTGTTGACCTAAAATTCCCCGCAGAGTTTGTAGCAGATCCTCTCCTTGTTCTTTACCCAGCCAGGATTGAGCCTTCAAGGCGTTTGTTTGTTTTTCTCCAGCAGTTGTTTCCCTCCCGTGAGGATTGGCTAGGGGTTGTAGCAATGATTCAAAAGTGACATGTGTATCCTTTGTGATCGTTTTGTCAGAATAATCATCACATATACATATACATATACACTCATATAATTTCATTATTGCATTGTTGCACTTTATGATTCATTGTTCGTTTTGATCCTCTGCTATGGTGGTTTACTTTTTCCCCATGCAGATGTGGTTTGTCTGTCCTCTTTCAATTTTAGAGTGTGAGTCCATTAAGCAGAAAGACTTTAACCTTTCTCTTTCCCCACTGAGTTATTTCCTCATGGATGATCATTATTTCAGTTTCCTCCCTAGTTGATTATCTGGATGGAACCACTCCCCCTGAGTTATATCCTCATTGGGATGAGTCCTTTAATTGACCTTTTCTTTCTAGATCTTACCTAAATAGAAGCTTTTGGTACCCTGAGAACCTATTACCCAATAACTAGTAATATTCTTCTCATGTGTTTTACTTTTGCCCAATACCCGACAAAGGTAACCTTGTTTCCCTAGCGGATTCGTCTCTACGTCTCCCAAGAAGTATATCCTTGATATGTTCATCCTAACCGATGGCGGATATTTTCTTCCCTTGTTTGAGTCTATCCTTGATATGTTCATGTTAACCGGTGACAAATATTCTCTCCTTTTGGTATTCTACCCAGTAACCGGTAGATGTAATCCCTATTTTTGTTCCCCAGAGAGTTAATCCTTGATATGCTCATCCTAACCGGTGACAGATTTCCTTCTCTTTGTGGTCTTCGGCCCCAGTAACTGGTAGTTGTAAATCCTTCTTTTATCTCCTTTGCAAAGTTTATCCTTGATATGTGTAAGACCCCAATTTTGGGCCCTAAGATCCCTCATGGCCCATATCATATCATATCATGGCCTCAAGGATCATTGCATGCCCTGGTTCCCCTCCTAGTGGGTAGGTTACCTTGTGTGTGGTTCTTGATCACCAAGCATGTCTTGCATTTGTATATCTTTGCTTTTCATGTGTTTACTAACCAAAAAGTACAAAAATATTGTCATTCTAACCTTGTTGCTTGCAGTTGAAGCAATCATCAGCAATTAGGTCAAAGACAGTCAGAAGTCAGTCAAAGCAGTAGATGGTGGCCATTCTTGCAGAATTTGGGCACCATGATCAATAATCAAGAGTTCATATGACTTGAGACATCATTTGAAATCAAGTCCTCAAGGAATTAGGGTTTGGAATTCATCAGAAGTGGTTCAATCATGCAAAACCCTAGAAAAGTCAACAGGAAGTCCAACTTGGTCAACTATGGATTTAATCAGTGATTTGATGGATGGAATTGATTTGAAGGAGCTCATTCATGTCCATACAAGCATCATACATCATGCCAAACCTCATCATGGAAGAATTTGAAGCAAAATCAGAAATTTCCCAAAATAGAAAGTGGACCTGTAATTTCAACTGCCAAAAATGGAAACTTCTTGATCTTAAACTTACATCATGATACAAGCTTCAAATGAATTTTTGCCCAACATGAAAGTTGAAGATCTTGTTCTCCCATTTTCAAAAAGTCCAAGAACACCCAATTCCCATGTATGGTTGGCAAGATATGATCAATTCAATTTCAAAAATTTGTGCACTTCAAAGGGCCATATCTCATGAACCACAAGGCCAAATTTAGTGGGGTTTTTTCCTACAAGCTCTATTTGTTCCCCTCTTTCCAAAAATGCATTCATAATTCATCAAAACCTCACCATGCAAAATGGCATTTTTGAGCTTGACTTCATTAAAATTCAAGTGTGCAAAAATGTTGACTTTTTAATTTGGCCATTTTTAACACAATTGGCCATTTGGGAATTGTTTGGAATGGTAATTGAAACTTGCTTGAGGCCCAATTCGTGCAGAACCTTACACCTCCATGTGCTTATGTTGAAAATTAGCAATTTTGGCATTTCACTTCATTTGAGCTAATCAAACTTAGCACTTCATTACCAACCTTAAACAGACATATATAACCTCATTTTCTGCACATTCTAAACCTAGCTGCAGCCATAACAGATCAGATTTCTCTCATTCTCTCAAATCACCATTTTCACCAAATTGCAATTTCTGACCAAAGCTTCAAAGGACTCGAGGACTCCTTCATTGTTCCATCACCTAGCCATCATTTGGAGCCTTTTTCAAGCACCATTCATCATCTATAGTGCAGCATCGTGTTCTGTTTTCTCCAAGACTCCTCCAATGGCAAATCGAGATTTGGAAGTTTCCAAGCTTTGCTGAGCTAAATAGCTTCAAGCATTCATCATTTCAAAGCATTGTGGACATCTGTTTGTGCCTATATCATCAAAACAACACCTGTTTCCTCCATTTCTTCCAAATCAAGTAAGGTTTCGAGTTCTTCTTTTCTCAAAATTTTGCTATGCCATGTGTAGTTCTTACCTTGCTGAGTATTGTGAAACTTGTATCATGCGAATTGGTTAACTATGCTGTGAGAAATCTGGATTTTTATTTTTGTGCTCAAACTTGTTTTTAGTCGATTTGCTCTAATGATGATGATTCACTGAAAACCATGCTTGGATTATGCTTGTACTTGCTCCACTTGTTCGAATGGTGTGCTTGATTTTTGTTTCTGGGCGTTTTGCAAATTTCGATTTGAATGGAGAAGATGAACTTACTGTTGCTATGTTGAAACCCTAATGCATTTTCCAGAAATCCCAGTTTCGCGTGCTTGCATACTTGTTGGTACTGTTCCATTGGTATTAACCAATTAAAACATTTCATGGCCATGGTCTGATGCGCACCGTTTCAATTAGTGAGGGTGGTATTTACCACCGTGCCACTGGTCAACTTGTTTGACTCACTTATTCCATGTTATTTTGTCCATGTTCTTCCAATTGTTACCTCAACTTCTAAAATTCACAATTCACTCATTTCACATCCAAAAATCATGAAATTTTCTGCATCATGTTCATGAGAATGTCCACTATTTTATCATGATTTTTAATGATTTTTTGGATGGCTGGATTTTTTATGGCACTAGGTTTCTTGACATGTATGCACATTTTGTACCTTTTGCCAATTCTTTTGTGAAATGATGAGGATGTATCCAATGCCTCTGAAATTTTTTGTGGTTAATCTACACACATTCATGTTTGTTTTGATGTAGAGTTCTTGAATTTATCTTATGTGGTTGTTGAGATATGAATTTTTGAAGTAGGGTGTGACAATTTGTGTCACACCAATGATATGCAATTTCATGATTTTTGTTGACATGCTTCCTGGCTTCCAATTAATGTGAAATTTTGCATGAACCATCTCTCATATGTCTAGTTTATGTGTGAATTTTCCTGGAATTAATTATGCCATTTCCTAATTGTTTGAGATTTTATCCCCTGTTTGACCAAAATGTTGACTTGTGTGATACATGCTCCCATTTCCTTTGTGAAATTCTCATACTTCATTGGATGATCATGAAATTTTACATGTGCATGCTAGACATCTCAAGCTTTGCATTGGTGTTGATCCCATTCATTTCTCATCTGTTTTCATGAAGTTATGATTTTTTGAAGTTGATACATGTATATTTGACTTCTTTGGGCATGATTGAAATTGTTTTGACTTCCTGATTTTAATTGACCATCTTCCCATGATCCAATTGAGCTGAAATTTCATATGCATGCTATGTTATGGATTGTGATTGACCCTGAATTGTTTGATAATTTTTGGAATTGACCATGTTGGGTTTTGAGCTAAGTCTTTCTGTTGACCTCATTGAGCATATTCAAATTTGCTTTGACTTCATGATTTTCATTGACTGCCTTCCACTTGTCCAATTGTGATGAAATTTTACATGATTACCATGCTAGGTGTTAGGATTGATCATGAATTATTTGGTGATTTTTGAAAATGATTGAGTTGACTTTTGATGCAAGTCTTGCTGTTGACTTTTATGAGCCCTCATTTGCCATGCCTTGACTTCTTTTGTCTATAAAATGATGATGATGCATGATATGAACTTGAGACCAATTGGGATTGCTTCTTAAATGTTTGAATTTGATCTTGATTGGATATGGCTTGCTGTTTTGACTTTCTCATTTATTTTTGACCCTAGGCTAGTCCTAGTGGTCCTTTGGGCTTATGATTGAGTTCATGTTTCAGGTTAAGCTACAAGTGCCTCAAAGAGATCATACAAATTTGATTGAGCTTGATTATATGTCATGTGCTAACCTCTTTGTTTTGTAGGTTGCTTGGCTCATAAGCCTTGAGTCTTGTGCTTTGCACATTTGCCTGTCTGTTTTGACTACTTCATTTTGCTTTGACTGTTGAACTGTATACTGATTAGTTTGACTATTTCAGGTACCCTTAGTTGCTTAAGTTCTTTGAACTTGCTTTGCTTTGCTATTTAGCAATTTGCTTTGAGGTATAATCCCTTTTTCTTCATGTAGTCTGGAGACCCGGCCTGTTATTTGGCCGGGCAAACTGTCTGAAGTCCTCCTTAAGAGGCAATGCTTGTGTGTGTTTAATTTTGTCCCAAGCAGGAAAAGTCCTTCAAGTAAGGCAATTGGTAGATCAAAGGGATAAGCAACCTATCCCCTACTATTCAGTGAGTCTTCTCCTTGCTCCCATTACATGGTTGTAGCATTGAGATCAAAACCCAAGATCTATCGAGTCAATAATGTGGAGAGAGTTCCTACTTTCTGAACTCCCACACTTCCTGATATTTAAATGCTCTCCCTGATCAGGGATAAGAGCAATGAGGCACACCCCTCATCTCCTTTCATCTGCTTCACCTTAGCCTCTCAATGGCAAGGTTAAGAGCAACTTTTTACCCTATTCCAGTTGGCCTCAGTGCCTAACCCTTTGTGTGAGCCTCCTTGTATGGTTATAGAGTGTGCTGTTTGATTCTCATTGATTGATTGATTACTTCATATGCACTTGTTTGCTTGTATGCTTCATGCATTTATCATCATCATTAATTGCTCATTAATGCACAATCATCTCATTTGTCTTTGTGATATTGTCTTTGTTGTTTGCCCATTGAGGACAATTGTAAGTCCATTTCTTTGGCCTTTGTTCCTATGATGTGGAACGATAGAGTGTAAGACCTCATTGGTCACTCATACCTTCTGTTGTCGCTTTGCTTGTATGTGAGGTTGCAATTATAAGTCCCTGTAAGTTGGCATTTGCTTTCCTGTGATCATTTGTTGCTTTTGTTCTTGTATGTGAGGATCCATTGTAAGTCCCTGTAATGTGGCATTGGTTTTCCTATGAGCATATGTGGAGTTAACCTAAGTCCAGATAGATTGGCAGTTGACTTCCATTTCTCATCTTTGTTTTCTGTTGAGGAGATTAGTATAAGACCATTTAGTGGCATCTGATATCCAGTTTTATTTTAAGGAGATTGGTATAAGCCCAGTGATTGGCATCCGATATCCGCTTTTGTTGACTTTCTTGTTCGTTTGTTATTATTCATTGCTATTCCAGAGGACACACTTGAATCATCCTCTATATGATTTCAAGAAGTGAACCTTCTAAGAAGTTTTACAATCCATATCCATTCATCCTCATTATGTCCTAAACCTTTTCGCACATTACTTTCAAACTTGACATAGATATTGTGCAAACATCTTCATGTTTTCTAACTAAAAACCTGGACCCCAAGTCCTTGACTTTTTTCAAACTCCATTTCATAATACTTCTTTGAATCAATCTTAATCATACTCTGACTTCACTTTCATAATCACAATCAATTAACTTCACTCATTCACTCGTTTTGGCTTTGTCCATTGTTAATCTTTTCATGCATTAGCCATAGGTTTCAATTATCATTGTGGTTGATGTAAATCTTGCCTATCCTTAGTGAGTCGACAGTAAGACTTCCGTACTGAAAACAGGGCTAACCCCTCTAGTACGTCGAAGCTATCCTCGCATGGTGGATGTTGGTTTTGGTCGAGTGTTCTCCCATTGATAATGAAAAACCTCAGTGCTATTGTTTAAAATTGAATCCACCAACTTTTGGAAATCTTTTAGCCGAACTACGGCGTTTTGATCCTTACCTTTGATGGAAGGTACGTAGGCAGCGGGTTCATCCGTTCAAACCCAATAAAAACTTGTACATTCTTTTCTCATCATCCCAATCATGTTTGCACAATACTTATGTCATAACAAATAACAATTTTATACAACAAGTGTGAAAAGGGCTCCCTAGGAGTACCTAGGACGTAGTGGGTGCCTAACACCTTCCCATTGCGTAATTTACCCCTTACCCAGAATCTCTGATCTTTTTATTAGTTTTCTACGTGTAAAACTTCTTAGGCTTTTGTTCGCTTTTTAGCCAGTCCTTTGGATAAATAAAAGTGCGGTGGCGACTCGAAATTTCATTATATCTCTTGCTTATGGTTTAATCGATAAATCATATAGCGACGAATACACCGCTACAGAAAAGTGGCGACTCCACTGGGGATCATCTCACCAGAATCTCTGGTTGGTATTGCCTACTTTTCACCCTTGTTGTGCTATATTGTTATTTGTTATATGACATATTGTTGTACAATTTGGGATCACTGTATTGATTGTAATGTGTGAATTGCTTGATATACAATTGCTGTTTGCTTTGGTGATCCGTGAGATGAGTTCTATACCCGAACTCGAGTGCACTCTAGGATAGGAGAATGGCATAGTCTTGTTGACTGGTGTGGAGTATTCCTTAGCCAGTTGACTTGCGAGTCCATTCACTTGGTGGAGGTCATGTTGGATTAATAATGTCACACAAGTTATTTGTGGTTAGGCATTATTCTTTCAATCATGTGCCGTAGAAGCCAAGGACCTTAGTTTACCAAACCCATCTTGGCCTATTTTAGGACCGTAGTGCGGAGGTCGTTCAGATGTCAGTTCTGATACGATTGTTACGCGATACTACACTCATAAGAGTTTCTCTTGAGAATATTCTTGGAATACGAGTATTCGTTCCTCCGATAATATTCGAAAGATGGAATGATGATTATGGGAACCTCTGGTAGAACATGTCTGGCAGGTTTAAACCCTAGTACACTCCCTTTGGGTGGTTCTTAACCGAGACTCCATGCTCGTGACTCTCAACAAACCCATGATTCGTGGTTGAGTCGTTCAAACATTGTTAATATCAATGGATCCCGGATCAGGTGTAAAACCTAAGATCCACCAAAGCGGCTGGTTGATATTAAGAATGTTCGAACCGGTTCATGTACCGTTAATATTAATGGAACTTGGGTGTCGATAAGGTGAAAACCTAAATCCACCAAAATGGATGATTGATATTAGGGATACAATGAGCTTTCCCACGACCTTTGTTTGGTGTGCCTTGCTTGATCCTTGAGTGTGATTGTTGCATTCATGCATTCACGCATTCATCCGCATCCATATCATCAGATAAAAAAAGAAAATTTTCAAGGAACTCAAAGGAGTTTATTTGCAAAAATTTTCAAAACATGAAAAAACCGGGAAAATTTTTTCACCTGATATATCTGATGAGATATTCTCATGTATGATCAAAATGCTTAAATATTTCAAAGTTTGCAAATAAAACCCTCGGGTTCCTTTGAAATAAAAAAAAAAAAAAAAAAAAAAAAAAAAAACAAGCATATGCATAAACACTTCATGCATCATTTGCATAAGCAGGTGTTTTGTTCCGATCTCCCGTCCTGTGGTCTGACCCTGCGATCTTCATTTATTTTGAAGACGCACTTTGCCGGTATTTTACCAGAGCCAACTCTGCCAGATTGATGGATCATCCTGAACAAGAGAGTTGTGGACTCGAAGAGGATTTTTTTGCCAGACTAAGCGCTGTTGATGGATTTATTCCTGGTTAACCGATCCCGGGCTAGCATTGGCTACTGTTCTGGGGCGTTTAATGAGCAAGGTTTGTTCAAGAGTGGAGGATTCATCTATGACGATCAACCTGAAGAAGAGGTTGCTGCTATCTTGGAAGAGGATGCAGAGGACCTGAACAATTTCATCATACCTGGTGGTGTATGCCACAATTGGGTCGCTGTAGATGTTCCTACGGTCATTCATAAATCAGCGTAATTGTTCACTTTGTTTGAAACCCTTCTCCCATGCCAAAAGGAGAAGTAATGACATTGTTGGCAGCATTTAATACAATGATGTTTTCATTCAATTAATGCATTGTCAAACATTTGTTTTTCCATTTGTTTTCACTTTTTGCTTTTGCATGAAATCAGTGATCACAAAAAACCTTGAAAAACAATAAAACAACATTTTTCATCTGCATAATGATTTGCTTGTTTAAATTCTGAAGTTTTTCTTAACCAAAATCATTATGCAGGGATTTCTAAACCCATTGAACATAATGATCCAACGCCATCTCCCAATCTTGAAGTCCTTGTATCTGAGGCAGAGGAAGATGATGTTGAAGGGGATTCCTGTTGAGATTACCCGCCTTCTTGAGCGAAAAGAAGCTCATTCAGCTGTATCATGAGAATCAGCAGAACAGTCAAACTGGGGCATCACAAATGCAATCAAAAAAAAAAAAAAAAAAAAAAAAAAAAGAGAGAAAGAGGGTGAAAAAGAATAAAAAAATCAAAAATCAGGAAAAAATTTTCAAAATTTTTCCAAAGGAAAAAAGAAAAGTATACCCTCAAAGTCCCTAGTTGACTGATGCTGAATGGATTCAGAGTCGTTATGACCAACTGAATTTGATTGAAGAGAAGAGATTAACTGCCATGTGCCATGGTCAGTTATATCAACAGAGAATGAAGAAAGCATTCGACAAGAAGGTCAAGCCTCGTGTGTTCCGAGAAGGTGACCTCGTGCTCAAGAAAGTTTTGTCTTTCGCGCCCGATTCCAGGGGCAAGTGGACTCCAAACTACGAGGGTCCATATGTTGTTAAGAGAGCCTTTTCAGGCGGTGCTTTGATGCTTACAACAATGGATGGGGAGGATTTCACTCGTCCTGTGAATTCAGATGCAGTCAAGAGATACTTTGCCTAGAAAAAAAAAGTATATGCAAATGAAAAAACAGAATAGCTCGCTAAGTTGAAAACCCGAAAGGGCGGCTTAGGCAAAAATGAGCGTCTCGGTGGAGAACCCGCAAGGGTAATTCAGGCAAAAATTAGAGACTTGAAAAAAAAAAAAAAAAAAAAAAAAGAATATTTGCATCCCGCTAGATTGAGTACCTCACCCTGGGGCAATCTAGGCAAAAATTAGGGATTTTGCAAGTAACTGCATCCTGACAAGACTTTCTGGTTCATCAGTCGCCATTTCGTCAGAAGATTCTCGATTCGTCGTCAACCGAAGCTTCGGATACATCGAGATTCAAATTGGTAGAGAAAGGATCATTATGTTCAATGTAGCCCTCTTCCAATATATATCACTGATTTCAAATTTGTACAGATCTATGGAGTCTTGCCATTTGCAGACTACCATTCCATCAAATCAACTTGAGCTTTTTATCCAATTATTTGCACTCTTATTTGTTTCAATTCAACAAAGGTTTTGCATGTTTTAAATTGATAAAATGTCATTGTTTTAAACAAATCAAATTTTTCAAAATTGTTGTTTTATACAAAGTGAACATTCACAAGATTGAAAGGATACTCAAGAATATCTCAGTGCTCTCACGAGGGTGGCATGATTCCCAACAGGTAAGACATTCGTTCATATTCCAGGTTTGGTGGTATCTTCTTTCTTCAGATCTTTGTTGGGGTTGTTCCTCAAACAGAGTTGTTGTTGGGGTTGTTCCCCAGTATAGTCGCAAGCAGAGTGTTGTTGAACACTTCGTTTCCTCCAACAGCAGTTTTCCCAGCATGGGTGTTTTCTTGTGAAGTTTCGGCGGTTGATGGTTTGTCATCTTGGTGCCCCGTCACTTTCTCCAGTGGGACGACATTCCCAGACTTTATGTGTCTCCTCAGCGCAGTCATGAGTAGAGCTGTTATTGATATCCCCATCGGAGTCGCGAGTAGAGTTGTTATCACTCTTCCCAGTGCAGTTGCTAGCGGAATTGTCTGTTTCCTCAGCACGATCGTTTTCTTTTTGAAGACTCGGTAAGTCGGCGGTTTGATACCCGGTACTTTACCTTCTCCCCGGCGAAGTCGTCCGCGGATTTGTTGCGATCTCTCCATCAGAGTTTTTCTCCTCAGCAGAGCAGGATTTATTTTCCTATTCAGTGGTTGATTGGGTTGATATCCCAGTATTTCAACCATCTTTTCCTCAGCGTAGTCTGCAGAATGTTTGTTGTGGCAGTTTTGCCCGTTGAATACTCCTGCAATCCCCAGTATGGTCGGATGATGGCTCTAGCCTCCAGAGAACGGATTTGATTTCCGGACTGTTTGTGATCCCCAGTAGAGTGGCTTATATTGCAGAATCTACTTGTTGTGATCAGTTTGCTATGTGTATTCTCCCCGAGTGGAGTGGTTCGTTGCAGAATCTATTTGTTTTGTCTGTCATCCCTCAGTGGGTTGTTCCCCAAGAGAGTAGCCGACAGTTTTCCCCAGTAGAGTTGCTTATGCAGTTAGATTCTACTTGGATGATTCATTCTCCCTCAGTGGGTTGTTCCCCAGTGGAGTTATGTGGAGTTGCTTCTACAGCAGTTCGTGCTAATGCACTTTTTGTTTCTCAGTTGACACTGGGATCCCCTGCAGATACTTTGGGTTTTCTCTTGTCCCTACAGATCCGTCTTGGTGGCTGTTTTGCCCGTTGTGACTTTCTGTACCCCGATTGGGTTGTTTCCTGATATCTCTGACCCGCTGCTTCTTCAGCAGTACTCGCAGATCTTTGCTTCTCAGCATGTAGATCTTCGCAGATTGGCTCTCCAGCTGGTTTTTCCCCTGGAAGTATAATACCGGACGTTTAGTTCCTGAACCTGTTTGTGTTAGAATTGTTTGTTTTGTCAGCATTCATCAAACATAAATCACGCATATTCATGCATATTCATAAACATTCAGATATTCATGTTGCATTTCTTGCCATATATCTTTTGTTTGTCGTGTCTCCTGCTATGGTGATATAGATCTCTTTACAGATCTCCCCAAGCAGATGTCGGGTGTTATAAAATCTCTCCATATAGAGTCAACCCCATAAGCAGAAAATGTTGTCTTTCCTTCTGCAGTTCCCCACTGAGATATATCCTCGTGGATGACGGTTTCTTCCGTTTCCTCCCAACACACATATTGGGATGGATGTTCCTATTTGAGTTGTATCCTCATTAGGACGTGTCTTGATTCAGTTTGTCTTTTCGGATTGTTCCCGAATTGGCTATTTGTCAGATGTCTTGTGCTTCCCAGTGGGTTGTTCTCCAGCGGAATGTTTTTGGGCCTCTACCCTCATACCGGTAGCTATAAGTCCCATTTTGCCTGGCTTTCTTGGCAGAATTTGTGGTTATACACCTTTTATTCTCCAGCCAGAGTTTTTGGTTTTCTACCTCATACCGGTAGTTGTAAACCCTATTTTCCTGCTCTTCAGCAGTTTGTGGTTTGTTATAAACCCTATTTTGGTTTCCCGTGCGGATTTGTGATTTGTTCTATCCCCACGCGGAGTTGTTGGTCTTCTACCCCGTATTCGGTAGATGTAAACCCTAATTTTGTGGTTATCCCCACCCTTTTGGCCCTCTGCCTACAAACCAGCAGACGTAAGTCCTATCTTTGCGGTTTTTCTACCTACAAACCGGTAGTTATAAACCCCGTCCTCTCCCTTTGCAGAGTTGATTTTGTTGTTCATCCCAACCGATGACAATTTCCCTTGTGGGTTATCTTCATCTAGTTCTTGATGTTGATTTTCCTTTGCTTGGATAAGTTGCTCAGATCAGCACTTATATCCCCAGCAAATCTTTTGTGGATAATTGCCATATGCTAGCAATTTTATCCCCAGTGGGTCCTTTCACCGTTTGCTAGTGATTTGTTCCCCGGATCATTGGTTGTATACCAATGTATCCCCAGCTAGTCCCTGTGGATAATTGCCGGATGCTTGCAATTTATCCTCAGCAGATCGCCTTTCATTTACCCTTTTGTTGGTAATGTTTGTTGCTCCCTTTGATTGGTCATCATTATATACCTAGTTTGGTATCCCGATGCCTTTCTTTTCGGTTGATTTATCCTTTATTAACCCAGTAACCTGTTGTGGATAATCTTCCATGCGAGTATATTATTCACGGTCTGCCGGTAATGAATAATATATCTCATGCGCTCTTCAGTCGAAGCCTTTTGCGTTTCCCCAGTCGAGTAAGATTCGTTATTTCCCTTTGTGGAGTCGAATATTCTTGTTGTTGGATAATTGCCGGATGCTTGCAATTTATCCCTTTGAGTTGTCTTTCGTTTACCTGGATGCTTGGTATCGATTGTCTCTCTGTTTTGGATAGTCACCTATTATATACTTCGGTATCTCTGGTGTCTTTTCCTTTTCGAGTATATTATTCACGGTCTGCCGGTAATGAATAATATATCTCATGCGCTCTTTAGTTGGAATCCTTTGTTGATTTTCCCAGCTGAGCAAGATTCGTTATTTCCCTTTGTGGAGTCGAATATTCTTGTTGTTGGATAATTGTCGGATGCTTGCAATTTATCCCTGTGAGTTGTCTTTCGTTTACCCGGATGCTTGGTATCGATTGTCTCTCTTTTTGGTTGGTCACCTATTATATACTTCGGTATCTCTGGTGTCTTTTCCTTTCGAGTATATTATTCACGGTCTGCCGGTAATGAATAGTATATCTCATGCGCTCTTTAGTTGGAATCCTTTGTTGATTTCCCCCAGCTGAGCAAGATTCGTATTCTTTGTAGAATCGAATATCCATCCTTTAACCAGTTTGTGTTTTGGATGATGAGTGTTTTGGAAGTGGAATCCAATTCACGTTTCGGTAGATCACCTATTATATACCCAGTAACCGGTATCTCTGGTGTTTCTTACCATGCGAGTTTATTATCTATGTTCTGACGGTAATAGATAATATATCTCATGCGAGTATCTTATCCACGGTCTGCCGGTAATGGATATTGTATCTCATGCACTCTTTGGGTTTGTGTCCCCAGTTGAGTAAGATTCGTATTCCTTGTGGAATCGAATGTCCATCCTATAAACAAGTCTGCTGTTCTAGCTTTCTTCAGGATGATGAGTGTTTTGGAACACAAACCAATTCACGATTTCGGATCTTATCCTATAAACAACCTACAACCCGGTTCAGGATAATTTTCCTTTTGAGTATACTATCCACGGTATGCCGGTAATGGATATTATGTCTCTTTCGCTCTTGGGTCAATCTCTTGATTGTTTTTCTCCGCAGAGTAAGATTCGCATTCCTTGTGGAATCGAATGTCCATCCTATAAACAAGTCTGCTGTTCTAGCTTTCTTCAGGGTGATGAGTGTTTTGGAACACAAACCAATTCACGACTTCGGATCTTATCCTATAAACAACCTACGACCCGGTTCAGGATAATTTTCCATGCGAGTATATTATCTACGTTTTGACGGCTATGAATAATATATCTCATGCACTCTCTTGTCGAACACTTTGTTTGTTTCCCCAACTGAGTAAGATTTGCATTCTTTACAGAATCAAATATCCATCCTATAAACAAGTTTGATTTCGCTCACTTCAGGATGATGAGTGTTTTGGAACACACACCAATTCACGTCTTCGGTCGGTCACCTGTTACATACCTACAACCCGGTATCCTTGGTGTTCCTTCCTGAGTTTGTTACCCTTATACCGGTGACATCTCATTTCTTTGGTGCTTCCTCAGTGAAGTTTTCTTATTGCTTCTCCCCAGGAGTCAGCTTGTGTCTTTCCAATGAATTTATTTTCCTTTGGAATTTTCTTTTCCCAGTGTGAGTCCTTCACTCCCCAGTGAGTTCTCCAGTCTGATTTTCTGTTTCCATAATCAGAGTCGTGTCTTGTTCACGCTGTGTCAGTTTTGTTTATCCCCAACTAGAGTCTCGTCAGAGTCTCTGTTCCTGGTGAGTGTATTACTCCGATGGATCGTCTTTTCTTCTGTGTGAATCATATCCCCCACAGAATTTGTGTCTTTTGCATGCATACATCTGCATCATGAGGTCTCTTAGGGACCAAAATTTGTCTCATTATTGTTATTTAAGAACATTCTACCGCGTCAAGATGAAGATTTCTAAACTTCACTTCTCCGGCTAGAATGACCTTAAATAGGGGCATCTGTAAGACCCCAATTTTGGGCCCTAAGATCCCTCATGGCCCATATCATATCATATCATGGCCTCAAGGATCATTGCATGCCCTGGTTCCCCTCCTAGTGGGTAGGTTACCTTGTGTGTGGTTCTTGATCACCAAGCATGTCTTGCATTTGTATATCTTTGCTTTTCATGTGTTTACTAACCAAAAAGTACAAAAATATTGTCATTCTAACCTTGTTGCTTGCAGTTGAAGCAATCATCAGCAATTAGGTCAAAGACAGTCAGAAGTCAGTCAAAGCAGTAGATGGTGGCCATTCTTGCAGAATTTGGGCACCATGATCAATAATTAAGAGTTCATATGACTTGAGACATCATTTGAAATCAAGTCCTCAAGGAATTAGGGTTTGGAATTCATCAGAAGTGGTTCAATCATGCAAAACCCTAGAAAAGTCAACAGGAAGTCCAACTTGGTCAACTGTGGATTTAATCAGTGATTTGATGGATGGAATTGATTTGAAGGAGCTCATTCATGTTCATACAAGCTTCATACATCATGCCAAACCTCATCATGGAAGAATTTGAAGCAAAATCAGAAATTTCCCAAAATAGAAAGTGGACCTGTAATTTCAACTGCCAAAAATGGAAACTTCTTGATCTTAAACTTACATCATGATACAAGCTTCAAATGAATTTTTGCCCAACATGAAAGTTGAAGATCTTGTTCTCCCATTTTCAAAAAGTCCAAGAACACCCAATTCCCATGCATGGTTGGCAAGATATGATCAATTCAATTTCAAACATTTGTGCACTTCAAAGGGCCATATCTCATGAACCACAAGGCCAAATTTAGTGGGGTTTTTTCCTACAAGCTCCATTTGTTCCCCTATTTCCAAAAATGCATTCATCATTCATCAAAACCTCACCATGCAAAATGGCATTTTTGAGCTTGACTTCATTAAAATTCAAGTGTGCAAAAATGTTGACTTTTTAATTTGGCCATTTTTAACACAATTGGCCATTTGGGAATTGTTTGGAATGGTAATTGAAACTTGCTTGAGGCCCAATTCGTGCAGAACCTTACACCTCCATGTGCTTATGTTGAAAATTAGCAATTTTGGCATTTCACTTCATTTGAGCTAATCAAACTTAGCACTTCATTACCAACCTTAAACAGACATATATAACCTCATTTTCTGCACATTCTAAACCTAGCTGCAACCATAACAGATCAGATTTCTCTCATTCTCTCAAATCACCATTTTCACCAAATTGCAATTTCTGACCAAAGCTTCAAAGGACTCGAGGACTCCTTCATTGTTCCATCACCTAGCCATCATTTGGAGCCTTTTTCAAGCACCATTCATCATCTATAGTGCAGCATCGTGTTCTGTTTTCTCCAAGACTCCTCCAATGGCAAATCGAGATTTGGAAGTTTCCAAGCTTTGCTTAGCTAAATAGCTTCAAGCATTCATCATTTCAAAGCATTGTGGACATCTGTTTGTGCCTATATCATCAAAACAACACCTGTTTCCTCCATTTCTTCCAAATCAAGTAAGGTTTCGAGTTCTTCTTTTCTCAAAATTTTGCTATGCCATGTGTAGTTCTTACCTTGCTGAGTATTGTGAAACTTGTATCATGCGAATTGGTTAACTATGCTGTGAGAAATCTGGATTTTTATTTTTGTGCTCAAACTTGTTTTTAGTCGATTTGCTCTAATGATGATGATTCACTGAAAACCATGCTTGGATTATGCTTGTACTTGCTCCACTTGTTCGAATGGTGTGCTTGATTTTTGTTTCTGGGCGTTTTGCAAATTTCGATTTGAATGGAGAAGATGAACTTACTGTTGCTATGTTGAAACCCTAATGCATTTTCCAGAAATCCCAGTTTCGCGTGCTTGCATACTTGTTGGTACTGTTCCATTGGTATTAACCAATTAAAACATTTCATGGCCATGGTCTGATGCGCACCGTTTCAATTAGTGAGGGTGGTATTTACCACCGTGCCACTGGTCAACTTGTTTGACTCACTTATTCCATGTTATTTTGTCCATGTTCTTCCAATTGTTACCTCAACTTCTAAAATTCACAATTCACTCATTTCACATCCAAAAATCATGAAATTTTCTGCATCATGTTCATGAGAATGTCCACTATTTTATCATGATTTTTAATGATTTTTTGGATGGCTGGATTTTTTATGGCACTAGGTTTCTTGACATGTATGCACATTTTGTACCTTTTGCCAATTCTTTTGTGAAATGATGAGGATGTATCCAATGCCTCTGAAATTTTTTGTGGTTAATCTACACTCATTCATGTTTGTTTTGATGTAGAGTTCTTGAATTTATCTTATGTGGTTGTTGAGATATGAATTTTTGAAGTAGGGTGTGACAATTTGTGTCACACCAATGATATGCAATTTCATGATTTTTGTTGACATGCTTCCTGGCCTCCAATTAATGTGAAATTTTGCATGAACCATCTCTCATATGTCTAGTTTATGTGTGAATTTTCCTGGAATTAATTATGCCATTTCCTAATTGTTTGAGATTTTATCCCCTGTTTGACCAAAATGTTGACTTGTGTGATACATGCTCCCATTTCCTTTGTGAAATTCTCATACTTCATTGGATGATCATGAAATTTTACATGTGCGCACTAGACATCTCAAGCTTTGCATTGGTGTTGATCCCGTTCATTTCTCATCTGTTTTCATGAAGTTATGATTTTTTGAAGTTGATACATGTATATTTGACTTCTTTGGGCATGATTGAAATTGTTTTGACTTCCTGATTTTAATTGACCATCTTCCCATGATCCAATTGAGCTGAAATTTCATATGCATGCTATGTTATGGATTGTGATTGACCCTGAATTGTTTGATAATTTTTGGAATTGACCATGTTGGGTTTTGAGCTAAGTCTTTCTGTTGACCTCATTGAGCATATTCAAATTTGCTTTGACTTCATGATTTTCATTGACTGCCTTCCACTTGTCCAATTGTGATGAAATTTTACATGATTACCATGCTAGGTGTTAGGATTGATCATGAATTATTTGGTGATTTTTGAAAATGATTGAGTTGACTTTTGATGCAAGTCTTGCTGTTGACTTTTATGAGCCCTCATTTGCCATGCCTTGACTTCTTTTGTCTATAAAATGATGATGATGCATGATATGAACTTGAGACCAATTGGGATTGCTTCTTAAATGTTTGAATTTGATCTTGATTGGATATGGCTTGCTGTTTTGACTTTCTCATTTATTTTTGACCCTAGGCTAGTCCTAGTGGTCCTTTGGGCTTATGATTGAGTTCATGTTTCAGGTTAAGCTACAAGTGCCTCAAAGAGATCATACAAATTTGATTGAGCTTGATTATATGTCATGTGCTAACCTCTTTGTTTTGTAGGTTGCTTGGCTCATAAGCCTTGAGTCTTGTGCTTTGCACATTTGCCTGTCTGTTTTGACTACTTCATTTTGCTTTGACTGTTGAACTGTATACTGATTAGTTTGACTATTTCAGGTACCCTTAGTTGCTTAAGTTCTTTGAACTTGCTTTGCTTTGCTATTTAGCAATTTGCTTTGAGGTATAATCCCTTTTTCTTCATGTAGTCTGGAGACCCGGCCTGTTATTTGGCCGGGCAAACTGTCTGAAGTCCTCCTTAAGAGGCAATGCTTGTGTGTGTTTAATTTTGTCCCAAGCAGGAAAAGTCCTTCAAGTAAGGCAATTGGTAGATCAAAGGGATAAGCAACCTATCCCCTACTATTCAGTGAGTCTTCTCCTTGCTCCCATTACATGGTTGTAGCATTGAGATCAAAACCCAAGATCTATCGAGTCAATAATGTGGAGAGAGTTCCTACTTTCTGAACTCCCACACTTCCTGATATTTAAATGCTCTCCCTGATCAGGGATAAGAGCAATGAGGCACACCCCTCATCTCCTTTCATCTGCTTCACCTTAGCCTCTCAATGGCAAGGTTAAGAGCAACTTTTTACCCTATTCCAGTTGGCCTCAGTGCCTAACCCTTTGTGTGAGCCTCCTTGTATGGTTATAGAGTGTGCTGTTTGATTCTCATTGATTGATTGATTACTTTATATGCACTTGTTTGCTTGTATGCTTCATGCATTTATCATCATCATTAATTGCTCATTAATGCACAATCATCTCATTTGTCTTTGTGATATTGTCTTTGTTGTTTGCCCATTGAGGACAATTGTAAGTCCATTTCTTTGGCCTTTGTTCCTATGATGTGGAAGGATAGAGTGTAAGACCTCATTGGTCACTCATACCTTCTGTTGTCGCTTTGCTTGTATGTGAGGTTGCAATTATAAGTCCCTGTAAGTTGGCATTTGCTTTCCTGTGATCATTTGTTGCTTTTGTTCTTGTATGTGAGGATCCATTGTAAGTCCCTGTAATGTGGCATTGGTTTTCCTATGAGCATATGTGGAGTTAACCTAAGTCCAGATAGATTGGCAGTTGACTTCCATTTCTCATCTTTGTTTTCTGTTGAGGAGATTAGTATAAGACCATTTAGTGGCATCTGATATCCAGTTTTATTTTAAGGAGATTGGTATAAGCCCAGTGATTGGCATCCGATATCCGCTTTTGTTGACTTTCTTGTTCGTTTGTTATTATTCATTGCTATTCCAGAGGACACACTTGAATCATCCTCTATATGATTTCAAGAAGTGAACCTTCTAAGAAGTTTTACAATCCATATCCATTCATCCTCATTATGTCCTAAACCTTTTCGCACATTACTTTCAAACTTGACATAGATATTGTGCAAACATCTTCATGTTTTCTAACTAAAAACCTGGACCCCAAGTCCTTGACTTTTTTCAAACTCCATTTCATAATACTTCTTTGAATCAATCTTAATCATACTCTGACTTCACTTTCATAATCACAATCAATTAACTTCACTCATTCACTCGTTTTGGCTTTGTCCATTGTTAATCTTTTCATGCATTAGCCATAGGTTTCAATTATCATTGTGGTTGATGTAAATCTTGCCTATCCTTAGTGAGTCGACAGTAAGACTTCCGTACTGAAAACAGGGCTAACCCCTCTAGTACGTCGAAGCTATCCTCGCATGGTGGATGTTGGTTTTGGTCGAGTGTTCTCCCATTGATAATGAAAAACCTCAGTGCTATTGTTTAAAATTGAATCCACCAACTTTTGGAAATCTTTTAGCCGAACTACGGCGTTTTGATCCTTACCTTTGATGGAAGGTACGTAGGCAGCGGGTTCATCCGTTCAAACCCAATAAAAACTTGTACATTCTTTTCTCATCATCCCAATCATGTTTGCACAATACTTATGTCATAACAAATAACAATTTTATACAACAAGTGTGAAAAGGGCTCCCTAGGAGTACCTAGGACGTAGTGGGTGCCTAACACCTTCCCATTGCGTAATTTACCCCTTACCCAGAATCTCTGATCTTTTTATTAGTTTTCTACGCGTAAAACTTCTTAGGCTTTTGTTCGCTTTTTAGCCAGTCCTTTGGATAAATAAAAGTGCGGTGGCGACTCGAAATTTCATTGTATCTCTTGCTTATGGTTTAATCGATAAATCATATAGCGACGAATACACCGCTACAATATGTTCATCCTAACCAATGACGAGTACTCTCTTTTTGGTAGTCTATCCAGTAACTGATGGATGTAATTCCTATTTCCCCCTCTGAGTCTATCCTTGATATGTTCATCCTAACCGATGATGGATATTTTCTTTTCGGTATTCTATTCAGCATTCTATAGATGTAATTCCTACTTTTTTCAAGCAGTTTATCCTTGATATGTTCATCTTAAACGGTGACGGATATCCTCCCTAGATTTCCCCAGGAAAGTCTATCCTTGATATATTCATCCTAACTGGTGACAAATTTTCTTTCCTTTTTGAGTCTATCCTTGATATGTTCACTTTAACCAGTGACATATATTGTCTCTCTTTGGTCTTCTATCTAATAACTGGTAGTTGTAAATCCTATTTTCGGCTTTCCCCAGAAGTTTATTCTTACCCAGTAGCCGGTAATGAATATACCTCCCGGTCGCCTTCAGTGAGTCATCCTTAATATGTTTACCCTAACTGGTAATGGATGTCCTCCCTGTCATATTTTTGTTATCTCCTTACCCAGTAACCGGTAATGGATAATAGTTTCTGCTCCTCCTGTGTTGAAGATCTTTTCTTCCCCACTCGAGTTTGAGTGCGTTTTTTCTTTTGTGAAATCGTTGTTTACTATTTGGTTCGAGTATTTCAACTTTGTTTTGATTTACCCGTGTCCCCCGCAGATGTTCCTCTTGTTCACCAGCTGAGTCTTTCCATTGATTTATTTTTTCATGGAATCCCTCGAGTCCCCTAGTTGTTTTTAAGACGTAGCCTGGCCTACACACAACCCTTTTTCCCCAGAATCTCTGTCTCCCTAGTGAGTTTTCCTTATGGAATGCATTATACTCCCGTGGACCTTCAGTCTCTCCGGATTATTTTCCTTTATGGTAACATTTCCCCACAAAGATTATTTTAACATTCATATCATATGCATCATGAGGTCTCTTAGGGACCAGACTTTGTTTCTATATGTTGTTATTTAAGCCCATTCTACTGAGTCGATGCATAGATTTCAACCTTCATCTCCTCAATTAGAACATCCTTAAATAGGGGCAGCTATAAGACCCCAATTTTGACTCTTAGATCCCTCATGCTATCTCATCATATGCATTAGCATGGGGATCACACCTTGGCATCCTCCTTATCCCTCATTCATTGGGTTTGCGTTGGGAGAGATCACCAAGCATTATGTGATTGTATCATGCTTTGTATTTTATCATTTTTACTAACAAAAATACCAAAAATATGTCTTTGTATAATCTAACTCTTTTGTAGGTAGAGCATGTGCTCACCTTTGATCTATCAAGCTCACATCTTGGGTTTAAGACCCTCAATGCCAGGAGTTCAATCAAGATTTGGTTTACTATGGCTCAAATCATCATATATGAATCCCCATGATCTTCACATGTTGTTTTGATCAATAAATCACCAAGATTTAGAATTGGTTTTCCTTGGAAACTCTAATTCATATGGGTATCTTATGTAACTTCTCCAACAAGCTTCTCCATCAATTAATCAAATTTTTCAAGGGATACTTAAAATTCCATCATCTTATGCATATATGATCCTCCATGAGTCCCAAAACTCAAGAGAATGGCAAGCTATCATGTTGGTTCATGGTGGCTGACCAGAGGAATTCATCTGATCAAAACTGGGGTTCCCTAGACCCTATCTCCTACAATTTATGTCATATGAAAATGATTACAAGATCAAACTTACTCTAAATGACATTCCAAACAACTTTCATGTTTGGAAAGTCATTTTTTATAGTGAAAGATTATAGGTCATTTTGTTTAAACCCTAATTTGGAGGTCAACATACCAAGGCCATAACTTGCTCAATTTTCAGGAGATAAAAGATTTCCAAGTTGTACAATCAAATTCAAGATGTCTAATTCAACTTTTATGGTTGGAGGAATAGAAAATTCAACTTTTATATGCATGTGATATGAGGATACATTATAGGTCCTTTTGGACCAATTCCATTGAACAAGTGATTTTCCTCAACTTCAAAAATGCATAACTCCATCATATCAAATCCAAATAAGGTCAAATTTTTGGCCATTTGAAGGACTTTGAGAGAGATACAACTTTTATGAATGAACTTTTCTCATTTGAAACTCACATAAAAAGTTAGCGAAGGTGGAATAAGTGAACATATGGCTTGACACTTAGAAACGTTTTTGACATATTTGATTTTCCCAACTTCCACCTCAAAATTCATCATGATCCAAGCTTCAAATATAAACGTTTTCAACATGAAAGTTGTTCCTCTCGATCTAACCTTTCCAAAAAGTCCAATTTCACCCCATTTGGACAAGATATGAGTGACTTGCACATGGATTACCATTTCACACAATTGAACTTGAAACTTTCACACACAATTGCATGGCTTACCAATGTGATTTCAACAATGTTTGTACTCATTTGTGGACCCGAAGAGATTATTACATGGGCCTATCACACACCCATGCCCCCATGCAATGTACATTGCTATTTTTGGAACTTTGATTTCAAGTGTGCATTTAGCAATCATATGGCTATAAATAGAGACCCTTGTGATCAGAATTAAGGACCATGCGTGCCAACTTTGAATCCCAATCTCCACAACCCTCTCAGTCAAAGGATAACCTTGAGAATTTCCTTTGGAAATTGAGTTTGAATCTGACTGGTTTTAGCTTCAAATATCCAAGAGTCATGTACCTTTTGCTGATTCATTTCCAATCCTTCAAGTGTCTTGAGCAAGATCAAGAGCAAGTGGAAGCAAGATCGAGTATATACAGACCTGCATTGGAGGTATTTTCCAAAAAATTTCATCTCTTCAATTCTCACTCAATTCTTCATAATTCTTCTTGATCTTTGGTTGTCTGAAGTCTTACCAATGTAGGCAACAAGATTAAGTTGCTTTGAGGTCAAATCGAAGCAACTCAGATCATGATCCTCAAAATTAAACTCCATGTATCTTTCAATATACTTGAAGTTAGGTGAAATTGAGGCCAGATTCGAGTTCCTGAGCATTTTTACTTTAAATTCATGTCCTTCTTTTAATTTTGGTGATGGTTGTGAGTGAACCAGTCTTGTGAAGCTCACCGGAGAAGGAGACCGAAGCTTTGGCTCTGGCGGTGTGTTGGCACTCATCTGAACCACAAGATCCTTTTGAAATAATTTAATCTCGTGCATTGGTTTTGAATATCATCCCTGCAGCGCTTTGACTCATGCCCATGATGGAACACGCGTTGAGGACCACTCGATCTGCCACCTCAATTAATGAGGGAGATCAAGTGGTCCAAGCTTTTTACTATTTTCTTATTTTTATTTTATTTGGTTTATTTTTATTAATTCATATTATCTTTAATATTGATCCAAAAAATATGAGAGTTTCACAAAAAAAAATTAAATAAATTCCTATTTCATTTTTAGAATTAAAATCATGTTTTGGATCATTATTAATATTTTTCATGATTTAATTGTTTTTGTGATTATTTTTAATTATTTAAAAATAGTTTTAAGTTTCCAAAATTAATGGATTTTTTTCTCCAAGGTCCTATGACCTTGTTTGACCTATGATAAATCTCATGGCCATTTATTTGGTGTTTTGATGAGGTTTTAGGATTTTGACCAACCATAATTTAATTTAATGCATTATTTAATTGCTTTTATTTGTTTAAATGCAAAATAAGTTGTGTTGAGCTTTTGATATTTACTTGTTGAGTTTGACTTGTGTTGTTTAGCCTTGGTCAAGGTTGATTTGATTTGTTGAGTTAAAATCATTGGATTTAGGGAATTGATGAAATGGACATTTCATCTCCAAAAATGAATGAATGATTTTAATTTGATAAAAGTCCTCCTTTGACCAATTTGTGTTGATTCCATTTCCCATCCATCTTCATCTCAATCCCATTCTCTTCTCATTCATTTCATGGACTTATGATATCTCTATATCCTAAGGCTAGTTGATTGCAAAATCAACATAAGTGTGGATGAGATTAGGTCCATCCTTTTTGCATATTCTTTTAAGTGTGGTATGTTTTAGGAGTATGTTTCATAATACCATATCTCTAACATGCATTAACACTAAAATTCCTATTGCCCGACCTCAAATAGTTGTGACTTCTACATAAGTCCAATTACGATTGCTTAACTTAGCGCTAAATTGTTGACACAAAAGGCATAACATTCTAGCAAGTGATATTATAAGTCTACCCTCTTTCATGGTATTGTGTGGAAACATGTCCTTTTTTCCTTCCTTTGGAAGATGTCTTGGTTCAAGGATCAATGCTTGTGAATAATGGGTTGAGTGTTCTCCAAAGATTGACTTAAACAAGACAAAAGCAAAAACAATACTAACTTCTAATCAACTAACAACTAACATTTAATTTTAAGCCATTTACTTTTATGCACTTTAATTCTTAAGTCTTTATTCATTTTCCATTATTCATACCATTTAACTTGTCTACTTTAATGCCATTTTCACTTTGCTCATTTGATCCTCATTTTGTGATTATATTGTGATTGTATATATTTGTTTGTGTTTGTGGTCTTTTGACCTTAATGTACATAACAATAACAAAAACCCTAAAAGACATTTTGTGTGGACTGTTGGACTTGATCTGAGACATTGGACTTAGAATCAGGCAACACTCCCTATGAAAAAGGACTTGGCCGATGCCAACATTCATGAAACCAAGTGCTTGTGATTTGAAACTTCATCTGAAGCAAGTATTGTGATCCCATCTGAGTTCATCTTCTACATGATCTTGTTGAAGCTGTTATTTTGAACCTGTGCCTAGTGCATATACTTGAGTTCATCTGATACATGGGAGTTTGTGAAGAAAATCATGGAATTGCGAAGCTTGGATGTGGCTATCTTTATTTGATGCCTTGCTCTTCATCTTTCTATTTGTGTATTGATATTGCTTGATTCGAAAGTCGAAGGGAAATTTGGGTTTCTATATGACATTCTTGTCTATTGGATTGCAGCCCATTGGTCAGATCTTTTCAACTCTTAACTTTTAAATTTTTCTTAGGATTAGTCTCTTCATATCCTCCCCATTTCTTTAATTTCAAATCTCTCCCTCCTTTTAAAATCTTCTTTGCTTGTGATTTCTAAACTTAGACTTTATTTCCAATTAGAAACTTTGGCCTTATGCCATTGCATTTTAAAAATCTTTCCTTAATCAAACTTGTAAATGAACCTAACTATACTTGACTTAAAATTTCAAAAGACAAAAAGAACTAACACTCATTCAAACCTTTTTAGGCCTTTCGTGCCTTTGTTAAACTTAAATTTTTATTAAAAGCAATGCATCCACTTTGAATTTGTTACCACGAACTACGACGTTTTGATCCCTCATTTTATGTTGGTACGTAGGCACAATTCCGAAGGTCTTGTCAAACATAAAGACATAATTAATAAATTCTTTTCTCATCCATCCACTCTATTTATTGCAAACATCATTTTGTACAAAAATACATATGCACACAAGAAAGGGCTCCCTAGGAGTACCTGGGACACTTTGGATGCTAACACCTTCCCTCTGTGTAACCAACCCCCTTACCTGTAATCTATGGCATTTTATTAGTTTTGATTTGAAAACTTTTTATTTTTGGGTTTTGTTCGTACTTTTCCCTTTTCCCTTGGAAACAACAAAAGCGGTGTGGCGACCCTGGTTTAATTGACGTCTATCTTACCCATAGCTTGATGGTCATGAATTTGCCGCTACACCAAAGTTTACCACCTCTCAAGGCAAAGAATTGAATTTCCAAGGTTTACCACCTCTTAAGGCAAAACTAACTGAATTTCCAAGGTTTACCACCTCTCATAGCATAGAACAAGTGTATTGCTAAGGCTTACCACCTCACAAGGAAAAGAACAAGTGCCAAGGTTTACCACCTCTCAAGGCAAAGAGTTGAACTGCCAAGGTTTACCACCTCTCAAGGAAAAGAGAACTTAATTTCCAAGGTTTACCACCTCTAATGGTAAAGAACAAATGTCAAGGTTTACCATCTTACAAGGAAAAGAATTGAACTGCCAAGGTTTACCACCTCTCAAGGCAAAGAACTGAACTGCCAAGGTTTACCACCTCTCAAGGAAAAAAGAACTGAATTGCAAAAGTTTACCACCTCTCAAGGCAAATACTAAGTGCCAAGGTTTACCACCTTACAAGGAAAATAATTGAATTGCCAAGGTTTACCATCTCTCAAGGCAAAGAATTGAACTACCAAGGTTTAACACCTCTCAAGGCAATGACAACTAAATTTCCAAGGTTTAACACCTCTCAAGGAAAAGAACATGTTCCAAGGTTTACCACCTTACAAGGAAAATAATTGAATTTCCAAGGTTTACCACCTCTCAAAGAAAAGGATTGAACTGCCAAGGTTTGCCACCTCTCAAGGCAAAGAATTAAACTGCCAAGGCTTACCACCTCTCAAGGCAAAGAACAAGTGACAAGGTTTACCAACTTACAAGACAAAGAATCGAATTGAGAAAGGGTGTACAACCACATGTTTCTAATAGCAAGACTACTTCATTATTGAAGTTTTGAATGATTGATGCTTGCTTGGAGAAGCTTTTCAATTGCATGATTCAAATTGCACTGAAGTCTATGAAAAAAAGGTGAATACCTTAAGCAACTGGGTCATTTATCCCGTACCCAAGGATATTGTAGACAAGGATAAGAATTATCCACTCTCATCATTCTTTATTTCTTAAGGCTCATATCATACAACTCAAATCAAAATTGACAATTTACTGATAGGAGATCCCATGTGTTGATCTTATTGATGCAATGCTACTTATTGTAGAAGAAGACTTGACAATCACATAATTCAAACTGTGCTAAAGTCTATGAAGAAACATGAATACGATGAGAAATGGGTCATGCGTCCCGTATCCAAAGATATTAAGAATGAGTTAATGGAATTCCCTAATCTCATTCCTTCTTTATTTCTTAAGGCTCGTGCCACACACTCTGAATTATGATCGACAAGTGTTGATACCTTTGTTGTGCTTGAGAAGTAGTCCACCTTGCTAGCTATGTTTGATTGTTGTTAACTTAAAGACTTGATCTTGCATTTAAACCTTGATGTCTTGAGCTCCTGTTCAGCATATCCATAATAGCTTGAGCACAATGAACTTTCCATATCAAGTGATCAAGGGTCTTTTTATCACTTGAATAGGTTTGGGGCTTACAACATAATTACAAAGGATTTGGTTGACTAAAGTGATCTTTGGTCAACACTAATCAGTAGGATTGAAAGTATTAATTGAACTAGGTACGAAAAAAACCTATTTAATTAATAAAAGTCAAACAATTCTAATTAAGGCCCTAAACTAAGGGAACATGCAATAAAAATCAGGATTTTAAGCTCTAAGGGCAAAATAGTCATTTCACAAATCAGTAAAAATGAATTAAAATTCTAATCATGGAAATTCTAGTTAAAATCAAATCTAAATTCTAAAAAACTCCAATTAACTCTAATTTTAAAAGATTATCTAATTAACCTAGAAAAACTAATTAAAGTCCAATATTTTTAAAAACTATTAAACTAAATCAAAAATTTTAATATTCCTAAAAGTCTAAAAATCTACTTAACTAACTAAACTAATCAAGATGGAAAGCCTAATAAACCTAATAACTACAATTCTAGTTATTAATCTAATCAACTAATAGAAAAAAGAAAAGAAATCCCAACAAAAAAATGGGCCTTGAATTGTAGAGGGGGGTGTAAGCCCGCTGTAAGGGGTAAGTCTGTCCAAACCGTAGTTAGGCCTATGAAGATAAGGCCCACCCCTACAACTCCTAATTGAAAAGGGGTGCAGGCGTTTCGAAAGGGGTGAAATCTAAAGCAAAACTATTTGAGCCTTTAGGCCCAAACTGGATCCAATCTCAAACACTAAACACAATCACCTGGCCTGAGTTGATATCAACAAATCGCTTATTATCATTGAAGAAAACATGAAAAGTTCTTCTCGTAGAAGCACGTTCTTCATCACCGCATCTCAAGCTGAATTTTCAGGTTCCGAATCCAATCGAAGCGAAGAACAAGAAGAACCACGCTCCAAACATCAATCCCTACTTCGAACTCACCATCCTCATCGTCTACAATCGTCTTCTGGAAGGTTCTTCACAGCTGAGTCGCATTTTTGACCCTCCACCACTGGCATCATTGTTCCAGCATGAAGTATTCAAACGGCGAAATGACATCACTCACGTATCTTCACTACTCATGACTCTTGCTTCATTTCAATCTCGTCGCTAACAAAATCGTGGATTTTGTTCGCCATCGATCGATTTGAATCCTCATGATCCGTAAGGAAGAGCACTCAATTGATGGTTCAAAAGAAACACTCACTTAAGGAAGAGCACTCAGTTGAAAAAAAGAGAGAATATAAAAAAATTGAGCAATTGAAAAAGAAAAGAAGTAAAATGAACAAACATAGTGAGAAAAAATAATGACATTGGCTCTGAACCCAAAACCACTTGTTTTCCCTTTTGTTTGTATTTACCACACCATAACCCAAGCCCTGTTACAACCCAAAAGACCTCAAAAAGTGTGTGTTGTGTGTAGTTGATATGAAAGAAGAAACTATTCAAACTTATGAGTTGATATTGCATATTCTGAATTGGGAGTGAAAACACTTTAACCTCGAGAGACTTGGTGAGAGTGTGATATAAGATGACAGGTGAAGTGTGTAAGACCCCAATTTTGACCCTAAGATCCCTCATGGCATCATGACATTGCATTTACATTGCCTCAAGGATCATAAGCATCTTGGCTCCTTACCTTTGGGGTGGGATCTTTTGAGAGTTGGTTTGATATCACCAAGCATACTTGAATTGTATATTATTGCTTTTCTCATTTTATTTACTAACCCAAAGCATAAAAATATGTCACTAACATCTCTTGTTTGTAGCTTGAGCAGTCACAAGGTCTAAAGCTTCTAGGGGATCCTATGTGCATTGATATGGCCAAGAGAAGATGAAAGCAAGCATGGTAATGGTTCCCAAAGCTCTCATCCATCAAATATGCCTCCCAAGTATCTCAATTCATCATTTTGATCAAAGAAAATCAAAAGGGTTTGAGGCTTGTTTCCCAAGGAAACCCTAATTCATTTGTTCATCAACTGTGCCTTACTCATGAAGCAACCTCAACCCATGATCAAATACAATCAAGGGAAGTTCTTTAATTCATCATCTCATGCATATTTTAAGTCATTTGAGTGTCCTCAATCATCAATTCATCAAGATATGATGTGTGGACTTGAGAAGTTGATCAGTCAATTCATCTCACTATTTTGAAATACACTGAGACCTAACTTTTTATGTGTTTATCAAATAGATATGACCCCAAAAGAAAATTTGTTCTTAAGGACTATATGAACAACTTTCATGTTTGTCGAAAATTTATTTGAAGCTTGGAAGGTCATCATCCATTCCAAAACATTATAGGTCATATTGACTGAAACCCTAATTTTGGGTCAACTTCCCAAAGACATAAGTCCTTCATTTTTCATGATTTTGAGGTGGGATCAAATGCATTGGAAATCTTAAGATTTATACTTCAAATGTTATGTTGAAAAAAATTTCAAAATCTCAAAAGAAATACATGTGATAATGCAAAACATTATAGGTCACTTTGGACCAAATGCATTGAAATGTGAAAAAGTCCAACTTCAAGTGCCCATAACGTCTTCATCAAAATTCCAAATGATGCCAAATTTAAGTCCAAATTAATTGTCTTGAAATGATGTACAACTTTCGTGTTGAAGATTTTGTCATTTGAAGCTTGCATCATTGAGACAGAAGGGCTTGAACTTTGGCCAATTTTGAAAATCTTACATATGCATGTTTTGCACCCTACACTTCATGCCCAATTTTCATCAATTTCCAAGGCCCAAATGGAGTTTTGATCAACATAACAAATGATCCTTATGCAATAATCTTTCCAACCATTACTCATAAGGTGGTATTCCTATTTTTAACATGGCATTTTCGAAGGCTTAAACCTAATAGTGCATTTTTTGAAAATCATTTAAATTTCCTTGCATGAGCTGCTACTAATAAATCTGCACGTCCATTTTGCTTTCATCATGCATCAGCTTTCAATTCCAGTTGGAATTGGGCCCTTCATGCGCCTGTACAGGCCCATGCATGAAGGCACTTTCCATTCATGCAAGCATTTTGATCATGCATTTCAGCTTGCTTCTCCTATAAATACAAGGTCAATGCTCTTCATTTCTTCAACCTAAAGGCACCCCATTGGTTGCTAAACTGAAATCCCAGCCATCACTAAAGGAACTAACTCTCTTTTCTTCAAATTTTTCAGATCTGAATTTTGATTTCATTGATCAATTTTCAGATCTTAAAGTTCCTAAACCTTCTTCTCCTTGATCTATAGTGTCAACTGTAAGCAATATCATCTAAGAGTTGTGACTCAAAGCCTTGCAAATCAAAGGTTTACTTCAATTGTTATTTTCTTCGAATCAGCTTGCATAGTGCTTGATTTTCATTATTGTTGTGTGATCTGGAGTCCTCTGCACAGAGGCAACATTGCTATGCTTTTAATTTTTGAAAATCATGAAGTTCATATGAACACCACAGATTTTCCACTTCTGATTTCTCTCAATATAGAGATCTAGAATGGATTTGAGTGGTACAGGGGTGATGTACATCACCCCAGCTCTCGATTGATGCCTGGATCGTGCATTTTGGTTACCTTTTTCATTTCTGCAATTTTTGACTTGGCCGGAGAAGACGGTGGCGCTGGCCATCGTCTGGTCTCCAGATTTAATCAGAACCGTCCATTCATGTTTCCAGATTCAATCTCACGCGTCCTTTGTTATGACTTTATTAATGGCCATGTGTTACTCAGTTGACCAAGGCATATGGTGAACGCGTGCTTCTCAGCCGTGTGATGATCCACGTCAATTAATGAATCTTCATCCAACGCTCCGTGTTTTTCCATAATTTCTATTTTCTGATTTTATTTTCATTTTATTATTTTAATTCCATTTCATTTTAAAAATTCATATCTCTCTCATTATTGGTCCAAAAATTATGGGACCAATTTCATTCTTCTCCTTTTGATTTCTACTTTCTAAAAATGATTTTTAATATTTTTTATTTTATTATTTGATATTTTTTAGTAATTTTCTCTTTTCTGGTTTTTTTAATTCATTTAAAATAGTTTTTGATATCCAAAAAATACAAAAATATTTTTCCAACCTCTTTGAATGATGATAGATCTATGAAAAATATTCTCATCAATTTATCAAGTGATTTGAGAATTATTTGAGATTTTAGTTCAATTAGGTTATTTTTATGCAATTTTAATTGATTTAAAATAGTTTCTGACTTCTAAAAATGCTGAATTTTTTTGTCAAACTTTGTTTGACCTTGTTGAACTTGTGATAATTCACTTGGACTTTTCAAAGTTGATTTGAAGTGAGTTTGAAGTTTGACCTTTCTTTATTATTTTAATTCAAGTTTTATTTTAATATTCAAAAATGCCAAAAATATTTTATTTGTTTCTTGACTTCCAATATTTTTTTTGCTTCTATTTTCTATTGTTTGACCTTGATCTTCTCTATCTTTGGTCAATACTTCTTTATTATCTCATTCCATTTCCATTAATGCACTTTAATTCTTCATCTTCTTCTTCTTCTTCTTTTTCTTTTTGATCAATGAGTTAAAGATTGGTGGTTAGCATTGATACATGGAGGTTTAATATTCCTTGATTCAAATCTAATTCATCTTGATCATGGATCAAGTGAATGGCTTTGCATTAAGGATAGGTTTCTTCCTAAATCATGCAAAGAACCTAAATCAATACAAGATCATTTCTCATTTTCTTTTTTGGCATGGCAAGTTGTTGGAGTTTGATTCATTAATCAAGACCTCTAACTTGTGTTGTTGCCTACATTATTATTGACCGTTCTCAGATAGTTGTGATTTCTACATAAGTCCAATTACGATTGCTTAACATAGCACTAAATTGCCTTATGGCACACTAACTATTAACACTAACCATTAACCATTAACATTTAATTCTTGCACTTTACATTTATGCAATTTACTATTCTTGTACATATTATTCATTTGCTTTTTCCTTTCCTCATTTGAGCACATGTTTATGTTAATGCAATTTGCCTTTTACTCACTTTAGCACATAATTGTGTATATATTATTGTGGTTGTGTTTTTGTTTTGATTGTTGTTGACCAAATGCAAAATGGACAAATGGACATAGTTTCTTGGACATTCCCTATGCAAAATTGGAGTAAAAGGACCTAAATGTTGAAGATGGATTATTAGGAACAAACCTCTAAACTCACTCTTGTTCATTCTTGATTTACTTCATGGAACTTTTTGATGTGTGTGCTTTTGTGCTAGGGGATCCTATTTGAGCCAAATTGAAGAACCATTGCCATATTCATCCAAAGTGAAAGATACAAGAGACATTTGGGGATCTTCTAAGAGCTTGTTTGAATATGTTGATTGCTTGAGCTTACACTTATTTTGCTTGCATATTCCAAAGGATGGAAGCTACTTGGATCATCAATATGATCTCAAGAGAGGAACTCCATTTGTGGTCTTGTTTCTTATCCTTCATCTCTTGTATGATTAGGACTTTAGCCATTCTTCTTCTTCCCTCCATTCTAACCCAAGCCACAACTTTTGTGCAAACATTTAACACTTCTTTTCAAACATTAGAAACCTAAGCCTTATGCTTTTGATTTTCAAAATTTCTTTTCATAACACTTATTTTGAATTGAATCTTTAAGTCAACTTTGACCATACATTGTAAATACTTTTCATTGGTAAATATAACTTATTCAAATGCTTTTATGGTTTCAATGGCCACTTCCTTAATCAAAACTTTTCACAACCTTTAGCTATTAGGTTTGAGTTATCCTTGAGGTAGATGTAATACTCACCTATATCCTTAGTGATGGACAATGAGTCTTCCATGCTTATTATAGGGTTAACCCCTCACTAGCATGTTGAAGATATCCTCACATGGTGGATTTGTGGTTTTAGGTTGCGTTTTCTCCCTTGGATAACAAAAGACCTTAAGGCTTTTGGACCAATCAATTCACCAACTCATTTTGAGACTTTTACCCCGAACTACGAGGTTTTGATCCTAATCTTTTTCAAGATGGTTCGTAGGCAATGGGTTTATCCATCCAAACACAAATTGTAAATAACTTGTATATTCTCTTCTCATCTCTTCAATCATGTTTGCACAAATAAATTTTCACAAAGTACCAACCTTAAAAAAATGTGAAAAGGGCTCCCTAGGAGTACCTAGGATGTTTTGGGTGCTTAAAACCTTCCCATTGCATAACCAACCCCCTTACCCAGATCTCTGACATTTTTATTAGTTTTTGATTCGATAAAACTTTTAGGTTTTTGTTCTCTTTCTAACCATTCCTTTGGATAAATAGAAGTGAGGTGGAGACTCGACTTGTATGGTTTACCTTGGATTTAGTCAATATCTCTAATGGTAACGAATACCCCGCTACAAAGTGGTACCTCGATGAGGAAGTGCAACAGAAAACTCATTAGGAAAAGTAGGAATTATAAAAGGGAGAGTGAAGGCGCTATCGAAAGATCTCAGCAGTATCATGGTAAGAATACAAATTTTGGGAAGTGTTCGGTCACCATTTTCACTATGTTTTTGTTGCTTATCCGACAAGAAACCAAGGATTTTGAGACATTGTGTATGCATTATGGTACCTTTAAAGTTAATTCTCATTCCCATAAGTTATTTAAGCAATTTTATTAATTGTCAGTTTTATTTTGTGTTTTCGCGATTTTACGCTTTGGTGTTCATGTTTATGCCCTCCAGGTCCACGGAGAAGATCCAACAGACTCAATGCGAGAAAGTGGAAAGTTTCGGCGGTCGAAAAAAGAAGATTTCACAGTTAAGGAAACCTGACACGGCTACCCGTGCCACCTGACATAGGTCGTGTCAGGAGGAAGTCCAAGAAATAATAAGTAATGCCCAAGACAGTTGCCTGACACGGCCTCCCGTGTCAACTGACACGGCCCGTGCAGCCCAAAACGCTAATTTTCCAGTTTTCAAGCTTTTTCACCAGGCTTGAGCTGCAGGGATGTTTTGGAGATTTCCACCTTCTGCCAAGGGACTTTCACTATATTAGGAGAGTTTCTACAAGAGAAAAGATCATCTTGGGACAAGGCGAACACAAAATTGTCAAACGATCAAGGATTACAGAGATCAAGGAATTCAGAGAGCGGATGGTTTTATGAGCATAAGCGATTGAAGATCCAAGTCATCTAATTACTTGTAATGTGTATCTTGAATTTGTTTTGAACAATATGAGTAGCTAAAGCCCCCATGGTAGGGGGTGTCCCTGATTTGGAGTTCTAATGACCTAGAGTTTACGATTGTATTTATAATATTGTTTTTACGGTAATCTTTTGATGTGTTTAATGCTTTCTCTTTCGAACCAATCGAGATTGTTGTATGGTTATTAATTAGCTGGACCACCATTAATAAGGTTTTCGTAAGATTACTCTGCAGTAGATATCACCTAGGACTAGGGATACCCTGTATGAATCAGAGCATTCTTGATATAATAAAGCTTAACTTCACCTTAATTGCATATGGACATAGAAATTATGGTAGAATGATTAAAGGTTTTCTCACCGGGGACTTAGGAGAAAATACCCTTGAGAACTGGTAGTAATTGATATTTGTTGATGCAATAATTACTTAGAGTTATTACAAGGATAAATCATACACCTTCCCTAACATTGTTCCTCTTACCTTGCAAACCCTTATTTTTCATTATTATTTTTATGTGCCTTTATTTTTATAATTTTGAATTTGAAAACCCCAATTATAATTTTTGTTTAGTTGAACGATGAATTGAACTCAATATTAACTTGCAATCCTTGAGATCGACATTCGGGGAATCTCCCCTTTATTACTATAATAGGAAAAATAGTGCACTTGCTATTTTTCTGATTAGTATGCTTTACAAATAAACCCTACTTCAATTAGGTCTTTTGAGGGTTGTAACATGGGTTCACAGTTTTAGAAAGAAATGATATAAGGCTCAAAACCTATTCTAACCCACCCATTCTCGGTGATCTTCTCCATTCCTATGTTTAGTTAGCTTAAAACAAGCGTCCATCTTTCAAAAAGGATCTTGAGTAGTATCAATGATGATTAAGGAACCCAAATAGAGTTTGGAGCTGCAGTCACTCAATTTCTGCTTTTGTTTGCAGCCATACAGATTTGCTCTTGCTGAGGATTTTGATATTGATCCGCTTGTTCTTTTGTTTTGTATCTTCCCTTATTTTCCCTGGGCTGATCCTTTGGGTCTGCAGCCCACTGGGATACCCTAACTTTTTCCTAAGTCAATCTGATTTTCAAGCTTTTGAATTAGTCGTCTTTTCATTTGCTTTTGATATTTTCATTTCATCTTTTCTTTTTATATTGGAGCAAATCTTGTGACATCTGCTTATTTGATTTGTTACAAGTTTTGTGACTATGTCACTCCTTTTGTTGGTAAGGGATAACGATTTTGAATTTGTTATTTCATCCTCTTGATAGGGATATGACGTGATTGATTACTTGATTGGATATTCTCCTTCTGAGTTTTGAACTCAAGGTCAAACTAACTGAAGACTATCCTGCCCTTGGTCAAATTTGAGGGTTTTATGTGTAAAGAAAGAAACTCATACTTTAAGGCCCAAAGGGGTTGACTAGGGATAAAATTCCTTATATCTCTGGCGTTTAGGGATTGAACAATGCCTTACATCATCACCACAATTTTATTCAAAAGCATACAGGAAACGATCTTGCGTACTTTATTTGCACCATTCTCTTTGATTTTGCTTGAGCAATAGCTTCATGCTGATAAAATAAAATATGAGTGAACACGAATGGATTTAAGAAAAACATGCATATTTATTTCATTATTATTATCATCTAAAAACCAGACAAGTTTTACAAATGAACAACAATTAACAAACAAGAAAAGATTACAAATGAGGTATGATTGAACAACAGGATACTGCTAGCCTGGATACTCCTCCGAAGAGGCAACTGAGTCTGAGTAATCTTCACCACTAATTCCATTCACAACTTGTCCACAGTGGTCTGGAAACTGATTGGTTATGACATAGGGCCCTACCTCAGAGAATGACAAGATCTTCTAATCAATCAGCTCTTGTACTCTTGATTGGAGAGGCCAACAATCCTCGGTAGAATCTCCTATATGCCCAGAGTGGTAGGCGTACAAAGCATTAGGATTGTGCTTTGCATTATATGGGAAAATGGCAAGAGGAATCTCATAGTACGTACCTTGAAGAGTTCTCATTAAGATGTCGACCAAATCAACATCTATCAACGCAATCCTAACTCTAGAAGCCATCTCACGCCACCTTTTAGCGTATTCTTTGAATGTTTCATTGCGCTTGCAGGCTTGATTTTGAAGATGTAACATGATGGGAGACATGTCTAGGTTATACTTGTATTGTTTGAGAATGGCTTCATACAAGTCCTTCCAAGATCTAATTTTACGGTGCTCCAAGCTCATATACCAATCCAAGGATGCCCCAGATAAGCTGTCTTGGAAGTAATGGATGAGGAGCTCATCATTATCAATGTAGGATTCCATCTTCCTAGAGTACATAATTACATGACTTCTTGGACAACCTAAACCCTTGTATTTTTCCAGGTTTGGTGCTTTGAACTTAGGAGGAAACACCACATTAGGAACTAGGCACAATTCCTTAGCATCTATAATGAGCAGAGAAACCTTCAATGGCTCTGATCCTTTGATCTAGTAATTGGTAGTCTTCTTATCTATTCTGATCTGAACCAAAAGCAATCTGATTAGCAGTCTGAGGATTAACTAGATGATTGGGAAGTTGAACACCCTGAGGAGCTGCCTGGGCAATGACTAGAGGAGAAGCAAACTGGGAATACCCTTAAGGATACATCAATCATGGATTAACCCTTTGACAAACAGTCTGACCATACTGACTCTCATATGGAGCGTAGGGTGCCCCGAACACACAAATGGAGGTGCAATAGAAGAAGATACCCTAGGAGAAGGAGGAGGTATATGAACACCTTAACTCAAAATCTAAATAGTAGGTTGAGTGGCTCGAGGAGGAAGGCGGAAGTGAAGGTTGGGGCATCTGTACTCATCTTCGTTGTCATTAGGAGTTTCAACAATAATTGGTGCAGACGTTTGAAGAGCTTGTTCTGGATTCATCTCACGGTTGTCAGCACTAACCATCTGAGGAGAGTGAGTGGTCATGCCCCAAGGATGGGCGACAAAATTCTTATTGGCAGGATGTACATCAAACGGCTGATATGGCACAAAAGCATCCACATTGGCAAATTAGGGAGTAAAGTTTGGAGGCAACCCCCACGGATAGGCAACAACAGGCCTACTAGGACTTAGCTTACAAATTAGCAGGCTCTCCACTGGTTGAATTACAGTGTCCATAACAACATCAATAGAAGAGGTGACAATAATGGCATCAGTAACCGCAACAGTAACAAGATTGTCAGAAGTAGAGGTAGCATCCTTCTGAGCTTGAAGGTACTCCATTATGGTGCCCATGTTACCTTGAAAGGTGTCCATTTTGCCTAGGAACTGAGCCATGTTTTCCATATAAGTAGCATTCTCTTGTTCCAGGTCTGCCACGATTCTCGATTAGTTAGCTCTTGTGAAGTACCGGTGTCGAAGAGTCGTCATATTTCTGGCTGAGAAAAGGACAACGTGAGCTTTTTGTGGTTGATAGCCATGAGATGTGAATGAATGAATGCATATGTTGGGGATGGAATGAAAATAATTATGCAACACCCATAGATTTAAAGCATTGATGGCATAATAACTCTGGGTCAAAACTCTGGCATATATACAACAATGCAATAATGATATGCAATAATGTATGTTAACACCACAAAATAATCCGGAAAATCTGTGTATACTGCCCAACACAGGATCAAAGGTCCGACGTCCATGAGAATAAGGTATGTAGAGTCTATGGTTTCCTACAGAAAAACCCATATCCCCCTCACAGGTAGGTTCTAGTCTTCAGAAGGTTGTGATAAAGGTATGGTCTGAGCCGAAGAAGTTGTGATAAAGGTATGGTCTGAGCCGAAGAAGTTGTGATAAAGGTATAGAACTAATGATGGGAGGTGAAAGAAGTTGTGATAAAGGTATGGTCTGAGCCGAAGAATAATTTGATTTGAACTCAAACAAGGGGTGAAATATAAACCCAAGAGCAAAACTAGTATGAACCAACAAGTGAGAGGCCTACGACATGGTATCACTGTATTGGAATAACCGAAAACAAATAGAATTAAGTGTTTAGTTTTACAGTACAAAAAACTCTTGGTTCATAAAGAGTTACAAGATGGAGCTCAAAGAGAGAGTGTATTTGGCTCAAAGATAGGGTATATCACATGGAGTGAATGATGGTAGTATATGAATGTATCATGGAGATGAATGGATAAAAATAAATAAGTATGATTGTGGATGATTCTAACCCTCATGCCTATGTATTCTCATCGTGCAATGAGAAAATCAGAGCAATTATAGTTCAACCCACTACGACTGAAACAAAGGAAAATATATTGATTTCCAGGGTAGACAACCCTTCAAGTTTGAAAAAGGAGTGCCAAGGTTCGAAACCTTCTAGGCAAGGTAAAGAGAACTGAATTTCCAAGGTTTACCACCTTACAAAGCAAAGAACAAGTGAATTGCCAAGGTTTACCATCTCAGAATGCAAATAACAAGTGTATTTCCAAGGTTTACCACCTCACAAGGCAAAGAAAAAGTGCCAAGGTTTACCATCTCTTAAGGAAAGGAATTGAACTTACAAGGTTTACCACCTCTCAAGGCAAAGAGAACTGAATTTCCAAGGTTTTCCACCTCTCAAGGCAAAGAACAAGTGCTAAGTGAAAAACCCCAATTTTGGCCCTAAGATCCCTCATGATATCTCATCATTTACATTGGCTTTGGGATCACACCTTGGCATCCTCCTCACCTTTTATTCTTTGGGTTTTCATTGGGAGAGATCACCAAGCACATTTGATAGTATCCTACTTTATTTTTATTTGTTTAAATAACCAAAATACCAAAAATATGTCCATGTATATCCTTATTTCTTTTGTAGATAGTGTGTGCATCCACCTGTGCCCTATCAAGCTCACAACCAGGGTTTGAGACCCTGATGACAAGAGACTATTCAAGGAATGGTTCAAAATGGTTCTAAACATCATTTATGGATCCCCATGTTCTTCATTTACCATTTTGATCAAGAATTCATCAAGAGTTTGAAGCTTGTTTGTCTTGGAAGCCCTAATTCATCTAGGTATCTTATATGGCTTCCCTAACAAATTTCATCAAACATTGGTCAAATATATCAAAGGATACTTCATCATACATCATCTTATGCCTTTATGATTCTCCATGATCTCTAAAGATCAATAGAACTTCAAGTTTGCATGTTAGTTCAGAGAGGTTGACCAGAGAAAGTCAACTGGTCAAAACTGGGGTTCCCTAGACCCTATCTCCTATAATATTTGTCATATGAAAATAATTCCAAGCGAAACGTTACTCCTTATGACATTCCGAACAACTTTAATATTGACATCAAGATTTATTTTTGCTTTGAAAGTCATTTTTTATGGTGAAACATTATAGGTCATTTTGCCAGTACCCTAGTTAGGAGGTCAACCTCCAAGAACCATAATTTGCTCAATGTTTATGAGATGAAGGCCATCCAAGTTTCATGATAAAATTAAATATGTCCTATACAACGTTTATTCTTTGAGAAATCTCCAATTCAACTTGCAAGGGCATGTGCCAAGAGGAAACATTATAGGTCATTTTGAGCCATTACCATTGAACAAGCAATTTTCCTCAACTTCTAAAATGCATAACTCCCTAATGACAAATCCAAATAATGTCAAATTTGTGACCAAATTAAAGAGGGATGAAATATATACAACTTTGGTGAAGGAACCATTTCAATTTGAAGCTCATAGCAAAAGTTATTCAAGGTGGAAGAAGTGGTCATTTGACTTGGTACTTCGAAAATTTTCAATTATGTTTGATTTCTCAAAATTCCACCTCAAAATTAATCATGATAAAAGCTCCAAATGGAAAAGTGTTCAACATCAAAGTTGTTCCCCTTGATGTCACCTTTCCAAAAAGTCCAATTGAGGGACTTGCGCATGGTTCCTTTCATGTGGACAAAGATTGAGGGACTTGCACATCGTTCCTTTCATAGGTTTATTTTGGGAAGTTTTGAATCCAAATAACCATTTTGTGAAGTCATGGCTTCTTGATGATTTTGATGATTATAACATCTCTCAACAATTCTCATGTGAAAAGATCAAAAAGCTGTCAAAGACTTGGAGTGAATTGAAGTGGAGTAAAGATTCAAGTGAAGTATATCATTTCAAAGGATCAAGTATCATCATTGGTATATCTAAAAATTTCACTAATATGATATACAAGTGTTCAAATATTTATTCCATGATATCTTAGTTCATATAGAAAATTAGGATGTATTGCATTTCATTTTTCACATTCTGCCAAATTCTATTTTTCAAAATTGGGCTTCAATAACCGGTTTCCCACCATGCAGTAACCGGTTACAACTATTTTTTTTCAAATATTTTTTTGACGTTGGAAGCAAGTAATCGGTTACCCACCGAGCAGTAACCGGTTACCACTGACGAATTTTGGCAAATTGGTGCATTTCTTCATTCAAATGTTTTCTTTGCATTCCTTTGAATCATGGCATCCTTTCATTCATCAGACTCTTTCAAAAAGGTGTTTGTAGCAATATATAAACATCATCACTCATTTTTTTATTACCACCTCCTTTCTTGAAAACACTTTCAATTATCATTCTTATAAAAACTCAGATTTTTATCAAGTGTTCATAAACTTTCTTAAAAAAGTATTCTTTGCATTAAACCTTCATATACCTTGCTAAGAATACATATCATTTGGTTTGAACACTTGTATACTACATTGAGTGATTGATATCCAAAGGGGAAGATTAATCCAAGTGATTAATATATTCAAGATTCATCATCAACGTTTTAATTAAGTTCAGATTTTTGTATCATACCTTGTTGTCCAGGATTGTTGGAAACAAGTGAAGTGTTGAAGAGGATTGTTCTTCATACACTTGATTACCTATAGGTTAGATAGTAAGCATCACCATTGGTGTGAGTAGGCTGTACAATAATTCTAACTATAGTGAAATCTCTTTCGAGTCGAAAGGGGAGTGTAGTACCTTCGGAGTGTGAAGGGAACCACTATAATTTCCAGTGTCCTTTTACTTTCCGCAATTTATTTTTCAGCACTTAAACAAAAAATAACCAAGAACCGGAAACAAGATCGAAGAAATTTTTTACCACCTAATTCACCCCCCTCTTAGGCGCATTTACAACTTACAATTGGTATCAGAGCAAGTTATAGGTGACTTGTTCCTAACGATTCAGATGGCTTCCGCAAACAATGAACGTGTACTTAAAGATGGTGGTAGTAGTAACAAGCCTCCTTTGTTTTCGGGTCAATCTTTTGACTTTCGGAAAATCCGTATGAAGGCACATTTAGAAGCACAAGGAAGTGACATATGGGAGGCGGTTCAAAATGGTCATTTTATTCCTACAACGGTTGTCAACGGTGGTAGTTCAACAAAGCCACAAGGATCATGGGATGATGATGATAAGAAAAGGGTTCTCTATGATAAAAAGGTGATTAATATTTTACAAAGTGCACTTGGAATCGATGAATTCTTATGCGTCTCAACATGTACAACGACAAAGGAAATATGGGATACTCTTGTAGAAACTCACGAAGGAACGGCCGAAGTCAAGAGATCTAGATTGAACACGTTAAGTCAAGAGTACGAGTTATTCCGAATGCAACCGGGAAAATCAATCCTCGACTTGCAAAAAAGATTTGTGCATTTGACAAATCACTTGAAAGCACTTGGTAAGACATTAACTAATGATGAACTTAATCTTAAAGTGCTTAGGTCTTTAACAAGAGAATGGCAACCCAAAGTGACGGCGATTTCCGAAAAGAAAAGTTTATCAACAATGACATCCGCTACTTTATTCGGAAAGCTTCAAGAATATGAGACGGAACTTGGACTATTAGAGAAACATGAGGTCCAAGAGAAGAAATCCAAGAGCATTGCCTTAAAAGTTGATTCCAAAGTTGTGAAGAAAGAAGACAATCACGAAGAGGACGAAAACTTTATGCTTCTTGTAAAAAGACTAGGAAAATATTTTGGTGCAGAAAATAATATTGGAAACTCTAGTTACACAAGAAGAAAGAAGTTCTCAAAGAACAAAGAAAGAGAAGCATCAACATCCAATGAAGACATTACATGCTATGAATATGGAAAACAAGGCCACATCAAACCGGAATGTCCCAAACTCGCAAAGAATCGTGACAATAAAGGAAAGAAGGATTACAATAAGAAGCCCTACATTGCTTGGGATGACAATGAAATAAGTTCTTCATCGGATTCCGATAGTGATCAAAGCGCAAATCTAGCATTTATGGCATCACATCATTCCGACGATGAAGGCGATGAGGTTAGTAGTAACTTTTCAATTTTTGATAATGATGCTGAAGGAGAAATTGATGAACTTTTAAGTGAATGCAAAATTCTATACAAAACCATTTCATCTCAAAAGAATCAAATATCAACTTTGGAAGAAAATATTGAGAAAATGAAAAATAGTCTCAAAGATGAAAAGGAAGAATTAATCAAGAATTTTGCATGCACTAAATGTGATTCACTTGCTTTTCAAATAGTTCAATTGAAGAGAGTTATTGAAAGATATGAAAAAGGTCAAATCGGATTGGAACATGTTCTTAGTAGTCAAAGATACTCAAATGATAAAAGTGATTTAGGTTATTCAAATTTTGCTAAACAAACTTCTAACCAGACCATTTTTGTAAAAGCTAAAGAACAAATTCCTTTAGATAAAAGTAACAAGCCTAAAGTGGTTCATCAATATAATAATAGGAAAAGGAAAAAATCTTATTATAAAAGGAAATCTTATCCCCCTAGATATAAAAGCAACTTTGAGCCTACATGTTTCTATTGTGGTATTAAAGGTCATACTCCTAATGCATGTTATGTTAGAAACTTTAGTGTTGCTCAAGGCCATTATGTATGGGTTAAGAAAGGAACTAACTTTGAAGGACCCAAAGCAGTTTGGGTACCTAATAAAACTTAACTCTGTTTTGTAGGTATGCTTGAAGACCTCCTCAAATAAATGGTATCTTGATAGTGGGTGTTCAAGGCACATGACGGGTGATTTAAACAAATTTTCACATCTAACGCTTAAGGCCAAAGGATATGTTACTTATGGTGACAACAACAAAGGAACAATCCTTGGCGTAGGAATCATTGGTTCACCGCCTTCAACAACTATAGAATATGTCCTATTTGTAGAAGGTCTAAAGCATGGTCTCCTTAGCATTAGCCAATTGTGTGACCGAGGTTTCAAAGTCAACTTCACTAAAGATGAATGTTTGATTGAAAATGAAGTTACTCATGAAGTTATGCTAAAAGGTAAAAGAGTTATTAATATATTTCAAATCTCTTTAGATAACTTGTCTTTGAATGTTAGGTGTCTCTTGGCAAACAACAATGAATCATGGTTATGGCACAAGAGGTTTGCTCATATTCATATGGAGCACTTGAATAAATTGATCAAGCATGACTTAATCATTGGATTGCCGAAGATCAAGTTCATCAAAGATGGGTTATGTGGTGCTTCTCAAAAAGGAAAGCAAACTAAGTCAACTTTCATTTACAAGAATGTGGTGTCCACAACTAAGCCACTTGCAAAAGAGGAGGTGGTAATTTATGGTACATCATCAAGGATGAAAGGTATGTAATTTATATAATTTTTCGAGTTCGGTAAGTTTCACTTTTTATGCATTCTATGTAGAAAGTATGATGTTTTTCGATTTTTCTACAATGTATATTATTTTTCATGATATGTGTTTTTGACTAAAAGTTGCCTTAATATGTGCTTAAACATGTCTAAGTGATAATTTATGAAAATTCCTTACCATACTTGTTGTATCAGTTACTGTTTTTTGCATTTTTGGCTTGAGTAACCGGTTACCTGCAGGGTAGTAACTGGTTACCTCTGTTCGTTCTTTTTTATTTATTTATTTTTCGTATTTTTGCTTGCGTAACTGGTTACCTGCGGAGTAGTAACCGGTTACCACTGAAAAAAGTCACAAAAAAAAATAATTTTAAACATTCACATGTGTTGCACTCTTTATGTGTGTTTATCACTTTGTCTTGGAACACTATCATCTTCCATCTTCCACCTTCCACCTTCAATGTTATAAACCCATTTTCAAGAACATCACACCCACTTACTCAAAATCCTAAATCAACCTCTTAAATATCAAACCCACTCTCTCTTCCATCATCCAACCATCTTCACCTCTCTCAATTCAAGTTCCATTTTCGGATTTCCCTTTCAAACCCTAACACTCAAAACCAAAATCATGGCTCCTTCCAAGAAGAACAAAGGAAAGCAACCTATTGGTGAAAGTTCTCAAGCTGATGAAATTAGGGAAGAAACTGTGGACATGCAAACTTCAAAGGCTAAGAAATTCAAATCTGAAGTTGGTAGAAGGGAATTGATGAAGACAAAATATGTGAAGTTCACTGCCTTTCCTGCTCACAGTTTCAATTTTGAGGAGTTTCTGCAAAATTCTGGTGTTAAAGATTTGGTCTCTGAGGTAGGCCTAATTTATCCCGAATTGGTTAAAACTTTTTATCGCAATATTAAGTTTGCACATAATGAGTTTGGTGACATATGTATGGAGTCCTTTGTTAACAATACTAAGATGTCTATTGGGTTAGAAGATATTTCTAAATGTTTAGGAATTCCAAATAAGGGATATGAATTCCGTATCGGATTTATTCCAAGTGAGGAATGGAAAGATTTTGATACTTTGAACTATTTTGTTGAAATTTCTCGTGGAACTCATGATGATTTAATTTGTAGATAATCTCAATCATCTCGTGTTATCAAGTATGCTAAATCCTTGACTGTTAGTGACCGGATGTTACACTATATTTTAGCATACATTTTGGTGCCTCGACATTTTAATCATGCTCAAGTGACCGACTTTGATGTGTTTTTGATTAAAGCCTTGAAAATGGGATGGGATATAAATTGGTCATATTTGTTCTTTTATCATTTCAAACATCAACTTGGTCTCGCCGGAGGGCTGCCATATGCTTACTTTGTCTCAAAATTATTGGCTTATTTTAATGTTCCTCTTGAAAATGAAGAATATCTTGAGATGGATGAACAATTGTGTGAGATCAACAAAACCACAATCACTAAGAATACCTAAATTGTTCTTGCTCCGGATGGCACTTATAGATATAGAGATGAATTGGATGTTGCTGCCCCGGAAGGAGGATATTCCTTGGAATCTCTTCATCATGAGATGATGTCTATGAAATTTCAAATGAACTCCAATCACCATCAAGCAATGTGTGGGATTAACAAACTTCTCAAGCTTTACCGCTCGAAACCGTCCTTTGAAGAAGAAGAAGATGTGGAGATGGAAGAGGGTTCCGGAAGTGATTAAGTGTTATGGTCTTGTTTATGTTCTTATCATATCTATGTTGTAGTTTTTATGTGTTATGTTTCTAATTATCTAGTACAATATCATGTTTTCATGTGTTTAAACCTTGGTTATCATTTTTGTGAATGAATGCTTATTATGTTTGAGAATGTATGACTGTTTTTTTATCAAGTCTTTTCCCAACCTTTTTGCTAATGACAAATGGGGAGAAGAATTGCTTGTTGTTTTTGTTTCTCTAACATTTTGTAGAAAAGATACACATTTCCAAATCTTTGCTCATATTCCAAAAGAAAGGGGGAGCACTTGCATAGGGGGAGATATCCTTGGTTTAGAGAAACAAGTTTAGAATCAACTTTCAAGTAGTGAGGTGTCATCATCAAAAAGGGGGAGATTGTAAAGTCATGGCTTCTTGATGATTTTGATGATTACAACATCTCTCAACAATTCTCATGTGAAAAGATCAAAAAGCTGTCAAAGACTTGAAGTGAATTAAAGTGGAGTAAAGATTCAAGTGAAGTATATCATTTCAAAGGACCAGGTATCATCATTGGTATATCTAAAACTTTCACTAATATGATATACAAGTGTTCAAATATTTATTCCATGATATCTTGGTTCATATAGAAAATTAGGATGTATTGCATTTCATATTTCACATTCTGCCAAATTCTATTTTTCAAAACTGGGCTTCAGTAACCGGTTACCCACCGAGCAGTAACCGGTTACCACTGTTGTTTTTCAAATATTTTTTTGACGTTGGAAGCAAGTAACCGGTTACCCACCGAGCAGTAACCGGTTACCACTGACGAATTTTGGCAAATTGGTGCATTTCTTCATTCAAATGTTTTCTTTGCATTCCTTTGAATCATGGCATCCTTTCATTCATCATACTCTTTCAAAAAGGTGTTTGTAGCAATATATAAACTTCATTACTCATTTTTTTATGACCACCTCCTTTCTTGAAAACACATTCAATTATCATTCTTATAAAAACTCAAATTTTTATCAAGTGTCCAAAAACATTCTTAAAAAAGTATTCTTTGCATTAAACCTTCATATACCTTGCTAAGAATACATATCATTTGGTTTGAACACTTGTATACTACATTGAGTGATTGATATCCAAAGGGGAAGATTAATCCAAGTGATTAATATATTCAAGATTCATCATCAACTTTTTTATTAAGTTCAAATTTTTGTATCATACCTTGTTGTCCAGGATTGTTAGAAACAAGTGAAGTGTTGAAGAGGATTGTTCTTCATACACTTGATTACCTATAGGTTAGATAGTAAGCATCACCATTGTTGTGAGTAGGCTGTACAATAATTCTAACTATAGTGAAATCTCTTTCGAGTCGAAAGGGGAGTGGAGTACCTTCGGAGTGTAAAGGGAACCACTATAATTTCCGGTGTCCTTTTACTTTCCGCAATTTATTTTTCAGCACTTAAACGAAAAATAACCAAGAACCAGAAACAAGATCGAAGAATTTTTTTACCACCTAATTCACCCCCCTCTTAGGCGCATTTACAACTTACACATTTCCTATTCCATGCTTACATGTTAATGTTTCAGTACTAAAACATGCTAATTTTGGCAAAAAATTCAAATGGTGTAGAAAGCATTTCCCTTGCCTGTATAAACAAGTGCATTGCATCAGAACTTCACACACACCTTACCCAGTCTTTGCCAAGCTATCTCAGAACCTCACACCATATAATTCCTTGAAGGTTTCTTTGAAATCGAGTTTGAATTTCACCTTCTATTTTGAGATTCAAACTCCAAGGTTTCATTGCCTTTTTCATCTCAATTGGCCACTGCAAGCAAGAGGAGGAAGAACCAAGTGAATTCAGATCAAGATCAAGCCAAATTAAAGCTACCCGAAGGTGAATTTTCAGAAACTTTTAGCCTTCGATTCTTTCTCAATTCTTCACCATTCTCTTTGATTTTTGGTTGCCAGAAGTCCTACCAATATAGGCAACAAGATTGAGTTGCTTTGAGGTCAAATCGAAGCAACTCAGATCATGAATCTCAAATTTCCAATCCATGTATCTTTCAATATACTTGGAATTGGATGAAATGGAGGTCAAATTCGAGCTCCTGAGGATTTGTCCTTTAAAACCATGTCCTTACTTTTCATTTTTATGGTGGTTTATGGTGGACCAGTACGGTGAGGTCCATCGAAGAAGATGACCGGAGCTAGGGCTCTAGTGATGTGTTGGCAAGGCTCCAGCCATATGATCTCCCATCCACGTTATAATCTCAACCATGTGATCTGATTGCGTTTGGTGTTACGTGTTGACTAGGACCTTTGGTGGAATGCACGCGCTTGGCCATCAGATATGCCACCTCAATTAATGAGGGAAATCTGATGGGCCTTGTTTTTTTGAATTTCTTTTTATTTTCGGAATTTTCATTTAATAGCCTTATTTTGTTTAATTCATAATAAATCCATTTTTAATCCAAAAAATATGGGACTTTCACCAAAAATCTTTAAATACTTTCTCTTCCATATTCTGATGTAAAATTTACTTTTTGGATTAAATTTCGTATTTTTCATGAATTAAATGTTTTTGTGCATAGTTTTAATTGTTTAAAAATAATTTTGACTTTCTAAAATTCATGAATTTTTTTGTCTAAAGTCCTTTGACTTTGTTTGACCTAGGATAAAACCCTTGGCCATTTATTTGGTGTTTTGAAGGGATTTGAGGTTTTGACCAAATAAAAATTCATTTAAATTCAGTTTTAATGTGATTTTTAATTGATTAAATGTTTAAAAATTATGTTGAAATATTTTTATGGTCTTGTGATGTTTGACTTTCTGCTTGGGCCTTGGTCATGGTTGATTTGACTTTTCTTTGATCAAAAACATTGGATTTAGGGGATTGATGAAATGTACATTTCATGTCCCAAAATGAATAGATGTTATTGATCAAATGAAATTCCTCTCATGATCAATTTGTGTTTCTATTTCCCCTTCCCTCTCCATCTTCATCCCTATTCTTCCCCATTCCCTCATTGACCAATGAAATCTATAATGTCTAAATGCTAATTGATTCATCAATAACCTTGTGTTAGATGAATCAATACAAGTCTGGTTGAGATAAGTCCTTCCCATTTTCTTTTAGTGTGTGGTATGTTTTAGGAGTTTGGTTCTTTTTACCAAATCTCTAATATGCATTAACACCTATATTTTTATTGCCTGGCACCAGATAGTTGTGACTTCTACATAAGTCCAATTACGATTGCTTAACATAGAGCTAAATTTGTCCCTTAAGGCATAACATTCTAGTAAGTGAGATTGTAAGTCTACCATTATTCATGGAATTATGTGTAAACTTTACGATTTTTCCTTTCATGAGAGCTAGTGGCATACTTGTTGAATTATCCAAGTTGGAGCCCTTCTCATGGAAGATGCCTTGGTTTAAGGATTCATACCTGTGAATGAATGGTTGAGTGTTCTCCAAAGAATGACTTAACCAATTAAAACTCAACACTAACATTTGATTAACCATTGACTAAATCTTATTCATTATGCTTTCACTTTCAAGTCATTTATCATTAATTACCATTTACATTTCATGCAACTTGTTTATGTTTTAGTCCTTTTCACTTTTCTCATTTGAGCCATATCTAGTGTTTGTATATATTTGTTTGTGTGTTTTGATTTTTTGTGTGGTCTTAGGACCTTAAAATACATAATAACAACAAAAACCCTAAAAAACATTTTTGTGGACTGTTGGGACTTGATCTGAACTTTTGGACTTAGGACTAGGAAACATTCCTTGTGCTAAAGGACTTGGTCAATGCTAACATCTGAGACTGAGTTATCCTTGATAGTGACTTTCATTTTATGAAAGACCTTGGATCTCTTTTATTCATCTGTTACTTTGTTTATGGATTTAATTGTTATTTTTTTATTGCCTATGTCTGATTTTTGCTCTAAGTTGATCAAGGAATATTTTATCTGATACATTGGAAGACACTAAAGACTGCTAGCTATTGGAGTGCTTGCTTGAATGTGACTATCTTTATTTGATGCCTTGATATTTATGATGTCTAGATATTTCTCACTTCTTATTGCTTGTTTCTTGATTAAAGTCCAAAGGAAAACGGGTTTATACATTACATTTTTGTCTATTTGAATGCATTCCATTGGTCAGATCTTTTCAACTCTCAAACTTTTAAATTTTTTTAGGGTAGTCTTTTCATCTCCTCCCATTTCTTTAATTTCAAATATCTCCCTCTTTTAAAAAACTTTCTTTGCTTGTGATTTCAAACTTAAACATGTTTTAATGATTAGAAACTTTGGCCTTATGCCATTTAATTTTTAAACTTCTTTTCTTAAATAAAAAGTTGTAAATAAACTTAACCATATTGACTTAAATTTCAAAAGACAAAAAGTACTAAGAACTCCATTCAAATCTTTGGCTTTTGTGCCTTTTCTTGTTAAAACTTATGTTAAAATCAATTCACCAACTTCTTTGAAATTTTTAGCATAAACTACGGGGGTTTGATCCCTCATTTTTATGTTGGAACGTAGGCATAAGACAAAAGGTCTTGTCAAACTCAAAAATGCAATAAATGAATTCTTTTCTCATCCCCACACAACATATTTTATCAAACATCATTTATACCCAAAAACATATGCCCACAAAAAAGGCTCCCTTGGAGTACCTATGACACTTTGGGTGCTAACACCTTCCCTCTGTGTAACCAACCGCCTTACCTATAATCTATGGAATTTTATTAGTTTTGATTTGAAAACTTCTTATCTTTGGGTTTTCTTCGTACTTTTCTCTTTTCCTTTGGAAAAAATAAAAGCGCGGTGGCGACTCTGGTTTTATTGACGTCAAGTTTATCCATAGCTTGATGGTCATGAATTTACCGCTACAGAAATTAAGTGGCGACTCTGCTGGGTTGTAGTCCTCAGTGGGTTTAGCCTACTTTTTATGTGTATATATTTGTATATTTGATGTTTGTATATGTTGTTTGTGTGATATAATTTGTCTGTTGTGCTTGGTGACCTCTATGTGGTGAGATAAGTTCTAACTCAAACTTGAGTGCAATTAAGATAGGAAGATGGTATAGTCATGTTCAAATTGTGTGGAGTAGTCATTAACAAGTTGGCTTGAGACCCATCTACTCAGTGGATACCTCTCTAGAGTTACTGATGTCACACAAGTTATTTGTGGATAGGCATTACTTTCTCTAATTTGGGGGTCCGAGAAGCTGAGGACCATAGAACATTTAACCCAACTTGGCCTATTTAGGACATAGTGCGGAGACTGTTCAAGTGTAGACTTGATAACAGTTGTTACGCGATACTACACTCAGACGAGTTTCTCTTGAGAATATTATGGGTTGATGAGTCTGTCATCCTAACCTATAATATCCGATTCATGGAATCAAGACTCTGGGAACTTTTGTAGAACATGATATAAAGGTTTTTATACCTAGTACACTCCTTTGGGATGGTTCTTAGCCTGACTCCATGCCCGTGACTTGCACCAAACCCTTTGATTCTCGGTTAATTTGATCAAGTCTCATCAATATCAATGGAACTTGGGTGTTGATAAGGTGAAAACCATAATCCACCAAAATGGATGGTTGATTTTGATTATGACTTGATCCATCCCTTGACCTTTATTTGTGTTTTCCTTGTGTGTGATCCCTTGTTTGTGATTGTTGCATTCATGCATTCAAGCGCATCATAAAATTCATCACAGAAAAATAAATTTCAAGGAAACTAAAGTTTTATTTGCAAATATTTTCAGACCATGGATTATGGACGAAGGAACTCTAAAAAGTATAGTTTCAGATGTCCTGATTTGAAACAGCTAAGTAAATTATCATCCTTTGTATTAGATCCTTTGGACATCAAGCAACGTCATGGGAAGCTTTTGTCTGTGTTATCTACGGATGTGGTTGAAGGAATTCTGAGTGTTTTGGTGTAGTTCTATGACCCTCTCTAGGGGTGCTTCACTTTTCCTGATTATCCGCCGGTGCCCATGTTAGAGGAGTATACCCATCTCTTGGTATGCCTGTATCTAACAAAATATGTTTCAGTGGATTAAAGGAGATTCCTAGATCACATGTCATAGCTGAAGCTCTTAATTTGAAGAAATCTGAAGTGGAGGCTCATTTGGTGAAGAAAGAAGGTATTCTTGGGTTGACTTTTGAGTTCCTCATTGGTAGAGATACTGTTTTTTCTCAGGCCGGTAGCATGGGTGCTTTTGAAGCTATATTTGTATTGCTCATCTATGGTTTAGCCTTGTTCCCTAATATTGACAGTTTTGTTGATGTTAATGCCATTAGGATATTCTTGATTGGAAATCATGTTCCTACTCTGTTGGGTGACATGTATTTCTCTCTGCATTTAAGAAATTCTAAAGGTGGTGGGACTATTGCGTGATGTGTTCCTCTCCTGTACAAGTGGTTTATTTCGCACTTGCCTCAGACACATGCTTTCTTGGAGAACAAAAATGTGTACGGTGGTCTCAGAGACTTATGTCTCTCACTAATGATGATATTGTTTGGTATGATTCTACATTGGGTAGCTTGGATATTATTAATAGTTTTGACGAGTTCTCTAATGTGCCTCTTATTGGTACACAAGGAGGAATCAACTACAACCCTGCTTTGGACCGTCATCAACTTGGGTTCCCCTTTAGAGGTAAGCCTAATAACATTCAGTTAGAGGGTCTATTCTATCAGGAGGGTAAATATCCCCAACATTTAAATAAAAATATGGTTCATGCTTGCCATAATGTGCATAAGAAGGGAAGATCCGAGCTTGGTCGATGCAACTGTGCAATTTTGGAAGCTTACACCATTTGGGTGAAGAAGAGAGCTTTGGAGCTGAAGATGTCGTACGCTTGTGAAATACCTATGTATTTGGTTATGGTTGAGCCATCAACTCTCCCTAACTAAGATGTAGAGGAGTTGGAAGACGCACTCGGCAATATGAAGCAAGAGAAGGATATGTGGGAAATACCTATGTCTTTGGTTGTGGTTCCTACTGTCATTCACCGTTCTAAGTAATTTGTTTTTTATTATTTTTAGAAAAAATCCTTCTCCCATGCTTAAGGGAGACGTGAAAATTTTTGGCCATTTTTCTTATTATCATCAATGAAATTCAATTTTATTCATCCACATCTATGATGTTTTATTTTTACTTTTTCTGAAAATGGTAATCACAAAAAACATAAACAAATAGTAGTTCTTCCATCTAAATAATATTTGTTTGCACTCCACTTCTCTAAAATCAAAATATCAAATCATTATGCAGGTTGGTTCTCAAACCCATTGAATACAATGATCTTACTCCTTCTCCAATCTTTGATTTCCCTGTGTTTGAAGCTGAGGAAGAGAATGATAATGAAGAAATATCTAATGAGTTATCTCATTTGCTTGAACACGAGGAAAGAGCCATTCAACCATTTGAAGAGCAGATTGAATTAGTCAACTTAGGTTTCAGTGGTGATGTGTAGGAAGTTATGATCGGGTCTTAATTGTGTCCAGAAGCTAAGAAGGGGTTGGTTGATCTTCTTCAAGATTATTCTGATGTGTTTTCTTGGTCCTATCAAGATATGCCTGGTATGGATTCTGAGATCGTTGAGCATAGATTATCGTTGAAGCCAGAATGCTTGCCGGTCAAGTAGAAATTGAGAAGAACTCATCCTTATATGGTAGTGAAGATCAAAGAGGAAGTGCAGAAGTAGATTAAAGCTGGATTTCTTGTTACGTCCGAGTATCCGCAGTGGGTGGCCAATATTGTGCATGTTCCCAAGAAAGATGGAAAAGTTCACATGTGTGTTGATTACATAGATTTGAATAAATCCAAACCAAAAGATGACTTTCCTCTAACACATATTGATATGTTTGTAGATAATACAACTAATTTCAAATCTTTTTATTCATGGATGGATTTTCCGATTATAATCAAATCAAGATGGCACCTGAAGATATGGAGAAGACCATATTCGTTACACCCTGGGGAACAGTCTCTTATAGAGTGATGCCTTTCAGTTTAAAGAATGCTGGTGCAACGTACCAAAGAGATATGACCACTCTTTTTCATGATATGATGCATAAAGAGCTTGAAGTCTATGTTAATGATATGTTTGCTAAGTCAAGTGATGAAGAAGAACATGTCGAGAATCCCAATATAAACTCCGCTTGAATCCCAATAAATGTACTTTTAGTGTTCGTTTTGGTAAGTTGTTGGGCTTTATTGTCAGTGAGAAGGGTATTGAAGTGGATCCTGCCAAGGTCAAGGCAATACAAGAGATGCCTATGCCCAAACCTAAGAAGCAAGTTAGTGGTTTTCTTGGCCGCTTGAACTATATCTCAAAATTTATATCGCATATGACTGCCACATGTGCGCTATTTTCAAGCATCTTCGGAAAGACCACTCTTGTGATTGGACCAAATATTTCCAGAAAGGTTTCGATAGTATCAAAGAATATCTGCTTGAGCCTCCGATTTTGTCTCCGCCTGTTGAAGGAATACCATTGATCATGTATTTGACTATGCTTGATGAGAGTATGGGTTGTGTTCTTGGTTAGATGTTTTATCTGAGTATGATATTGAATACCGATCTCAAAGAGCTATTAAAGGTAGTGTCTTGGCTGACCATTTGGCTAACCAACCCATTGGAGATGAAAGATTGTGAAGAACCATTGCATGAAGAAGGGCCAGAACCTGGTTCCCGTTGGGGCATGGTATTTGATGGAGCTATTAATTCTGATGGTAATGGCATTGGGGCAGTGATTATTACTCCTCAAGGCACGCATTTTCCATTTACAACTAGATTTACTTTCAAATGTACAAACAATATGGCTGAGTATGAAGCTTGCATTATGGGGCTTGAAGAAGCCATTGATCTCAGAATTAAATATCTTAACGTCTGTGGAGATTCAAATTTGGTTGTGAATCAAATCAAAGGTGAATGGGAGATGAATCAACCTGGTTTGATACCATATAGAGATTATGCAAGGAGGATACCAACTTTGTTTACAAAGGTTGAGTTTCATCATATTCCTCGAGATGAAAACCGGATGGCAGATGCTCATGCAACGCTGGCCTCAACGATTGTGGTAAATTTTTGAAATGAAGTTCCTAATCTGATTGTGATACGTCTTGATAGGCTAGCTCATGTATTTTCTATTGAAGAAGTCAAAGAGGAAAAGCCTTGGTATTTTGATATCAAATGTTTCCTACAAAGTCAGAGTTACCCGTCTGGGGCATCTTTGAAAGATAAGAAGACTTTGAAGAGATTAGCTGGCAACTCCTACCTGAATGGTGATGTGCTTTATAAGAGAAATTTCGATATGGCTTTGCTCTAATGCATGGATAGACACGAAGCAGACATGTTGATGACTGAAGTCCATGAAGGTTCCTTTGGTACTCATTCCAACAGACATGCTATGGCGAAGAAAATGTTGAGAGCGGGTTACTATGGGATGACAATGGAATCTGACTATTGCAAGTTTGTCAAGAAATTCTACAAGTGTCAAATTTATGTAGATAAGATTCATATTCCTCCAACATTGTTGAATGTCATTTCCTCCCCATGGCCCTTCTCCATGTGGGGAATTGATATGATTGGCATGATTGAGCCCAAAGCTTCGAACGAACATCATTTCATTCTGGTGGCTATTGACTACATCACTAAGTGGGTTGAAGCGGCATCCTATGCGAATGTAACTGATCACTCTATTCGCAAGTGCACGAATCGCGTCAGAGTAATATAAAAGAATATCGATCCCACAGAGACCAAATTGTCAATCTATCGATTATTATCATTACGATGTTTATCTAAGGCGGTATAAAAGAGATATTGATATTGCAAAAATAATGGTAAATAAAGAAAATAAATACAGTGCAGGTAAAGACAGGTTTGAATGTATTTCACGTCAGTTAAGTGATATTTCGATTGTCTAAATAGAACTACTTATACGACAATATTTCCTACTCTTGAAAAGAATCCATTAAACTGGAATTGTTGCTTTAGCGTATTCAGAACCGAGTTTACCCTTAAATTAAGGCCTTTTATTATCACTAATAGAAGGTGCGCAGAACGCTAAAGTGGTAAACTTATTTTTAAGAAATAAGACTCGTAAACTTAGTTGAAAAGTGATTTTTATTTGGAAAGTTTACCCAAGGATTTTCCTGATTTTAAATCTATCAACGCGTCCGAAAACAGTTTCAAAAATCATTTTTCCTTAAAGTGATAAAAATTCCTAGTTAACTAAGCCAGGGTGCTTTCGCACTCCTTAAGTAGTTAAAACTAACCAAGTTTGTTTCAGAAAACACAAATTAAAAATCAAAACAACCTTTAAAGTATTTCTACAGATTTAATATGTGAAACATATCTTCAACCGCGAACCTTACATTCTAACCTTTAAAAGATTTAGCCAGACATGGTAATACCCATAAACACAATGATATTGATCATGATGAAAAGTTGTTTTAGATTGTAAGGCATAAAGAACGAGTAAAACGTGGACAGAAATTAAATAAAGTAAAGCCTGGACATAAATTAAATAAAGTAAAGCATAGACATAAATTAAATAAAGTAAAGCGTAAACATAAATTAAATAAAGTAAAGCGTGGACAGAAATTAAGTAAAGTAAAGCGTAGACAGAAATTAAATAAAGTAAAGCGTAGACAGAAATTAAATAAAGTAAAGCAAGACAAGTAAAATAAATAAAAACGATTAAATAAGAACCTGCTCCAAACGGAGGCTTTAAATGTGGTACAAGAAAAATAAACCTTCGACTCTGAAGATAAACATGACAGCAAATCGAAGTGCCCCAACTTAATCTCACTAAGCTGCAATAACCCCCCGATGTGACGGATTACCGCTTTACAGATGATAAATATAGTCTTAGTGTTGCAAACTAAGTTGGATGATTTGGAAATGAAATGGAACGACCTATTTATAGAGGAATTCAACAGCTTGTAAAGACCATGGTGCCCCTGAACTTCTCCTTAGTGGGAACGTGGAATACAAAGGTGGCGCCCGCCACCCCTTCATGGCGCCCTCCATGTGTGGAAATGGGAAAGATCATGGGAACGTGGCGGTTACCTCCTGGGCGAGGGCTGATGAGTCATGGCTTCTCCTATAGCGGTCGCGATGTGCAATGCCATGTGTACACTATTTGCCGAAAAACCCTAATTTTTGGTCTTTTTGCTTTGTTTCTTTTAAAAGGGTCCCAAAAGAGCTAAATATCTGAAAACAACATTAAAGAGAGAATAACACAAGCAAAATGATAATAAAGTCCTAATAAACATGTGAAATCCGAGTCAAAAACATGGTGTGATTCAGTGTGATCAAATTCTCCCACACTTAAACCATTGCCTGTCCTCAAGCAAAACTCTTTATAGTTTATGCAAGAAAAATTGTATCCGCTAGAGTTAATTCAAGGAAAAAAGACTTATAAGTTTATTCAAGGAATGTATCGATAGGTACTAACGAATCAAACTAAGGATATTGTAGTGACACTTCCCGCAAATACGGTCATAGGCTTCGTTCCTATACAAATCAATCAACATCACCCCACCATACCTAGGCCTTGTTTTTATCTTCTTCAAATCCTTTTCATTCAGGTGCAATCACATTAAGCACGTTATCTGTACATACTCATAGTAAGGTGACCGGTTAGTGGTTATGATCTTAAGCATGGGGCTCTGGTACATAAGTTGGTGTAACCCCTTTCTTTAACCCAATTTGCAGTTGTGGGGGATTGGATTGTAATCCACCCTACCAAGTTCAACACCAGATACTTATGAATCAACCAACAATAGGCATATTCTTAAATATACTTTAGCATGGGGCTCTGGTACATAAGTTGGTGTAACCCCTTTATTTAACCCAATTTGTAGTTGTGGGGGATTGGATCGTAATCCACCCTACCAAGTTCAGCACCAGATACCTCTGAACCAACCAACAATAGGCATATTCTTATATATATATATATATATGTATATATATATATATATATAAATATATACATATATATATATAAATATATATATATATATATATATATATATATATATATAATATTTTTTTTTTCTTTTCTTCTGCATGTTTCGCATATGTCTTTATTTTGCTGGGTTAAATGACCGTGTGAGAGTCACCTAGCCTGGATTTTCATACAACTTGAGAACAAAGCATGAATTTTTGTGATCATTCACTTATTTTCATCGGTCCCCTACGTAGAGCATAATTAGGCCGGAGCTGACTGCAAGGATAAACTACTTAAGGACATATTTGGAACAAAAATTAGGGCCACAACATATGGGGTTTCGGGATCGACTCTTATAATCATGAAGCCTACGGTGTTCAGACAATATTGATTTTTAGAAAAAAGTTTTCCCAAGTCTTTTACATCCCGTCATAAACCTATCTTATAGCCTGAATATTCAAGGTTAAAGAAATGGGAGAAATACAGATACACTACACAAATGACTCGTCAAACACATGTTATTTTATTGAAAAGAAAAGGCAAACAACTAAAACGCACAAAACATACTAAAAATAAAGGAAAGCGATAAAAATCGATAGAAATCTCCTCCCACACTTAACCCGAACATTGACCTTAATGTTTCGATATGAGATAGGGTGTAACTTGGAAGAGAGAGAAAGAGAACTATGGGTGATCACCGATACCGTCACCGTCACCGCCCTAGTCAGGATGCCTGGGTCAACGACGTTTGCTATGAGTACTAAGTCCTTCCTGCAGCTGGCTAGAGCGACCTAAGAGAGACCCTTGGGTGGCCTCAATAAATGCAAAGTGACGCTCATTAGCCTGTCGCTGGCGATGCTGCTCATTAGTGATCGCAAGTAAGGACTCAGTGATAGTCCAATGTGCTTGCTCACTACGTTGCCGGGAGGCTACCATAAAACTCATATTATCTTTCAGTTGTTGGTTTATGGTATTCAGAAGGGTGTCATGCCTTTCCTCATAATCCAGGTGCTCGCGCCACATCTCCTCGGTGATGTAAAAACCGGGAGTGGTACCTGCAAAATGGTCAGAGGAAGAAGGTGTAGTGTGTGCAGGTGATGCAGTAGGAATATCATGAGCGGGTGACTGGTCGTGCCGGTCATACTCATCATCGGTCCCTTGCTCATCGTCCATAGGAACATTAGGTGGCAAAGGACCGGTAAAAGCTGGAGCATCAAGATCATACATCCAGTTCCTTGCATGTCGCACATTTGTATGCTGAGAGCAAGGTAAAACAACACTAGGTATAGCTACACCATGGATCATGAGGTGAAAACCACCTTCTCGCCGCACCTTGCATAATTTCATATCTAATAATTTTAAGTTAACGGTGCGGTGAGGGATGTAGGATCAAGCGCTTACCACTGCGCTAAAAGCAATTGCTGTTAGTGAGGGTGCAACTTTATTTCCTTATAGTATGAGCCCTCAGGGGCTGCACCTAAAGCGAGGTTTGTAAGCTCCCTCTAAGCGCCATGGGTTGGGATGTTAAGCCCATTTGAATCCCTAAGGGTGACGCTGGATTTATTTATCCAACAATCTCCCCCCCAGTGTCAGCCGGGGGGATTCGAACCCATAACCATGCTCTGATACCACTTGTAGGATCAAGCGCTTACCACTGCGCTAAAAGCAATTGTTATTAGTGAGGGTGTAACTTTATTTCCTTATAGTATGAGCCCTTAGGGGCTGCACCTAAAGCGAGGTTTGTAAGCTCCTTCTAAGCGCCTTGGGTTGGGATGTTAAGCCCATTCGAATCCTTAAGGGTGACGCTGGATTTATTTATCCAACAAGGGAGTGATACCAAGGTGGCTAACTCAGCGTTGAGATTTAACGCTCTAGCAATAGAAGTAATTAAACCACCAAAAGAGATGGTTAGAATTTCTTTTTAAGAATGGCCGACATACGTGCAAGCATAAAAGGAACAGGATTGATCCTGCGATTAGTGAGGCAACCCTGTAAAAATAGCAACTCACGAGCATTTACTTTGTTAGAATTTTCCCGACCAAATATAGTACATGCCAAAAGGTATCGAAAAATACGTATGGCCGAGTTATGAATATTAGAAGCTAAAATTCCTTCAAAGGAAGTGACAGTCACATTTGATAATCTATTCCAAAAAGTAAATGCTTCGAGTGCCCATTCAGCAACTCAGGGTGTCTCACAGATGGCACCCTCACCATAAGGCATTCCTAACAAACCTGCTAAGGTATCGGTAGTGTACTCGTATTCCACATTAAATATTCTAAAACAAACGGTACCTACCGTGCAGGCAGTGCCAGGGTAAATAGTGTAAATTAGGGAACTTAAAAGTTCCTTAGTCAGCCTATCATAGGTGGGTGCTTTACTAGCAAAAATATCGTGTAATCCTAAAGTATCAAGCATGTGGAAAACACCATGGTATGTCCCTAAAGTGTACAAACAATCTTCGTCTATGGTATGCTGTTTTTTGATTAAAGCTTGACAAAAAAAAATAGTAAAATGAGATAAAATAAAATGGACATAAAAACATAATAATAACGATGCATATATATATAAAGCCACGGTAAAAACAAGCACGGTCGAGAGATCCAAGGAAAGAAAAAGCAAGCATAAAGTCAAAAGGAATAATAAAAACAAGCATAAATAATAAATAACGGGAAATAGGTAAATCAAATGGCTTCTCTCGGTCGGTGATAGCATCAATGCTCAGGGTATAGTGGAGTCTCCTCGACTTTGTATCCTTCAAGCTCTGCGATCTTGTGTCGGAGTTCGGCGATCTCATCATTTAGTATATCGGTTTCAGTGGCATGTGTGGTGACTGATACTTCGACCTGCAAAGCAACGTCAGCGAGCTCCTGGCGAAGCTGGGCTATCTCCATACGAAGCTTAACTAGTTCAGACTGCATACTTGGACTCTGAAGATTTGGATTATTGGTGAGGACTTTTATTCTTGTAGGTGCGACTCTCTGCTCGTCGACTGTCTCGCCTTGGCCTTCTATGGCGTAGGCCCATTTGAACTGGTCAATACACAAGTTAACTGAGGGTCCGGTAAAGTGAAGTAGTGAATAGTCTCACCCTCGATCAAGAGCCTGTATTGATCCGATTGGAAGGAAGATCTCCTCATGAGGCCACGGTCCAGAGGGAAGTCAATATCCATCAAGGTGTAGCTGCAGTAAGACGTCAAGTAAAATAGTCTTCTATCAAGTCCTCGGGTGGAATCTATATGAGTCACCGTGCTTCTAACGTGTATAGGGCTCACGGCGGAGCGAGCATTAAGATAGAGACTCTCGATCAGAAAAGCTCCGCAATCTACTGGGCGTGACTGAGTGGGAAATGATCATCTGAAAGTATCTAAAAGTAGGATTATGGATCTTGTTAGAGATTTGGATGGAAGGGTCAGGGCTACCTCCACATGTAATGTCACTCCAAAACTTCTCAACGTCTATGCTCACGAAATAGCTCATGGGGAGCCCAGATTTGGCATCATAAGCAGTCTGAAATCCAAGTAAGTCACCGAAATCGTTGTGGTTGAAGGTGTATTCTGTCCCGAACAACCTGAAATTAATGTAGCCACCATCACTAGCGTGACCAACATAGGGCTCGTAGGTCAGCGAGCTCAAGAACTCCAAAGTGAGGTTCCTGTAAGTCACATGCATCGCATCAGTATAATCATCCCATTGCACATGATTACACAAATTCTTGACACTAGGCTCAATGCCTAATGCCTCCATGCAGCTCGAATCAGGATATCTGGTGGGTAGCATTGGACGCTGGGAAAGCATGGCGTAGCACTGCTCCTGAACTGGGTCACGAAAGATCACTGGCATAGTGTCGCAATTTTCCATCCTGAAAAGTTAGGTTAAAAACAGAGGACACCTGAAATCGCAAATATTGTAAATGTTAGTCTAAACATAGATATATAAATACATATAAAACAAATAAAAATATAAATTGAAATAGTAAAAGTAAAGCAAAGGAAAAGAATTCATAGGTTGCCTCCCATGCAACGCTTGTTTAACGTTGTTAGCTTGACGATTCGAACATTATATATCAGAGGTAGGAACTGGAGGGTCGATCAGAGTTTGGCCAGGGCATTCTGTGGGGATGTCACCTCCTTGATATTGCTTCAGTCTTTGTCCATTTACCACAAACGGATTACAGGAATTGTTCCGGATTTCAACTCCTCCAGATTTTAGGATATTGGAGACCTTAAAAGGGCCTGTCCATCTCGAACGCAGCTTACCTGGAAAAATTCATAATCTCGAATTGAAAAGGAGAACAAAGTCGCCTACATTAAAGTACTTTTTCACAATCTTTTGGTCATGCCATCCTTTGGTTCTTTCTTTTTATATAATGGCATTCTCGTAAGCGTTCTGGCAGAGTTCCTCCAATTTGTGGATATCGAGGATTCACTTCTCGCCAGATGCTAGGTAATCCAAATTCAGGGTCTTGATAACCCAATATGCCTTGTGCTTGAGTTCAAAAGGTAAGTGGCATGACTTCCCGTAGACCAACTGGTATGGTGTAGTTCCAATAGGGGTTTTGTAAGCAGTTCTATAAGCAGTTCGATCAGCCATTGTTCTAGGCCATGGTGTGGACATACTCTTAATAGCTCTTTGCATCTCCCCCAGGCTTCAAAGAGTGATTCTCCTTGGTTTTGAGTAAATCTAGTTATTTGGTTTTAAAGAACAACAGTCTTGTTGGGGTGGAAATATCTAGCAAGGATTACTCTCCTAAGGTCTTCCCAGGTAGTTATTGAGTTAGTTGGAAGTGAATCTAACAATGAACGTGCTCTATCCCTGAGGGAGAAAGGAAATAATCTCAAACGGATCGCATCTGGTGATGCACCGTTGGATTTAAAGGAGTCAGCCAGTTGGATAAAGACCTTTAAATATTGATTTGGGTTCTCGGTAGCGAGACTCGCGAATTGGTTCTGCTGCACCTAAAGCGTGGTTTGTAAGCTCCCTCTAAGCGCCATGGGTTGGGATGTTAAGCTCATTCGAATCCTTAAGGGTGACGCTAGATTTATTTATCCAACAATCTCCCCCCCAGTGTCAGTCGGGGGGGGGGGGGGGGTTCGAACCCATGACCATGCTCTGATAGCACTTGTAGGATCAAGCGCTTACCACTACACTAAAAGCAATTGCTGTTAGTGAGGGTGTTACTTTATTTCCTTATAGTATGAGCCCTCATGGGCTTCACCTAAAGCGAGGTTTGTAAGCTCCCTCTAAGCGCCTTGGGTTGGGATGTTAAGCCCATTTGAATCCTTAAGGGTGATGCTGGATTTATTTATCCAACAAGGGAGTGATACCAAGGTGGCTAACTCAGCGTTGAGATTTAACGCTCTAGCAATAGAAGTAATTCAACCACCAAAAGAGATGGTTCCTCCCTTTTTAAGAACGGCCGACATATGTGCAAGCATAAAAGGAACAGGATTGATCATGCGATGAGTGAGGCAACCCTGTAAAAATAGCAACTTACGAGCATTTACTTTGTTAGAATTTTCCCGACCAAATATAGTACATGCCAAAAGGTATCGAAAAATACGTATGGCCGAGTTATGAATATTAGAAGCTAAAATTCCTTCAAAGGAAGTGACAGTCACATTTGATAATCTATTCCAAAAAGTAAATGCTTCGAGTGCTTATTCAGCAACTCAGGGTGTCTCACAGATGGCACCCTCACGATAAGGCATTCCTACAAACCTGCTAAGGCATCGGTAGTGTACTCGTATTCCACATTAAATATTCTAAAATAAACGGTACCTACCGTGCTAGCAGTGCCAGGGTAAATGGTGTAAATTAGGGAACTTAAAAGTTCCTTAGTCAGCCTATCATAGGTGGGTGCTTTACTAGCAAAAATATCGTGTGATCCTAAAGTATCAAGCATGTGGAAAACACCATGGTATGTCCCTAAATGTACAAACAATCTTCGTCTACATACCTAGTAGCGATAATTTCCCGATATTGCAATTTTTGTAAAATTTTGCTTGTCGCTCTCCGGGTTTTCCTCTGCGAAGAATGATGTTGTTGAACTCCATGTCGGCCATTAATGGTGAGTGAAGAGGAAAATGAGTGTTTATGGAAAGGAAGTGAAAAATGGAGTTTTATTGGGTTTTTGGTGGAGAAAGGGATGAGTGAAGTTTGGAAATGGTAATGGATTGGAGTTAATATGAGGAAGTTGGGATTTTTTCATGTACTTTGGTGGAGTTTTGGGGAGGAGAAAATGGGTTTGGTGAGGTTGAAGAAGGTGAAAATGGTGAAATTAGGGATTCTGTCCCGTTAAAGGTTCAGACGTCATGGCGCCCGCCATGAGGCTTATGGCGCCTGCCATGGCTTTGGAATTGGTTGGGCCGGATTGCTTCTTAGGCCTCAACTTTTTGTCTTCATTTTTGCAAGAAAGGGGGGTGCACATATGTTTCTATGGTATGCTGTTTTTTGATTGAAGCTTGACAAAAAAAAATAGTAAAATGAGATAAAATAAAATGGACATAAAAACATAATAATAACGATGCATATATATATATATATATATATATATATATATATATATATATATATATATATATATATATATATATATATATATATATAAAGTCACGGTAAAAACAAGCACGGTCGAGAGATCCTAGGAAAAAAAAAGCCAAGGATAAAGTCAAAAGGAACAATAAAAACAAGCATAAATAATAAATAACGGGAAATAGGTAAATCAAACGGCTTCTCTCGGTCGATGATAGCATCAATGCTCAGGGTATAGTGGAGTCTCCTCGACCTTGTATCCTTGAAGCTCTGCGATCTGGTGTCGAATTTCGGCGATCTCATCATTTAGTATATCGGTTTTAGTGGCATGTGTGGTGACTGATACTTCGACCTGCAAAGCAACGTCAGCGAGCTCATGGCGAAGCTGGGCTATCTCCATACGAAGCTTAACTAGTTCAGACTGCAAACTTGGACTCTGAAGATTTGGATTATTGGTGAGCACTTTTATTCTGGTAGGTGCGACTCTCTGCTCGTCGACTGTCTCGCCTTGGCCTTCTATGGCGTAGGCCCAGTTGAACTGATCAATACACAAGTTACCTGAGGGTCCAGTAAAGTGAAGTAGTGAATAGTCTCACCCTCGATCAAGTGCCTCTATTGATTCGGTTGTAAGGAAGATCTCCTCATGAGGCCACGGTCCAGATAGAAGTCAATATCCATCAAGGTGTAGTTGCAGTAAGACGTCAGGTAAAATAGTCTTCTATCAAGTCCTAGGGTGGAAGCTATATGAGTCACCATGCTTCTAACGTGTATAGGGCTCACAGCGGATCGAGCATTAAGATAGAGACTCTCGATCAGAAAAGCTCCGCAATCTACTGGGCGTGACTGAGTGGGCAATGATCATCTGAAAGTATCTGAAAGTAGGATTATGGATCTTGTTAGAGATTTGGATGGAAGGGTCAGGGCTACCTCCACATGTAATGTCACTCCAAAACTTCTCAACGTCTATGCTCAGGAATTAGCTCATGGGGAGCTCAGATTTGGCGTCATAAGCAGTCTGAAATCCAAGTAAGTCACCGAAATGGTTGTGGTTGAAGGTGTATTCTGTCCCGAACAACCTGAAATTTATGTAGCCACCATCACTAGCGTGACCAACATAGGGCTCGTAGGTCAACGACCTCAAGAACTCCAAAGTGAGGTTCCTGTAAGTCACATGCATCACATCAGTATATTCATCACATTGCACATGATTGCACAAATTCCTGACACTAGGCTCAATGCCTAATGCCTCCATGCAGCTCGAATCAGGATATCTGGTGGGTAGCATTGGACGCTGGGAAAGCATGGCGTAGCGCTGCTCCTGAACTGGGTCACGAAAGATCACTGGCATAGTGTCGCAATTTTCCATCCTGAAAAGTTAGGTTAAAAACAGAGGACACCTGAAATCGCAAATATTGTAAATGTTAGTCTAAACATAGATATATAAATACATATAAAACAAATAAAAGTATAAATTGAAATAGTAAAAGTAAAGCAAAGGAAAAGAATTCATAGGTTGCCTCCCATGCAACGCTTGTTTAACGTTGTTAGCTTGACGATTCGAACATTATATATCAGAGGTAGGAACAGGAGGGTCGATCAGAGTTTGGCCAGGGCATTCTGTGGGGATGTCACCTCCTTGATATTGCTTCAGTCTTTGTCCATTTACCACAAACGGATTACAGGAATTGTTCCGGATTTCAACTCCTCCAGATTTTAGGATATTGGAGACCTTAAAGGGGCCTGTCCATCTCGAACGCAGCTTACCTGGAAAAATTCATAATCTCGAATTGAAAAGGAGAACAAAGTCGCCTACATTAAAGTACTTTTTCACAATCTTTTCGTCATGCCATGCTTTGGTTCTTTCTTTTTATATAATGGCATTCTCATAAGCGTTCTGGCAGAGTTCCTCCAATTTGTGGATATCGAGGATTCACTTCTCGCCAGATGCTAGGTAATCCAAATTCAGGGTCTTGATAACCCAATATGCCTTGTGCTTGAGTTCAAAAGGTAAGTGGCATGACTTCCTGTAGACCAACTGGTATGGTGTAGTTCCAATAGGGGTTTTGTAAGCAGTTCTATAAGCAGTTCGATCAGCCATTGTTCTAGGCCATGGTGTGGACATACTCTTAATAGCTCTTTGCATCTCCCCCAGGCTTCAAAGAGTGATTCTCCTTGGTTTTGAGTAAATCTAGTTATTTGGTTTTAAAGAACAACAGTCTTGTTGGGGTGGAAATATCTAGCAAGGATTACTCTCCTAAGGTCTTCCCAGGTAGTTATTGAGTTAGTTGGAAGTGAATCTAACAATGAACGTGCTCTATCCCTGAGGGAGAAAGGAAATAATCTCAAACGGATCGCATCTGGTGATGCACCGTTGGATTTAAAGGAGTCGGCCAGTTGGATAAAGACCTTTAAATATTGATTTGGGTTCTCAGTAGCGAGACTCGCGAATTGGTTCTGCTGCACCTAAAGCGAGGTTTGTAAGCTCCCTCTAAGCGCCATGGGTTGGGATGTTAAGCTCATTCAAATCCTTAAGGGTGACGCTAGATTTATTTATCCAACAATCTCCCCCCCAGGGTCAGTCGGGGGGGGGGGGGGTTCGAACCCATGACCATGCTCTGATTGCACTGGTAGGATCAAGCGCTTACCACTACACTAAAAGCAATTGCTGTTAGTGAGGGTGTAACTTTATTTCCTTATAGTATGAGCCCTCAGGGGCTGCACCTAAAGCGAGGTTTGTAAGCTCCCTCTAAGCGCCTTGGGTTGGGATGTTAAGCCCATTTGAATCCTTAAGGGTGACACTGGATTTATTTATCCAACAAGGGAGTGGTACCAAGGTGGCTAACTCAGCGTTGAGATTTAACGCTCTAGCAATAGAAGTAATTCAACCACCAAAAGAGATGGTTCCTCCCTTTTTAAGAACGGCCGACATATGTGCAAGCATAAAAGGAACAGGATTGATCCTGCGATGAGTGAGGCAACCCTGTAAAAATAGCAACTTACGAGCATTTACTTTGTTAGAATTTTCCCGACCAAATATAGTACATGCCAAAAGGTATCGAAAAATACGTATGGCCGAGTTATGAATATTAGAAGCTAAAATTCCTTCAAAGGAAGTGACAGTCACATTTGATAATCTATTCCAAAAAGTAAATGCTTCGAGTGCTTATTCAGCAACTCAGGGTGTCTCACAGATGGCACCCTCACCATAAGGCATTCCTACAAACCTGCTAAGGCATCGGTAGTGTACTCGTATTCCACATTAAATATTCTAAAACAAACGGTACCTACCGTGGTAGCAGTGCCAGGGTAAATGGTGTAAATTAGGGAACTTAAAAGTTCCTTAGTCAGCCTATCATAGGTGGGTGCTTTACTAGCAAAAGTAACGTGTAATCCTAAAGTATCAAGCATGTGGAAAACGCCATGGTATGTCCCTAAATGTACAAACAATCTTCGTCTACATACCTGGTAGCGATAATTTCCCGATATTGCAATTTTTGTAAAATTTTGCTTGTCGCTCTCCGGGTTTTCTTCTGCGAAGAATGATGTTGTTGAACTCCATGCCGGCCATTAATGGTGAGTGAAGAGGAAAATGGGTGTTTATGGAAAGGAAGTGAAAAATGGAGTTTTATTGGGTTTTTGGTGGAGAAAGGGATGAGTGAATTTTGGAAATGGTAATGGATTGGAGTTAATATGAGGAAGTTGGGATTTTTTCATGTACTTTGGTGGAGTTTTGGGGAGGAGAAAATGGGTTTGGTGAGGTTGAAGAAGGTGAAAATGGTGAAATTAGGGATTCTGTCCCGTTAAAGGTTCAGACGTCATGGCGCCCGCCATGAGGCTTATGGCGCCTGCCATGGCTTTGGAATTGGTTGGGCCGGATTGCTTCTTAGGCCACAACTTTTTGTCTTCATTTTTGCAAGAAAGGGGGGTGCACATATGTTTCTATGGTATGCTGTTTTTTGATTGAAGCTTGACAAAAAAAATAGTAAAATGAGATAAAATAAAATGGACATAAAAACATAATAATAACGATGCATATATATATATATATATATATATATATATATATATATATATATATATATATATATATATATATATATATATATATATATATATATATATATATATATATATATATATATATATATATATATATATAAAGTCACGGTAAAAACAAGCACGGTCGAGAGATCCTAGGAAAGAAAAGGCAAGGATAAAGTCAAAAGGAACAATAAAAACAAGCATAAATAATAAATAACGGGAAATAGGTAAATCAAACGGCTTCTCTCGGTCGATGATAGCATCAATGCTCAGGGTATAGTGGAGTCTCCTCGACCTTGTATCCTTGAAGCTCTGCGATCTGGTGTCGGATTTCGGCGATCTCATCATTTAGTATATCGGTTTCAGTGGCATGTGTGGTGACTGATACTTCGACCTGCAAAGCAACGTCAGCGAGCTCATGGCGAAGCTGGGCTATCTCCATACGAAGCTTAACTAGTTCAGACTGCATACTTGGACTCTGAAGATTTGGATTATTGGTGAGCACTTTTATTCTGGTAGGTGCGACTCTCTGCTCGTCGACTGTCTCGCCTTGGCCTTCTATGGCGTAGGCCCAGTTGAACTGATCAATACACAAGTTACCTGAGGGTCCAGTAAAGTGAAGTAGTGAATAGTCTCACCCTCGATCAAGTGCCTCTATTGATTCGGTTGTAAGGAAGATCTCCTCATGAGGCCACGGTCCAGATAGAAGTCAATATCCATCAAGGTGTAGTTGCAGTAAGACGTCAGGTAAAATAGTCTTCTATCAAGTCCTAGGGTGGAAGCTATATGAGTCACCGTGCTTCTAACGTGTATAGGGCTCACAGCGGAGCGAGCATTAAGATAGAGACTCTCGATCAGAAAAGCTCCGCAATCTACTGGGCGTGACTGAGTGGGCAATGATCATCTGAAAGTATCTGAAAGTAGGATTATAGATCTTGTTAGAGATTTGGATGGAAGGGTCAGGGCTACCTCCACATGTAATGTCACTCCAAAACTTCTCAACGTCTATGCTCAGGAATTAGCTCATGGGGAGCTCAGATTTGGCATCATAAGCAGTCTGAAATCCAAGTAAGTCACCGAAATGGTTGTGGTTGAAGGTGTATTCTGTCCCGAACAACCTGAAATTTATGTAGCCACCATCACTAGCGTGACCAACATAGGGCTCGTAGGTCAGCGAGCTCAAGAACTCCAAAGTGAGGTTCCTGTAAGTCACATGCATCGCATCAGTATATTCATCACATTGCACATGATTGCACAAATTCCTGACACTAGGCTCAATGCCTAATGCCTCCATGCAGCTCGAATTAGGATATCTGGTGGGTAGCATTGGACGCTGGGAAAGCATGGCGTAGCGCTGCTCCTGAACTAGGTCGCGAAAGATCACTGGAATAGTGTCGCAATTTTCCATCCTGAAAAGTTAGGTTAAAAACAGAGGACACCTGAAATCGCAAATATTGTAATAGTTAGTCTAAACATAGATATATAAATACATATAAAACAAATAAAAATATAAATTGAAATAGTAAAATTAAAGCAAAGGAAAAGAATTCATAGGTTGCCTCCCATGCAGCGCTTGTTTAACGTCGTTAGCTTGACGATTCGAACGTTATATATCAGAGGTAGAAACTGGAGGGTCGATCAGAGTTTGGCCAGGGCATTCTATGGGGATGTCACCTCCTTGATATTGCTTCAGTCTTTGTCCATTTACCATAAACGGATTACAGGAATTGTTCCGGATTTCAACTCCTCCAGATTTTTGGATTTTGGAGACCTTAAAGGGGCCCGTCCATCTCGAACGCAGCTTACCTGGAAAAAGTCGTAATCTCGAATTGAAAAGGAGAACAAAGTCGCCTACATTAAATTACTTTTTCACAATCCTTTTGTCATGCCATGCTTTGGTTCTTTCTTTTTATATAATGGCATTCTCGTTAGCGTTCTGGCAGAGTTCCTCCAATTTGTGGATATCGAGGATTCACTTCTCGCCAGATGCTAGGTAATCCAAATTCAGGGTCTTGATAACCCAATATGCCTTGTGCTTGAGTTCAAAAGGTAAGTGGCATGACTTCCCGTAGACCAACTTGTATGGTGTAGTTCCAATAGGGGTTTTGTAAGCAGTTTTGTAAGCCCACAGTGCTTTTGTTAGCTTTTGTAGTTCCAATTTGCTTAATCTCTTTGTTTGATACTTCCACTTGGCCATTAGTTTGGGGATGATATGGTGTTGCTACTCTTTGTTTTACTCCATACTTTCTTAAGAGTTTATCAAATATCCTGGATATAAAATATGATCCACCATCACTTATGACAAGTCGTGGTACTCCAAATCTGGGAAAAATGTTATTTTTAAACATCTTGATGACTACTCTTGTGTCATTGCTAGGTGAGGCTATAACTCTATCCATTTGGACACATAGTCAACGACTACCAAAACTTACTTGTTTCCCATCGAAGATGGAAAAGGTCCCATGAAATCAATACCCCAAACATCGAAAAATTCCACTTCTTGGATGTTCTTCAAAGGAATTTTGTCGCGTCTTGAGATGTTTCACGCACACTGGCACCAGTCACATTGGACAATATAAGTATGGACATCACGCCATAGTGTTGGACAATAAAGACCAGCTTGAAGGATCTTAGCGTATGTCTTGGATGTGCTTGAATGTCCATCATAGGTTGAAGAGTGACAATGCTCTATGATATTTCTGACTTCTTCTTCCGAGACGCAACGTCGAAATATGTTATTTGTTCCTCTTTTGAAAAGGAGTGGTTCGTCCCAATAGAAATGTCTTATATCTTTAAAGAACTTCTTCTTCTGTTGATAGTTGAGGTCAGGTGGTATGATATCAGCGGCTAGATAGTTCACAAAATCAGCGTACCATGGTACTCTGCTAATTTCTGAAACTATCCCAAGGTTGTCTCTATCAGGTTCAAGGGGAACGATATCTAACTTAGCTATCAATCTATCATTTATAGGTAAGTGGTCTAGCTTCGAATGCTCTAGTCTGGAAAGATGGTCAGCAACTATGTTTTCTGTTCCTTTTTTGTCTCTAATATCTAAGTCAAATTCTTGTAGCAAAAGGATCCATCTAAGTAATCTAGGGTTCGCATCCTTTTTGCTTAGAAGGTAACAGATAGCTGCATGGTCTGTACGGACTATAATCTTAGATCCGACAAGATAAGACCTAAATTTATCAATTGAAAAGACCACAGCTAGGAGTTCCTTTTATGTTGTTGTATAGTTTAGTTGAGTTGCATCTAGGGTTCTACTAGCGTAATATATTACATGTAATTTCTTATCTTTTCTTTGCCCTAAAACAGCTCCTATAGCGAAATCGCTAGCATCACACATTATTTCGAAGGGTTTAGTCCAATCCGGAGTTTGTAAAATGGGTGCTAAAATTAGCGCTTGTTTTAACTGATTAAAGGCTTCGATACATTTTTCATCGAAAATGAATTCAATGTCTTTCGTCAGAAGGCCGGTCAGGGGTTTTGTTATTTTAGAGAAATATTTGATGAAGCGTCGGTAGAAACCGGCGTGTCCAAGAAAACTACGGACTTCTCTAACTGTCTTAGGAGGGTTAAGGTTTTCTTTAACTTTTATCTTTGCTTGGTCGAGCTCAATGCCTCTTTCAGATATTATAATGTCCTAATACTATGCCTTCTTTAACCATAAAGTGGCACTTCTCCCAGTTTAACACAAGGTTAACTTCTACGCATCTCTCTAGGATTTTATCAAGATTAATGAGGCAATTCTCAAATTCGAACCCACATACCGAGAAATCATCCAGAAATACTTCTATAATTCCGTCGAGATAATCTACGAAGATTGAAATCATACAACGTTGGAAAGTAGCTGTCGCATTACAGAGTCCAAATGGCATTCATCTGTAAGAAAACGTTTCGTAAGGACAAGTGAAGGTTGTTTTTTCTTGATCCTCGGGGTGTATGGGTATTTGGAAAAATCCAGAATATCCATCCAGATAACAAAAGTAAGAGTTTCTGGCAAGACACTCAAGCATTTGATCTATGAATGGAAGGGGGAAATGGTCTTTCCTAGTTTCCTTACTTAGTTTCCTATAATCTATGCACATACGCCATCCGCCTTCTATACGTTTAGCTACATGCTCGCCCTTCTCGTTCTGCACGACTGTGATGCCTCCCTTTTTGGGTACCACATGTACAGGACTTACCCATTTTCTATCAGACATTCGATAGATTATAACAGCCTCTAGTAGTTTAAGGACTTCCTTCTTTACCACCTCACTCATTATAGGGTTGATTCTTCTCTGATGTTCTCTGGAAGGTTTTGAATCCTCCTCTAGCGAGATCCTATGCATACACACGGATGGGCTTATACCTTTTAAATCATAGATGTTGTACCCTAAGGCAGAGGGGTATCTTCTTAAAACATTCAAGAGTTGGTTTGTCTCTTCTTGCCTTAAGGTGTCACTAACTATTACTGGGCGGTTCATTTCTTTATCCAAAAACTCATATCTTAGGTTCTTGGGTAATTCCTTAAGTTCTTGAGCTGGGTTTTGAGAATTTGGTGAAAGGTCTGGAGTAAGATCCAAACATTCGTTAGTGTGAGGTTCCGTTTCCTCTAGCTCGTCATCCTTTTCATCCAGGTTCGAAAATGGTTCGATCACAGGTTCTTCTTGATCAATTCCCTTATGCATTCAGCTATGATATCGATCGCATAACATGCGTATCCTATGATTGGTTCCACCAGGAACTTTGAAATAATTAACTCTGTCTTCTCATCCCCTACTTCGAAAGTTAATTTTCCTCTTTTAACATAGGTTGATTTGGTTTTTGGCCTTGATAACCTTATGGTCTCTGAGGTGCATAATTTTGGATAGGGTTCTGGTTTTTATAGGAAAAATTTGGGTGACGCTTCCATCCAAGGTTGTAAGTGTTTGAAAATGGGTTACCTTGAGCGTAATTCACTTGGTCGGTGTTCAGGTCATTTAAAAGGTTACACTCTGCCAATTCGTGTCCTTTAGATCCACAGAGTTCACACTTTGTGTGGACTACTGCTGTGGTGTTAGTGTTTGTAGACATATGTTCGACCTTAAGGTCTAAAGCGTCCATCTTCGCCTGCATCATGTCCATAGAGCTTATCTCATGTATTCCACCTTGGGTCTCCTTTTTCTCTATTGATGCTCGTTCAGTTCCCCATTGGTAATGGTTTTGGGCCATATCCTCAATTAGGTCACAAGCTTCAGGGTAAGGTTTGTTCATCAGCGCCCCACCTGCGGCAGCGTCGATGCTCATCTTTATGTTATAGTGGAGTCCATTGTAGAAGTTATGAACGATCAACCATTGTTCTAGGCCATGGTGTGGACATACTCTTAATAGCTCTTTGCATCTCCCCCAGGCTTCAAAGTGTGATTCTCCTTGGTTTTGAGTAAATCTAGTTATTTGGTTTTGAAGAACAACAGTCTTGCTGGGGTGGAAATATCTAGCAAGGATTACTCTCCTAAGGTCTTCCCAGGTAGTTATTGAGTTAGTTGGAAGTGAATCTAACCATGAACGTGCTCTATCCCTGAGGGAGAAAGGAAATAATCTCAAACGGATCGCATCTGGTGATGCACCGTTGGATTTAAAGGAGTCGGCCAGTTGGATAAAGACCTTTAAATATTGATTTGGGTTCTCAGTAGCGAGACCCGTGAATTGGTTCTGCTGCACTAACTGCAGCAAAGATGGTTTTAGTTCGAAGTTGTTGGCATGAATAAGGGGGTTTACTATACTCGAACTAGGCTCCTCTTTAGAGGGTTGGGCAAATTCCTTAAGAGGTCTCCGGTCGCGATTCTCGGCCATAGCTTTCTTAATTCAGATGAGTAAGAGGCGTGTACGAGTGTAACGTTCGGGTTCCGCTAAAGGATCTACTAAGTTTCTGGTACTACGGGTTCTTCGCATTTACCGGCTAATAATGCCTTAGTCAAGACGGTGTAACAAAAGGGTATGAAATTTGACGAAGTTGGTCCCCGGAAACGGCGCCAAAAACTTGATCGCTTTATTCGCAAGGGCACGAATCGCGTCAGAGTAATATAAAAGAATATCGATCCCACAGAGACCAAATCGTCAATCTATCGATTACTATTGTTACAATGTTTATCTAAGGTGGTATAAAAGAGATATTGATGTTGCAAAATAATGGTAAATAAAGAAAATAAATACAATGCCGGTAAAGACAGGTTTGAATGTATTTCACGTCAGTTAAGTGATGTTTCGATTGTCTAAATAGAACTACTTATAAGGCAATATTTTCTACTCTTGAAAAGAATTCATTTAACAAGAACTCTCGCTTTCGCATATTCAGAACCGAGTTTACCCTTACATTAAGGCCTTTTATTGTCACTTATAAAAGTTGTGCAGAACGCTAAAGTAGTAAACTTATTTTTAAGAAATAAGACTCGTAAACTTAGTTGAAAAGTGATTTTGATTTACGCAGGGAGTTTCCTGATTTTAAATCTATCAACGCGTCCGAAAATAGTTTCAAAAATAGTTTTTCCTTAGAGTGATAAAAATTCGTAGTTAACTAAGCCAGGGTGCTTTCGCACTCCTTGATTAGTTAAAACTAACCAAGTTTGTTTTAGAAAACTCAAATTAAAAATCAAAATAGCCTTTAGAGTATTTCTACAGATTCAATATGTGAAACATATCTTTAATCGCGATCCTTACGTTCTAACCATTGAAAGATTTAGCCAGACATGGTAATACCAACAAACGCAACGATATTGATCATGATGAAAAGTTGTTTTAGAATGTGAGGCGTAAAGAACGAGTAAAGCTAGGACAAAAATTAAATAAAGTAAAGCATGGACAGAAATTAAATAAAGTAAAGCGTAGACATAAATTAAATAAAGTAAAGCATAGATAAAAATTAAATAAAGTAAAGTGTGGACAGAAATTAAATAAAGTAAAGTGTGGACAGAAATTAAATAAAGTAAAGCGTAGACAGAAATTAGATAAAGTAAAGTGTAGATAGAAATTAACTAAAGTAAAGCAAGACAAGTAAAATAAATAAAAGCGATTAAATAAGAACCTGCTCCAAACGGAGGCTTTAAATCTGGTACAAGGAAAATAAACCCTTGACTCTGAAGATGAAGACGACAGCAAATCGAAGTGCCCCAACTCAATCTCACTAAGGTGCGATAACCCCCTGATGTGACGGATTACCGCTTTACAAATGATAAATATAGTCTTAGTGTTGCAAACTAAGTTTGATGATTTGGAATGAAATGGAACGACCTATTTATAGAGGAATTTAGCAGCTTGTAAAGACCATGGTGCCCCTCAACTTCTCCTTAGTGGGAACGTGGAATACAAAGGTGGCGCCTGCCATCCCTTCATAGCGCCCGCCATGTGTGGAAATGGGAATGATCTTGGGAACGTGGCGGTTACCTCCTGGTTGAGGGCTGATGAGTCATGGATTCTCCTATAACGGTTGCGATGTGCAACGCCAGGTGTACAATATTTGCTGAAAAATCCTAATTTTTGGTCTTTTTGCTTCGTTTCTTCTAAAAGGGTCCCGAAAGAGCTAACTATATAAAAACAACATAAAAGAGAGCATAACACAAGAAAAATGATAATAAAGTCCTAATAAACATGTGAAATCCGAGTCAAAAACACGGTGTGATTCAGTGTGATCAGTAACCAAGCAAGTTGTTGTAAGGTTTATCAAGAATTAGATTATATGCGGTTATGGTATGCCAAGTAAGATCATTACTAATAATGAATCTAACTTGAATAATAATATGGTGGAAGCTCTTTGCAAAAACTTCAAGATTGCACATCATAATTCTTCTCCCTACAGGCCTAAGATGAATGGGGTTGTTGAAGTTGCAAACAAGAATATTAAGAAGATTATTTAGAAGATAGTTGTGACATAAAAAAATTGGCATGAGATTCTCCCATTTTCTTGCATGGGTACTGTAAGACCCTAATTTTGTCCCTAAGATCCCTCATGGCATCATAACATTGCACTTGGATTGCCTCAAGGATCATAAGCATCTTAGTTCCCCTTGCCCTTGGGTGGGACTCCTTGTGAGTGGTTTGAGATCACCAAGCATGTTTGAATTGTATATCATTTTTTTTCTTATTTTATTTACTAACCAAGAGCATAAAAATATGTCACTAACATCTTTTGTTTGTAGCTTGAGCAATCACCAGGTCAAAAGCTTCAAGGAGATCATTGGTACAAAGACATGGCCAAGAGAAGATGATAGCAAGCATGGCAATGGTTCCCAAAGCTCTCATCCATCAAATATGCCTTCCTAGCATCTCAATTCATCATTTTGATCAAAGCAAGTCAAAGGGTTTGAGTTTTGTGCCCCAAAGAAACCCTAATTCATCTATGCACCACAATGCCTTGCTCTTGAAGCAACCTCAGCCCATGATCAAATACAATCAAGGGAAGTTCTTTAATTCATCATTTCATGCATACTTGAGCTTATTTGAGTGTCCTCCATCATCAATTCATCAAGATATGAGTCATAGACTTGAGAAGTTGATCAGTCAATTCATCTGACCATTTTGAAATGCATTGAGACCTAACTTTTTATGTGTTGGTCAAATGGAGATGATTCCAAACGCAAAAATGTTCTTAAGGACAATATTAACAACTTTCATGTTCATAAAAATTTGATTTGAAGTTTTGAAGGTCATCATCCATTCCAATATGTTATATGTCATTTTGACTGAAACCCTAATTGTGGGTCAACTTCCCAAGAACGTAACTCATTCATATTTTATGATTTTGATGTGGGATAAAATGAATTGGAAAGCTTAAGATGTCTAATTCAAATGTTATGTTGAACAAAATTTCAAAATCTCAAAGGAAATACATGTGATAATGCAAGACATTATAGGTCCTTTTGGGCCAAATGCATTGAAAGGCAAAAAAGTCCAACTTCAAGTGCCCATAACTCTCTCATAAAAAATCCAAATGATTGAAAATTTAAGTCCAGCTTGATTGTCTTGAAAAGCTCTACAACTTTGGTGTTGGAAGGTTTTTCATTTGAGGCTTGCATCATCAAAACAGAAGGGCTTGAACATTGGCCAAATTTGGAAACTTTTCATTGACATGTCTTGCACATCACACTTTAAACTCAAATATCATAAATTTCCACACTCCAAATGGATTTTTTCCCAACATAACAATTGTTCCTTACATCAAGACCTTTCCAACCATTACTCACATGAACATATTTGGATTTGGCAAATGGTATTTTCGAAGAGTTGAACATTTAGGCATAATTATGGAATGCACATGAAATCTTGATACACAAGCAATTGCCATTCAAACTACACGTCCAATTCAACTTGGTTTGTGTTCAGCGTGCATTTGCATCAGCTTTTGGGCTTTGCACGCGCCTGTACAGGCCCATGCATGAAGGATCCAAATTCCATGCACATGAGAATTCACCTTGCTTGCAGTTTGTTTTGCTATAAATAGAAGGGTTCAGCTTCATTCAAACTCAACCTAAAGGCACCTGAAACCCTGCTGAAGTGATTCCCCAACCTCACCAAAGAAGCAATTTCCATTTTTCTTCAAATTTTTCAGATCCAAAATTCAACTTCATCTGGTTGAATTCTTAGATCTAAAGCTTCTAAACCTTCATCATTTATCTCACTGATCTTCTGTTTTGGCAAAGCAAGCAAGGAATTGAGCTCAAGTTACCAGAATTCAAGCTTACTCTTCAACTGGTATTTCATTCGAATCTCATCATCTATTGACCTATTTGCTTAGATCTTGTGTTGGCTGAAGTCCTCTCAATAGAGGCATCATGGTTATGCATTCAATTTTTGAAATCCATTGAGTTCATGATGAACACCAGATTTTACAACCTCTGATTTCTCACACCATGGAAATCTAGAGTGAAAATGGATGGTACAGGGATGTGTAACACCTCAAAATTTGCCCTCCTCTCTTGGGACTAGCTTAGCATATTGCATTTCATTTTTTAGAACATTAGGCATTGCATCTTTGCATATCATGTGGAAACATTGAGCAAGCCATCCTCCCAAGTCTTGATCAGAAGATAAAGAGGTTGAGAGATTCAAGCCTGAGGGTCTCAAGAATTGATCACTAATCATCTGAGGGTTTGTGCTTCAATTAGGGTTTCTTGGTTCCTCAAGGAGATTGATCATCATCTTGGCAATGGTACATCATCATCATCATGGTTTTATCCTCACCAAGAGATTCATTGTGCTTGATCAGTTCCTTGGGATTAGGGTTTTGACCTCTGGTCAACCCTAATCATCTGTCTTATGCCAATCAGGGTTTTGTCAAGGAGATGAGGTCTTCATTGAGAGAGGGATCATCATATGGTTATATTGAGCTTGTGGAGGTTAGGGTTTCATCCTTGGAGTCATTTCATCAAGAGATTGAGGCTCAAATTCATCTATGCATAGCCAATTCATCTATCAACTGCAAAAGTCAACCACAAGTCAACTGATGGATTTGGAGGTGGGAGAGGGTTAGAAACACTTCATTCATGTCCAAACAAGTTTCATTTGACATTTCAAACATCAACATTGAAAAAAATAAAGTCAGATGAAAACTTTCCAAAAATAGAAAGTGACTTGTAATTCAAAATTGCCAAAAATGGAAAGGTTTTCTCCTTAAGATTACATGTCCAAAAATGCTTCAAATTAAATTTTGTCCAACATGAAAGTTGTAGATATTGCTCTCACCTTTCCAAAAAGTCCAAGAACATGAATTTCTCATGTGTGGTTGGCAAGTTATGGATCAATCTTGGTCAAGATAATTTGAACTTCAAGCATGCATAACTTTTGAACCAAAAGGCCAAATGGAGTGGGATTTTTTCCACATTCTTGTTTTGACATGCTTTATCCAATTTAAGCATCAAAGTCCATGAATTTCCATTGCAAAAAAATTTGACTTTTCATTTGAAATTTGGAGGGAAATGTCAAGTTCAAAAATTATTCATTGAATTCACTTCCTAACACTTGCCTTGGTTTCTGCACAGCATTTTGAAGTGAATTGAAGCCTAAAACGTGCACTGTTCCATTGGTATATGCACATGAGGGTGAATTGTAAAATTGGTCATAAAACTTGGTTTTTGCTTAATCTTTTGCATTTTGGCTAATTGTGATTACCAATCTCATTAACAGGACATATAAGAGGCTAATCATAACTGTTTTCTTCATTAGCATAACAGAATTCTGAAATCTAGATCTAGATCCAAAAACTCTTCATTTTTCTCTCTCACTTTTCTCCAATTTTTTGCATAAACTTTGTTTGGTTCTTGATCCAATCATCATCTACTAGCATAATTGGAGTTGTTTGAAGCAAGATCCAAGGGATTTCTTCAAGATTCGAGGACTGTTGAAGCATGTGTTCATCAATGGAAATTGGATTTTCCAGCTAGATCGTGCACAATTAACACTCAAGCCTTCATCCAAATCATCATATGAGAGCTAAGGAACTTTTGTTTTTGCTTGCCAAGGCCTGAATACACGTGTTTCACTTCTGCCATTCAATTGAAGTTAGAATTCGACTTTAATGATTCATGAAATTGATAGATGCATCTGGTAGGTCTTTCATTGGTGATCAATCTGCAATTTAAATCATTGAAATCCATGGAGAAATGAGGTAGTTACATTGATTAGAAGTTTAATGAGTGAAATTTCCATGGCGCGAATCTTTGAATCTAGGATGAATTAGGTTAAATTGATTTGAGATTGTTGTTGTACACTGAAAGATGATTCCAATGGTATAGGTTTTGTCAATTTTGGTGAACTTTTGTTCTTGAGTGTATGAACTGGATGAATCTGATGAAGAACCCTAGAATTTCGTTTCCAGAAAGTCATTTGATCCATTTGCGCGCTGCTTGCATGGATTTTAATGTTTATGTTCATGCATTGGTTGCATGTTATCCTACATGGCGCGATGATTGGCTGATGTTAAAAGGCGCTGCCACATAAGCTTAAGTGAAACGCAGAGTTTCACTTAAGCGCGCCTCAGTTTGAATAACTGGCTGGTTCGAATCCCAGCTGAAGCGCTTCCATATGAGCCTTTTGCATTATTTTCACCTTCTGCCTCCATGTGCTTTCTATGTTTTTTTTTAATTTTTCCCTTCATTCCAAAAACCATAACTCATTGAATATTGATCCAATTGGCATGGGATTTTTTGCATGATGTTCCTCGTGATCTCTACTATTCTTTTATGATTTTTCAAGAAATTGTGCACGCATGGATTTTAATTTTGGCTAGGGATTGTGTGTACATGTGTTTTCTTGACATGCCTTGCCATTTTGATTGTGAAATGATGAGTTTTGATCCAATGAACTTGAAACTTTGCATGCTTAAAATAGACACCTTGTTGGTCATTTTGGTATAGAGTTTGAAGTTTTCTCATTTCTAGTTGATGAGATATGATATGATTAATGTAGGTGTGACAATGTGTGTCACACCTTTGCTTGCTTGACTTGTTGATTTTATTTGCCATGCCAATTCAATGCCAAATGATGTGAACTTTTGCATGATGCTACTTCTGGATGGTAGGATTGCTTGTGATTCTTTATGGAATTTTTGGATGTATTTCCAATTTGTTTGAGATTTTCTCTTCTGGTTGGTCATTTGTGGACTTTTGATGAGTCGTGAACTTAGATGATTTGTGAAATGCTGGATGTTTATCCTATGAGCTTGAAATTTTGCACATTGATTCTAGACACTTTGAAGTTTATCTTGGCTTTGGTTTGATGCATTTATCATGTATGGATTCTGTTTTAGGCTTGTGTGAAGTTGATGCATGAAATTGTGCCCTAATTGAGCTTGTTTTGCCTTGCCTTGCCTTATGGAATTTATTTTCCATGTTTCCACTTGTCCAAATGACTTGAAATTTGGTATGATGATCATGTGATGAATGCTGTTTAGCTATGATTTTTCTTTGGATTTATTGAATCATTTTTGAATTGATTTGGATTGATTCATTCTGTTTTCTTCAATGAGCTTTCAATTTGTACGCCTTGCCTTAAATGCTTTATAAAATGAAATTGGTTGATGATATGAACATGAGACCACTTGGATATTGTTCTAATTTGACTGGACTTGATTTATGCCAATTTTCATGTTCTGTTTTGAATTATTTCTCCCTCTTTGACCCTAGGCCTTGTCCTAGTGGTTTGTGCTTATGTTTGAGTTGTGTTTTCAGGACAAGAAGTATATGGCCTTGAGGAGTTTGATTCATTTGCTCATTTGGATTGATATTTGGTTGATGTTGATTAACATTAAGTTGTTTTGTAGGTGGATTAGCTCCTTTGAGTTGAGCTTGTGCTTTGCCTTGATGCATTGTTGTTTAACTGTGTACAGATGTTGACTATTAACTGTCTGTTTGACTTTTTTGAATTGAATACTAACTGAGCTAGATTGTTTTCAGGTACATTAGTTGCTATAGTTCTTTTGAACTTGCTTTTGCTGTTGCTTGGTTGCTTAACCAATTGAGGTAGAATTCTTTGACTTCATGTAGTCTGGAAGACCTGGCCTGTTACTTGGTCAGGCACCTGTCTGAAGTCCTCCTTAAGAGGCAATGCTTGTGTATGTTTATCTTTGTGCCAAGCAGGAAAAGACCTTTGATAAGGCAATTGGCAGATACAAGAGATGTGCAATCCATCTCCTGCTATTCTATGAGTCATCCCTTTGCTCACACAACTGGTGTTGATGCATTGAGGATATTAACCCAAGATCCTTGTTGAGTCAGTCATAAGTGTAGAAGGGTTCCCACTTTCTGAACCCACACTTTCATTTGTCTGAAGCTCTCCCTGGCCAGGGATAAGAGCTGTGAGGCACACCCCTCACTTCCCATTTCATCTGCTTTACCCTAACTCTCAATATTAGGGTTAAGAGCTAACATCACCCTGATACAGTTGGCTTGCTTTTGCAGCCTAACCCTTGTGTGAGCCCACTTTGTCTGTATATAGTGTGTGCTAATTGTGTATGTTTGCCTTGTTGTGCTTGTATGCTTTGCTTTGCCTGTTTAGGATTAGCTTGCTGCCTGTGCAAGTTAGATAGACAACTCAACCTAGGACCATTGTGGAATACATGAAAACTATTAGGCTCAAGTCAGTCTCCCTTCTAGTTTGTCATTTCCCAATCTCTGGTTAGGAGAAAGTTTCTCCCCTGTTAAGGGGAACTATGTTGCCCTGATCCTCATACCAGATGAGGTACGTAGGCAGGAGGTCGTACGAGATCTCTCCGGGCACCCTTTTTCTTTTTGTGTGTGTTTGCTTGACAGTTGCTAGGCTCGAGTTCCCGACTCTTTAGTAACTTGTTATCTGTTATCCTTCTTGTGTGTTAGGAGATGGATGTAAGCCCAGCGATTGGCATTCCATATCCTATTGTTGTGTGCTTGGAGTTCGATATAAGTCCAGCAATTGGCATTTGGTTTCCAGTGTGGGTTTGTTTGGTTCGGAGTCTGATGTAAGTCCAGCGATTGGCATTCGGTCTCCATGTTTGCCTGTTTGCGTGTGTTTTGTTTCGGCGTGCGTGAGCCGAACTACGGTAGCTCTGATTCTCATTCTAGATGAGATACGTAGGCATAGGATGCGATATCCTAGCGAGCCCTTTCCCTCTTATCCCACCTGTGTTGTTTCCAGTGTGTGTGTGATGTTTGTGAGCAGTTTTAGCAACCTTTCTTCTATCTTTTTGAGCGTGGATCCCGTCGAGTACGACGGATGCTTAGGGGTGCTAATACCTTCCCTTCGCATAACCGACTCCCGATCTCATCTCTTTGGTCACGAGACCATGTCTTTTCCAGGTTTACTTCGAGCATTTCCTTTCCCTCTTTGGGATAAATAACGCACGGTGGCGGCTCTGTTTGTTTTGTTTTAGCCCGCCGGTTGCTTTTCGCGGATGCGACAGCTGGCGACTCTGCTAGGGACTATAAAAGTTGACCTATTGCTGGTCCATCTTCCCTAAGCGAGTCATTCATAGCGCTCTCTAGGATAGGGTTTGGTTGCTTTGTTGTTTCATTTATTGCATTCATTTATTTATTGTTTGCATTTATGTTTGCATTCATCATATATTCATCTGTGTTGTGCTGTGCTGTCTCTCTGTTGGGATGGGAGTTACTTGAGGTAAAAGGCCCAATACCCAGGCTATGAGTGAAATCTATGAAACCTAGGAATAAAGTGATTCATGGGAAGCGGGTGGTATACGTCACTTAGCGGAACATTGACATCACGAGCAGTTCAGACCCTGATGGGATATTATCGTTACATACTTCGGGTGTGTATATGATGATATTCTGTGAAAGGTTATTTATGTTGCGTTTCTCTCGACCTTACCCTGGCCTAGATGACACCCGTGAGTGGGGAGGAATGATCTTTATTACAGGTACAATTGGTGACTGTGTTGGTGACTATTGGTTCAGCCGTTGATTAGAGTTCTATTTATAAGTCGGATTTATGGATATTTATTTCTGAGACGCCGGAATTCTGTCAGGGATATTTATCAGTGGGGATCCGTTTATTTCAGGATTCCCCAGGCTGTTTCAGAGGGTCTTGTGGTTGTCTGTTCAGAGGATCTCTGGTGATGATGGTGATGTATCATTCCGTTCCGTTTATTTCGGAACCCTCAAGTCGGATTTCTGGTTACTCAGTACCGCAGATGGTTGTGATCAGTTCAGAGATCAGGGCTGTAACTCAGAGCAACAGATGTTCAGATGACTTGGAGGATGGCACTGTGCATTGCATCCATACATCTACATCATTTTGCATTCATCTGCATCTAACCTACGTCTAGCCATATGGGGAATATTATTGATTGAGAATCTGGTTGAGCGACATCCTGAATGTCAGAATGTGGATGTCAAAATATTATCTGTCTCGATGAAACCAGGATCGAAAGATAGAATGTTACTCATATGGATAAACGTTGCATTCATGCATGATCATAATAACCTGTCTTCTGTTTTGCAGGTGTCAGTTGCTAATGTGCTTGATTGTTTCAGGAATCATTGCTCGTGCTCGTAGAGTTGTACCTTTGCACTCAACACGTCCTCACAGATATTTCACCAGGCGCAACACACCTAGGCTGATGGATCTACCAAATACAGATGTTCTCGAGTTGAAGGAGAAGATGAATGAGTTGATTAACATCATGCAAGGGTTTGCAGTCGGGCAAAAAGCACTGGCTGATAAGGTTGAGAAGCTTGAGCGGGCTTCAGCTGCCAATAGCGGTGTCAACATGGATGGTGTCTCCAACCAGGGCCTTGGTGGTTCTAGGGAAGGCGGAAGGAGGACGACTGTGGGTGTAGTGAACAATGCTGGTGGTTTTGGTGCTGCCACAGGGGGTCAACCTGGTCCGACGGGTCATAATATGAAGGACAGTCTGTTTCCTCCGTTCTTTGGGGTTGAGGATGATAGGGAGGAAGACAGAGAAGTTGATCAATTCTCAATGCATAATGAGCCGTTTGGGCAGTACGGTGTCCAACCACCGAATAAAGAAATTCAGTTGTTGGCGGAGAAAATCAAGGCTCTAGAAAGCTATGCCACTCCCGGGGTTGTGAATATGTCGAATATGGGGCTGGTTGAGGGGATTGTGATCCCACAAAAGTTCAAGGCGCCCGCATTTGATAAATATAATGGAAGTTCCTGCCCAGAAAGTCACCTTCAGGCTTTTGTCCGCAAGATTTCTGCATATACAATGGATCAGAAGCTTTGGATGTACTTCTTCCAGGACAGTCTGTCTGGAGGATCCTTGGAGTGGTACACCAAGCTGAAGTCTTCTGACGTTAAGAGCTGGCAAGATCTTGGCGATGCCTTCTTTAAACAGTATCAATTCAATGCTGATATGGCTCCTAGTCGTACCCAGCTGCAGGGTATGTCTCAGAAGCATAACGAGGGGTTTAAAGAGTATGCTCAAAGGTGGAGGGAGTTGGCTGCCAGAGTTCAACCTCCTTTGGTGGACAGAGAGATGTCAGATTTGTTTATGGGTACCCTGCAGGGGGTTTTTGCTGAAAGGATGGTGGGTTGTCCCGTCAGTGGCTTTGCAGACATAGTAGTGGCTGGGGAGAGAATTGAAAGTTGGCTAAGAATGGGGAAAATACAGGGAAATGCTCCGTCATCTGGAGTAAAGAAGCTATTTGGGAACGGTCAGCGCAAGAATGAGGGAGAATCAAGTGCTGTGTATGCTCAGAGAGGACACCGTAGGGATCGTTGCTACCAGCACACTGCTGCAGTAACCACCCTTGCTGGTAATCAGTCGGTACAACAGCAACGTCAGCCACCTCAACAGAGAGCACAGAGAGCCGTGTACCAAGTGAGGGGAAAAAGGATTGATCGTCAGTTTGATAAGCCGCCCGTGACATATGCTGTTCTGTTTAAGAAGTTGATGGATCTTGGGTTGGTTCAGCCAAGGACGATGGTTCCGTTAAGATCAGATCAGAGGCCTCCTAATTATGATGAGAACGCCCAGTGTGAATTCCATTCTGGTACACCAGGGCATAACATTGAGGGCTGTAGAGCTTTTAAGCATGTTGTCCAGGATCTGGTAGACTCCAAGGCCATCAATTTTGCACCATCACCGAATGTTAATGCTAATCCCATGTCGGCGCATGGTCAGGCGATGGTGGGTGCAATTGCTGAAAATTCGGATCACGCCTTTGCGGTAGGTGAAGAGACTGATAGTGACTGCGAGTTTGATTGTTGGATAAAACCGTGCGTACCAGGGATGGAGATCCAGAACTGGAAGGCCTGAAAAGATCATCACTGTCACTCATTCTGAAGAGTAATATTTCTGTTTTTCAATTCTGTTTGCATGAAAGCCATACGTTTTGCCCGAAACGTAATGGTTCATTGTAAGGGTCATCTCATGTGTTTCATTGTGTAACATTTTGCATCATTAATAAATGGATGTTTTTGTAATTAAAAGCGGTGTTCCCTGTTTTTCATTTATTTTTGCAGTTTAAAAAACAAATAAAAATGGCAATGTTTGTTTTCATTTTTCCCTTCTCTTTTGATTTGTCTCGTTCCGACTTCAAAACAATAATCCTCCGGATCTCATTGATAACAATCATATTACACCTCTGTATGACTTCGACAATCCGATCTATCATGCCGAAGAAGAAGGCGAAGAAGATTGTGATCTGCTGGAAGATTAACCAGGTTGTTGAAACAAGAGGAGAAGGTGATTCAGCCGCATGAAGAGCGAGTTGAGATCGTTAATCTGGGCACCGCCGAGGTCGGAGAGGAAGTGAAAGTTGGTTCCGCCTTCGAGGCGAGTGTCAAGAGTGGAGGTGATGCCATTCGGTGTCAAGAACGCCGGTGCCACGTATCAGGGTAACTTTGTTTCATGATATGATTCATCATGAAATTGAATGTTATGTTTATGACATTATAGCAAAATCCCCAAACAAAAGAGGGGCATCTGGCAGATCTGGCCAAGTTGAGTAGACCAGTTGAGACAATTCAAACTGAGGTTGAATCCGAATAAGTGCACTATCAGAGTGCGGTCCGGTAAGCTGTTGGGGCTTATTGTAAGGGAAAAAGGAATCGAGGTTGATCCTGCTAAAAAAAAAAAAAAGAAAGAAGAAAGAAAAACAAGAAGTGCCTGAACCGAGAACGGAAAAAGAGGTTTGTGGTTTCTTAGGTAGATTGAACTACAATTCACGGTTCATATCTCATCTAACAGCCACGTGTGAACCCATATTCAAGATGTTGGAAAAAAAGAGATCAAACGGTTAGGTGAAATAATGATTGCCAAGAGGCATTGAAAGATAAAAGCATAAGTTGCAGGAACCTCGGATTCTGATGCCTCCTGTGGAAGGAGCAATTGTCAATTCTGTACTTGATGGCCTTCGAGGGGTCTACAAGGTGTATTGGGTCAGCATGACGAGTCTTGTCGAAAAGAGCATGCAATTTACCTTAGCAAAAAGTTTACCGACCGTGAAACAATACATTCACTGCTCGAGAAAACTTGTTGTACTTTGGCATAGGCTGATCGCCGACTGAGACAGTATATGCTGGTTTATACCACTTTGTGGATGTCCAAGATGGATTTGATCAAGTACATATCTGAGAAGCCAGAATTGACCGGACGGGTTGCGAGAGGGTAGATGATTTTTGAATGATGTGATATTCAGTACACTTCTCAGAAGGTAGTCAAGGGGAGTGTATTGTCTGATTACCTCGCCCAGCAACCCCTTGAGGATTGTCAACAGGTGAGGTTTGAGTTCCCTGATGAGGACATCTTGAGGTGCTCAAATCGAAAGATTGAGAGTAACCGATCCCGGAGGAGAGGCCTGACCCTGAATCCGAATGGATTCTGATGTTTGATGGGGTCGTTAACGTGAATGGTAGCGGTGCTGGTGCTGTTTTGGTTATGCCGAAAGGATCCCACATTCCTTTTGATGCCCGGCTAACATTTGAGTGCACCAACAACGTGGCTGAATACGAAGCTTGCATATTGGGGATTGAAGAGGCGATTGATTTGAGAATCAAGAACCTTGTTATATATGGAGATTCAGCTCTGGTTGTGAATCAGGTTAACGGAAAATGGTATACGCATCAATCTCATTTAGTTCCATACCGGGACTATACGAGGAGGTTGTTGACGTTTTTCACCAAGGTGGTATTGCATCATGTGCCTAGAGAGGAGAATCCTTTGGCAGATGCTTTGGCTACTCTGGCCGCCTTGATTAAGGTGAAATGGTGGAATCAGTTCCCCAGTGTGGAGGTGGGACGTCTGGATAGACCGACTTATGTGTTTGTTGTTGACACAGCGCCTGATGATGAGAAGCCGTGGTATTACGATATCAAGCGCTATCTAGAAACTCAAGAGTATCCTGAGGGAGCATCCAAGAAGGACCGAAAGACTCTGCAGAGGTTGGCCATGGTGTTCTATTTGAACAAGGATGGGATTCTGTACAAGAGAATTTTTGATTGGGTTTTGCTCAGATGCGTTGATGACAAAGAAGCAAGCCAATTGATGAAAGAGGTTCACGAAGGATCGTTCGGTACCCATGCCAGTGGGAATGCAATGGTGAAGAAGCTGCTGAGAGCAGGTTATTATTGGATGACGATGGAGGCCCAATATTTCAATTTCATGCGGAAGTGTCATAAATGCCAGATTTATGCTGACAAGGTGCACGTGCCTCCAAATCTGTTGAGTTTGATGTCGTCTCCATGGCCGTTCGCTATGTGGGGCATTGATATGATTGGAAAGATTGAGCCTACGGCTTCGAATGGGCACCGGTTCATATTAGTGGCTATTGATTACTTCACCAAGTGGGTGGAAGCAACTTCGTATACGAACGTGACGAAGCAGGTCGTTGCCAGATTTCTCAAAAGAGACATCATTTGCATATATGCGGTTCCCGAAAGAATCATTACTGATAATGGTTCTAATTTGAATAATAAGATGATGGCAGAACTGTGCCGGGAATTCAAGATCGAGCATCACAATTCTTCTCCTTATCGTCCGAAGATGAATGGGGCGGTTGAGGCAGCCAATAAGAATATTAAGAAGATTGTGCAGAAGATGGTTGTGACCTATAAAGACTGGCATGAGATGTTACCGTTTGCATTGCATGGGTATCGAACTTCGGTGCGTACATCTACTGGGGCAACGCCTTTCTCGTTGGTATATGGAATGGAAGCGGTGCTACCGGTTGAGGTTCAAATTCCTTCTTTGAGAGTCCTGATGGACGTGAAATTGCAAGAGGCTGAATGGGTAAGGACCCGGTACGAAGAGTTAAGCCTGATTGAGGAAAAGAGGCTGGCGGCCATTTGTCATGGGCAGCTGTACCAGCAACGGATGAAGCGTGCTTTTGATCGAAAGGTGCGACCCCGGGTATATCACGTGGGTGATATGGTGCTGAAAAGGATCCTTCCTCCTCAAAACGATCGTAGGGGCAAGTGGACACCCAATTATGAAGGTCCATTCGTGGTCAAAAAGGTTTTCTCTGGTGGAGCCTTGTTGCTAATGACCATGGATGGCGAAGATTTTCCATCCCCTGTGAATGCGGACGGAGTTAAAAAATACTTCGTATAAAGAGACCCGCTGGACGAAAAGAGTAAAATAGTCCAGGCAAAAATGGGCATCCCGGCGAACCAAAAAAAACAGAAAGAAAAGGTTCGGGCAAAAATTAGGGATAAAAAGAAAAATTGTACACCCGGTAAGTCGAAAACCTGAAAAGGCGGCTTGGGCAAAAAAGGGTATCCCGGTGGACTGAAAACTCGAAAGGGCGGTCCAGGCAAAAGAGGGATTGAAACGAACAACTGCGTCTGGCATGATCGTTTGCTTTGGTTAAGGCACATGGATTTTTCCTTTTGTGCGCAATTACCTCTTTTCAGGAATTGCTTCCTTTGTATTGCTCAACTTGAGCCACACCTTTTCAATTAATAAAATGCATATTCAGTCAAATAATTTTGTTTTTGTTTTCATTACCGCTTTGATTGCGAAAACATCCAATTGTTTGTGATAAAGAATCTTTGCATTTTAAGACATACAGGTCCTTTCCAATGCATGTTTATAAGATTGGAAATTTGAAATCTTATTCGGAAGGTTGAGTGACCCAAGTGTTGAAATCTCGACACGCCTGGGGCACGGTTTTATCTGACGATCTCTTTTGCAGGTGCTGTTAGATCTTTTCACTCACTTGCAGGTTGTGATGTGGAAGCTTTTGATAAAAGAATCCCCAAGGAGTCCAATCGGGGACGAATGAATGGAAGAATGGTGAAAAAGGCGACGAGAGACGTACGACGATCCTGGATATTAATCAAGAAGACTCTTCAAAGTCTGAAGATTAAAAAAGTTTGTATCCAATCCCAGGAGTTCGCTCTTCGTAGAGTACGGAGCAGTCGAGAATACAAGGTGATGAATCAGAAAAGTCCAGACGAGTCTGGGAGTTCTCAAAATAGGAAAGCTGTCATTGGAGTTGGATATGGAATAGCTTGGTTCGACGAGTCGACGGGTGGTCAGTACCAAAAATTCCTCATCTCCCCAAGCAGAGTCGGGATTGTTGCATCCCCAGCAGATCCAAGGTATGTGTCTTTCCTAGCAGGGTCAGGATGGTTATCATCCCCAGCAGGTTGGAGATTGGTATTTCCTCAGCAGCCAGGCCTGAAGGTTGCTATTTCCCTGTAGCGGTGTATTCGTCACTTTTTGATTTATTGATTAAATCAAAAGCAAAGCATACAATGAATCGAGTCGCCACCGCACTTTTATTTATCTAAAGGACTGGCTAAAAAGCGAACAAAAGCCTAAGAAGTTTTACACATAGAAAACTAATGAAAAGATCAGAGAGTCTAGGTAAGGGGTAAATTACGCAATGGGAAGGAGTTAGGCACCCAAAACGTCCTAGGTACTCCTAGGGAGCCCTTTTCACACTTGTTGTACTAAATTGTTATTTGTTATGAAATATTTATTGTGAAAACATGAATGGGATGATGAGAAAAGAATATACAATTTTTATTGTTTTTGTGTTTGAACGGATGAACCCGTTGCCTAAGTACCTTTCCATAAAAGGTAAAGGATCAAAACGCCGTAGTTCGGCTAAAAGATTTCCAAAAGTTAGTGGATTCAATTATAAACACAAGCCCTAAGGTCTTACGTTATCCACAGGAGAAAACTCAACCTTATGAAACAACAAGTCCACCATGTGAGAAAAGCTTCAACTTGCTAGTGAGGGGTTAACCCTATAATAAGCAAGGAAGACTTACAATTCAATCAACTAAGGACAACTAGGTGAGATTAACATCAACCAATTAGGATAAATCAAACCTATGGCTAATGTATGAAAACTCAGTAAGAATGGACAAAGCCACAAAACAATTGAATGGGTGGAGTTAATTGATTATGATTATTCACAAAAGGAGGGTCAGAGTATGATTAAGATTGATTCAAAGAAGTATTATGAAATGGAGTTTGAAAAGTCAAGGACTTAGGGTCCAGGTTTCTAATTTGAAAGCATGAAGATGTTTGCACAATATTTATCTCATGTTTTGAAAGCAATGTGTGAAAAGGTTTAGGACAAAGAGGGATGAATGGATGAAGATGGAGTGTTAAACTTCCTAGAAGGGTTCACCTCTTGAAATCATATAGAAGATGATTCAAGTGTGTCCTTTGGAATAGGCAATGAGCAATAACAAAGAAGCAAAGCAAAAGAAGAAAGTCAACCAAAGCGGATACCGGATGCCAATCACTGGACTTATACCAATCTCCTAAAACAAAACTGGATATCAGAGGCCACTCTATGGACTTATACCAATCTCCTCAACAAAGAAATAAAAAGTGGATACCGGATGCCAATCTATCTGGACTTATGCCAATCTCCAACATAACAAAGCAAACACTTGGATGTCAGATGCCAATCTATCTGGGCTTACTCTAACCTCCAACATATGATCATGGGAAAACAAATGCCAAATTACACGGACTTACAATTGCATCCTCACATACAACAAACAAATGCATCAGGCCAAGAGAAGATGAGTGGCCAATGAAATGGTCTTATACTCACTTCCATATCGTAGGAACAATGGCCAATGAATGGTCTTACAATTGTCCTCAATGGGCAAACAACAAAGATATGTCACAAAGACAAATGAAATGATCATGCACTAATGAGCAATTAATGATGATAAATGCACAAAGCATGCAAGCAGACATGTACAAATGAACTAAGTAATCAATCAACCAAAGTCATTTAGCACACTCTATAACCAAGCATCAGGCTCATACAAAGGGTTAGGCATTGAAGCCAACTGGAATAGGGTTAATGGTGCTCTTAACCTTGACATTGAGAGCCAAGGTGAAGCAGATGAAAGGATGTGAGGGGTGTGCCTCATTGCTCTTATCCCTGGTCGGGGAGAGCATTGAATATCAGAAGGTGTGGGAGTTCAGAAAGTAGGAACTCTCTCCACAGGTTATTGACTCGATAGATCTTGAGCTTTTACTCACTATGCATCAACACATGTGGTGTGAGCAAGGTGAGTGACACACAGAATAGTAGGAGATAGGCTACATATCTCTTGTGTTCTACCAATTTCCTTATTCAAAGGACTTTTCCTGCTTGGGGACAAAAGTAAACAAGCACAAACATCGCCTCTTAAGGAGGACTTCAGACAGGTGCCTGGCTAGGTAACAAGCCAGGTCTTCCAGACTACATGAAGAAGAAAGTGCTATACCTCAATGCAAATGCTATCAAGCAAAGCAATGCAAGTTCTCAAAGAACTATTAGCAACTATGGTACCTGAAACCAATCAAATATAATCAGTATACCAATCACAAGATCAAAACAAACAGCTAAGAACCAACAGACAACACAATCAATCTCATGTGCAAAGCACAAAGCTCAAAGCAAGTGAGCTAAGCATCCTACAAAACAAACAAGTTAGCTCATAACAATCAAATAAACCAAACTCAATCAACTTGCATTAATCTCCTTAAAGCATTTGCTTCTTAACCTGAAAAGAAAACTCAAACATGAGAAGCAAGACCACTAGGACAAGCCTAGGGTCAAAAGGAGGTGAAAAATTCAAAACAGCAAGTGAAAAATGATCAAAACCAAGATTAATCCAACAAGAATAGAATCCAATTGGCCTCATATCAAAACTATGCACCAAATCCATTTCATGAACAAAACATGTCAAACTAGGCAAGATTGCAACACATTGGAGCCAACATAATGATCACAATCAAATCCATACCAAATTAGCTCAATAAATTCCAAGAAAAATCATGCTTAAATAGGACACGTTCAATGAACATCACACCAAATTTTATGCTATTTGGACAAGAGGAAATATGGAAATCAAATTCATGAAGCCATGGTATACAAATACAAGCTCAAACAATGCCACAAATCATGTATCAACTTCAAATGAATGCAAAACAGAATTGGCATAAGATAAATGAACCACTCCAAAGCCAAAATGAAGTTAAACATGTCAAGAATCAATCCACAAAGATTCAGCTTCATATGATAAGGCATGAGAATTTCACAAGTCATGTAAAAACATATATCATAAGAAGGTCAACAATTGGTCAAACAGGGGAGAAATTACCAAACAAATAGGAAATGCATTCAAAACTTTCAGGAAAATTCACAAGCATTCTCAACATTCACAAGTATCTTCATGCAAAAATCCAGACCATTTTGAGTCAAATAACCATGGTAACAAAAATCAAGAAGTTGGACATGAATGGTGTGACACCAATTGTCACACCTCTACTCAAAAAATCATATCTCATCAACCAGCAATGATAAAATCACAAACTCTACACCAAAATGACCATGAACATGTCTAGTTTAAGCACAAAAAATTTGAGAGGCATTGGATTAAGTATCAACTTTTCACAAGAAAAATGGTAAAGCATACACAAATTTGACACACATGAACAAACCCTAGTCCATTTAAAAATCCACACATGCATAAATTCTGGAAAAATCACCATAAAAAACTAGAGATCAAGAGGAGCATTTCACAAAAAATCCCACATTATTTGGACAAGTATTGGAAGGGTTATGAATTTTCTAAGATCATCATGTGAAATGAAATAAAAATTGAAAAGAAAATGAAATAAAATAAATTTAAATACGGATAATGGCATTTCCGTAAATAAGCGGCCACTTAAGTGAAACGTCGCGTTTCACTTAAGGGCGTGTCAAGCAGCGATTGGTCTCATGGCCAGAAAACGCGAAAAACATGCAAACACATGGGATTGAAGATCAAACACGATTTTGGGTTGGAAAAAAATTAGGGTTTATGCAACATTCAAGGTGTTCTTCATCCAGATTTCCAGCTAGAACAAATTGTAACCAAAATCAACAAACGATATACCAATGTGTTCATCTCCTAGTGCTCATCAATAATCCAACCTTGGTTTTCCCTAATTCGAGCTAACATGGAAGAAACAAGCAACATAACATTTGACAACCAAACTTCATTTCAACATTTCTCTCTTAATACTCAATGATTTTTCACGATTTAAAGTTCATTGAACTCAGCATGGCAAGATCTATTCAAAGCATCTCACTATTTTAACAATGGCAAGGTTCGAATTCCTACCTGATTTGAAGAACAGGGATGGATTCGTGGTTCTTTGCCCGTGACAAGCTGAAACAGAAGCGCCTTGCGGTTCCAGGTGATGAAGGGAGGAGTGTTGAAGGTTCAGTTGCTTTGATTTCAGCTCAAAAGCTCAACTGCCATGGAAGAGGTTCAATGGAACAGTGCTGGTTTTGCTTGAACAGTTGGGAAGTTATGCTTGCAAAAGCTTCAAGAATGATGGCAAGTGATGAATCAATGAACAATAGCACGAGCTCTTTGGCAATTTTTCAGAAAAAATCAGGATGAAGAATTGAGAGAGTTTTTGAGAGAAAAAAGTTTGGATCTGAGTTTTTGTAAATTGTGGCTAGGGTTTTCAGTCAGAAACATGCCATATATACTCCTAATTAACAATGCCTAAACATGGTTAGTGAAATGGTAAATGCCATTAGCTAAAATGGAGGTGTTTTGGACAATTGGTAAAATCACTCATGTTGCATGTGCATGGCATGCTACAGTGCGAAAATTGGGCTCAGCAAACTCCAAATATGGTTTTTAATCAAGTGTAATTGGTAGAATGTGTAGAAAATGTTTAAAATGAAAAGTCACTTTTTACCCCACCCATTTTAATTCAAGTCACTTGAAAAAAAGCCATTTTGATTGGATGATTTTTGATGGAATGTGATGAAGGATTTGGATAGAGCATGTCAAATGTGACTTGTAGCAAAAAACCTCACTCAATTTGGCCAAATGGTTCAAGAGTTATGCCACTTTGAAGTTCAAAAATTCTTGAGAATGATTTGATCATAACTTGCCAACCACACATGAGAAATGAGTGTTCTTGGACTTTTTGGAAATGGGAGAACAAGATCTTCAACTTTCATGTTGGACAAAAATTCATTTGAAGCCTGTATGGTGAGGTAATTTTGAGGAGAAGAACTTTCCATTTTTGGCAATTTCCAATTATAGGTCGACTTATTATTTTTGGGAACTTTTCACCTGACCTCAAATTCTTCAATGATGATGTTTGACATATTATATGAGGCTTATATGGACATGAATGAGACCTCTCAAACCAATTCCCACCATCAAATCACTGATTAGATGTATAGTTGACCATAGTTGACTTTGCTAGGGTTTTGGTTGACTGAACCATGTTCTGATGAATTCCAAGCCCCTACCCCTTGAGATCTTGATTCAAAATGATATCACAACTCAAATGAACTTCTTATGAATGATCATGGGGCCCAAATTCTTCAAGAATGGCCACCATCCATTGCTCAATGGCTGTTTTTGACTGATTTGACCTAGCTTGCTTCATCTGCAAGTAACATGGTTAGATGACAATATTTTTGTACTTTTGGTTAGTAAACAAATGAAAAGCAATGATATACAAATGTAATACATGCTTGGTGATCAAGAACCACACTCACAAGATAACCCACCCACTAGGAGGGAAGCAAAGGTGCACAAAGATCCTTGAGGCAATGATATGGTATGATATGATGCTATGAGGGATCTTAGGGACAAAATTGGGGTCTTACATTCCCAGCGGAGGCATCTGCGGGTGTTGGTTTCCCCAAGCAAGAGTCGGGATTGATATTTCCCAGCAAGTCAGAGACCGTTGTTTCCCCACAGAGTGCGTTGGTGGTTCCTTCCCTAGTGATGTCCCCAAGTGGATCGGGTGCAGAGGAGGTTTTCCCCAGCAAGGGTTGCCTATTTCCCAGCAGCAGTGCTATTCCCTAGCAGGGTGGAGATCGGAGTGTTGTCGAGTTCCTCAGTAGAGTGCCTCGAGCTCCTCAGAGGAGTCCCTGGAGGGGGATACTTTTTCATGCATTCATCATGTAGATAAGCATAGCATATTGCATAATAAATCGCGTAGCATTTCTATAATTGTGGAGCATTACGCTAAAAATCATGCATCATCATTGCAAGCATAGGCTAGTCTCAAGCCGTGGTTATCGTTTGAGATTTGGTTTCACCAAGGTGAAGATGCTGCTCAAGCCGTGGTTACCGTTTGAGGAGTGGTTTTGCTAGTTGGGAAATCAGCAGCATTGCAAGTATCAGTTATTCGAGTCGTGGTTACCGCTTGGGGTTTGGTTTCTCCGGATGGTGAAGATGTTACTCTGAGGAGATTAGCATCATGACGTCAGGTTAGCAATGTTCCCCAGTAGTACGATATTGGAGGAAATTTTTCCGTCGGGCGGAGATGGAAATAAAATCAAAGGACGTTACGCGATCAGCGCGAAAATAAAGTTCAATTGGAGAAAAGGAAGTGTTGCGGCATTTTCTGGAGAGCGGGGTTCAAATGGAGATTGGAGTTGAAGATTATATCCGGGATGAGGTCCTTAGGATTATCTTCTGTTCATGTGTCACCTAAGACTTTGGGCCGAGGCTGATAGAGGTCGTTATGGGTGTCTTCTGAGGAAAAGATGCACATGTTACCTTCCTTTTGTGAAGGTGTACCCTCTGATATGTCGCCATCAGAGTGGTGTTTTGGTGTTATTTCCGACGTTGCCAGCGGAATTATCACAAGTTTCTGGAGAACGGGGTTCAAATGGAGAAAAGGAAGTGTTGCGGCATTTTCTGGAGAACGGGGTTCGAATGGAGAAAGGGAGACACAGGGTGTTTTCTGGAGAACGGGGTTCACAATGGCGTTCGCAAGTTATCTTCAGGCGACTGGGGTTCAAAATGGAGAGTGGGGTTCATTATTTGGAAAACAAGGCTACTATGGAGTTGTCGGGGTTCAACCGCGGTGATCCGGGATCATTCGCGCAAAAGAAAATGTTTGTTCGGGGTTCAAGAAAACGAAAAATAGGAAATCATCAGAAAGTTTTGGGGTTCAAGAAAAGTCAAAAAAAGTAATAATAATCCCCCGCGGATAGGTGGTGTTCAGGCCATAGTTATCCCTGTGTTGCCATTTATTTTGGTATACAGGTCAAGATTCTGTTTCGGTGTTCAGGTCGACTTTCTCCGTACCAGACGGATGTTTCTTTCGAGATTGTGTCTTCGACGATTCTGACCGGCACTATTAATTATTTTCCCATCAGAGTGCAAATTGTTCGTCTGTTCTTGGTATTCAATCACTCTTCACCCTGATCATCTGAAAGTTGAGGCTATTCATATCGACAGGTTCATAGTGGATTGAATAGGGGCAGCTGTAACACCTCAAAATTTGCCCTCCTCTCTTGGGACTAGCTTAGCATATTGCATTTCATTTTTTAGGACATTAGGCATTGCATATTTGCATATCATGTGGCAACATTGAGCAAGTCATCCTCCCAAGTCTTGATCAGAAGATAAAGAGGTTGAGAGATTCAAGCCTGAGGGTCTCAAGAATTGATCACTAATCATCTGAGGGTTTGTGCTTCAATTAGGGTTTCTTGGTTCCTCAAGGAGATTAATCATCATCTTGGCAATGGTACATCATCATCATCATGGTTTTATCCTCACCAAGAGATTCATTGTGCTTGATCAGTTCCTTGGGATTAGGGTTTTGACCTCTAGTCAACCCTAATCATCTGTCTTATGCCAATCAGGGTTTTGTCAAGGAGATGAGGTCTTCATTGAGAGAGGGATCATCATATGGTTATATTGAGCTTGTGGAGGCTAGGGTTTCATCCTTGGAGCCATTTCATCAGGAGATTGAGGCTCAAATTCATCTGTGCATAGCCAATTCATCTATCAACTACAAAAGTCAACCACAAGTCAACTGATGGATTTGGAGGTGGGAGAGGGTTAGAAACACTTCATTCATGTCCAAACAAGTTTCATTTGACATTTCAAACATCAACATTGAAAAAAATAAAGTCAGATGAAAACCTTCCAAAAATAGAAAGTGACTTGTAATTCAAAATTGCCAAAAATGGAAAGGTTTTCTCCTTAAGATTACATGTCCGAAAATGCTTCAAATGAAATTTTGTCCAACATGAGAGTTGTAGATCTTGCTCTCACCTTTCCAAAAAGTCCAAGAACATGAATTTCTCATGTGTGGTTGGCAAGTTATGGATCAATCTTGGTCAAGATAATTTGAACTTCAAGCATGCATAACTTTTGAACCAAAAGGCCAAATGGAGTGGGATTTTTTGCCACATTCATGTTTTGACATGCTCTATCCAATTTAAGCATCAAAGTCCATGAATTTCCATTGCAAAAAAATTTGACTTTTCATTTGAAATTTGGAGGGAAAAGTCAAGTTCAAAAATTATTCATTGAATTCACTTCCTAACACTTGCCTTCGTTTCTGCACAGCATTTTGAAGTGAATTGAAGCCTAAAACGTGCACTGTTATATTGGTATATGCACATGAGGGTGAATTGCAAAATTGGTCATAAAACTTGGTTTTTGCTTAATCTTTTGCATTTTGGCTAATTGTGATTAGCAAACTCATTAACAGGACATATAAGAGGCTAATCATAACTGTTTTCTTCATTAGCATAACAGAATTCTGAAATCTAGATCTAGATCCAAAAACTCTTCATTTTTCTCTCTCACTTTTCTCCAATTTTTTGCATAAACTTTGTTTGGTTCTTGATCCAATCATCATCTACTAGCATAATTCGAGTTGTTTGAAGCAAGATCCAAGGGATTTCTTCAAGATTCGAGGACTGTTGAAGCATGTGTTCATCAATGGCAATTTGATTTTCCAGCTAGATCGTGCACAATTAACACTCAAGCCTTCATCCAAATCATCATATGAGAGCTAAGGAACTTCTGTTTTTGCTTGCCAAGGCCTGAATACACGTGTTTCACTTCTGCCATTCAATTGAAGTTAGAATTCGACTTTAATGATTCATGAAATTGATAGATGCATGTGGTAGGTCTTTCATTGGTGATCAATCTGCAATTTAAATCATTGAAATCCATGGAGAAATGAGGTAGTTACATTGATTAGAAGTTTGATGAGTGAAATTTCCATGGCGCGAATCTTTGAATCTAGGATGAATTAGGTTAAATTGATTTGAGATTGTTGTTGTACACTGAAAGATGATTCCAATGGTATAGGTTTTGTCAATTTTGGTGAACTTTTGTTCTTGAGTGTATGAACTGGATGAATCTGATGAAGAACCCTAGAATTTCGTTTCCAGAAAGTCATTTGATCCATTTGCGCGCTGCTTGCATGGATTTTGATGTTTATGTTCATGCATTGGTTGCATGTTATCCTACATGGCGCGATGATTGGCTGATGTTAAAAGGCGCTGCCACATAAGCTTAAGTGAAACGCAGAGTTTCACTTAAGCGCGCCTCAGTTTGAATAACTGGCTGGTTCGAATCCCAGCTGAAGCACTTCCATATGAGCCTTTTGCATTATTTTCACCTTATGCCTCCATGTGCTTTCTATGTTTTTTTTAATTTTTCCCTTCATTCCAAAAACCATAACTCATTGAATATTGATCCAATTGGCATGGGATTTTTTGCATGATGTTCCTCGTGATCTCTACTATTTTTTTATGATTTTTCCAGAAATTGTGCATGCATGGATTTTAATTTTGGCTAGGGATTGTGTGTACATGTGTTTTCTTGACATGCCTTGCCATTTTGATTGTGAAATGATGAGTTTTGATCCAATGAACTTGAAACTTTGCATGCTTAAAATAGACACCTTGCTGGTCATTTTGGTATAAAGTTTGCATTTTTCTCATTTCTGGTTGATGAGATATGATATGATTAATGTAGGGGTGACAATGTGTGTCACACCTTTGCTTGCTTGACTTGTTGATTTTATTTTCCATGCCAATTGAATGCCAAATGATGTGAATTTTTGCATGATGCTACTTCTGGATGGTAGGATTTCTTGTGATTTTTTATGGAATGTTTCGATGTATTTCTAATTTGTTTGAGATTTTCTCTTCTGGTTGGTCATTTGTGGACTTTTGATGAGTCATGAACTTAGATGATTTGTGAAATGATGGATGTTTATCCTATGAGCTTGAAATTTTGCACATTCATTCTAGACACTTTGAAGTTTATCTTATGAGTGTAGTATCGCGTAACAATCGCATCAGAACTTACATCTGAACGACCTCCGCACTACGTCCTAAGAAAAAGGCCAAGATGGGCTTGGTAAACTAAGGCCCTTGGCTTCTGCGGCACATGATTGAAAGAATAATGCCTTACCACAAATAACTTGTGTGACATTATTAATCCAACATGACCTCCACCAAGTGAATGGACTCGCAAGTCAACTGGCTAAGGAATACTCCACACCAGTCAACAAGACTATGCCATTCTCCTATCCTAGAGTGCGCTCGAGTTGGGATATAGAACTCATCTCACAGAGATCACCAAAGCAAACAGCAATTGTATATCAAGAAATTCAAACATTACAATCAATACAGTTATCCCAAATTACACAAAAATACATCAAATAACAAATATTAATATAGCACAACAAGGGTGAAAAGTAGGCAATACCACCAAGGAAGGTCTAATGATCTTTCCCCAGCAGAGTCGCCACTTTTCTGTAGCGGTGTATTCGTCACTTTATGATTTATTGATTAAATCAAAAGCAAAGCATACAATGAATCGAGTCGCCACCGCACTTTTATTTATCCAAAGGACTGGCTAAAAAGCCAACAAAAGCCTAAGAAGTTTTACACATAGAAAACTAATGAAAAGATCAGAGAGTCTGGGTAAGGGGTAAATTACGCAATGGGAAGGTGTTAGGCACCCAAAACATCCTAGGTACTCCTAGGGAGCCCTTTTCACACTTGTTGTACTAAATTGTTATTTGTTATGAAATATTTATTGTGCAAACATGAATGGGATGATGAGAAAAGAATATACAATTTTTATTGTTTTTGTGTTTGAACGGATGAACCCGTTGCCTACGTACCTTTCCATAAAAGGTAAAGGATCAAAACGCCGTAGTTCGGCTAAAAGATTTCCAAAAGTTAGTGGATTCAATTATAAACACAAGCCCTAAGGTCTTACGTTATCCGCAGGAGAAAACTCAACCTTATGAAACAACAAGTCCATCGTGTGAGAAAAGCTTCAACTTGCTAGTGAGGGGTTAACCCTATAATAAGCAAGGAAGACTTACAATTCAATCAACTAAGGACAACTAGGTGAGATTAACATCAACCAATTAGGATAAATTAAACCTATGGCTAATGTATGAAAATTCAGTAAGAATGGACAAAGCCACAAAACAATTGAATGGGTGGAGTTAATTGATTATGATTATTCACAAAAGGAGGGTCAGAGTATGATTAAGATTGATTCAAAGAAGTATTATGAAATGGATTTTGAAAAGTCAAGGACTTAGGATCCGGGTTTCTAATTTGAAAGCATGAAGATGTTTGCACAATATTTATCTCATGTTTTGAAAGCAATGTGTGAAAAGGTGTAGGACAAAGAGGGATGAATGGATGAAGATGGAGTGTAAAACTTCCTAGAAGGGTTCACCTCTTGAAATCATATAGAAGATGATTCAAGTGTGTCCTTTGGAATAGGCAATGAGCAATAACAAACAAGCAAAGCAAAAGAAGAAAGTCAACCAAAGCGGATACCGGATGCCAATCACTGGACTTATACCAATCTCCTAAAACAAAACTGGATATCAGAGGCCACTCTATGGACTTATACCAATCTCCTCAACAAAGAAATAAAAAGTGGATACCGGATGCCAATCTATCTGGACTTATGCCAATCTCCAACATAACAAAGCAAACACTTGGATGTCAGATGCCAATCTATCTGGGCTTACTCTAACCTCCAACATATGATCATGGGAAAACAAATGCCAAATTACACGGACTTACAATTGCATCCTCACATACAACAAACAAATGCATCAGGCCAAGAGAAGATGAGTGGCCAATGAAATGGTCTTATACTCACTTCCATATCGTAGGAACAATGGCCAATGAATGGTCTTACAATTGTCCTCAATGGGCAAACAACAAAGATATGTCACAAAGACAAATGAAATGATCATGCACTAATGAGCAATTAATGATGATAAATTCACAAAGCATGCAAGCAGACATGTACAAATGAACTAAGTAATCAATCAACCAAAGTCATTTAGCACACTCTATAACCAAGCATCAGGCTCATACAAAGGGTTAGGCATTGAAGCCAACTGGAATAGGGTTAATGGTGCTCTTAACCTTGACATTGAGAGCCAAGGTGAAGCAGATGAAAGGATGTGAGGGGTGTGCCTCATTGCTCTTATCCCTGGTCGGGGAGAGCATTGAATATCAGAAGGTGTGGGAGTTCAGAAAGTAGGAACTCTCTCCACAGGTTATTGACTCGATAGATCTTGAGATTTTACTCACTATGCATCAACACATGTGGTGTGAGCAAGGTGAGTGACACACAGAATAGTAGGAGATAGGCTACATATCTCTTGTGTTCTACCAATTTCCGTATTCAAAGGACTTTTCCTGCTTGGGGACAAAAGTAAACAAGCACAAACATCGCCTCTTAAGGAGGACTTCAGATAGGTGCCTAGCTAGGTAACAAGCCAGGCCTTCCAGACTACATGAAGAAGAAAGTGCTATACCTCAATGCAAATGCTATCAAGCAAAGCAATGCAAGTTCTCAAAGAACTATTAGCAACTATGGTACCTGAAACCAATCAAATATAATCAGTATACCAATCACAAGATCAAAACAAACAGCTAAGAACCAACAGACAACACAATCAATCTCATGTGCAAAGCACAAAGCTCAAAGCAAGTGAGCTAAGCATCCTACAAAACAAACAAGTTAGCTCATAACAATCAAATAAACCAAACTCAATCAACTTGCATTAATCTCCTTAAAGCATTTGCTTCTTAACCTGAAAAGAAAACTCAAACATGAGAAGCAAGACCACTAGGACAAGCCTAGGGTCAAAAGGAGGTGAAAATTTCAAAACAGCAAGTGAAAAATGATCAAAACCAAGATTAATCCAACAAGAATAGAATCCAATTGGCCTCATATCAAAACTATGCACCAAATCCATTTCATGAACAAAACATGTCAAACTAGGCAAGATTGCAACACATTGGAGCCAACAGAATGATCACAATCAAATCCATACAAAAGTAGCTCAATAAATTCCAAGAAAAATCATGCTTAAACAGGACACATTCAATGAACAGCACACCAAATTTCATGCTATTTGGACAAGAGGAAATATGGAAATCAAATTCATGAAGCCATGGTATACAAATACAAGCTCAAACAATGCCACAAATCATGTATCAACTTCATATGAATGCAAAACAGAATTGGCATAAGATAAATGAACCACTCCAAAGCCAAAATGAAGTTAAACATGTCAAGAATCAATCCACAAATATTTAGCTTCATATGATAAGGCATGAGAATTTCACAAGTCATGTAAAAACATATATCATAAGAAGGTCAACAATTGGTCAAACAGGGGAGAAATTACCAAACAAATAGGAAATGCATTCAAAAATTTCAGGAAAATTCACAAGCATTCTCAACATTCACAAGTATCTTCATGCAAAAATCCAGACCATTTTGAGTCTAATAACCATGGTAACAAAAATCAAGAAGTTGGACATGAATGGTGTGACACCAATTGTCACACCTCTACTCAAAAAATCATATCTCATCAACCAGCAATGATAAAATCACAAACTCTACACCAAAATGACCATGAACATGTCTAGTTTAAGCAAAAAAAAATTGAGAGGCATTGGATTAAGTATCAACATTTCACAAGCAAAATGGTAAAGCATACACAAATTGGACACACATGAACAAACCCTAGTCCATTTAAAAATCCACACGTGCATAAATTCTGGAAAAATCACCATAAAAAACTAGAGATCAAGAGGAGCATTTCACAAAAAATCCCACATTATTTGGACAAGTATTGGAAGGGTTATGAATTTTCTAAGATCATCATGTGAAATGAAATAAAAATTGAAAAGAAAATGAAATAAAATAAATTTAAATACGGATAATGGCATTTCCGTAAATAAGCGGCCACTTAAGTGAAACGCCGCGTTTCACTTAAGGGCGTGTCAAGCAGCGATTGGTCTCATGGCCAGAAAACGCGAAAAACATGCAAACACATGGGATTGAATATCAAACACGATTCTGGGTTGGAAAAAAATTAGGGTTTATGCAACATTCAAGGTGTTCTTCGTCCAGATTTCCAGCTAGAACAAATTGTAACCAAAATCAACAAACGATATACCAATGTGTTCATCTCCTAATGCTCATCAATAATCCAACCTTGGTTTTCCCTAATTCGAGCTAACATGGAAGAAACAAGCAACATAAAATTTGACAACCAAACTTCATTTCAACATTTCTCTCTTAATACTCAATGATTTTTCACGATTTAAAGTTCATTGAACTCAGCATGGCAAGATCTATTCAAAGCATCTCACAATTTTAACAATGGCAAGGTTCGAATTCCTACCTGATTTGAAGAACAGGGATGGATTCGTGGTTCTTTGGCCGTGACAAGCTGAAACAGAAGCGCCTTGCGGTTCCAGGTGATGAAGGGAGGAGTGTTGAAGGTTCAGTTGCTTTGATTTCAGCTCAAAAGCTCAACTGCCATGGAAGAGGTTCAATGGAACAATGCTGGTTTTGCTTGTACAGTTGGGAAGTTATGCTTGCAAAAGCTTCAAGAATGATGGCAAGTGATGAATCAATGAACAATAACACGAGCTCTTTGGCAATTTTTCAGAAAAAATCAAGATGAAGAATTGAGAGAGTTTTTGAGAGAAAAAAGTTTGGATCTGAGTTTTTGTAAATTGTGGCTAGGGTTTTCAGTCAGAAACATGCCATATATACTCCTAATTAACAATGCCTAAACGTGGTTAGTGAAATGGTAAATGCCATTAGCTAAAATGGAGGTGTTTTGGACAATTGGTAAAATCACTCATGTTGCATGTGCATGGCATGCTACAGTGCGAAAATTGGGCTCAGCAAACTCCAAATATGGTTTTTAATCAAGTGTAATTGGTAGAATGTGTAGAAAATGTTTAAAATGAAAAGTCACTTTTTACCCCTCCCATTTTAATTCAAGTCACTTGAAAAAAAGCCATTTTGATTGGATGATTTTTGATGGAATGTGATGAAGGATTTGGATAGAGCATGTCAAATATGACTTGTAACAAAAAACCTCACTCAATTTGGCCAAATGGTTCAAGAGTTATGCCACTTTGAAGTTCAAAAATTCTTGAGAATGATTTGATCATAACTTGCCAACCACACATGAGAAATGAGTGTTCTTGGACTTTTTGGAAATGGGAGAACAAGATCTTCAACTTTCATGTTGGACAAAAATTCATTTGAAGCCTGTATGATGAGGTAATTTTGAGGAGAAGAACTTTCCATTTATGGCAATTTCCAATTACAGGTCGACTTACTATTTTTGGAAACTTTTCACCTGACCTCAAATTCTTCAATGATGATGTTTGAAATGTTATATGAGGCTTATATGGACATGAATGAGACCTCTCAAACCAATTCCCACCATCAAATCACTAATTAGATGTATAGTTGACCACAATTGACTTTGCTAGGGTTTTGGTTGACTGAACCATGTTCTGATGAATTCCAAGCCCCTACCCCTTGAGATCTTGATTCAAAATGATATCACAACTCAAATGAACTTCTTATGAATGATCATGGGGCCCAAATTCTTCAAGAATGGCCACCATCTATTGCTCAATGGTTGTTTTTGATTGATTTGACCTAGCTTGCTTCATCTGCAAGTAACATGGTTAGATGACAATATTTTTGTACTTTTGGTTAGTAAACAAATGAAAAGCAATGATATACGAATGTAATACATGCTTGGTGATCAAGAACCACACTCACAAGATAACCCACCCACTAGGAGGGAAGCAAAGGTGCACAAAGATCCTTGAGGCAATGATATGGTATGATATGATGCTATGAGGAATCTTAGGGACAAAATTGGGGTCTTACATTCCCAGCGGAGGCATCTGCGGGTGTTGGTTTCCCCAAGCAAGAGTCGGGATTGATATTTCCCAGCAAGTCAGAGACCGTTGTTTCCCCACAGAGTGCGTTGGTGGTTCCTTCCCTAGTGATGTCCCCAAGTGGATCGGGTGCAGAGGAGGTTTTCCCCAGCAAGGGTTTCCTATTTCCCAGCAGCAGCGCTATTCCCCAGCAGGGTGGAGATCGGAGTGTTGTCGAGTTCCTCAGTAGAGTGCCTTGAGCTCCTCAGAGGAGTCCCTGGAGGGGGATACTTTTTCATGCATTCATCATGTAGATAAGCATAGCATATTGCATAATAAATCGCGTAGCATTTCCATAATTGTGGAGCATTACGCTAAAAATCATGCATCATCATTGCAAGCATAGGCTAGTCTCAAGCCGTGGTTATCGTTTGAGATTTGGTTTCACCAAGGTGAAGATGCTGCTCAAGCCGTGGTTACCGTTTGAGGAGTGGTTTTGCTAGTTGGGAAATCAGCAGCATTGCAAGTATCAGTTATTCGAGTCGTGGTTACCGCTTGGGGTTTGGTTTCTCCGGATGGTGAAGATGTTACTCTGAGGAGTTTAGCATCATGACGTCAGGTTAGCAATGTTCCCCAGTAGTACGATATTGGAGGAAATTTTTCCGTCGGGCGGAGATGGAAATAAAATCAAAGGACGTTACGCGATCAGCGCGAAAATAAAGTTCAATTGGAGAAAAGGAAGTGTTGCGGCATTTTCTGGAGAGCGGGGTTCAAATGGAGATTGGAGTTGAAGATTATATCCGGGATGAGGTCCTCAGGATTATCTTCTGTTCATGTGTCACCTAAGACTTTGGGCCGAGGCTGATAGAGGTCGTTATGGGTGTCTTCTGAGGAAAAGATGCACATGTTACCTTCCTTTTGTGAAGGTGTACCCTCTGATATGTCGCCATCAGAGTGGTGTTTTGGTGTTATTTCTGACGTTGCCAGCGGAATTATCACAAGTTTCTGGAGAACGGGGTTCAAATGGAGAAAAGGAAGTGTTGCGGCATTTTCTGGAGAACGGGGTTCGAATGGAGAAAGGGAGACACAGGGTGTTTTTTGGAGAACGGGGTTCACAATGGCGTTCGCAAGTTATCTTCAGGCGACTGGGGTTCAAAATGGAGAGTGGGGTTCATTATTTGGAAAACAAGGCTACTATGGAGTTGTCGGGGTTCAACCGCGGTGATCCGGGATCATTCGCACAAAAGAAAATGTTTGTTCGGGGTTCAAGAAAACGAAAAATAGGAAATAATCAGAAAGTTTTGGGGTTCAAGAAAAGTAAAAAAAAGTAATAATAATCCCCCGCGGATAGATGGTGTTCAGGCCATAGTTATCCCTGTGTTGCCATTTATTTTGGTATACAGGTCAACATTCTGTTTCGGTATTCAGGTCGACTTTCTCCGTACCAGACGGATGTTTCTTTCGAGATTGTGTCTTTGACGATTCTGACCGGCACTGTTAATTATTTTCCCATCAGAGTGCAAATTGTTCGTCTATTCTTGGTATTCAATCACTCTTCACCCTGATCATCTGAAAGTTGAGGCTATTCATATCGACAGGTTCATAGTGGATTGAATAGGGGCAGCTGTAACACCTCAAAATTTGCCCTCCTCTCTTGGGACTAGCTTAGCATATTGCATTTCATTTTTTAGGACATTAGGCATTGCATCTTTGCATATCCTGTGGCAACATTGAGCAAGTCATCCTCCCAAGTCTTGATCAGAAGATAAAGAGGTTGAGAGATTCAAGCTTGAGGGTCTCAAGAATTGATCACTAATCATCTGAGGGTTTGTGCTTCAATTAGGGTTTCTTGGTTCCTCAATGAGATTGATCATCATCTTGGCAATGGTACATCATCATCATCATGGTTTTATCCTCACCAAGAGATTCATTGTGCTTGATCAGTTCCTTGGGATTAGGGTTTTGACCTCTGGTCAACCCTAATCATCTGTCTTATGCCAATCAGGGTTTTGTCAAGGAGATGAGGTCTTCATTGAGAGAGGGATCATCATATGGTTATATTGAGCTTGTGGAGGCTAGGGTTTCATCCTTGGAGCCATTTCATCAGGAGATTGAGGCTCAAATTCATCTGTGCATAGCCAATTCATCTATCAACTACAAAAGTCAACCACAAGTCAACTGATGGATTTGGAGGTGGGAGAGGATTAGAAACACATCATTCATGTCCAAACAAGTTTCATTTGACATTTCAAACATCAACATTGAAAAAAATAAAGTCAGATGAAAACTTTCCAAAAATAGAAAGTGACTTGTAATTCAAAATTGCCAAAAATGGAAAGGTTTTCTCCTTAAGATTACATGTCCAAAAATGCTTCAAATGAAATTTTGTCCAACATGAGAGTTATAGATCTTGCTCTCACCTTTCCAAAAAGTTCAAGAACATGAATTTCTCATGTGTGGTTGGCAAGTTATGGATCAATCTTGGTCAAGATAATTTGAACTTCAAGCATGCATAACTTTTGAACCAAAAGGCCAAATGGAGTGGGATTTTTTGCCACATTCTTGTTTTGACATGCTCTATCCAATTTAAGCATCAAAGTCCATGAATTTCCATTGCAAAAAAATTTGACTTTTCATTTGAAATTTGGAGGGAAAAGTCAAGTTCAAAAATTATTCATTGAATTCACTTCCTAACACTTGCCTTCGTTTCTGCACAGCATTTTGAAGTGAATTGAAGCCTAAAACGTGCACTGTTCCATTGGTATATGCACATGAGGGTGAATTGCAAAATTGGTCATAAAACTTGGTTTTTGCTTAATCTTTTGCATTTTGGCTAATTGTGATTAGCAAACTCATTAACAGGACATATAAGAGGCTAATCATAACTGTTTTCTTCATTAGCATAACAGAATTCTGAAATCTAGATCTAGATCCAAAAACTCTTCATTTTTCTCTCTCACTTTTCTCCAATTTTTTGCATAAACTTTGTTTGGTTCTTGATCCAATCATCATCTACTAGCATAATTGGAGTTGTTTGAAGCAAGATCCAAGGGATTTCTTCAAGATTCGAGGACTGTTGAAGCATGTGTTCATCAATGGCAATTTGATTTTCCAGCTAGATCGTGTATAATTAACACTCAAGCCTTCATCAAAATCATCATATGAGAGCTAAGGAACTTCTGTTTTTGCTTGCCAAGGCCTGAATACACGTGTTTCACTTCTGCCATTCAATTGAGGTTAGAATTCGACTTTAATGATTCATGAAATTGATAGATGCATGTGGTAGGTCTTTCATTGGTGATCAATCTGCAATTTAAATCATTGAAATCCATGGAGAAATGAGGTAGTTACATTGATTAGAAGTTTGATGAGTGAAATTTCCATGGCGCGAATCTTTGAATCTAGGATGAATTAGGTTAAATTGATTTGAGATTGTTGTTGTACACTGAAAGATGATTCCAATGGTATAGGTTTTGTCAATTTTGGTGAACTTTTGTTCTTGAGTGTATGAACTGGATGAATCTGATGAAGAACCCTAGAATTTCGTTTCCAGAAAGTCATTTGATCCATTTGCGCGCTGCTTGCATGGATTTTGATGTTTATGTTCATGCATTGGTTGCATGTTATCCTACATGGCGCGATGATTGGCTGATGTTAAAAGGCGCTGCCACATAAGCTTAAGTGAAACGCAGAGTTTCACTTAAGCGCGCCTCAGTTTGAATAACTGGCTGGTTCGAATCCCAGCTGAAGCGCTTCCATATGAGCCTTTTGCATTATTTTCACCTTCTGCCTCCATGTGCTTTCTATGTTTTTTTTAATTTTTCCCTTCATTCCAAAAACCATAACTCATTGAATATTGATCCAATTGGCATGGGATTTTTTGCATGATGTTCCTCGTGATCTCTACTATTTTTTTATGATTTTTCCAGAAATTGTGCACGCATGGATTTTAATTTTGGCTAGGGATTGTGTGTACATGTGTTTTCTTGACATGCCTTGCCATTTTGATTGTGAAATGATGAGTTTTGATCCAATGAACTTGAAACTGTGCATGCTTAAAATAGACACCTTGCTGGTCATTTTGGTATAAAGTTTGCATTTTTCTCATTTATGGTTGATGAGATACGATATGATTAAAATAGACAATGTGTGTCTCACCTTTGCTTGCTTGACTTGTTGATTTTATTTTCCATGCCAATTCAATGCCAAATGATGTGAATTTTTGCATGATGCTACTTCTGGATGGTAGGATTTCTTGTGATTTTTTATGGAATGTTTCGATGTATTTCTAATTTGTTTGAGATTTTCTCTTCTGGTTGGTCATTTGTGGACTTTTGATGAGTCATGAACTTAGATGATTTGTGAAATGCTGGATGTTTATCCTATGAGCTTGAAATTTTGCACATTCATTCTAGACACTTTGAAGTTTATCTTGGCTTTGGTTTGATGCATTTATCATGTATGGATTCTGTTTTAGGCTTGTGTGAAGTTGATGCATGAAATTGTGCCCTAATTGAGCTTGTTTTGCCTTGCCTTGCCTTATGGAATTTATTTGCCATGTTTCCACTTGTCCAAATGACTTGAAATTTGGTATGATAATCATGTGATGAATTCTGTTTAGCCATGATTTTTCTTGGGATTTATTGAATCATTTTTGAATTGATTTGGATTGATTCATTCTGTTTGCTTCAATGAGCTTTCAATTTGCATGCCTTGCCTTAAATGCTTTATAAAATGAAATTGGTTGATGATATGAACATGAGACCACTTGGATATTGTTCTAATTTGATTGAACTTGATTTATGCCAATTTGCATGTTCTGTTTTGAATTATTTCTCCCTCTTTGACCCTAGGCCTTGTCCTAGTGGTTTGTGCTTATGTTTGAGTTGTGTTTTCAGGACAAGAAGTATATGGCCTTGAGGAGTTTGATTCATTTGCTCATTTGGATTGATATTTGGTTGATGTTGATTAACATTAAGTTGTGTTGTAGGTGGATTAGCTCCTTTGAGTTGAGCTTGTGCTTTGCCTTGATGCATTGTTGTTTAACTGTGTACAGATGTTGACTATTAACTGTCTGTTTGACTTTTTTGAATTGAATACTAACTGAGCTAGATTGTTTTTAGGTACATTAGTTGCTATAGTTCTTTTGAACTTTCTTTTGCTGTTGCTTGGTTGCTTAACCAATTGAGGTAGAATTCTTTGACTTCATGTAGTCTGGAAGACCTGGCCTGTTACTTGGTCAGGCACCTGTCTGAAGTCCTCCTTAAGAGGCAATGCTTGTGTATGTTTATCTTTGTGCCAAGCAGGAAAAGACCTTTGATAAGGCAATTGGCAAAGAGATGTGCAATCCATCTCCTGCTATTCTGTGAGTCATCCCTTTGCTCACACAACTGGTGTTGATGCATTGAGGATATTAACCCAAGATCCTTGTTGACTCAGTCATAAGTGTAGAAGGGTTCCCACTTTCTGAACCCACACTTTCATTTGTCTGAAGCTCTCCCTGGCCAGGGATAAGAGCTGTGAGGCACACCCCTCACTTCCCATTTCATTTGCTTCACCCTAACTCTCAATGTTAGGGTTAAGAGCTAACATCACCCTGATACAGTTGGCTTGCTTTTGCAGCCTAACCCTTGTGTGAGCCCACTTTGTCTGTATATAGTGTGTGCTAATTGTGTATGTTTGCCTTGTTGTGCTTGTATGCTTTGCTTTGCCTGTTTAGGATTAGCTTGCTGCCTGTGCAAGTTAGATAGACAAATCAACCTAGGACCATTGTGGAATACATGATAACTATTAGGCTCGAGTCAGTCTCCCTTCTAGTTTGTCATTTTCCAGTCTCTGGTTAGGAGAAAGTTTCTCCCCTGTTAAGGGGAACTACGTTGCCCTGATCCTCATACCAGATGAAGTACGTAGGCAGGAGGTCGTACGAGATCTCTCCGGGCACCCTTTTTCTTTTTGTGTGTGTTTGCTTGACAGTTGCTAGGCTCGAGTTCCCGACTCCTTAGTAAATTGTTGTCTGTTATCCTTCTTGTGTGTTAGGAGATGGATGTAAGCCCAGCGATTGGCATTCTGTATCCTATTGTTGTGTGCTTGGAGTCCGATATAAGTCCAGCAATTGGTATTTGGTTTCCAGTGTGGGTTTGTTTGGTTCGGAGTCTGATGTAAGTCCAGCGATTGGCATTCGGTCTCCATGTTTGCCTGTTCGCGTGTGTTTTGTTTCGACGTGCGTGAGCCGAACTACAGTAGCTCTGATTCTCATTCCAGATGAGATACGTAGGCATAGGATGCGATATCCTAGCGAGCCCTTTCCCTCTTATCCCACCTGTGTTGTTTCAAGTGTGTGTGTGTGATGTTTGTGAGCAGTTTTAGCAACCTTTCTTCTATCTTTTTGAGCGTGGATCCCGTCGAGTACGACGGATGCGTAGGGGTGCTAATACCTTCCCTTCGCATAACCGACTCCCGATCCCATCTCTTTGGTCGCGAGACCATGTCTTTTCCAGGTTTACTTCGAGCGTTTCCTTTCCCTCTTTGGGATAAATAACGCACGGTGGCGGCTCTGTTTGTTTTGTTTTAGCCCGCCGGGTGTTTTTCGCGGATGCGACAGGATGATGTATATCATCCCAGCTTTCCAAAGATGTATAGATCGTGCATTTTAATTAAGGTTTGGACCTCTGTAATTTTGGCCGGAAAATCCAAGCTCACCGGAGAAGACGGTGGCTCCGGTGACCGTCCCAACTCCAGATCAAATCTGGACCGTGTGATCTCTTTTCCAAATCTAATCTGGACCTTCCATTGTTATGACTTTTTATATTGCCTCGTGTGTCTCAGTTGACTAAGGCATATGGTACACGCGCGCTGAGAGCCCTTGGATCTGCCAAGTCATTTAATGAAATGAATCCAACGCTCGTTCTTTTTTCTATTTTCTTATTTAATCCATTTTATTTTCTTAATTCCATTTTATTTCAAAAATCAATATCTCTTTCATTTTTTATCCAAAGATTATGGGACCAATTGCATTAGTCTCCAAATAATTTCTAGTTTCTATTTCTGATTTTTAATATTTTTTATTTTGTCATTTGATATTTTTTGTGAATTTTTTCTTTTCTGGTTATTTTTAATTCATTTTAAATAGTTTTTGATATTCAAAAAATAAAAAAATATTTTCCTAACCTATTTGAATGATGATGGATCTATGAAAAATATTCTCATCAATTTATAAATTGATTTGAGATTTATTTGAGATTTTAGTTCAATTAGGTTATTTTTACTCATTTTTAATTGATTAAAAATAGTTTCTGACTTTTAAAAATGCTGAAATTTTTTGTCAAACTTTGTTTGACCTTGTTGAACTTAGGATAAATTACTTGGACCTTTCAAGGTTGATTTGAGGTGATTTTGAAGTTTGACCTTTCCATTATTTTTAATTCAAGTTTATTTTAATATTGAAAATGCCAAAAATATTATGCTTATTGTTTGATCTCCAATCTTCATCTCATTTCTGGTATATCATTGTTTGACTTTGACTTTCAATGTCATTTGGTCAATACATATGGATTGGTACATATTATTTCATCTTATGCATTTTGGTCTTTCCATTTCCTTATCCTTTCTTCATCTTCTTCTTCATCTTCTTCTTCTTCTTTCCTTTTGATCAATGAGTTGAAGGTTGATAAGTTGGTATTAATTAAGGAGACTTAATCTTCCATGATTCAAATCTAATTCATCTTGATCAATTGATCAAGTGAATGGCTTTGCATTAAGGATAGGTTGTCTTCTAAATCATGCAAAAGGCTTAAACCAATACAAGATCAATTCTCATTTTCTTTTTGGCATGGCAAGTTGTTGGGACTTGGTTCACTAATCAAGACTCCTAACTTGTGTTTGTTGCCTACATTATTATTGACCGGCCTCAGATAGTTGTGACTTCTACATAAGTCCAATTACGATTGCTTAACATAGCACTAAATTTGCCTTATGGCACACTAACTACTAACACTAACTATTGACAATTAACATTTACTTTATGCACTTTATCTTTATTGCAATTTACTATTCTTGCACATATTATCCATTTGCTTTTCTCTTTGCTCATTTGAGCACATGTTTATGTTAATGCCATTTTCCTTTTGCTCACTTGAGCACATAATTGTGTATATATTATTATGCTTGTATTTTGTTTTGATTATTGTGAACCAAATGCAAAGAAATGGACTTAGTTTCTAGGACTTTCCCTATGCAAAGAATGGAGAATTGGACTTAAATTCTAGGACTTTCCTTATACAAAATTGGAGTAAATGGACCTTAATGAAGAAGATGGATTAGAATGACCAAATCTCTAAACTCACTCTTGTCCATTCTTGTTTTACTTCATGGAACTTTTGATGTGTGTGCTTTTGTGCTAGGGATTCTATGAGCTCAATTGAAGGACCATTGCCATGTTCATCCAAAGTGAAAGATACAAGACACATTGAGGATCTCTTATGAGGCTTGTTTGATTGCTTATGCTTTGTGATTGCTTATTCCAAAGGATGGGAGCTACTTAGATCATCAATATGATCTTAAGAGAGGAACTCCTTTTGTGGTCTTGTTTCTTTTCCTTCATCTCTTGTATGATTAGGACTTTAGCCAATTTTCTTCTTCCCTCCACTCTAACCCAAGCCAAAAATTTTGTGCAAACACTTAACACTTCTTTTCAAACATTAGAAACCTAAGCATTATGCTTTTGATTTTCAAACTTTCTTTTCATAACACTTATTTGAATTGAATCTTTAAGTCAACTTTGACCATATTTTGTAAATACTTTTCATTGGTAAATATAACCCATTCAAATGCTTTTGTGGTTTCAATGGCCACTTTCTTGATCAAAACTTTCCATAACCTTTAGCTATTAGGTTTGAGTTATCCTTGAGGTAGATGTAATACTCACCCATATCCTTAGTGATGGACAATGAGTCTTCCATGCTTATTATAGGCTTAACCCCTCACTAGCATGTTGAAGCTATCCTCACATGATGGATTTGTGGTTTTAGGCTGAGTTTTCTCCCTTGGATAACAAAAGACCTTTAAGGCTTTTGGACCAATCAATTCACCAACTTGTTTTGAGATTTTTACCCCGAACTACGAGGTTTTGATCCTAATCTTTTTAAGATGGTACGTAGGCAATGGGTTTATCCATCCAAACACAAAATGTAAATAAACTTGTATATTCTTTCCTCATCTCTCCAATCATGTTTGCACAAACAAAATTTTCACAAAAACAACAGCCTTACAACAAGTATGAAAAGGGCTCCTTAGGAGTACCTAGGATGTTTTGGGTGCCTAACACATTCCCATTACACAACCAACCCCCTTACCAAGATCTCTGTTTCTTTTATTAGTTTTTGTTAAAACTATTAGGTTTTTGTTCGCTTTCTAACCTTCCTTTGGATAAATATAAGTGCGGTGGCGACTCGACTTGTATGATTTACCTTGGATTTAGTCAATATCTCTAATGGTAACGAATACCCCGCTACAGAAAAGTGGCAACTCTGCTGGGGAGAATTTGCCTAGTGGGTTTTGCCTACTTTTCATGCTTGTTGTGTTGTATTGTCTTGTGACATATTTTTGTGCAATTTGGGATTACTGTATTGTATGTAATGATTGAATTGCTTGATATTAATTCCTTGTATGCTTGGTGATCTTTGTGAGATGAGTTCTATACCTGGACTCGAGTGCACTTAGGATAGGAGAATGGCGAGTCTTGTTGACTTGTGTGGAGTTATTCCTTAGCAAGTTGACTTGCAAGTCCATTCACTTGGTGGAGGTCATGTTGGGATCAATAATGTCACACAAGTAAGTTGTGGTTAGACATTACTCTTTCCAATATAGACCTTAGAAGCCAAGGACCTTAGTTTACCAAGCCCATCTTGGCCTTTTTTTAGGATGTAGTGCGAAAGTCGTTCGAATGTAAGATTTGATACGATTGTTACGCGATACTACACTCATAAGAGTCTCTCTTGAGAATATTTTTGGAATACGAGTGGTCGTTTATCCGATAATATCCGAAAGATGGGATGATGACTATGGGAACCTCTTGTAGAACATGTTTGGCAGGTTTAAACCCTAGTACATTCCCTTTGGGTGGTTCTTAACCTAAACTCCATGCTCGTGACTTACAACAAACCCTTAATTCATGGTTGATCCGTTCATGTATCCTTAATATCAATGGAACTTGGGTGTTGATAAGGTGTAAACCATAATCCACCAAAATGGATGATTGATATGAAGGATGATATGATCCATCCCATGACCTTTGTTTGGTGTGCTTTGCTTGATCCTTGAGTGTGATTGTTGCATTCATGCACTCATTTGCATCCATACCATCAATAATGAAGAAAATTTTCAAGGAACTTAAGGGGGTTTATTTGCAAAATTTTCAGACATGGAAAGACAAAGAAGGAATACAAAGAAGTACAGCTTCAGAGAACCAGATTTGAAAGAGTTAAGGAATTTGACATCTTATGTACTAGATCCCTTGGGTTTCAAGGCTCGTTTTGGGAAGCTTCTGCCTCTTCTGACTACTCAAGTGGATGAGGGGTTGATGAGTGTATTGGTGCAGTTTTATGATCCTTTGTATCGTTGCTTCACGTTTCCGGATTTCCAGCTTTTACCTACCCTTGAGGAGTATGCCTACCTTGTGGGTATACCGATTCTAGACCAGTTGCCATTTAGTGGCTTGGAGAGTATTCCTACTTCTCAAGAGATAGCTGACATGTTGCACATAGATGAATCTCTGGTTGGTGCTCATATGGCTATCAAAGGTGGAATTCAAGGTCTTCCTTCTGAGTTCCTCATTGCTCAAGCTACTGTATATGGGAAGGCCATGAGTGAGGATGCCTTTGAAGCCATATTTGTACTTCTCATTTATGGATTGGTATTGTTCCCCAACATCGACAAGTTTTGGATGTAAACGCTATTAGGATTTTCTCTACTCTTAATCCCGTTCCGACTCTGTTGGGTGATACCTATTTCTCTTTGCATATGAGCAATGCAAAGGGTGGTGGTGTCGTTGTGTGTTGTTTGCCTCTGTTGTATAAGTGGTTTATTTCTCACTTACCGCAGACGGTCGCCTTCAAGGAGAACAAGGGATGTCTACGGTGGTCCACGAGACTCATGTCTCTCACTAATGATGATATCTCTTGGTACAACCGTGTGTATGATAGTGTGCAGATTATCAACTTTTGTGGTGAATTCTCCAACGTACCTCTTCTTGGTACATGTGGTGGGATTAACTACAACCCCGTTTTAGCACGTCGTCAACTTGGGTTCCCCCTAAAGGATAAACCCAATAACATTCTGTTAGAGGGTGTATTCTTTCAGAAGGGTAAAGATCCCCAAAACTTGAAGGGCAGAATGGTCCGCGCCTGGCGCAAGATTCATAAGAAAGGAAGAAAGGAGTTGGATCCTAAGAATTGTGTTGCTATGGAGCCGTACACTACTTGGGTTAGGAAGCGAGCGTCTGAGTATCTCATGCCTTACGAGTATCTGAGACCTACACCTTTGGTTATGGTTGGGCCTTCAACCTTCCCTAACCAAGGAGTAGAGGAGTTGAGAGACGAAGACCGATCACGTGCCTGGATCCGTGAAAGGGAAGAGTTGCTTCAACAGATCAAGGAGAAGGATGCTTTAATAGAGTTCCTCGAACAGCAGGTTATTGAAGATTCTGATGATGCATGAACTTCTCTACTTCCTCAGTCTTCCTAGTTTTGGAAAAGGAAGTACGATCGACTCGCCAAGGAGAAGGCGGATATTGAGGCAGCCTACGAGAGGGAGGTGAAGAGGCTTCGTGCATCTTATCTTCCTGTGTCCTGAGCTTTAGATGATTGTTTCTAGGGATCCATAGGATGATTATTTTCCTTTTCTCTTGTATATGGTTACCGATATTATACTTCTTTGGTGTAAAATATTTCCCAGATATTATGTTTCCATATAAAAGTGTTTAATATTTCCAAACTTTGCAAATAGAACCCTAAAGTTCTTTTGAAATAAAAGAAAAAAAGCATATGCACAAACATTGCATGCATCATGTGCATAAGCAGGTTTTGTTCCCGGCTTCTTGTCCTGTGGTCTAACTCTGTGTTCTTCATTTATTTTGAAGACAAGATGACTCATCGGTACTACACCAGAGTCAACACTTCAAGACTGATGGATCATTTGGAACAAGAGAACCGTGAGCTGAAAGAGGAAGTGGCCAGATTGAGTGCCTTGATGGAATCATTCTTGGCTGCCCAGAGCCAGTCTTCTCCGACGCCTTCAACTCCTCCCCAGAGGACAGTCATCTCTGAGATTGTCTCCTCGACGGTGCCTGCAGCCAGTGCACGCTTTGTTCCAACGGCCATGCCAGCCGGGTTCCCGTGGGGGATGCCTCCCAATTTCATGCCCGAAGGTCCTTCTCCTACCTTTGCTTCTATGCCGGCATCTAGCCCGGTCCTTGTTGTTCCTCCTCCTGTCTTGCATACTATGCCCAGGGTAGACGACACCATCTATCATTCTGAGCCATCTGAAGGCCCAAATGTCTATGAGAAGATGGACGCTATGAACGATCAACTTCTTGAGCTTCACAAGGAATTCAAGACTTTTAGAGGAAAGGATCTTTTCGGCAAGTCTGCTGCCGAACTCTGCTTGGTTCCCAATGTGAAGATCCCTGTGAAATTCAAGGTCCCTGACTTTGAGAAGTACAAGGGAAATACTTGTCCTCTCAGCCACCTGGTCATGTATGCCAGGAAGATGTCGACTCAAACCGACAATGACCAATTGCTCATCCACTACTTTCAGGACAGTCTGTCCGGTGCCGCTCTGCGTTGGTATATGGGTTTAGATAGTGCGAACATTCGATCCTTCAACGACCTTGGCGAGGCCTTCATCAAGCAATACAAGTACAATATGGATATGGCTCCCGATAGGGATCACTTGAGTGCCATATCCCAGAAGGACAAGGAAACGTTTAAAGAATACGCCCAGAGGTGGCGAGAGTTGGCAGCACAGATTATGCCCCCGCTTGAAGAGAAAGAGATGACTAAGATCTTTTCGAAGACCTTAAGTTCTTTTTATTATGAGCGGATGATTGCTAGCGCTCCTTCTGATTTCACCGAGATGGTGAATATGGGGATGCGTCTAGAAGAAGGGGTTAGAGAAGGACGTCTAACAAGAGAAGAAAGCTCTCCTGCCAAACGTTATGGGGCGTTTGCGAAGAAGAAAGATGGAGAGGCACATGCTGTGACCTCCCATGTAAAACCAAGAAGACCCTCTGTGAGGAGGAAGACTGTGCGTCCTGTTAGTAACCAGCACCAGGTGGCTCATATAGCACCTGTCTTCAGAGACAATCAACAGTACCAGCAACATAACAACAATCAGCAACCACATCCGCAATATCAACAACAACAACACCGACCGCAACAGCAGGCCTACCAGCCTCGAAACAGTAATCAAACTAGCACGAGTTACGAGAGGAAAAGGGTCACCTTCGATCCTATTCCAATGACATATGCAGAATTATATCCCTCTTTGATAGAGAGGAAATTGATTACTTCGAGAGACCCACCGGCTATACCTGCTAACCCCCAGTGGTGGTATAAGCCCGAGTTACATTGTATCTACCATTCTGGTGCTCCCGACCATGACGTGGAGAATTGTTACCCTTTGAATACCAAGGTTCAAGACCTTGTGAGATGTGGCATTCTGTGTTTCGAGGATGTAGGTCCTGATGTGAAGAAGAACCCATTGCTCGAGCATGGGAAATCTGTCAATATGGTCCAGGGCTGCCCTAGCAAATACAAAGTCAAATATGTCAGACATATTCGACAATCGCTGGTCGAGATGCATCGTTTTCTATGTGAGTATAGTCACTATGAGCATGACCATGATGGATGTCGAGTCTATTCTGTCAACCAGAGAGGTTGTCGCCAGGTGCGCAAGGATGTTCAAGAAATGTTGGATGAAGGAGTTATTGAGATCCTTCAGAACATAAATATTGACTAAGATAAGCCCGAAGTCAATGTGATTTCTCTAGTGTTTCGAATCCTCGAGCCTGTTATCATCAAGTATGATAGTAGCAAGCAGAAGGCGTTTCCTGCACTGATCATTAAGCCTGTCGGTCCTGTACCGTACTCGTCCGAAAAAGCAATTCCCTATCGCTACATTGCTGTCGCGGTAGAAAATGGGAAAGAAGTGTCCTTGCCATCTTCCTCTGTTGTTAACATTGCGGATGTTAGTGGTTTGACCCGCAGTGGTCGTGTATTTTCAGCACCACCAAGGCACCAACCTAATGCTGATTTTGTTGAACGCCCGACGAGGAATGCAATGAGCACTCCGAATCCGACACCTGTTGTTAAGCCCTCCTCTACATTGGGAACTCCTGCTTCTGCTGGCCCAAGCGGCAATGTGAAAGAAGATTGTGATGAGATGCTGAGGCTCATCAAAAGAAGTGAGTACAATGTTGTAGACCAACTTCTACAAACGCCATCCAAAATATCGGTGTTATCCTTGCTTTTGAATTCAGAACCACACCGAGAGGCTCTGTAGAAGGTTTTGGATATGGCATATGTAGATCACGATGTCACGATAGAATAATTCGATAGCATTGTTGCAAACATTACCGCTTGTAACAACTTGAGCTTCTGTGACTCTGATCTCCCCGAGGAGGGAAGAGACCACAACTTGGCATTACATATATCTATGGGTTGCAAAGACGACACCATGTCCAATGTGCTGGTGGACACTGGGTCATCACTGAACGTACATCCAAAATCCACTCTTTCGAAAGTGTCATATCAAGGGCCTCCCATGAGGCAGAGTGGAATTATTGTGAAAGCTTTCGATGGGTCGCGTAAAACTGTGATTGGGGAAGTTGATCTCCCAGTCAAAATCGGACTGAGTGATTTCCAGATTACCTTCCAGGTTATGGATATTCACCCATCGTATAGCTGTCTCCTAGGAAGACCATGGATTCACGAGGCGGGCGCCGTGACATCCACCCTACACCAGAAACTGAAATTTGTGAAGAACAAGAAACTTGTGGTGGTAGGGGGAGAAAGGCTCTCCTGGTCAGCCACTTGTCTTCCTTCTCATATATAGATGCTGAGGATGAAGTTGGAACTCCTTTCCAAGCTTTATCTATTGCTGAGCCTATTGAGAAGAGAACTCCTTCATTTGCTTCCTATAAAGATGCAAAGTTGGCCATTGAGTATGGTGCGACTGCTGGTTCAGGAAAAATGATTGAGCTAGAAGACAACAAGTCTCGGGTTGGCATAGGCTTTTCTTCTGGGGTTTTCAACACCAAAGGGCTGTTCAAGAGTGGAGGTTTCGTCCACACCGGTCAGGATGAAGAAGCTGCTGCCATTTTGGAAGAAGATACAGAGGATTCTGGCAATTTCATCATCCCTGGAGGGGTCTGCAACAATTGGGTCGTTGTGGATGTTCCTACAGTAATCCATAAGTCAACGTAATGATCATTGTGTTTAAAAACCCTCCTCCCATGCCAAAAGGAGGAGTGGTGACATTGTTGGCGCATCAATACAATGATATTTTCATTCAATAAATTCATGTTAGATGTTTGTTTTTCCAATCATTTTCCCTTTTTGCTTTTTTGCATGAAATTTGGTGATCACATAAAACCTAAAAATAAGAATAAAATCAATCTTTTCATCTGCATAATGATTTGCCTTGTTTGGATTCTAAAAGCTTTTCATATCCAAAATCATTATGCAGGTTGATCAAACCCATTGAACATAATGATCCAACACCATCTCCCAATTTTGAGTTCCCTGTATTCAAGGAAGAAAAAGATGATGTTGAAGAGATTCCTGATGAGATTACCCGTTTACTTGAGCATGAAGAGAAGATCATTCAGCCGCATCTCGAGAATCTGGAAACAGCCTACTTGGGGTCTGAAGATTGTGTGCGAGAAGTCAAGATTGGGGCACTCCTGGAAGAATCTGTTAAGAAGGGGTTGATTGAATTGCTACGAGAATATGTCGACGTCTTTGCTTGGGCGTATGAAGACATGCCTGGTCTAGATACAGATATTGTGCAACATTTTCTACCCTTGAAGCCTGAGTGCGTGCCTGTGAAGCAGAAGCTCAGAAGAACTCATCTTGATATGGCAGTAAAGATCAAAGAGGAAGTTCAGAAGCAAATTGATGCAGGGTTTCTGGTGACTTCAACATATCCTCAATGGGTGGCCAATATTGTGCCCGTGCCTAAGAAAGATGGAAAAGTCCGGATGTGTGTGGACTATAGAGACTTGAATAAAGCTAGTCCAAAAGATGATTTCCCTCTACCACATACCGATATGTTGGTAGATAATACAGCTAAATTCAATGTCTTCTCATTTATGGACGGATTTTCCAGATATAATCAGATCAAAATGGCACCCGAGGATATGGAGAAGATAACATTCATCACACCTTGGGGAACATTCTGTTATCGAGTGATGCCCTTCGGTTTGAAGAACGCCGGAGCCACGTATCAACGAGCTATGACTACCTTGTTTCATGATATGATACACAAGGAGATCGAGGTATATGTTGATGATATGATTGCTAAATCAAGAACGGAAGTTGAACATGTAGAGCACTTGTTGAAGCTTTTTCAGCGTTTGAGGAAGTATAAGCTTCGTCTGAATCCCAACAAGTGTACATTTGGAGTCCGTTCTGGCGAGTTATTGGGCTTTATTGTCAGTAAAAGAGGTATTGAGGTTGATCCTGCAAAGGTCAAAGCAATACAAGAGATGCCTGCGCCCAAAACTGAGAAGCAAGTCCGAGGTTTTCTTGGCCGCTTGAATTATATTTCCAGATTCATATCCCACATGACTGCCACATGTGCGTCGATATTCAAGCTCCTCCGGAAAGATCAGTCCCATGATTGGACCGAGGATTGCCAAAAAGCTTTCGACAGTATTAAAGAGTATCTGTCTGAACCTCCGATTCTATCTTCGCCTGTAGAAGGAAGACCTTTGATCATGTATCTAACTGTTCTTGAAGACTCAATGGGTTGTGTCCTTGGTCAGCAAGACGAATCAGGGAAGAAAGAGTATGCTATTTACTATCTGAGTAAGAAGTTCACTGATTGTGAGTCTCGATACTCAATGCTTGAGAAGACATGCTGTGCTTTGGCTTGGGCTGCTAAGCGCTTACGCCAGTATATGATAAATCATACGACCTGGGTGATATCCAGAATGGACCCAATTAAGTATATCTTCGAGAAGCCTGCTTTAACAGGGAGGATTGACCGTTGGCAGATGTTGTTATCTGAGTATGCGTGCATATAATTTTCAAACATTCGGATATTCATATTGCATTTCTTTGCCATATATCTTTGTTTGTTATTCTCTGCTAGTTGGTAATACATTCCCAAGCAGATGTCGGTGTCTGATCCCTCAATATAGAGTCAGCCCATTAAGTAGAAAATGTTTATCTTTCCTTCCGCATTCCCCACTGAGTTATATCCTCGTGGACGACGGTTATTTTCGCTTCCTCCCAACACATATATTGGGATGGGTTCCCCTATTGAGTTATATCCTCACTAGGAGGAGTCTTCATTCAGTTTGCCTCTTTGGTTTGATCCTAATTTGTCCTTCTTGTGACTGTTTCCTGTGTTTCCCCATGGTATAAATGAATAATTGCTCAGTAATCAGTAATCATTCATCTTATCCCCGGCGGAGTCTGTGGTTTTCTACCCTTATACCGGTAGTTGTAAACCCTATTGTGCTCCCCTTTGCAGAGTTAACCTTTTCGTTCATCCTAGATGATGACGTTTACTCTTCCGTGGTTTTCTACCCAGTATCCGGTAGATGTAATCCCCTCCTTAACAGTTATCATTATCCAATATTCGGCGGTGATATTCCCTCATTCTTTTGGATAATTGCTCTGTTTAGGCAATTTTATCCCCAGAGAGTCATCTTTCATTTACCGGTTGTCGGTAATGTTTGTTGCTCTCCTTGAATGGTCATCATTATATACCTAGTTTTGGTATCCCGATGCCTTTCTCTTTGACGGTCGATTTATCCTTTATTAACCCAGTAACCGGTTGTGGATAATCTTCCATGCGAGTATATTATCTACATTCTGATGGTAATAGATAATATATCTCATGCACTCTTTGGTCGAAGCTTTTTGTTCTTCCCCAGTTGAGTAAGATTCGTATCCCTGTTTTGGAATCGAATGTCCATCCCTTAATCGAGTTTGCTTTTTGCCCTGTTTTTGGATGATGAGTGTTTTGGGAATATTCCCCGATTCACGCTTTGGTTGGTCACCTATTATATGCCCAATAACCGACATCCCTGGTGTTCCTTCCTTCTGCTCCCTATTATGACTTTTTGTCCCCTGTGGAGTCAGATTTGCCTGAGTTGAAATATACCTTTTTAGGTCTTCCTCAGATGATTTGGTTGATTTATATCTCTCACCCTTATACCGGTCTTAGATATTCATTCTTCCCGAGCGTGTTGCTCTCTCACCCTTATACCGGTGTTCAAACCACACGTCTCTTTAAGCTTATTACCCAGTAACCGATAATACCTCATCCCCTTGCTTCCCCGGGAGAGTGCTGTTGGGATCTTCCTCAGTTGAGTCTTGAGTGGACATCCTCACCTGAGTCCGGTTTTTTATCCAAAGTATCCATTGTGGATAATTTTGGCTGTATTGGCATATTCCCCAATACGGACGTCTTCGAGTCAGCTCGAGTCTTTCCATTGGATTTATTCCCTTTGGAATTCTGTTCCCCAAGCTTTGAGTCGTGACCTGCTCACGCGTTTTCATCCTTTTACTCCCCGTTAGAGTCTTTGCCCCATAGAATGAATTATTCATGGGAATTGTTAATTCTTCTCCTAATCTTTGCCTTTGTGGACACATACCCCCACTGAGTGTTACCACTTGCATGCATACATCTGCATCATGAGGTCTCTTAGGGACCAAAATTTGTCTCTTTGATATTATTTAAGCTCATTCTACCCCGTTGAGAAGAAGATTTTAACCTTCACTTCTCCGGCTAGAATGACCTTAAATAGGGGCATCTGTAAGACCCTAATTTTTTCCCTACGATCCCTCATGGCATCATAACATTGCACTTGCATTGCCTCAAGGATCATAAGCATCTTGGTTCCCCTTACCTTTGGGTGGGACTCCTTGTGAGTGGTTTGAGATCACCAAGCATGTTTGAATTGTATATCATTGCTTTTCTTATTTTATTTACTAACCAAAAGCACAAAAATATGTCACTAACATCTTTTGTTTGTAGCTTGAGCAATCACCAGGTCAAAAGCTTCAAGGAGATCATTGGTACAAAGACATGGCCAAGAGAAGATGATAGCAAGCATGGTAATGGTTCCCAAAGCTCTCATCCATCAAATATGCCTTCCTAGCATCTCAATTCATCATTTTGATCAAAGCAAGTAAAAGGGTTTGAGGTTTGTGCCCCAAAGAAACCCTAATTCATCTGTGCACCATAATGCCTTGCTCTTGAAGCAACCTCAGCCCATGATCAAATACAATCAAGGGAAGTTCTTTAATTCATCATTTCATGCATACTTGAGCTTACTTGAGTGTCCTTAATCATCAATTCATCAATATATGAGTCATGGACTAGAGAAGTTGATCAGTCAATTCATCTGACCATTTTGAAATGCACTGAGACCTAACTTTTTATGTGTTGGTCAAATGGAGATGATTCCAAAAGAAACAATTTTCTTAAGGACAATATAAACAAATTTCATGTTCATCAAAATTTGATTTGAAGCATTGAAGGTCATCATCCATTCCAATACATTATAGGTTATTTTGACTGAAACCCTAATTGTGGGTCAACTTCCCAAGGACATAACTCATTCATTTTTTATGATTTTGAGGTGGGATTAAATGAATTGGAAAGCATAAGATGTCTACTTAAAATGTTATGTTGAACAAAATTTCAAAATCGCAAAGGAAATACATGTGATAATGCAAGACATTATAGGTCCTTTTGGGCCAAATACATTGAAAGGCAAAAAAGTCCAAATTCAAGTGCCCATAACTCCCTCATCAAAAGTCCAAATGATGCAAAATTTAAGTCGATCTTGATTGACTTGAAAATATCTACAACTTTGATGTTGGAAGTTTTTTCATTTGAGGCTTGCATCATCAAAACAGAATGGCTTGAACATTGGCCAAATTTGGAAACTTTGCATTGACATGTCTTGAACATCACACTTTAAACTCAAATATCATAAATTTCCACGCTCCAAATGGATTTTTTCCCAACATAACAATTGTTCCTTACATCAAGACCTTTCCAACCATTAGTCACATGATCATATTTGGATTTGGCAAATGGTATTTTCGAAGAGTTGAACATTTAGGCATAATTATGGAATGCACATGAAATCTTGATACACAAGCAATTGCCATTCAAACTACACGTCCAATGCAACTTGGTTTGTGTTCAGCATGCATTTGCATCAGCTTTTAGGCTTTGCACGCGCCTGTACAGGCCCATGCATGAAGGATCCAAATTCCATGCACATGAGAATTCACCTTGCTTGCAGCTTGTTTTGCTATAAATAGAAGGGTTCAACTTCATTCAAACTCAACCTAAAGGCGCCTGAAACCCTGCTGAAGTGATTCCCCAACCTCACCAAAGAAGCAATTTCCATTTTTCTTCAAATTTTTCAGATCCAAAATTCAACTTCATCTAGTTGAATTCTTAGATCTAAAGCTTCTAAACCTTCATCATTTATCTCACTGATCTTCTGTTTTGGCAAAGCAAGCAAGGAATTGAGCTTAAGTTACCAGAATTCAAGCTTACTCTTCAACTGGTATTTCATTCGAATCTCATCATCCATTGACCTATTTGCTTAGATCTTGTGTTGGTTGAAGTCCTCTCAATAGAGGCATCATGGTTATGCATTCAATTTTTGAAATCCACTGAGTTCATGATGAACACCAGATTTTTCAACCTCTGATTTCTCACACCATGGAAATCTAGAGTGAAAATGGATGGTACAGGGATGATGTACATCATCCCAGCTTTCCAAATATATATAGATCGTGCATTTTCATTAAGGTTTGGATCTCTGCAATTTTGGTCGGAAAATCCAAGCTCACCGGAGAAGACGTTGGCTCCGGTGGCCGTCCCAACTCCAGATCAAATCTTGACCGTGTGATCTCTTTTCCATATCTAATCTGGACCTTCCATTGTTATGACTTTTTATATTGCCTCGTGTGTCTCAGTTGACTAAGGCATATGGTACACGCGCGTTGAGAGCCCTTGGATCTGCCAAGTCATTTAATGAAATGAAACCAACGCTCGTGCTTTTTTCTATTTTCTGATTTAATCCATTTTATTTTCTTAATTCCATTTTATTTCAAAAATCAATATCTCTTTCATTTTTTATCCTAAAATTATGGGACCAATTGCATTAGTCTCCAAATAATTTCTAGTTTCTATTTATGATTTTTAATATTTTTTATTTTGTCATTTGATATTTTTTGTGAATTTTCTCTTTTCTAGTTATTTTTAATTCATTTTAAATAATTTTTGATATTCAAAAAATACAAAAATATTTTTCTAACCTATTTGAATGATGATGGATCTATGAAAAATATTCTCATCAATTTTTAAATTGATTTGAGATTTATTTGAGATTTTTGTTCAATTAGGTTATTTTTACTCATTTTTAATTGATTAAAAATAGTTTCTGACTTTTAAAAATGCTGAAATTTTTTGTCAAATTTTGTTTGACCTTGTTGAACTTAGGATAAATTACTTGGACCTTTCAAGGTTGATTTGAGGTGATTTTGAAGTTTGACCTTTCCATTATTTTTAATTCAAGTTTATTTTAATATTGAAAATGCCAAAAATATTATGCTTATTGTTTGATCTCCAATCTTCATCTCATTTTTGGTATATCATTGTTTGACTTTGACTTTCAATGTCATTTGGTCAATACATATGGATTGGTACATATTATTTCATCTTATGCATTTTGGTCTTTCCATTTCCTTATCCTTTCTTCATCTTCTTCTTCATCTTCTTCTTCTTCTTTCCTTTTCATCAATGAGTTGAAGGTTGATAAGTTGGTATTAATTAGGGAGACTTAATCTTCCTTGATTCAAATCTAATTCATCTTGATCAATTGATCAAGTGAATGACTTTGCATTAAGGATAGGTTGTCTTCTAAATCATGCAAAAGGCTTAAACCAATACAAGATCAATTCTCATTTTCTTTTTGGCATGGCAAGTTGTTGGGACTTGGTTCACTAATCAAGACTCCTAACTTGTGTTTGTTGCCTACATTATTATTGACCGGCCTCAGATAGTTGTGACTTCTACATAAGTCCAATTACGATTGCTTAACATAGCGCTAAATTTGCCTTATGGCACACTAACTACTAACACTAACTATTGACAGTTAACATTTACTTTATGCACTTTACCTTTATTGCAATTTACTATTCTTGCACATATTATCCATTTGCTTTTCTCTTTGCTCATTTGAGCACATGTTTATGTTAATGCCATTTGCCTTTTGCTCACTTGAGCACATAATTGTGTATATATTATTATGCTTGTATTTTGTTTTGATTATTGTGAACCAAATGCAAAGAAATGGACTTAGTTTCTAGGACTTTCCCTATGCAAAGAATGGAGAATTGGACTAAAATTCTAGGACTTTCCTTATGCAAAATTGGAGTAAATGGACCTTAATGAAGAAGATGGATTAGAAGGACCAAATCTCTAAACTCACTCTTGTCCATTCTTGTTTTACTTCATGGAACTTTTGATGTGTGTGCTTTTGTGCTAGGGATTCTATGAGCTCAATTGAAGGACCATTGCCATGTTCATCCAAAGTGAAAGATACAAGACACATTGAGGATCTCTTATGAGGCTTGTTTGATTGCTTATGCTTTGTGATTGCTTATTCCAAAGGATGGGAGCTACTTGGATCATCAATATGATCTCAAGAGAGGAACTCCTTTTGTGGTCTTGTTTCTTTTCCTTCATATCTTGTATGATTAGGACTTTAGCCAATTTTCTTCTTCCCTCCACTCTAACCCAAGCCAAAAATTTTGTGCAAACACTTAACACTTCTTTTCAAACATTAGAAACCTAAGCATTATGCTTTTGATTTTCAAACTCTCTTTTCATAACACTTATTTGAATTGAATCTTTAAGTCAACTTTGACCATATTTTGTAAATACTTTTCATTGGTAAATATAACCCATTCAAATGCTTTTGTGGTTTCAATGGCCACTTTCTTGACCAAAACTTTTCATAACCTTTAGGTATTAGGTTTGAGTTATCCTTGAGGTAGATGTAATACTCACTCATATCCTTAGTGATGGACAATGAGTCTTCCATGCTTATTATAGGCTTAACCCCTCACTAGCATGTTGAAGCTATCCTCACATGGTGGATTTGTGGTTTTAGGTTGAGTTTTATCCCTTGGATAACAAAAGACCTTTAAGGCTTTTGGACCAATCAATTCACCAACTTGTTTTGAGATTTTTACCCTGAACTACGAGGTTTTGATCCTAATCTTTTTAAGATGGTACGTAGGCAATGGGTTTATCCATCCAAACACATAATGTAAATAAACTTGTATATTCTTTCCTCATCTCTCCAATCATGTTTGCACAAACAAAATTTTCACAAAAACAACAACCTTACAACAAGTATGAAAAGGGCTCCCTAGGAGTACCTAGGATGTTTTGGGTGCCTAACACCTTCCCATTACATAACCAACCCCTTTACCCAGATCTCTCTTTCTTTTATTAGTTTTTGTTAAAACTATTAGGTTTTTGTTCGCTTTCGAACCATTCCTTTGGATAAATAGAAGTACGGTGGCGACTCGACTTGTATGATTTACCTTGGATTTAGTCAATATCTCTAATGGTAACGAATACCCCGCTACAGGTACCGTACATCCATCCGCACTTCAACGGGGGCAACCCCTTTCTCTCTTGTTTATGGCATGGAATTATGCTTCCCATGGAGGTGGAGATTCCATCATTGCGTGTCTTGATGAAAGCCAAGTTGACAAAAGTTGAATGGTGGCAGACCAGATATGACCCCCTAATTTTAATTGAAGAGAATAGATTGAGTGCCATGTGTCATGGTCAGTTATATCAGCAAAGAATGAAGAAAGCATTTGATAAGAAGGTCAAGCCTCGTGTGTTTAGAGAAGCTGACCTCGTGCTCAAGAAGATTCTATGTTTCAAACCTGATGCGAGGGGAAAATGGACTCCTAATTATGAAGGCATATATGTTGTGAAGAGAGCCTTTTCAGGCGGTGCTTTAATTCTTACAACTATGGATGGTGAAGAGTTCACTCGTCATGTGAACACCGACACAGTCAAGAAATACTTCGCCTAAAATAAAAAGAACAACTCGCTAAGTTGAAAACCCGAAAGGTCGACTTAGGTAAATATGAGCGTCTCGGTGGATTGAAAACCTGAAAGGGCGATCTAGGCAAAATTTAGAGACATAAAACTGCAGCGGTAAATTCATGATCATCAAGCTATGGATAAGCAAGACATCAATAAAACCAGAGTTGCCACCGTGCTTTTATTATTTCCAAGGGAAAAGGGAAAAGTAAGAACAAAACCCAAAAGTAAGAAGTTTTCAAATCAAAACTAATAAAATGTCATAAATTATAGGTAAGGGGTTGGCTACACAGAGGGAAGGTGTTAGCACCCAAAGTGTCCTAGGTACTCCTAGAGAGCCCTTTTTTGTGTGCATATGTATTTTGTACGAAGTCATGTTTACAAATAAATAGAGTGAGGGAATGAGAAAAGAACTCACTAATTATATTTTTGTATTTGACAAGACCTTCAGACTTGTGCCTACGTACCAACATAAAAATGAGGGATCAAAACCTCGTATTTCGTGATACAAATTTCAAAGTGGATGCATAGCTTTTAACAAAAATTTAGTTTGAGATGCACCAAGGCCTAAAATGGTTTGAATGAATTAGTTATTTTTGGCTTTTTGAAAGTTTAAGTCAAGTATGGTTAAGTCTATTTACAAGTTTGTATAAGAAAAGAAGTTTAAAAATGCAATGGCATAAGGCCAAAGTTTCTAGTTTGCAAAGTGGTCAAAGTTTAGAATAAAACTAGTTCAAACAAACAAGATTTTTAAAAGGAGGGAGAGATTTTGAAATTAAAGAAATGGGGAGGAGATGAAGAGACTAATCCTATGTACAAAATTAAAAGTTAAGAGTTAAAAAGATCTAACTGATGGGTAGCAATCCAATAGGCAATAATGCCATTTAGAAACCCCAAATTCCCTTGGATATTAGAATCAATCAACAAACAATGCATACAATATTAACTTGAAGAGCAATGCATCAAATAACGATATCCCCATCCAAGCTTTAGCCACTCCATAATCTTCTTCAGGTGAAAATAACAGCTTTACAATGATCATGTTGCAGGTGAATTCAAAGGGATCTTCAAAGATATATCAGATGAAGTTTCAAATTGCAAGCACTTGGTTACATGAAGATTGACATTGGCCAAGTCCTTTTGCATAGGGAGGTTACCTAGATTATAAGTCCAATTTGTCCAAGATCAAGTCAACAATCCACACAAAAGTTTTTTAGGATTTTTGTTCTTATTATGTACATTAACGGTCAAAGACCACACAAACAAACACAATATACACAAACAAGATATGTCACACAATATGGTCCAAATGGACAAAGTAAAAATTGAACTAACATAAACAATTATAATTGTATGAATAATGGAAAATGAATAGAACTCAAAAATTAAAGTGCATTAAAGTAAAGGACTTGAAATTAAATGTTAGTTGTTAATGAGTTATAAGTTAGTATTGTTTTGCTTTTTGCTTTTCATTTTAAGTCATTCTTTGGAGAACACTTATCCCACTTATCACAAGCATGGATCCTTGAGCCAAGACATCTTCCAAAGGAAAGGAAAAAGGCCAAGTTTCCACATAATACCATGAAAGAGGGGAGACTTACAATCTCACTAACTAGAATCTATGCCTTTTGTTTCAAAAATTTAGCGCTATGTTAATCAATCGTAATTGGACTTATGTAGAAGTCATAACTATTTGAGGTCGGGCAATAGAATTTTGGTGTTAATGCATGTTAGAGACATGGTATAATGGACTATGCTCATGAAACATACCACACACAAAAAGAATATGCAAAAGAGGTGGCCTAATCTCATCCATACTTATGTTAATTTTGCAATCAACTAGCCTTAGGACTTAGAGATATCATAGGCCAAATGAGATGAATGCATAAAGAATGGGAAATAGATGAAGAGGGAGGGGAATGGATCAAAACTCAAACTGGTCAAAGGAGGACTTTTACCAAATTAATATCATTCATTCATTTTGGGAGAAGGAATGTACCTTCCATCAATCCCCTAAATCCAATGATATTAACTTAACAGAGTCAAATCAACCTTGACCAAGGCCCAACAACACGAGTCAAACTTACACAAATCATCACAAGAGGTCAACACAATTATTTGGCATTTATTCAAATTAAAAATACTAAAATAAGGCATTTAAATTAAATATGGTTTGCCAAATTCCTAATACCTCATCAAAACACCAAAGAAATGGCCATGAGATTTATCATAGGTCAAACAAGGTCAAAGGACCTTGGAATAAAAATTTCAGCATTTTTAAAGACTTAAAAGTATTTTTAAACAATTAAAAATAATCACAAAATCAATTAAATCATGAAAAATATTAATAATGATCCAAAAAATAATTTTAATTCCGAATATGAAAGAAGATTTTATTTAAATTTTTTTGGTGAAACTCTCATATTTTTGGATCAATATTAAAATTAATATGAATTAATGAAAATCAAATGAATTAAAACAAAAATCAAAAAATCAAAAAAAAGTGAGCCACTTGATCTCGCTCATTAATTGAGGTGGCAAATTAAGTGGACACAAACGCGCTTTCCACAATAGACCTAAGTCAATGCGCTGCAGGGATGGTAATTAAAACCAACACGTAAGATTAAAACAATTCAAATGAGATCAATGGCTCAGAACCTGTCCAGCACACCACCGGCGCTGGACCTCCGGTCACCTTCTCAGGCAAGGTCCACCGGACTGGTTCACTCATCACCATCAAGAAAATGAAAAAGGAGGACATGATCTGAAGCGGCATCATATGCAAATGTGACCAGGCAGGTGGTTACTTCACCAAGTGGGTCGAAGCGGCATCATATGCAAATGTGACCAGGCAGGTGGTTGTGAAGTTTATCAAGAATCAACTCATATGTAGTTATGGTGTGCCAGACAAGATCATTACTGATTATGGATCTAACTTGAACAACAAGATGATGAAAGAGATTTGTAGCGAGTTCAAGATTGCACATCATAATTCTTCTTCTTATAGAGCCAAGATGAATGGGGTTGTTGAAGCTGCTAATAAAAACATCAAGAAGATTATTCAGAAGATGGTTGTTCCGTACAAAGATTAGCACGAGATGCTGCCATTTGCTCTACATGGCTATCTTACATTTGTCTGCACTTCAAAAGGGGCAACCCCTTTCTCCCTTGTTTATGGCATGGAGGTTGTGCTCCCCATGGAGGTTCAAATCCCATCAATGAGAGTCTTAATGGAAGCTAAGTTAACTGAGGCTGAATGGGTTTAGAGTCGTTATGATCATCTGAATTTAATTGAATAGAAGAGATTAACTGCCATGTGCCATGGTCAATTATATCAGCAAAGGATGAAGAAAGCCTTTGATAAGAAGGTCAAGCCTCGTGTGTTCCGAGAAGGTGATCTCGTGCTCAAGAAAGTTTTGTCTTTCACGCCCGATTCCAGGGGCAAGTGGACTCCAAACTATGAAGGTCCATATGTTGTTAAGAAAGCCTTTTCAGGCGGTGCTTTGATACTTACAACTATGGATGGGGAAGACTTCACTCGTCCTGTGAATTCAGATGCAGTCAAGAAATACATCGCCTAAAATAAAAACAGAATAGCTCGCTAAGTTGAAAACCCGAAAGGGCAACTTAAACAAAAGTGAGTGTCACGGTGGATTGAAAACCCGAAAGGGCGGTCCAAGCAAAAGTTAGATACATGAAAAAATGAATATATATCCCACTAGATTGAGTACCTCACCCTGGGGCAATCTAGGCAAAAATTAGGGATTTGGCAAGTAACTGCATCCTGACAAGACTTTGTTTTTCAACTGTCATATGTCAAAGATTCTCGCTCAGTCGTCGTCAACTGGAGCTTCAAATACATTGGATTCAGAGTTGGTGGAGAAATGGTCATTATGTTCAATGTAGCCCTTTTTTTTCAATATAGATCACCAATTTCAAATTTGTAAAGAGCCATGGAGTCTCGCCATTTGCGGACTACCATTCTATCAAATAAATTTGAGCCTTTATCCAATTATTTGCACTCTTATTTGTTTCTGTTTAACAAATGTTTGCATGTCTTAATTGATAAATATCATTGTTTTAAACACATAAAGTTTTTATAAACCGTTTTTAAACAAAGTGAACATTCACAATGAATGAAAGGATAACTAGAACATCTTCAGTGCTCTCTCAAGGATAGTATGATCTCCAAAAAGGGTAAGACATTTGTTCATATTCCTAGCATATCTGTATCCTTTTCATCATCTTTCAGGTTTGTCTCCTCAGTGAGCATAGAGAAAGGCAGTGCACCACCAAATTCCCCAGAGAGTCTGGAGTTTTGGTCTTGGTCTCCTCAACTCCCTAGAGAGTCTGAGTCTAGCATCTGTGTTTTATCAAATATATGGTTGTCATCCCTTGTGTGGCTGACCTAAAATCCCTTATTGATTGATAAAAATTGATATGCTATCTTTTCGAGGAAGTTGGTCTTCCCTCATTGTGATTGGAAATCTCCCGCAAAGTTGAGCAGAAGTTCCCAGCATGAGTGGAAATTTTCAGCAGGTTGGTTTGTAGCTCATCCCAGCGGATTCACATACATTTTTCCCAGCAAGTTTGCTTACCACTCGTCCTCAGTAAGTTTGCTCACGTTTGGACTTCCCCTCAGTTGGGTCGCCATCAGATTATCTTCAGCATGATCGTCTACAGTTTATCCCAAGTGCAGTCGTCAGCAGTCTTTCCCCAATGGAGTTGCTTGATTAGAGCCTGATTGTTTGTTACTTCCTCCTTCTTAGAAAGTTTCCTCCTAGAAGTGAATGTTTGATTTGATGAGCTTCTGATTGGTGGTTGTTCCCCACAGAATTCCACATCACCCCCTGATAAGATCTCTAGTAGAGTTCTTCTCTGACTGATCTTATCCACCTCTCTGTGTACTATTGGAAGATCCCCAACATGTGGTAGTTGTGACCCTTTGCTTATCCCCAACAGCGGACTCTGCTTGTTCCCCTAGCATCATTTGTTTGTCCCCGGCAGCAACTCTGCTTGATCTTTGGCTATGATTGGTGTTTCCTGGCTTTCTCTTTTGAGATGTTGTACTGGATGTTTGTCCATTGATCCTTGGATCTGTTTGTGTTAGATATGTCTATTTGTCAGCATTAATCATACATAAACCACGCATATACATGCATAATCATAACATTCAGATATTCTTGTTGCATTCTTTGCCATATATCTTTGCTTGTTATCTCCTGCTATTGGTGAAATCTTCTTCCCCGAGCAGATATTTGTGTCTGATCTCCCCATATAGAGTCATCCCTATAGGCAGAAAATGTTTATCCTTCCTTCATTATCCCCACTGAGTTATGTCCTCGTGGATGATTATTATTTCAGTTTCCTCCCAAAACATGTATTGGGATGGAATTATTCCCCTGAGTTATATCCTCATTAGGATGAGTCCTGTTTCATTGTGTCTTTCTATCTTGTTCCTAGATTGACTCCTTTCTTGTTATTTCCCTTGCACTTCCCTGTGGTTCAGGTGATCAATTACTTAGTAAACAGTAATTGTTCATTCTCTCCCCAGCGGAGGTTGTGGCCTTCTACCAGTAACCGGTAGTTATAAGTCCTATTTCTTTGGTTTTCTACCTAGTAACTGGTAGTTGTAAACCCCATTTTGTTCCCCTTGCAGAGTTAACCCTTGATTTTGTTCATCCTAACCGATGACAGTTACTTCTCTTCTATGGTTTTCTACCCAGTAATCGACAGATGTAATCCCCTATTTGTTGGTTATCTTTATCCAATATTCGGTATTGATACTCCTTCACCTTTTGAGTATATCTCCCAGTAACCGGCGATATATCTCTTGGATCATTGCTTTTGTCAATGTATCCCCAGGGAGTCATCTTTCATTTACCCTTGTTCGGTAATGATTGTTTCTACCCTTTGATTGGTCATCGTTCTATACCCAGTAGCCGGTATCCCGATGTCCTTCCTTTTCGGTCGATTTATCCTTTATTAACCCAGTAACCGGTTGTGGATAAACTTTCATGCGAGTATATTATCTATTTTCTAACGGTAATAGATAATATATCTCATCCGCTCATCAGCCGAAGTCTTCTTCTTCCCCAATCGAGTGAGATTCGTATTTCCTTGAGGAATCGAATGCCCATCCTGTAAATCGAGTTTTCTTTTTCAGCCCTCCTTTCGGATGATGAGTGTCTTGGAAATATTCCCCAATTCACGTTTGGTTGGTCACCTATTATATGCCCAGTAACCGGTATCCCTGGTGTTCCTTCCTTCTTCTCCCTATTATGACTTTTTGTCCCCTGTGGAGTCAGATTTCCCTGAGTTAAAATATACCTTTCAGGTCTTCCTTAGATGTTTTTGGATGATTGATATCTCTCACCCTTATACCGGTCTTAGATGTTCTTTCCCCCTGAGAGTGTTGTTCTTTCACCCTTATACCGCATGTCTCTTTGAGCTTATTACCCAGTAGCCGATAATACCTCACTCGTTGCTTCCTCAGCTGAATCCTTTGTGGATATCCCTGCCTGAGTCCGGATTTTCATTCGAGGTATCCTTAGTGGATAGTTTTGATGTATTACATATTCCCCAATACATGTATCTTTGCGTCAGCTCGAGTCTTTCGATTGATTTATTTTCATGGAATCTCTTCGTTTCTCCCAGCAAGTTTTAAGTCGTGACCTGCTCACGCATCATCCCCTTTACTCCCCAGTAAAGTCCCTAGAGTCTCTGTCCCATTTATGAGTGTATCACTCATATGGATTTTCAGTTTCTCCTGATTTCTTTTTTTTCTTTGTGGACATATATCCCCACAGAGTATTAACTTGTGCATACATACATTTGCATCCTGAGGTCTCTTAGGGACCATAATTCGTCTCTTTGCTATTATTTAAGCCCATTCTACTGCGTCGAGACGAAGATTTTAACCTTCATGTCTCCGACTAGAATGACTTTAAATAGGGGCATCTGTAGACCCTAATTTTGACCCTAAGATCCCTCATGGCATCATATCATTGCTCTTTGCATCTTGCCTCAAGGATCATAGCATCTTATCTCCTTAACCCTTGGGTTGGGGCTTGTGTGAGTTGGTTTGAGACCACCAAGCATGCTTGAATTGTATATTATTGCTTTTCTTATTTTTTGTTTACTAACCAAAACCACAAAAATATGTCACTAACTTTGTTTATTTTGAAGCTTAAGCAGTCATTTGATCAAAGGCTCCTAGGAGGCCCCTATGCCTATTGAAATGGCCAGATAAAGTTGAAAGCAAGCATGACATTGGTTCCCAAAGCTCTAAAACATCCTATATGCCTCCCAAGAATCTCAATTTGACAATTTTATCAAGATAAACCAAAGGGCTTGAGGATTGTTTCCCAAGGAAACCCTAATTCGATTGTGCATTGACTGTGCCTTGCTCATGAAGCAACCTCAACCTATGATCAAATACAATCAAGGGAAGTTCGTTCATTCATCATTTTATGCATATATGAGCTTATATGATTATCCTCAATCATTCATTCATCAATATTTGAAGTTTGGACTTGAGAAGTTGATCAGTCAATTCATCTGACTATTTTGAATCCACGCGTCTCCACGCGTCCTAGCCTTAGCCCTTGGATCCATGTTTCTAGATCTAATCCTAGCGCTTCACTGTTATGACTTTATTTAAATCATTATGCCACGCTGTTGACTAGAGTGCAATATGCGCGCACGTTTCTCAGCTACAAGATGAGCCACGTCAATTAATGAAATGAGATCTGACGCCTCAGGCTTTTTGCTATTTTTTGAATTTCCATTTTAATTTCTTTTATTCCACTTATTTTTAAAAATTCATAACTTCTTTATTTGGGATCACAAAAATATGGGACCAATTGCAAAAAATTTCTCATAAATTCTAGTTTCTAAAAATGATTTTTACTTATTTTTGTGATTCCATTTAATATTTTTGTGAATTATTTCTTTTCTGGTTATTTTTAATTCATTTAAAATACTTTTTGATATTGAAAAATGCTAAAAATATTTTCTTAACATCTTTGGATGATGATGGATCTAAGAAAAATATTCTCATCAATTTCTTAATTGATTTGAGATTTATTTGAGATTTTAGTCCAATTATGTTATTTTTTCTTCATTTTTAATTGTTTAAAATTAGTTTCTGTTTTCAAAAAATGTTGAGAAAATTTGTCAAACCTTGTTTGACCATGTTAGACTTATGATGTTCCAATTGGACTTTTTCAAGTTGATTTGAATTGGTTTGAAGTTTGACCTTTATTTGTTTATTTTATTTCATGTATTATTTGAATTCCAAAAAATACCAAAAAAATATTTTTGTTATTCCTTGACTTCTAATCTTCATTTCACTTTTTTTTACCATTGTTTGATGTTGATTACATTTATGTTTGATCAATGTGTTTGTGTTATGTCTTTTCAATTTCAATTATATACATTCCATTTCCATCTTCATCTTCTTCTTTTTCTTTCGACCAATGAGTTAATGATTTGTGGTTAGCTTTGACATATGAGAGGCTTAACCTTCTTTGGTCCAAATTAAATTCATCTTGATCAAAGATCAAGTAAATTGCTTTGTGTCCAAGATAGGTTGCTTCTTGGTCAAGCAAAAAAACTAACAATCCATACAAGGTCATTCTTCATTTCTTTTGGCATGGCAAGTTGTAGGAGCTTGGATTACTAGTCATGGTATCTAACTTGTGTTAATTTGCCTATAGATTTATTGACCGGCCTGAGATAGGTGTGACTATTACATTAGTCCACTTACGATTGCTTAACATAGCGCTAAATTGCCTTATGGCACACTAACACTAACTACTAATGACTAACCTTTAATTCAAGCATTTAATTCTTGGAATTTACTTTAATGCAATTTAATTTCTTGCTTATTAATTCATATTGTCTTTTCCCTTTACTCACTTGAGCTTATGTTTATGTTTATGCAATTTGCCTTTTGCTCACTTGAGCATATTATTCTGTATACTATTGCCTTGTGTTTGTTTTGTTTTATTTGTATGAACCAATGCAAAAGGAGAAAGGACTTAGAATTTAGGACCTTACCTATGCTAAATGGAATTTCAAGAGCAACTAGACCTCATGCCTTTAGAATGCTAAAATATGTTGAAGAGCAACTAGGCCACATGCCTTTAGAATGCTTAATCTTGAAGATGATTTGAAAGGATCTTTAATTCTAAACTCTCTCTTTGTCCATTCTTTTATTGCATTGTGGAAATTTTTGACTTGTGTGTTCTTGTGTGACAGGGATCCTAAACTTGAGCTAATTAGAAAGACCATTGTCATGGATATCCAAGATATGAGAGACAAAGCCAATTGGAAGATTCCTAGGAGCTTGATTGAATATTTGCTTGATGACTTGAGTTAATTTCTTATTGCTTGATAAGTCCAAAGAAAAGGAGCAACTTGGATCATCTTTATGAGCTCAAGAAGGGAACTCCAAGTGGTTTTATTTCTCTTCCCTCATCTTTGCATGTTTAGGACCTAGCCTTTCTCTTCTTCTCTCCACTCTTACCCAAGCCAAACTTTTTGTGCAAACATTAACGTTGTTTTCAAAATTAGAAACCTAGGCACTATGCCTTTGAGTTTTCAAACTCTTTTCATAATACTTATTTTGAATTGAATCTTAAGTCAACTTTGACTTTATTTTGTGAATACTTTTCATTTGTAAATACAACTCACTCAAATTGTTTTGTGGTTCCAATGACCACTTTTGCCAAAGCTTTTCATAAACATTAGCTATTAGGTTTGAGTTATCATAGAGGTTGATGTAAACCTCACCTTATCCTTAGTGATTGGATTATAAGTCTTCCATACTTATTATAGGATGGATCCCTCACCGGTATGTTGAAGCTCTCCTCACATGGTGGATTATGGTTTAGGTTGAGTTTTCTCCCTTTGATAACAAAAGACCTTAAGGCTTTTGACAAATCAATTCACCCACTTATTTTGAGATTTTTATCCCGAACTACGAGGTTTTGATCCTACCTTTGTGATGGTACGTAGGCAATGGGTTTATCCATTCAAACAAAAAATTGTAAATAATTTGTATATTCTTTTCTCATCTCCCAAATCATGTTTGCACAAATATCTTCACAAATACCAACCTACCACACAACATTTGTAAAAAGGGCTCCCTTAGAGTACTAAGGATGTTTTGGGTGCTTAAAACCTCCCCATTGCATAACCAACCCCCTTACCCAGATCTCTGACATTTTTATTAGTTGTTGATTTGATAAAACTTCTCTGTTTTTGTTCGCTTTCTAACCTTTCCTTTGGATAAATAGAAGTGCGGTGGTGACTCGAATTGTATGATTTACTTTTGATTTAGTCAATAAATCTAAAGTTAACGAATACCCCGCTACATCATCATATCATGAAAAAGAGTAGTCATTGCTCTTTGGTAAGTTGCACAAGCATTCTTTAAACCGAAAGGCATCACTCTATAACAGAATGTTCCCCAAGGTGTAATGAATGTGGTCTTCTCCATATCTTTGGGTGCCATCTTGATCTGATTATATTCGGAAAACTCATCCATAAACGAAAAGACTTTGAATTTAGCAATATTGTCTACCAACACATCAATGTGTGGCAGAGGGAAATCAACTTTCGGACTGGCTTTATTCAAATATCTCTAATCGACCCACATGTGGACTTTTCCATCTTTCTTCGGCACGTGCACAATATTGGCCATCCATTGCGGATACTCAGCGATCACGAGGAAACCGATGTCAATCTGCTTCTGCACTTCTTCTTTGATCTTCACAGCCATATCAAGATGTGTTCTTCTCAATTTCTGCTTGACTGGTGGGAATTCTGGCTTAAACGGCAATCTATGCTCCATAATCTTAGAATCCATACCAGGCATTTCTTGATAGGACCAAGCAAACACATCTGAATACTCTTGAAGAAGATCAACCAACCCCTTCTTGACATCTGGACACAATCGAGACCCAATCTTGACTTCCTTCACATCATCCTCGGAACCCAGGTTGAATAGCTCAATCTGCTCTTCGAACGGCTGAATGATTCTTTCATCATGCTCAAGAAGACGAGATAGTTCATCACTCACCTCTTCATCGCTTTCCTCATCGGCCTCAAACACAAGGAATTCAAAATTTGGATAAGGAGAAGGATCATTGTATTCAATGGGGTTAGAAACCAACCTGCATAATGATTTGATATTTTGATTTTAGAGAAGTGAATTTGTGACCAAATATTATGTAGATGGACAATTATATTGTTTATTTATGTTTTTTGTGATTACCATTTTCAGAATAAAACAAAAAGTAAAAACAAACATCATAGATGTGGATGAATAGAATTAATTTCATTAATGATCAATTTCAAAATGCCCAACAATGTTCACTTCTCCCTTAGGCATAGGAGAAGTATTTTTAAAACATATAAAAGCAATTACTTAGATCGATGCAAAATAACAGGAACATCAACAGCAGTCCAATTGCTGCAAGCCTTTCCATGTGTCAGAAAATTGGTGCAATCTTCCTCTTCGTCATGCTCTAGCACAACAGCTAAGTGTTGTTCATTGCCATGAATGAACCCCCCTCTACAAAAGCTAAGTTTCATATCCTCAGACCTTGCAGTTGATGAACCTCGTTGAAAACCCAGACCGGTTCTGCCTTTGTTATCGAAGACTTCTACCATGCGCCCCCACTGATCAACATTGCCTTCTTCAACAATCTTCTTTGCATCTTTCAATGAGGACATAGGTGCCTCAACTCTCTTTTCAACAGCAGTAGACAAGTCTTGGAACGGAGATCCAACCTCATCCTCATCTTCAACATAATAGAAAGATGACAGGTGGCTAACCAACAACACCTTCTCCCTGCCAACAATGACTAATTTTCCGTTCTTAACAAATTTGAGCTTCTAATGCAATGTAGAGGTAATTTGAAAAGTAATTTGAAAATCACTCAGACCTATCTTAACTGAGAGGTCCACTTCACCAATAACTGTTTTGCATGAACCGTCAAAAGCTTTGACGATTACACCGCTATACCTCATAAGCGCTCCTTGATATGATAACTTTGACAGAGTTGACTTCGGCAACACATTCAGTGATGACCCGATGTCAACAAGCACAGTCGACAAAGCATCATCTTTTGCAATTCATAGAGATATGCAAAGCCAGATTAAGATTCCTACCCTCCTCAGAAAGTTCTTCATCACAGAAACTGAGGTTGTTGCAGGAAGTGATGTTAGCTACAATATGATCAAACTGATCCACCATGACATCATGTTCCACAAATGTTTGCTCAAGAAATCTCTGTAGTGCTTCATTTTACGCTTCAGAATTCATAAGCAGAGACAACACTGAAATTTTTGAGGGAGTTTGGAGCAGCTGCTCCACCATACTAAACTCTCTCCTCTTGATCAATCGAAGTACCTCATCATCATCATTAGTCTTCAAATCACTGAGTTCACCAGACTTACGCTTTGAAGCACTAACTGGATCTACAGCAGGAACTTCCACCTTCTTACTGACAACTGATTCTTCTTTATCCTTTGGGAACACCGGTCCAAACACACGACCTCTGCGGGTCACCGTGTTAACATCAGTAATGCTCACTACATAACTGGTTGTAGGTAACATGACTTCTTGACCATCTTTCGTCATTGTAGCATTATACTGATACAGAATAACTTTATCAGATGAATATGGGACTGGACCCGCTAACCGTATAACTAACGGCGATATTGATCTATTGCTGACGTTGTTACTGTTACTGATGTTGTACTGGATCACGAATCTCTTTGGTTGCTTAAAAATGGGCACTATGACATTGACATCGTCATCTACATGACGGGATTAAACAATTTGGATCATGCCGTCATCCATCAGTCACTGGATGTCCCTTTTCACAACCTCACAACCTCTTGAATTAATACTGCAAACAACACAACCATCAAGGTCATGCTCACAATCACTCACCATAAAAATGTCCTTATGCATTTTCACCAAGGACCTTTGGATGAAACGAACATTAAACACCTTAAACTCGCCAGGGCAACAATCCACCATATTAATAGAAGAATTTCCAGGAGCGGGAAATGGATTTTCTTTCACGTTCAGCGCATGGTCCTCAAAGGACACCATTCCACTCTTCATCAGCTTCTGAACCTCATACTTGAGTGGGTAGCAGTTTTCTGTATCATGTCCGGGTGCCCCTTGGTGAAAAGCACAATGGAGTTCAGGCTTATACCACCTTGGAAGTGGTTCTGGAACTTGCAGCGGGTTTCTTGGTTGAAGTAGGTTCTTGAGAACCAAAGACGGATACAGTTCAACATAAGACATAGGAATTGGGTCGAAAGATACCTTCTTCCTCTCGAAGTTTTGTTGATGATGATTGTTGTTGGTATTGTTTTTGTTGTAGGTATTTGTTCGTTGTTGTGGTTGTTGCGGTTGACGCTGTTATTGTTGTATTGGTACTAATTGATTATTGGAAAGTACTGGAATGACTGAAGATACTTGATGATGGTGCTGACGGGGTGGTTGATTTCTTCTGATCTGAGGCCTCCTCTGCCTCCCACTGGTTATTGCATTTGTTTCGCTTTCCTTCTTCTTCCCAAAGCTATTGTCATACCTCTTACTTGACGATGCTTCATCTTTTGACAAACGTCATTCTCGGACACCTTCCTCAAGCCTCATCCCCATGTTTACCATTTTGGTAAAGTCACTGGGGGCACTAGCAACCATACGTTCATAATAAAATAAACTCAGGGTCTTTAGAAATATATTTGTCATCTCCTTCTCCTCCAAGGGAGGAGTGATCTGAGCAGCCAATTCTCTCCATCTTTGTGGGTACTCTTTGAATGTCTCTTTATCCTTCTGAGACATAGACATCAACTGGTCTCTATCAGGCGACATATCCACATTGTACTTATACTCTCTGACAAAAGCTTCTCCCAAGTCGTTGAAAGTGCGAATGCTTGCACTGCCCAACCCCATATACCAACGGAGCGCAGCACCGGTCAAACTGTCTTGGAAATAGTGAATCAACAATTGATCGTTGTCAGTTTGTGTAGACATCATGCGGGCATACATCACTAGATGACTGAGCGTACATGTGTTCCCTCTTTATTTTTCAAAGTCAGGCACTTTGAATTTCACCGGAATCTTCACATTTGGCACCAGACATAACTCAAAAGCACTTTTCCCAAAAAAGTCCTTACCTCTCAATATCTTCAATTCCTTGCGCAACTCAAGCAACTGATCTTTCATTTCGTCCATTTTCTCATAAATATCCGGACCCTCAGATGGCTCGGAATGATAAATGGTGTCCTCTACATGAGGTAAGGTGTACACAACGGGAGGTGGCACAGACATGACCGGGCTAGATGTCGGCATGGAAGAAAAGGTAGGCACAAAGCCTTCAGGCCTGAAGTTATATTTTGTTGTGTGATACTATGTCTGTTATACTTTGTGATCTATGTGTGGTGAGATAAGTTCTAATCCTAACTTGAGTGCAATTAAGATAGGAGGATGGTATACTCATGTTCAACTTATATGGCGTAGTCCTTAACTAGTTGGCTTGAGACCCGTCTACTTAGTAGAGACCTCTTTAGAGCTACTGATGTCACACAAGTAATTTGTGGATAGGCATTACTTTCTCTAATTTGGGGGCCCGAGAAGTTAGGACCGTAGAACATTTAACCCAACCTGGCCTATTTAGGACGTAGTGTGGAGACAGTTCAAGTGTAGACTTGTTAACTATTATTACACGATACTACACTCAGACGAGTGTCTCTTGAAAATATTATGGGTTGATCAATCAGTCATCCTAACCCATAATATCCGATAAATGCAATCAAAACTCTGGGAACTTTTTAGAACATGGTTTACAGGTTTTTATCCATAGTATACTCCTTTGGGATGGTTCTTAACCCGACTTCATGCTCGTGACTCACAACAAACCCTTTGATTCTTGGTTGATCCGATCAGTCTCATCAATATCAGTGGAACTTGGGTGTTAATAAGGTGAAAACCATAATCCACCAAAATGGATGATTGATCTTGATGATAACTTGATTCATCCGTTGACACTTGCTTGTGTTCTCCTTGTGTGTGATTGTTGCATTCATGCATACATACGCATCATAACATTCATCACAATTTTTTTTTCCAAGCAAACTAAGGTATTATTTGCAAATATTTCAGACCATAGATTATGGACGAAGGAACCCTAAGAAGTACAATTTTAGATGTCCTGATTTCAAAGACCTAAGGAAGTTGTCATCCTTTGTATGAGATCCCTTGGACTTCAAGCAACGTCACGAGAAGCTTTTGTCCGTGTTGTCTACTGATGTGGTTGAAGGACTTCTGAGTGTTTCAGTTCAGTTCTATTACCCTCTTTATTGGTGCTTCACTTTTCCCGACTATCAGCTTATTCCCATGTTGGAGGAGTATGCCCATCTCTTGGGTATACCCGTATCTGACAAGCTACCTTTTAGTGGATTAGAGGAGATTCCCAGATCTCATGTCATAGCCCAAGCTCTTCATCTGAAGAAATATGAGATTGATACTCATTTGGTGAAGTAAAAAGGTATTCTTGGGTTGACTTCTTAGTTCCTCATTCCTAGAGCTACTGTTTTTGCTCAAGCTGGTAGCATGGATGCTTTTGAAGCTATCTTTGTTTTTCTCATTTATGGCTTGGCTTTGTTCCCCAACATTGACGGTTTTGTTGATTTTAACGTTATTAGAATCTTCTTGATTGGAAATCATGTTCCTACTCTGTTGGGTAACATGTATTTCTCTCTGTATTTAAGTAATTCTAAAGGTGGTGGGACTATTGTGTGTTTTGTTCGTCTTCTGCACAAGTGGTTTATTTTGCACTAGCCTCAAACACATGCTCTCTGGGAGAACAAGCAATGTTTATGGTGGTCCCAGAGACTTATGTCTCTTACTAATGATGATATTGTTTGGTATGATTCTTTATTGGGTAGCTTGGATATTATTGATAGTTGTGGTGAGTTCTCTAATGTGCCTCTAATTGGTACGTAAGGAGGAATGAACTACAACCCTGCATTGGCTCATCGTTAGCTTGGGTTCCCCTTGAGAGATAAACCTAATAACGTTCAGTTAGAGGGTCTATTCTATCAGGAGGGTAAAGATCCCCAACATTTTAGAAAAGGATGATACATGCTTGGCATAATGTGCATAGGAAAGGAAGACCCGAGCTTGGTCCATGCAACTGTGTAGCTTTGGAAGCTTTCACTTTATGGGTGAATGATCGGTCACCATTCGCACTTAGTTTTCATCATCCATCCAGCATGAATCTTCAATAATCGGTAACACTTTGTTCTTTCTTTTAGTTGATTTCTTAAGTTTTATCGCATTTTATAAATTCATGTTTGTTTTATTTTGTATTAGTGGTTCATCTATTTTTGTCACATTTTATGCGTTTCTGTGGTAGTTCTATTTGGTTTCCAGGTCTAACAATAAGCCCGAAAGATGCATAACGAAAGAACGGAAGTCCAGGACATCGTGCAAAGCGAGATAAGTCAAAAACAAAGGCCTGACACGGGTGCCCGTGTCAGCCCGTGCAGAGACAGGGGGCTGACACGGGTGCCCGTGTCAGCTTCTACGGCCCGTGTCAGCTGCCACGACCCATGTCAGCAAGGAATGAAGGAATTGAGTTGACAGAGAGCCAACACGGGCACCCGTGTCATTTGACACGGCCCGTGCTGGCCAATTCGCCCCGTTTGCTGATTTTTATTGTTTTGGTCTCTGTGTGAGTCCGGAGGGCAGTTTTGGTATTTCACGATGTTTTTAGTTGATTGGGAACTATTTAGTCTGCATTTTAGTAAAGAGAAAAGGGACTTTTAGATCAAACGAAGAAGAAACAGAAAGGAGAAGAAAGCTTGCAAGGTGTGGAGAAGAAGAGATTTTCAAGATCGGAAGAGATTGAAGATCAACCTTCATCACCAAATAACTGTAATGTCTCTATTTTGTTATTTGTTTCTTTTGAATACAATGAGAAACTAAACCCCCAATGCTAGGGGGGTGTCCCTGAATTGCTACTATATGAACACTATTTCTATGTTTTTATGATCATCAATGTTTTCTTAATTCAAATTGTTATACAACGTTCTTAATGCTTTATTTTATCGGATAACTGGAATTTTGATCTATGGTTAAGGTTTAGGTCGGACAAACCACCTTATCACTTGTTGTATAATAATACTTGGGTTTAATCACTTAGGAATAAGGATCAAACTGTAGTAGCCGTTAATTCTTGATCAATTGCATATTTCGTAACGTCATTTTGAATAGCTAATAAATTAGGATTGAAATTGACTGTTAATGGTTTTCGGCTAAGGAATTAGAGAAAACAATTCTTGAGAATCAGCTTTGAATAATTGCAACGTAGATGTTATATAATGTGGAAGTAGTGTAGTACAAAGGAATTCGCACATCTTGCCTTAGCATGCTTTCTCATATCATTTAACAGCTTTTTTTATGCGCTTTGTATAATTTATTCTCGTTCTTATCATTTTGAAAACAATCAAAACCCCCTTTGATCTTTTGTTCAATGGAATTATTGTAAAGATTTGTACTTAATACGCAGTCCTCGGGAACGATACTCGGGATACCTCCTATTTTATTACTACATTGGTGCAAACAAGTATACTTGCTATTTTACTGATCAAGTTTTTGGCGCCGTTGCCGGGGACTTCCAAAGTATAAGTTGAATAATAATTCAATTGAAATTTTGTTGCTCTACAACCAAAATTTTATTTCTCTGTACTATTGTTTCTTTTTATAAATTCTAATAATTGTCTAATCTTTGTATGCGAGGTAAGGCCTCAACTGAATTTCTTTTTGACGCAGAACAAGAAAGACTATTGCGTGCAAGACGTCGAAAATCTAGACTGGAACCATCATAAGCAACCCCCATTGTTTCTGAGTTTGAAAAAGAAAAGTTCTTTCAGTTCATTCAGAAGACTCCGAAATCGTATCTGAAACGATGGTTTAAGCTCCACCTCCCGTGGAAAGACTTCTGGATGACTATGGAGGTGCAAATGCTCTGTCTGGAAGGTTGAAAATTGTGAACCAACCGGTGAATGTTGATCATTTTCAGCTACACCCTTCAACGATTCGTCAACTCGAAAGGAGACCGTTCTCCGGAAAAATCAATGAAGATGCCAACAAGCATTTACAAAGATTTCTTACCATGACGACATCGTTGAAAATTGAGGGACACTCAAAGGAAGCTAAAAAGTTGGTGATGTTTCCGTTTATACTATCGGAAGATGCCGAAGAGTGGTTTTACTCTTTACCCGCGGGAAGCATTACAGCTTGGCAACAAATGGAGAAAACATTTTTGAATGAGTACTTCCCTGCCTTTGTGTATATCCGTAAGAGATATGATGTTGTTAATTTCAAACAGAAGGAAGGAGAGTCACTCGGAGACACTTACAAGAGGTTCAAGCGATTATTGGTTACATGTCCTACTCATAACATGGATGCAACTGAACAGATGCAAAATTTTGTGAATGACCTTAGAATAAAGACTAAGCAACTCATAGACACAACTGCTGGTGGCTCAATAAATTTTACAACAGCCACTGGAATAAAGAAAACCATCGAAGCCATTGCAGCAAATAAGCATCTGGAGCTCTATGACCGTAGTGTAAGTCAACCTGAAGGTATCATTGATCTCAGGCTAGCAAATCAAGTTGTGAAGATGGAAGATCAAATAACAACTGAAGTAGAGCGAAGAATCAAGAAAATGGCTCTTGACACTCAAACGGTGGCACAAGTTCAACCGGTTCAACCGATTCAAGCAATTAGTTGTGAAATTTGTGGGGGGCCTCACTTCGCCATGCATTTGTGGCAACTGCACAACAGGTAGAGGAGATTAATTTTCTAAAGCAGAACAACCCTTACTCCAATACATATAATCCTGGATAGAAAAATCATCCAAATTTCTCCTGGAAGGACCAACAAGGAAATGTTCAGAAACAAGCACCCAATCAATATCAAAGGCAACCACAACAACAGTATCGACCACAACAACAACAACCATACCAGCAACAGTTTAACCAACCCCAACAACAATTTCAACAACAGGTGTCGCATCACGCGAAAAACCGGCGGGAAAACAAGAACAACAGAGCCGCCACCGTGCGTTATTTATCCCAAAAGAGGGAAAGGAAACGCTCAGAGTAAACCTGGGAAAAGACATGGTCTCGCGACCAGAGAGAATGTGATCGGGAGTCGGTTATGCGAAGGGAAGGTATTAGCACCCCTACGCATCCGTCGTACTCGACGGGATCCACGCACAATAGGAAGGAAAAATGGTTGCTAAAAACACTGCTCACACACACACAACTGGCTGAAAGAGACACAAGAAAACAAAAGAGACTGACTCGGCAGAATATCGCATCCTGGGCCTACTTAGTCTATCAGGCATAGACATCAGAGTCAAAGTAGTTCGGACTGGGGAAACGACACATGCTCGCTAGGATGTCGCATCCTATGCATACGTATCTCCTCGGACGAGAGAAGAATCAGAGCATTCGTAGCTCGGCTGACACACACACAAACAAATACTGGCAAAGACAAACGTGGAGCCTGAATGCCAATCACTGGACTTACATCAGCATCCGAACCAAAGACACACAAAGAGGCAAACGTGGAGCCTGAACGCCAATCACTGGACTTACATCAGCATCCGAACCAACAAACCCACACTGGAACCCAAATGCCACTCGATGGACTTACATCAGCTTCCAAGCACACAACAAGACAAAACAAAGACACAGGCGCCCAGAGAGATCAGCTCATCTCCTGCCTACGTACCTCATCTGGTATGAGGATCAGGGCGACGTAGTTCCCCTACGGAGGGATAAAGGACTAGCCTAACCAGATAACAGAGGGAGACACAACTAGGGAGACTACGACTCGAGCCTAGATGTTATCATGCAAAATCATCCCTAAGTTAAGGTTTCTAGCTAACTTGCACAGGAAGCAAGCCTATCCTAAACATGACTTGCACAGGAAGCAAGCCACACCTAACCTAACTTGCACAGGAAGCAAGCTAAAGCAAACCTAACTTGCACAGGAAGCAAGCTAAAGCAAACACACAAGCACAAGTAGCACACACTATATGCAAGCAATGGGCTCAATCAAGGTTAGGTTTTAGTCGAGGGGTCATATCAACCTCAACAAACAAACCACTGGAACTGGGTAGTGTTAGCTCTTAACCTTGCCATTGAGGGGCTAAGGTGAAGCAGATGAAAGGTGAGTGAAGATAAGACTTCACAGCTCTTATCCCTGGCCTGGGAGAGCTTAAGACAAGAATGTGTGGGTTCAGAAGGTGGGAACCCTTCTACACATTTGAAACTGACTCAAACTGTACAATTGTACAAGATCTTGGGTTTGTATCTGCAAGCATCAACACAGTGGTGTGAGCAAAGTAGATGACACACAGAATAGCAGGGGATGGATTGCACATCCCTTGTGTCTGCCAATGCCTCTTCACTTAGGAGGTCTTTGAATATGTACAGGACAAATGTAAACAGTCACAAACATCGCCTCTTAAGGAGGACTTCAGACAGTTGCCTGGCCAAGTAACAGGCCAGGTCTTCCAGACTACATGAAGATAGAAAGGTATACCTCAATGCAAATTGCTTATCAAGCAAAGCAAAGCAAAGTTCACAAGGAACTAAAAGCAACTAAAGTACCTGAAATCAGTCAAGCACAGTTAGTATACAAGTCAAAGTTAAATCAAAATGAAACCAAGGTCAACAGTCAACACAAGCAGATAAATGTGCAATGCACAAAGCTCAAGGCATGTGAGCCAAGCAACCTACAAAAAAAATAGGTTAGTCATGATAAAGCAAGCAAACTCAATCAATTTGTATTGGTCTCATTGGTTAATTGTTGGTCAACCTGAAAACATGAACTCAAATGTGAGTAGCAGGACCACTAGGGCAAGCCTAGGGTCAAAAGGGAATGAAAACATTAAAACAGCAAGTGGCAAGCATCCAAAATCATGTTCAAACAATCAAGAAACAATACCAATTGGTTTCACATTCATATCAATTATCATCATCATTTCATGAACAAGCTAGGTCAAGGTATTGCAAACAGAAGCTCGTAGAAGTCAACAGCAAGACTTAGCTCAGAAGCAATCTTAAACATTTCCAAAAATCACCAAATAAATCATGGTCAATCACAACCCATAGCATGGTAAGCATGTCAAATTTAATCTTATTTGGACAGGTGGAAGGCAATCAATGAAAATCAGAAAGTCAAAGCAATTTTGAACATGCTCAAAGAAGTCAACCAAACATGCATCAACTTGAAAAATTCATAAATCAGGGATGGCATAAGATGAATGAATGGGACTAAAACCATGGCAAAGCTTAGGGTGTCTAGTAATCACATACCAAATTTCATGTCCATCTAATAAAGTATGAGCATTTCACAAAACAAATGGGCACAAGTGTCACACAAAGTCAACATATGATCAAACAGGGGACAAAAATCTCAATCAATTGGAAAATGCCACAAATAAATCCAAGAAAAATCACATGTAAACTAGACATACTCAAGCTCAATCATGCAAAAATTCAATCCATTTTGAGGTCAAGAAGCAAGGCTATGAAAATCATCAAGTTGCACATCAATGGTGTGACACAAATTGTCACACCCTACTTCAAAAAACCATAACTTAATGACCAGAGATGATAAATTCATGAACTTTATACCAAAATCACCATGGATGTGTCTAGTTTATGCACAAAAAATTTCAAGGTCAAAGGATAAAGCATGACTATTTCACAAAGGTTTTGGTAAAAGGTACAAAATAATGATACATGTTACAAACCATAATGCCAAATAAAATCCATTCATCAAAACAATCTGGAAAAAATATGACAAAATACTAGAGGTCATGATGAAGACAATGCAAAAAATCCCATTCAAATTGGATCAAGCATGGTGGAGTTATGATTTTTCAAAGTTTGTGATCAAAAATGAAATTAAAAATGAAAAAAACAACATAATTCAATGTGTCATGTGCCACGAATGGCAAACTTGTAATTCCCAGGGTTACTAACTGAAACGCGGACGTTTTGCACACGGAAAGGAAATAATCCTATTGGCCAGCATGGGCTACAGTGGCCATGCACACGCGAAAGGGAGAAATTCTGGGCAATGCAAGAACAACCTAGGGTTTCTTATGAACAGTGACAGAGCTTCATCTTCCCAAATCGATTCAACCAAATTTTTTTCCAGAAATTGCAATTGGATATACAAAAATGATCAGCAAACCACAAGCAACATGAATCCATCATTCATTTTCTCTAAAACACACTACAAATCCTGAATCGAGCAAGAATAAAATTTCATCATCAAACTTTAAAACAGCATAACTCCTAAACTAATCAACCATTTCGTGTGATTCGAAGCTTAATGTGATCAGGGACAAGAGATCTACAAAGTGCATATCATGAATTAGAGAAAAAAAGAGATCGAGTTTTTACTTGATTCTGAAGAACTTCGAGAAGCAGTGGTTGTTTGGTGCTGCAAGCTTGAAACAGGTGCTCTATAAACCTCCAAATGATGAATAATGCAAAGGGTTTAGCTCAAAGAAGCTTGGAATGAATGCGAACGATTTCTGCCATTGAAGATGCTTTGAAAAAAACAGTCGAGCAACAGCTGCTACAGATGGAGAATGAAGGTTGGAATGGGCTCACAATGATGGTCAGATGATGGAGCAAACAATGATAGCTCGAGTTCTCTTTGAATTTTTCAGCCAAAGTTCAAAAAATGAAACATGAGATTTTTTGAGAGAGAGAGTTTTCTGTGGAAAATGGGAGGCTGCTAGGGTTTCTTTCAGAGAGAAAATGATGTATATATACTCTGTTTAATGGTACTAATCAAGGTTAATGAAAAAGTGGAATTGGAGTTGGTAAAAAGTGTCCTTTTGCTAATTTCACTCAAGTGGCATGGTGGATGAGCTGTAGCTGCGAAAATGGGCCTTGAACATGTTCAAAATATGATTTCTAGTCATTCTCAATTGGCCAAAATGATTAAAAATGATTATTTGGAAAAGTCAAATTTCAACCTCACTTGAAATTAATTCAAGCAAGTCCAAAAAGGCCATTTTGAATGGTGATGTTTTGGTGCATGATGATGACATTTTTGGAAAGAGGGGATCAAATGTGACTTGTAGGAAAAAACCCCACCCAAATTGGCCAAATGGTTTGAGAGATATGGCCCTTTGAAGTTCAAGAATTTTTGAAAATGAATTGATCATATCTTGCCAACCATACATGGGAATTGAGAGTTCTTCGACTTTTTGGAAATGGGAGAACACGATCTTCAACTTTCATGTTGGGAAAAAATTCATTTGAAGCTTGTATCATGATGTAAGTTTAGGCTCAAGAAGTTTCCATTTTTGGCAAGTTTCAATTACAGGTCCAGTTTCTATTTTTGGAAATTTCTGATCTGGCTTCAAATTCTTCCATGATGATGTTTGACATGTTACATGAGGCTTATTTGGACATGAATGAGCTCTCTCAAACCAAATCCAAACATCAAAACCATAAAATCAGACACAGTTGACCAAGTTTGACTTTTTAGGGTTTCTGGCAAACTGTGCATTGACTGATGACTTCTGAACATCCAATCCCTGACCAAAACACTTCCAAAGGACCCCTAGGTCATGTGAACATGTTGGACAAACCCTAGGGCCTTGGCTCAATGAGAATTGCACTTGCTTGCTTGATTGACTGATCTCCTGACCAGTTTGACCTAATTCTTCTGATGACTTGCACTTGAGGCAAAGGGGACAATGCAATGTTATGCAGTGGACCATGTTATGTTATGACCAAATATGAAAATGTATGTACAATGATAGGTGCAAATTTGAGGTGCTACAACAGGTACCAAGGAAAGCAGATTGGGAAATTGCCATTGAAAAAATGGCGGCTCAAAGTTCCCAATTTCAAGAGGATACTAGAAGTAATCTAAGAAATACTGGTGCTTCGATAAAAAATCTGGAAGTGCAAATGAGTCAGATTGCTCAACAATTCGCGGGTTCTCAAACACCGGGTGCATTGCCGAGTGCTATAGTTACAAATCCACGAGAGCATAATAATGTGAGTGTTGTTACCATAAGAAGTGGTAAATCGAAAGAAGTCCCTAAGAAAGATGACGACCAAGAAGACCAATTGCTTGAAGTTGAGTTGGAAATAAATAAAAAATGAGGTTGTGAGTGAAGAGGTGGTAGCGCCTAAGCTGATGGTTAAAGAAAAAGTTAGTGAATCAAAGCCGGTTGTAAAACTCCCTTTCCCCACAAGAAATAAGAAGAAAAAGAAACATGAGAAGAACTTCGAGAAATTCTTGGAGATGTTTAAAAAGATTGAGATTAACATTCTGTTCTTGGAGGCACTTGAACAAATGCCCTCTTATGCCAAATTTATGAAGGATATTATTTCAAAAAAGAAGAGCACCGACACTGACCCTATTGTACTAACCGAAACTTGTAGTGCAATTTTGCAGGGTATGAAGATTCTGGTGAAGAAGAAAGATCGAGGCTTGGTAACTATCCCTTGCACTATTGGGGATAGATCTTTCAAAAAGGCCCTTATAGACTTGGGGGGAAGTGTGGGTCTCATGTCGTTATCCATTTACAAGAGGTTAGGGATTGGAAAAGTGCAAGATACCAGAATGACACTTCAATTTGCTGACCACTCTGTGAAGATACCTTATGGAGTAGTGGAAGATGTTCTTCTGAAGATTGATAAGTTTGTATTTTCGGTGGACTTTGTCATCTTAGAAATGCCGGAAGATGAAGAGATACCACCCATTCTTGGTAGACCATTTTTGGAGACAGGAAGATGTTTGATAGATATAGAAGGGGGCACCATGACTCTAAAAGTTTACGATGAAGAGTTGAAAATTGATGTGCGTAATACCATGAGATACAAAGATGACGTGGCCACCAGTCAACACACAGAGGTGATTGATCAAATGGTTCTGCAAGAAAATCCTTTAGGTGAATCACAATTGCCCTTGGAAAGAGTTCTAAGTCTATCAATTTTTGAAGACACTCAAGAAGCTGATGAAAAGGAGAGAGAAGTGTTCGCTATGATGGAAACACAACCACCCTTTAAGAGATCCCGATCACTCCGATGGGAAAACTTGAGGTAACCTCAGTTTGAGGAAAAGAAAGATGAGACCAAGAAAGTAGTTGAGCTGAAACAACTGCTTGAAAATCTCAAGTATGTTTTCCTAGATTCTAAAAGGAGATGCCCGGCTATTATAAGCTCTAATCTAGAAGTTTCTCAAGAAGAAAAGCTCATCAAGGTTCTGAAGAAGCACAAAAGTGCAATGGGATGGGCGATTGAAGACTTGAAGGGGATTATCCCTATGGTATGTATGCATAAAATTCTCATGGAGGATGGTCACAAACCAGTGGTGCAACCCCAAAGAAGACTAAATCCCGCAATGAAGGAAGTGGTTAGGAAAGAGGTTGTTAAAATATTAGATGTTAGGTTAATTTATCCCATATCCGATAGTTCTTGGCTGAGTCCTGTTCATGTGGTTCCAAAGAAAGGAGGAACTACCGTTATAAAGAATGAGAAAAATGAGATACTCCCTACAAGGACAATCACTGGGTGGTGTATTTGCATCGATTACAAAAGATTGAATTTGGCGACAAGAAAGGATCACTTTCCTTTACTATTCATTAATCAGGTGTTGGAAAGGTTGGCTGGTCATGACTACTATTGTTTCCTTGATGGATACTCTGGATATAATCAGATAGCGGTTGCACCAGAAGATCAAGAGAAGACAACTTTTAATTGCCCCTATGGTATTTTTTCTTACAGAAGAATGCCATTCGGGTTATGTAATGCACCAACCACATTTCAAAGATGCATGACTTCCATTTTTGATGACATGCTCGAAAAGCATATGGAGGTCTTCATGGATGACTTCTCAGTATTTGGTTTCTCATTTGATAATTGTTTGACTAACCTTTCCCTTGTCTTAGAAAGATGCCAACAGACCAACTTGATTCTCAACTGGGAGAAGTGCCACTTCATGGTGCGAGAAGGCATAGTCTTGGGTCACAAAATTTCCCATAAAGGAATGGAAGTGGACCAAGCCAAGATCGAGGTAATAGCAAAGCTACCCCCTCCAATAAATGAAAAAGGTATAAGAAGTTTCTTAGGGCATGCGGGTTTCTACCGCAGGTTCATAAGAGACTTTTCTAAGATAACTAAACCTTTAACTACCCTGTTAGTTAAGGGCAAGGCTTTCATGTTTGATAAAGAGTGTGTCGTTGCATTTGAAACTATAAAAAATAAATTGGTGACGGCACCAATTGTCATTGCCCCAGATTGGTCTCTACCTTTTGAGATCATGTGTGATGCGAGTGACATTGTTGTGGGAGCAGTTCTTGAGCAACGTAGAGATAAACTGTTGCATGTCATATATTATGCTAGTCACGTTTTGAACCCTGCATAGATGAACTATGCGACTACCGAGAAGGAGTTGCTAGCGGTGGTCTATGCCTTAGATAAATTCAGGCAATATTTGTTGGGTTCTAGAGTTATTGTTTATACTGACCATGCTGCGTTGAAGTATTTATTTGCTAAGCAGGATTCTAAGCCAAGACTATTGAGATGGCTCTTACTCCTCCAAGAGTTTGATGTGGAAATTCGTGACAAAAGAGGGTGTGAGAATACTGTGGTGGATCACCTCTCTCGGATGTCCCCTATAGAGGAGAATGAGGAAAAGCGTCTAATAAAGGATGAGTTTCCTGACGAACACATCCTTGATGTTATTGGAATGCCATGGTTCGCAGACTACGCAAACTATCTAGTAGGTGGGATGATCCCTAGCAAATTTGACTCTAACAAAAAGAAAAAGTTTTTGCATGATTGCAGGTTTTACTTGTGGGATGACCCATTCTTGTACAAGAAAGGAGTAGACGGGTTGGTTAGAAGATGTGTTCCTGAAGAAGAATAGAGAGATGTCTTGAAAGCATGCCATGACTCTGACTATGGTGAACACTTTAGTGGTGATAGAACCGCAACTAAAGTCCTCCAGTCAGGCTTATACTGGCCTACACTTTTCAAAGATGCTCAGCAATTAATCAAAGAGTGCGATAAGTGTCAAAGGATGGGAAATATCTCAAAAAGAAATCAGATGCCTCAAAACCCCATGTTGGAAGTTGAACTCTTTGATATTTTGGGTATTGAATTTATGGGACCATTTCCACCTTCATTCTGAAAGAACTATATCCTGGTGGCAGTGGATTATGTATCTAAGTGGGTAGAAGCAGTTGCTCTACCAACGAATGATGCAAAACTGGTAGTCAAGTTTCTAAAGGATAACATATTTGTCAGGTTTGGGGTGGCAAGAGCTCTAATAAGTCATGAGGGAACTCATTTCTTAAATCACCTAATCGAGAACCTACTCTTGAAGTATAATGTAAAACATCGTATAGCCACTCCGTACCACCCGCAAACAAGTGGTCAAGTTGAAGTGTCGAATAGGAAGTTGAAACAAATTTTGGAGAAGACGGTTAACTCATCTCGCAAAGATTGGGCAAGTAAGCTTGATGATGCGCTTTAGGCATACCGAATTGCTTTCAAAACATTGATTGGTATGTCTCCTTATCAATTGGTATATGGTAAGGCCTGTCACTTACCCTTAGAACTTGAACACAAAGCTTTATGGGCTTCAAAATTTCTTAATTTGGATCTTTCGAAAGCGGGAGAGTCCCGAATCCTACAACTCCATGAGTTAGAAGAATTTAGGAACCGAGCATACGAATATGCCAAAATTTACAAAGATCAAACAAAAAAATTGCATGATAGAAGGATTCAAAGGAAGAAACTTTGGGAAGGAAAAATGGTGCTATTGTTTAATTCAAGGATGAAGTTGTTCTCGGGAAAACTGAGATCGAAATGGTCAGGACCATTTATGGTACACAAGGTATATCCCCATGGAGCAATTGAAATAAAAAATTCATCCAATGGGGACATTTTTAAAGTGAATGGCCAAAGGTTAAAGCCTTACAATATGGAGCAAGAAGTTGGTCAAATTGATGTTGTTCATCTTGTCTGATAAGATGAAAAACCATCGAGCCAGGCGATGTTAAACGAAGCGCTACCTGGGAGGAAACCCACGCTTTTGTGTGTAATTATTTTCTTTGTTTTGTTGTGTGTTATTGACTTGTAGGTTTGAACAATGTTTGTTAGAGGAGCCACAAGTTCATGTGCAAAAAGCCTCTGGAAAGATCGAAAGTAGAAGCCCGACACAAGCTCGAGACAACAATGAAAGAAAAAGAAAAATCAGGGGCCTGACAAGGGTTCCTGTGTCAGGAAGTGAATAGAGAAGGGTGTTTCCAGGGGCCTGACACGGCCCGTGTCAGCCCCTGCTTGAATAAGTTTGAACGAGGAAGGACACGACCCATGTCAAGGTGATCCATAGCACTAACACGGTCGCCCGTGTCAGGAAGCGCGTTGGAAAATTTTCAATTTTTTTTTTACCGTTCGGCATTTTTCCCCCACCAAATTTCTCCCACTAACTCCACTTTATCACTCATTCACTCCTTATAAACCTTTTCTCTTACCTCTTCTCTCACCTTCATCTCTCTTTCTCTCAAAAACACCTAAAAACTCCATAACTCCATAAAATCTCCATCCTCCTTCACAAAAGTCTCTCCATTTTCCATCCTCTACCTTCCTACAGTAATCTTTTTCCCTAATCTCTCTTTTCAATTTCAAGTTTTTTTTTCTTTGTGTGTGTCGCATCCGCGAAAAACAACCGGCGGGAAAAACAAAACAAACAGAGCCGCCACCGTGCGTTATTTATCCCAAAAGAGGGAAAGGAAACGCTCGAAGTAAACCTGGAAAGGAAATGGTCTTACGACCGAAGATTGCAAGGATCGGGAGTCGGTTACGCAAGGGGAAGGTATTAGCACCCCTCACGTCCGTCGTACTCGACGGGATCCACGCTCAGAAAGATAGAAGCAAGGTTGTTAAACACTGCTCACAAACTGCACACACACTGGAAAAAACACAGAGGGAAAGAGAGGGGAACGGGCTCGCTAGGATATCGCATCCTATGCCTACGTATCTCATCTGGAATGAGAATCAGATCTACCGTAGTTCGACTCACGCACGCCGAAACAAAACACACGCACAGACGCTGAGACGTCAAAACAAACACACAAACACAAACTGGAAACCGAATGCCAATCGCTACACTTACATCAGACTCCAAACAAACAAACACACAAAGGAAACCGACCGTCAATCGCTGGACTTACGTTAGACTCCACACAAACAAACACAGGAAACCGACTGCCAATCGCTGGACTTACGTCAGACTCCAAGCAAACAAACACAGGAAACCGACTGCCAATCGTTGGACTTACGTCAGACTCCAAGCAAACAAGAGGTTAACCGGACGCTGAGTCGTCAAAAGCAACAAAAAAGTTGAACAAACAAACCAACAGGGAGTCTGGTACTCGAGCCTGCTAGCTGTCAAGCAAACACACACAAAAAGAAAAAGGGTGCCCGGAGAGATCTCGCATGATCTCCTGCCTACGTACCTCATCTGGTATGAGGATCAGGGCGACGTAGTTCCCCTGAACAGGGGAAAGCTTCTAACCTAACCAGAGACTGGGAAATGACAAACTAGAAGGGAGCCTGACTCGAGCCGAATAGTTATCATGTAATCCACAATGGCCCTACGTTGAGGTTTCTATCTAACTTGCACAGGGAGCAAGCTATCCTAAACAGCACAATCACACAAACACAAGCACAATAAACAAGCACACACATTATATGCAATCAATTGGGCTCATACAAGGCTAGGCTGCAAAAGCAAGCCAACTGGAATGGGGTGTGGTTAGCTCTTAACCCTAACATTGAGAGTTAGGGTGAAAGCAGATGAAAGAGGAAGTGAGGGTAAGACCTCACAGCTTTTATCCCTGGCCTGGGAGAGCTTGACTCAAAATAGAAGGTGTGGGAGTTCAGAATGTAGGAACTCTTCTCCACAAGTGACTGACACAACATGATCTTGGGTTATTATCCACAATGCATCAACACATGGTGTGTGAGCAAAGTGAATGACACACTGAGTAGCAGGAGATGGATTACACATCTCTTTTATCTGCCAATTGCCTCCTAAGAGGTCTTTACCTGCTTGGCACAAATTTAAACATTCACAAGCATTGCCTCTTAAGGAGGGCTTCAGACAGGTGCCTGCCCCCATAACAGGATAGGTCTTCCAGACTACATGAAGTTAGAGAAAATATACCTCAGTGGTTAAGCAACCAAGCAAAGCAAAAGCAAGTTCAAAAGAACTCAAAGCAACTTAGGTACCTGTGAAAAATCTAAACTGATCAGTTCAACTGTACAGACAAACAATCAATAGCAATAATAAGCAGACAGACAATGTTCACAATGTGCAAGCCACAAGGCAAACTCAAAGGAGTTAACATCAACCTACAAAACACACAAATGTTAGTAATCATCAACCAATTAGTCAAACTCAAATGAATGAGCCACTCCATTCATGGCAATGTGCCTTTGAACCTGAAATTCACAATCCAAACCACTAGGTCAAAGCCTAGGGTCAAAAGTAGATCAAACATTCAAAACAGAACTTGAAATTTAACATGAATCAACTTCAATCACATCTTGAAACATTCCAAAAGGTCTCATATCAATATCATCAACCAAAAGCATTTCATGATCAATTGAACTTCAAAGCAATTTTAAAGCTCAAATGTGATCGACCAGAATGAAAAATCTCAATTAAATCAGAAATGATTCAAATAATTCCAACACAATTCATGAGCAATCACAACATCTACAACATGCATCATACAAAAAATCAGGAGCATAGGATATCATTTGGCATGGCAAACACATCATACAAGTTGAACATCAAAAGGTGTGACACAAATTGTCACACCAACTTAGCACATTCATAAAACAGAATTGACAATTGATAAAAATACCAAATCAACACCAAAATGTCAGACAATGTGTCTAGTTTCATCATACAAAATTTCACATTCATTGGATTAAATACCAGCATTTCACAACATGATAACCAAGGCAAGGTCAAATATGGACATGTACTCAAACATTCTAGCACCAAAAAAATCCAGCCAAGCACAATTTTGAAATTAATGATCAAACAATAATAGACAGGATAAGGATCACAATGCAAAAAATTGGGATGAATTTGGATGAGTTTTCAATTTTAAATGAATTTTTGAAGTGGAGAAAGAAATGAAAAAATGAAATGGAGCAAGCATGGCAAATATGAAGGAACATGTGAGAAAATACAAGGCAAATGGAAAATGTCCCCAGCCAGGTTCGAACCGTGTGATAATTTGAAACCACATGCGCGCCAATCCTCAAAACGACAACTTTTTAGCATAAAACCCTAAAACGCGCACTGCATGGCTTTTGAAAATCCGCAGGTAATCCTTATGAACTTGCAGCTAAATCCGTAGCGAAACCCATGCGTTTCATAACTAAATTCGCAGGAAAACTAGAAACGCATGAACACGATGAAGATCATGAAGATCTTCATCTGGAAATTTCCAGATTCAAAAAAAAGGTTCCAGAAATTGGTAAAACTTATATCAATCAACTCGCCATGCATCATACATCAAGAATCAAACAACAGTTCATGCAAAAACATCAATATCCGCATGGATCGAAGAGAATCAAAAAATCAACATCACAACTTGAAATGCATGTAACTAACTCAAATCAGCACCAAATCATTCCAAATTTCCATCAGAATTACCACCATTCAATGATCTACACGATAGGCATAATGATTTGAAAAATTAAAGAAGTCGAAAAACCAACCTCTTGATGAACAGAATTGAAATCACTTGCTTCCAAGCCTTGCCACGTTTCAAATCTTCTCCAATATGCTTCTTGAGATGAATGATGATGAAGTGGAAGCTCAATGATGCACGAAATCAGCTGAATCTCCAACTGCCATGGATGCTTCACACCTTGAACATGAACAAGAATGCAACGATTTCCTCCGTTTCCACATGCAAATGTGCTCAATTATGCTTCATCATGATGACGGGATCAACGAAAAGTGCTTGTGTTTGAAGAACTTTGTTAAATCTAGATATGAAATTTGTTAATTGTGAAAACAGTTAGGGTTAAGCCTTTATACTCCATGCTAATCATGTTTAAGAAATGCTTAGGGCAAATGCAAATGTGATTAGTGAGTTTTGTGGTGTAAGTGCAAAAATGCAATTTCCTACTTCATGCACCTCATGCACGTGAACAGTGCATGCTCTGGCCCTAAAATCTCTCACAATGAGTCCATGCAAGGTTTTGAATTGGTTTGGCATGCATATGTTCAACCAAAATGAGTTTATGAAATTTTTCCCAAAAATCTTCATGAATGCACCAATGATCATGCAATGAGATTTCATGCCAAGTGATAGTATGCTTGAAAAATACATGTTACAAGGATCAAAGTGCAAAAAGAACCACTCAATTTGGAGTTTTGGTTTGAAAGTTATGCTCATTTGAAGTTTGAACCACACTTTGCCATGATTGGACCATATCTCCTCAACCACACATGAGAAATTTATGATCTTGGACTTTTTGGAAATGGGAGAGAAAGATCTTCAACTTTCATGTTGGACAAAATTTCATTTGAAGTTTTCTTGATGATGTAATTTGAAGTTGAAGTTGGTCCAAAACCTTTCCATTTTTGGAAAGTTCAAATTACAAGTCACTTGCTATTTTTGGAAAGTCTTGATCTGACTTCAAATTCTTCAATGTTGAGGTTTGAAATGTCAAATGAGACTTGTTTGAACATGAATGAGGCATCTCTGACCACTTCCCACCTCCAAATCCATAGTTGACTTTGCAGTTGACTTGATCATGCACAGATGATTTTGAGCCTCAACCACTTGATGAAATGGCTCCAAAAATGAATCCCTAGATTATACAAGATCAATAAAATCATATGATGATCTCCATCTCAATAAAGACCTCGTCTCCTTGCAAAACCCTGACTAGTAGAATGCAACTGATTAGGGTTGATCAGAGGTCAAAACCCTAATCCTAAGGAACATGATCAGGCACAAAGAACCTATTGGTGATGATAAAACCATGATGATGGTGATATACTCTGGCAAATAAGATAACACTCATTCTCCTTGAGGAATCAATAAACCCTAATTGAAGCACAAACCTTCAGATGGCTAGTGATCAATTCATGAGACTCTCAAGCTAGAATCTTTTAACCTCTCTATCTTGTGAGCAAGACATAGGAGGATGACTTCTTATTATCAGATGATATGCAATATGCAATGCCTAATGTCCTAAAACATGAAATGCAATGTGCTAAGCTAGTCCCAAGAGAGGAGGGCAAATTTTGAGGTGTTACAGTGTGCAGGTAAGAACATGTCTCGCCGAGTAGACAGAAGCAAATATGTTGCGGAATCATCCCGGCCACGTCAAAGGGCAAGAAGGACTTCGAATGAGCACGATATTGTGTTTGAAGACTTGGAGCACCAAAAAAGGTATACTTCTCATCTTAAGAGAAAACTGACACCCACGAGATACATGTGTGATAGCACTTTGTAGAAATTGGGATTGCATGCTGAAATCCATCGAATGTTCCACACCTTAGGTATATTGGAATTCATGCAGTTAGAAGCGCCAACTTTTGCGCGTATTACTCTTGAATTTTTAAGTACCATTGAATTTAAGTTGAAAAATAGGTGGAATGGAACTGAGAAAGAGTACTACGGTACTTTGCATTTTCGTTTATTTAATACTAATATGGAATTGTTTGTGGATGAACTAGGGAGTATCCTAAAACTCCCAATAATAGGCCCTGGAACGGTGCCCGATACTTTTGTTCTGGCGGAATTCTGGACCACTATAACGGGTAATGCTAAATATATCTCCAAATGGGCAAAAGCATCGGGTATCCATAACCCTTGTTTCAGGTACGCTCAGAAAGCTTTGGCGTACACCATGTTCGGTCGCGGTGATAGCACTGGTGTCGCCACCCAAAGGGAGCTTTTCTTTCTGCATAGTATGGCAGCACAAACTCCTATCAATGTAGCAGCCTTTGCAGCTGACTACCTAGGTAGAGTTGGTCGCGCTACTTCAGGAGACATTTCGGTTGGCGGAATGATCACCCAGATTGCCGACCATTTTGGGTTTGGTGCTGCGCTTGCTAAAGCTCCACAGGTGTCGGGTAAAAATAAATTGGACACAACCGCGTTGATTCAACAAGGCATGATTATGGTAAAACAAGATTACTATTCTCTTGTCTGCCAAAAAGCTCGTATTCTTGCTTTACCCGCTTATAATTTCATTAGTATCACTAACAAAGCCAACTGGCTTTATGAGTGTCCCGACCTGGATGAGGGGGACGAAGATTTTCTTGAGTCTTTTCCTGCAGATAAGCATATGGAGGATGCACCTAGCACTGAGGAGCAGTTTTACCAACAACCACAAGAACCGACCCAAGCTTCAGGGTCCTACTCCATGCCACAAGACCAATGGGGTTGGATTCAAAATGAGATTGGTAACCTTCGCATGGAGCAATCTAGGCAAGGTGAGGAGCTCACCAGATTCGGAGTCGAACAACGCCGCCAAGGGACGATTTTGGATGAGATGAATGCGATGATGCAACGCATGATGTTGCATTATCCGTACCCGCCCCCACCTCCTTAGTAAACATTATGACTACCCCTCTTGTCTTGACAATAAACATTACGGACAATGTTTGGTTCAAGTGTGGGGGAGTTTTATTGTTTCTTATTTTATTTTAGTTGTGTTTGTTTGCTTTGATACTTTGTTTTGTCTTTGTGTGTCTGTTTTATTTCCTTAAGTTACAGATAAAAGTGGACTATACTAGATAAATGATGGACTAGGGACCAGTGAGGGAAAGAAGCAACCCCGGATTTGCTCCCGAGGCAACTTGGAAGTTGATACAACTGAGAAAGAAAATGTTTGACACAACTTGGAAACTCTAGATCGAAAGAGGGGAAGGTAAACCCAAGCTGAAAAAGAAGTTGTTTGTCATAAAGAGTGGTTTGGAGCCTGCAAGCTTATCCAACATGGTTAGATTACAACATAACCAAACATAAAAGAGCGTATTCAGGTATGACTTTATCTCTCTAATTTTGCGTAAGTTCTATTGATACAACATAATACAAAGACGCACACTGAGGCACGTTGTTTGTTTTCACCCTTTAGCCTTTCTAGCCATCCATAATGTTGTATTTATCCTTTGTTAACCCCGTTGAGCCTGTACCCCCTTGTTTGTGAAAACCGTCATGTTAACCATAAGCCAAACACTTCCTACCTTCGCTCGGCATGACTGTTGTAGTGTCAAATTCGTGCAAAAAAATAAGTTTGGGGTGGTGATCCTTAGATAAAAATTGAAAAAGGGAAAGTGCAACAAAAAGAAAAAAAAGAAGTGTGTAGAAACATCTGCTTCTACTAAAAGAAAAAAAAGAGATAAGAAATGGAAAATAGAAATGAGGCATAAGCACTTGCCTAAGTCAAAGACTCATGCATCAATGTGATACTCAAAAGGTAAAACAAAAATTGAGTGAAAAAGAGTCAAGTTGGACAACACCCCATAAAATAATTTGTGCACAAAGAAATGCAACAACATGAATGCCGAGTTTTAAACCTTTGTCATCCGTTTTCTTGTCTATCCCCACCGCACCTAAGCCCCGTTACAACCGAAAGACCTCTAAAAGTGTGTGAATTTGGTTTGTGTAGTGAACGTAGAATCTATTCAAAAATTAAGAGTTGATATTACATACCATGATATCATGAGTGATAAACACTTTAACCCCGAGAGATTTGGTGAGTGGTGTGAAGAAGTTTGCAGGAAAAGGAACATTCTAATATGATAATATAGTGGATAGTTCGACTGGGTGAACTAGAAGCTTAATCGGGAAGGAGGAAGATAAGTTGCGAATATCATCAGTTGTATTGTGGAAAGAAGAAAATCCATGGTTGACCTCTGCGTTGTCTCTTACATCAATTGAGGACAAGCAATGAGATAAGTTTGGGGTTGTTATCGGTTACCATTCACACTTAGTTTTCATCATCCATCCAGCATGAATCTTCAAGAATCGGTAACACTTTGTTCTTTCTTTTAGTTGATTTCTTAAGTTTTATCGCATTTTATAAATTCCTATTTGTCTTATGTTGTATTAGTGGTTCATCTCTTTTTGTCGCATTTTATGCATTTTCGTGGTAGTTCTATTTGGTTTCCAGGTCTAACAATAAGCCCGAAAGATGCATAACAGAAGAACGGAAGTCTAGGACATCGTGCAAAGAGAGATAAGGCAAAAATAGGGGGTTGACACGGCCCGTGTCAGCTTGGGCAGAGTGGAGATCAAGGAAGCAAGAAAACAGGGGGCTAACATGGGTTCCCGTGTCAGCTGACACGACCTGTGTCAACAATGAATGAAGGAATTGAGTTGACATAGAGTCAACACGGGCACTCGTGTCATCTGACACGGCCCGTGTTGGCCAATTCGCCCCGTTTGGTGATTTTTATTATTTTGGTCTTAGAGTGAGTCCGGAGGGCAGTCTTGGTATTTCACGATGTTTTTAGTTGATTGAGAACTATTTAGTCTGCATTTTGGTGAAAATAAAAGGGACTTCTAGATCGTACGAAGAAGAAACAAAAAGGAGAAGAAAGCTTGCAAGGTGTGGAGAAGAAGAGATTTTCAAGATTGGAAGAGATTGAAGATCAACCTTCATCACCAAATAATTGTAATGTCTCTATGTTGTTATTTGTTTCGTTTGAATACTATGAGAAACTAAACCCCCCAATGCTAGGGGGGTGTCCCTGAATTGCTACTATATGAACACTATTTCTATGTTTTTATGATCATCAACGTTTTCTTAATTCAAATTGTTATACAACGTTCTTAATGCTTTATTTTATCGAACAATTGGAATTTTGATCTATGGTTAAGGTTTAGGTTGGACAAACCACCTTATCGCTTGTTGTATAATAATACTTCGGTTTAATCACTTAGGAATAAGGATCGAACCGTAGTAGCCGTTAATTCTTGATCAATTGCATATTTCGTAACGCCATTTTGAATATCTAAGGAATTAGGATTGAAATTGACTGTTAATGATTTTCGGCTAAGGAATTAGAGAAAACAATTCTTGAGAATCAACTTTGAATAATTGCAACGTAGATGTGATATAATGTGGAAGTAGTGTAGTACAAAGCAATTCACACATCTTGCCTTAGCATGCTTTCTCATATCGTTTAACAGTTTTTTATATGCTTTGTATAATTTGTTCTCGTTCTTATCATTTTGAAAATAATCAAAACCCCCTTTGATCTTTTGTTCAATGGAATTATTGTAACGATTTGTACTTAATACGCAGTCCTCGAGATCGATACTCGGGATAACTCTTATTTTCTTACTACATTTGTGCAAATAGTACACTTTCTATTTTACCGATTAGTGAAGAAAAGAGCTTTGGAGCTCAAGATGTCGTACGCTTGTGAAAGACCTATGCCTTTTGTTGTGGCTGAGCCATCAACTCTCCATAACCAATATGTTGAGGATTTGGAAGGCGCACTCGCTAAGATGAAGCAAGAGAAAGACATGTGGGAAGAATGGTTCTGTAGCAGTAAATTCATGACCATTAAATTATGGATAAACTTAACGTCAATAAAACCAGAGTTGCCACCGCGCTTTTACTGTTTCCAAAGGACAAGGGAAAAGTACGAACAAAACCCAAAGATAAAATGTTTTCAAATCAAAACTAATAAAATGCCAGAGATTACATGTATGGAGGTTGGTTACACAGATGGAATGTATTAGCACCGAAGTGTCCTAGGTACTCCTAGGGAGCCCTTTTTTATGTGTGTATGTGTTTTGGTATAAAACGATGTTTCCACCAAATAGAGTGTGGGGATGAGAAAAGAATTCATTCGTTATATTTTTGTGTTTGACAAGACCTTCAGACTTATGCCTACGTACCAACATAAAAATGAGGGATGAAAACCTCGTAGTTCATGGTATCAATTTCAAAATGAGTGGATTTCTTTTAATCAAAAGTTAAATTTAAAAGAGGCACAAAGGGCCCAAAAGTGTTTGAATGAGTGTTAGTTCTTTTTGTCTTTTGAAATTTTAAGTCAATATGGTTAAGTTCATTTACAAGTTTGATTAAGAAAAGAGTGTAAAAATGCAATGGCATAAGGCCAAAGTTTCTAATTTGTAATAAAGTCTAAGTTTAGAAATCACAAGCAAAGAAGATTTTGAAAAGGGGGAGAGGTTTGAAATTTAAGAAATAGGAGGAGATGAAAAGACTAATCCTAAGCAAAAATTTAAAAGTCAAGAGTTAAAAACATCTGACCAATAGGATGCAATCCAATGGACAAGAATGTCATATAAAAACCCACTTTTCCTTTGGACTTTAAATCAAGCAATATCAATAAGCAAGTAGAAAAATGAAGAGCAGGGCATGAAATAAAGATAGCCACATCCAAGCTAGCATCTTCATAGTCTTCTTCTTAATCTTCCCATGTATCAGATGACATACTCCTTGAATGACTCAGAATAAGGCATTAGACACATGTTGAAAGTAACATTTGCATAAAGACCATGTAGCAGAGGAACTCAAGTGGATCCCAGTACTTGTATCAGATGAAAGCTCAAATCACAATCACTTAGTTTCAGAAATGTTGGCTTTGGCCAAGTCCTTTTGCATACGGAATGTTGCCTAACTCTTAGTCCAAAGCTTTGATCAAATCCAACAGTCCACACAAACATTTTTTAGGGTTTTTGTTGTTTATTAGGTATTTTAGGGTCCTAAGACCACAAACACAAGCAAGATACACAAACAATTATATACAATCACAACATATGGCTCAAGTGAGCAAAGTGAAAATGGCATAAACATAAACAAGTTAAATGATATGTAAAAATGGCAAATGGAATGGTAAATGACTTGAATTTAAATTGCATAAATTTAAATGGCAAAGTTAAAGGGGGGAGACTTACAATCTCACTTACTAGAATGCTATGCCTTTTGGGTCAAAATTTAGCGCTATGTTAAGCAATCGTAATTGGAGTTATGTAGAAGTCACAACTACCAGGCAATAGAAATTTTGGTATTAATGCATGTTAGAGATATGGTATATTGAACCATACTCCTAAAACATACCACACACAAAAATAAAATGATCAAAGGATGGATCTAATCTCATCCATACTTATATTGGTTCATCTAACATGAAGTTATTGATGAACCAATTAGCCTTAGGATATTGAGACTTCGTTGGTCAATGAAAGGGATGGGATAGAATGGGATTCACGATGAAGAGGGAGGGGAGATGAGACAAACACAAATTGATCATGGGAGGAATTTTATCAAATTAAAATCATTCATTCATTTTAGGAGATGAAATGTACATTTCACCAATCCCCTAAATCCAATGATTTTAATCCAACAAAGTCAAATCAACCTTGACCAAGGCCCAAACACATAGTCAAACTTCACAAGTCAATAAAAATGGCTCAACATAACTCCTACACAATTAATCAATAAAAAATCAAATTAATATGCATTTAAATTAAATTATGTTTGATCAAAAACCTAAAACCTCTTCAAAACACCAAATAAATGGCCAAGAGATATCCTACGTCAAGCATGGTCAAAGGATCTTAGACAAAAAATTTCATTATTTTTGAAAAGTCATAAGTATTTTTAAACAATTAAAAATATGCACAAAAACAATTAATTCATAAAAAATATCAAAATTAATCCAAAAAATAATTTAAATTCAAAAAATGAAAGAGGAAAATATTTGAAATTTTTTGGTGAAAGTCCCATATTTTTTGGATTAAAAATTAAATTGATATGAATTAATTAAAAATAATGGATTAAATGAAATAATCATAAATTTAAAAAAAGGAGAGTCATATGATCTCCTTTATTAACTGAGGTAGCATATCAGATGGTTGGAAACACGCGTTCCACATGTTCTCCAGTCAACTATCCCACACGCGTGGTAATCAATTTGGATGGATGAGATTAGAAGCTATTAACTAGATCAGATGGTTGGAACCTTGCCAACACACCACCAAAGCCTTAGCAACGGTCATCTTCTCCGGTTAGGACCACCATATTGGTCCAAGCTCAACTCGAAGGAAAAAGAAAAGTGAATACACTAATTTGAAGGAAAAATGCTCAGGAGCACGAATCTAGCCTCAATTTTGTCCAATTCCAATTATATAAAAAGATACAGGGACTTGAATTTTTAGGATCATGAACTGAGTTGCTTCGAGTTGACCTCAAAGCAACTGAATCTTCTTACCTACATTGATAGGACTTCAGACAACCAAAAATCAACAAGAATAATGAAGATTTGAGGGAGAATCAAAGAGATGAAAATTCTAAAAATCCGCCTTCAATGGAGCTTCAGATTGGCACGATCATGCTTTTAATTATGCTTGGCCTTGCTTTAGATGCTTGATTGAAGGGAAATGGATCAAAGAAAAGGATGGACTCTTGGAGTTTCAATCTCAAAACAGATGGAGAATTGAAGCTCTACTTTAAAAGAAAATCTTCAAGTTTATCCTTCAATGGTGAGGGTTTGAGGTTGCAAGTTCAAAGCTTGGGCATGAAGTCCTTAATTTTGAGCAATTAGGGTCTTATTTATAGGCCATGAGATTTATTTCCACACATTTCCAATTTTGGCAAATTTTGAAATTCTCCTTTGCATGGTGTCATGGGCGTGTGCGAGGCCCATGAGATGATGTGATCTGATCCATAATTGAGTGTACACCATGCTGAAATCATGTTAGAAGTCCATGCAAACGTGTGTGGAAAATGGAAGTTGAAATTATATAAATGGTCCCTTAACGTATACCCATGCACAAGTACCTCATACTTTGGGGAAATGAGACGATCTTGAACTTTTTGGAAAGGTTAGATCAAGGGGAACAACTTTCATGTTGATCACTTTTTCACTTGAAGCTTGGGTCATGATGAATTTTGAGGTGGAAGTTTGGGAAATCAAACATATTTGAAAATTTTCTAAGTCCCAAGTCAAATGTTCACTTCTTCCACCTTGAATAACTTTTTCTATGGACTTCAAATGAGAAAGGTTCCTTCATAAAAGTTGTATCTCTTTAAAACCTATTAGATTTGGTCATAAATTTGACCTCATTTGGATTTGGCATGAAGGAGTTATGCATTTTAGAAGTTGAGGAAAATCACTTGTTCAATGGTAGAGGCCCAAAATGACCTATAATGTTCCCTCTTGGTACATCCATTTGCAAGTTGAATTTGCACTCCCTACAAACATCAAAGTTGTATTATACATATTAAATTTGATCATGTGATTTTAATGCCTATCATCTCAGAAAAATTGAGCAAGTTATGGTCTTGGGAAGTTGACCTCCAAACTAGGGTTCAACCAAAATGACCTATAATCTTTCACCATAAAAAATGACTTTCCAAGAAAAACCAAATCTTGACCTTAATATGAAAGTTGTTTGGAATGTTATTTTGAGTAACGTTTATCTTGGAATCATTTTCATATGACAAAAATTGTAGTAGATAGGGTCTAGGGAACCCCAGTTTGGACCAGTTGACTTTCTCTTATCAATCACCATGAACCAACTTGCTAGCTTGATATTCTCTTGACTTTTCGGACTCATGTAGGATCATATATGCATAAGATGATGTAATGTGAAGTATCCCTTGAAATATTTTATCAATTGTTGAAGAAGTCACATAAGATACCTAGATGAATTAGGGTTTCCAAGGCAAACAAACTCCAAACTCTTGATGATTTCTTGATCAAAATAACTTGTGAAGACCATGGGGATCCATATATGATGCTTAGAGATAATGTGAACCAATTATTGATTTTTCTCCTTGCATTGAAGGTCTTGAACCATAGATATGAGCTTGATAGAGCATAGGTGAGCATACACACTGCCTACAAAAGCAACAAAGTATACATTGACATATTTTTGGTATTATGGTTAGTGAATAATGAAAAAAAAAGTATGTTACAATCAAATTGTGCTTAGTGATCCCTCCCAATGCAAACCCAATGAATGAGGGGTAAGGAGGATGCCAAGGTGTGATCCCAATGCTAATGCATATGATGAGATAACTTGATGGATCTTAGGGTCAAAATTGGGGTCTTACAGCTGCCCCTATTTAAGAATATTCTAGTTGAGGAGGTGAAAGTTAAAATCTTCATATCGACTCAGTAGAATGGAGTTAAATAACAACATATAGAAACAAATTTTGGTCCCTAAGAGACCTCGTGATGCATATTACATGAAATGTTAAAAATAATCCCTGTGGGAAAATGTTGTCACAAAGGAAAAGAATCCGGAGAGACTGAAAGTCCGCAGGAGCATAATGTATTCCATAAGGAAATCTCACTAGGGAGACAGAGACTCTTAGGGATAGAAAAAAGTTATGCGTAGGCCAGGCTACGACTTTAAACTGCTGGGGAACATGAGGGATTTCATGAAAATAAATCAATGAAAGGTCTCAGCCGGGGGTAAGGGGATAACGTAATCTGACAGAGAGGACATCCGTTACCGGTTAGGGTATACATATCAAGGATGACTCGCTGAGGGCAACAGAAGGTGTACTCATCACCAGCTACTAGGTAAGAATAACCAGCTGAGGAAAAGCCAAATAGGATTTATAACTATAGGTTACTGGGAAGAAGACCACAAAGAAAGAGAATATTCGTCACTGGTTAAAGTGAACATATCAAGGACAGACTCAAAGGGGAGAATATCCGTCATCATTTAAGATGAACATATCACGGATACACTGCCGGGAAAAAGTAGGAATTGTAGCGGTAAACTCATGGCCGTTAAGCTATGGATAACCTTAACGTCAATAAAACCAGAGACGCAACCGCGCTTTTATTGTTTCTAAAGGAAAAGGGAAAAGTACGAACAAAACCCAAAGATGAAAAGTTTTCAAATCAAAACTAATAAAATGCCAGAGATTACATGTAAGGGGGTTGGGTACAGAGAGGGAAGGTGTTAGCACCCAAAGTGTCATAGGTACTTCTAGGGAGCCCTTTTTGTGTGTACATGTGTTCTGGTATAAATGATGTTTGCAATAAATAGAGTGTGAGGATGAGAAAAGAATTCATTAATTAAATTTTTATGTTTGACAAGACCTTCGGACTTGTGCCTACGTACCAACATAAAATGAGGGATCAAAACCTCTTAGTTCGTGGTATCAATTTTAAAGTGAGTTGATTGCTTTTAACAAAAGTTTAAGTTTGGAAGAGGCACAAAGGGCCTAAAAGAGTTTGCATGAGTATTAGTTCTTTTTGTCTTTTGAAATTTTAAGTAAAGTATAGTTAAATTCATTTACAAATTTGATTAAGAAAACGAGTTCAAAAATGCAATGGCATAAGGCCAAAGTTTCTAATTTACACTAAAGTCTAAGTTTTAAAAGAAATACACAAGCACAGATGATTTTGAAAGAAAGGAGAGATTTGAAAATTTAAGAAGTAGGAGGATATGAAGAGACTAATCCTAAGCATAAAATTAAAAGTTAAGAGTTGAAAAGATTTGACCAATGGGATGCAATCCAACATACAAGAATGTCATATAGAAAACCCACTTTCCCTTGGACTTTAAAATCAAGAAATATCAAAAAGCAAGCAAGATGAAGAACAAGGCATCAAATAAAGATAGCCACATACAAGCTAGCAACTCCATAGTCTTTTTCATAATCTTCCCCATGTATCAGATGACATACTCCTTGAATGGCTCAGAAATAGGTTCAAAGTAACATTTGCATCAAGACCATGTGGCAGATGAATTCAAAAGGGATCTCAATACTTGCATCAAATGAAAGTTCAATTCACAATTGCTTGGCTTCATAAAAGTTGGCATTGGCCAAGTCCTTTTGCATAGGGAGTGTTCCTAATTCTAAGTCCAAGTCTCAGATCAAATCCAACAGTCCACACAAATATTTTTTAGGGGTTTTTGTTGTTATTATGTACATTAAGGTCCTAAGACCACAAACAAAAACAAGGTACAAGACAAGTATATACAATCATAATATATTAACAACATATGGCTCAAGTGAGTAAAGTAAAAATAACATTAAAATAAACAAGTTAAATGACATGTCTAATGACAAATGATAAATGGCTTCAATTTGAAGTGCATAAGATAAATGACTTGAAATTAAAAATTAGTCAAATGTTAGTTGATTAGATGTTAGTATTGTTTTTACTTTTTAATTGTTTAAGTCATTCTTTGGAGAACACTCAACCCTCTATTCACAAGCATGGATCCTTGAACCAAGATATCTTCCAAAGGAAGGAAAAAAGGCTAAGTTTCCATACAATACCATGAAAGGGGGGAGACTTACAATCTCACTTACTAGAATGCTATACTTTTGGGTCAAAATTTAACGCTATGTTAAGCAATTGTAATTGGACTTATGTAGAAGTCACAACTATCTCAGGTCGGGCAACCGAAATTTTAGTGTTAATGCATGTTAGAGATATGGTATATGAAGGAGAATGGCGATCCAAAACACAGCGGAATTTAAAAATTTCTCCTTTAATGATCCTTACGAATGGGCATGATCAGTGATAGAATCGTTACCTCTTGTGGCGATCACGAACGTTGAACGATGACAACGCCTCTACTTAGTCCACACGAACAGATTCCTTCAATCTCAGTGCTAGCTGCTACGAATGAAGGCTTTGAGTGAGAGAGAGAGAGAAACGGAATGCAAGAGTGACAATGCTTCTACCCAATGGTTCTATTTATAGAACCACTTGTGTGGGCTTCAAGCTAAAAAGCCCACTTAAGTGTATTTTGGCCCAATATCTTATAATATGCCCAAAATCACTTAAGCGTGTGGTACCTTACCATATTTCATATTCCATTTAAGTGCACCGTACCTTACGGTGTTCCTTATTTACTCTATCTCTCATCAATCCGTCCTTTGTGTTTGACCCTGTAGGTTTTCGCGACGTTGGCAATTATATTAAATCACGCATTTAACATAATAAACAGTGAGCGGTATCTAGTAACACATCACTGCTACCCAAGACACGAAAATGTCATGTGATCTGACAAATCCTTCTGTGATAATAATTATGTGTATAATTACCCTTTTGCCCTTATGTCTATATTGAACACAAGGCATAGACCATGTCATCCTTGTCCAGTTCAATATTGGGCCCATAGACATTTATCCTGTTACGCAGGATGGGCAAATTTCATCTAGGTCACTCATGTCCCTTAGCATGCTTTGTGGAGTACCCATCAACTATCTTTATGGTTATCTAGTTACGGACAACGTTGGATCAACAATAAAGCACTCGACTCTACATCTAGGGTCTATAGTAGTTTCAGGTCGAAGAGTGGTATACACCATTATCACCATGAGAATAACTTATGACACTTTGCATAACATTTTATATAGTATTCTCATAGCGGGTCAATCCACTATGAATATTACTCTTAATATTCATACCTATGTTTAAGACTTGATAACTCTTTATCCATGATCCATGAGATGTGATCATCAGTCTACAAACATAATAGTCTTCATGCTTTAATGTTATCCCACTTCACAATAAAGCTTGACTACGGATACTTTAAGAATAGTGTCCTTATGTTTAATGTGATCTCATGATTAAGTCATACTTGATACATTAAACGGACTATCTATTCCAGGGACTTTATTAAACAAACATAATAAAGAAAAAGTCTTTTATTATTAATAAATAATTCGATACAAGTACCAAAAGTATTGGCCTATAGGGCTTACACCAACAGTATAATGAACCATACTCCTAAAACATACCAAACTTAAAAAAAAATTGCAAAAGGGTGGACCTAATCTCATCCATACTTGTATTGGTTTATCAACCAATTAGCCTTAGGATATAGAGATATCATAGGTCAATAGAATGAATAGGATAGAAGGGGATTGAAGATGAAGAGGGAGGGGAAATAAGACAAACACAAATTGGGCAAGGGAAGGATTTTATCAAATTAAAATCATTCATTCATTTTGGGAGATGGAATGTACATTCCATAAATCCCCTAAATCCAATGATTTTAATCCAACAAAGTCAAATCAACCTTGACCAAGTGTCGCATTACGCGAAAAACCGGCGGGAAAACGAAACAACAGAGCCGCCACCGTGCGTTATTTATCCCAAAGGAGGGAAAGGAAACGCTCGAAGTAAACCTGGAAAAGACATGGTCTCGCGACCAGAGAAAGATGGGATCGAGAGTCGGTTATGTGAAGGGAAGGTATTAGCACCCCTACGCATCCGTCGTACTCGACGAGATCCACGCACAAAAGGAATAGAAAGAAGGTTGCTAAAAACTGCTCAAACACTACACAAGGCTGGAAACATAGGAAGACAAAAGAAACGGGACTCGACAGGATATCGCATCCTGGGCCTACGTAGTCTTTCAAGCACAGACATCAGAGTCGACGTAGTTCGGGACAAGGGAAACGTGCTCGCTGGGATGTCGCATCCTATGCATATGTCTCTTCTTTGACCGGAGAAGAATCAGAGCACTCGTAGCTCGGCTAACGTACGCCAAACAAAACACATAGGAAACCGACTGCCAATCGCTGGACTAATGTCAGACTCCAAACACACATAAAGGGTTGAACCAGAAACAGGGCGCCCGGAGAGATCAGCTCATCTCCTGCCTACGTACCTCATCTGGTATGAGGATCAGGGCGACGTAGTTCCCCTACACAGGGAAAGAACTTCTAACCTAACCAGAGACTGGGAAGTGACAAACTAGAAGGGAGCCTGACTCGAGCCTAATAGTTATCATGTAATCCGCAATGGTCCTAGGTTGAGGTTTCTATCTAACTTGCACAGGGAGCAAGCTATCCTAAACAGCACAGTCAAACACATACAAGCACAATAAAGCAAGCACACACACTATATGCACACAATTAGGCTCGTACAAGGCTAGGCTGCAAAAGCAAGCCAACTGGAATGGGGTGTGGTTAGCCCTTAACCCTAACATTGAGAGTTAGGGTGAAGCAGATGAAATAGGAAGTGAGGGTAAGACCTCACAGCTCTTATCCCTGGCCTGGGAGAGCTTGACTCAAATAGAAAGTGTGGGAGTTCAGAATATAGGAACTCTTCTCCACAGATGACTGACTCAACTTGATCTTGGGTTTTTATTCACAATGCATCAACACATGGTGTGTGAGCAAAGTGAATGACACACTGAGTAGCAGGAGATGGATTACACATCTCTTTTATCTGTCAATTGCCTCTTAAGAGGTCTTTACCTGCTTGGCACAAAATTAAACATCCACAAGCATTGCCTCTTCAGGAGGGCTTCAGACAGGTGCCTGCCCTCATAACAGGACAGGTCTTCCAGACTACATGAAGTCAGAAGAATTATACCTCAGTGGTAAGCAAACCACAAGCTAGCAAAGCAAGTTCAAAAGAACTCAAAGCAACTTAGGTACCTGTGAAAAATCTAAACCAATCAGTTCAACTGTACAGACAAACAATCAACAGACAATAACAAACAGACAGACAATGTTCACAATGTGCAAGCCACAAGGCAAACTCAAATGAGTTAGCATCAACCTACAAAACATACAAGTGTTAGTAATCAAGAGCAAACATCAATGCTCAAATGGGGAAGCATCATCAACTATGGACTTGGATGTTTAAACCTAAAATCAAAGCCCACATGTAAGCCACAAACCACTAGGTCAAAGCCTAGGGTCAAAGATGGAGAAAAAAGTCAAAACAGAACCTTAAACTTGACATGAAGCAACTTCAAACACTTATGGACATATCCTAAAAAGGCTCACATCAAAATCATTAACCAAATGCATTTCATGATCAAATGAAGTTAAAGGTGATTTCAAAGCATCCAAATGGTCAACGGGAATGAAAAATCTTAATCAAAACAGAAATGATTCCAAAAAATCTGGAAAAAGTCATGAGCAATCTAGACATCCATAACATAGATCACACAAAAAATCAGAAGAATTGGACATCATTAGGCATGGCAATCACATTGTACAAAACAGACAACCAAAGGTGTGACACAAATTGTCACACCAAGTTAGCACAATCATAAAACGGAACTGGTGAATAGGAAAAATCTCAAACCAAAGCCAAAATGTCACTCAACATGTCTAGAATCCACACAAAAAATTTCAGAAGCATTGGATCATTTTTGAGCATTTTATGATCAAAGGAACAAGGCAAGATCAAACATGCATATGCATTCAAACACCCTAGGACAAATGATTTTTTAAGCCAGGCACAACTTTGCAAATTATGATCATAAAAAAGTAGACAGGATAAGGACCACATAGCAAAAAATTAGGGATCAATTGGAGCATTTTTCAATTTTATATGATTTTTGGAAGTTGAGGAAAAATTTGAAAGTTAAAATGGAGCCAAGGCATGAAAATAGGAGGGAAAGGGAATAATAGCATGGCATTTGAAAAATTGCCTTCGGCCAGTATCGAACACGGCACGAATTTGAACTATGGCGCGCTTCCAAAACGACCACGTTTTGGTCATAAACCCTAGTGAGCCCAGATTTTCGTAGCTAAACGCACATTTCGTAGCAAAACCGTAGCGAGCCATGCATATTTCGTAGCAAAACAGGAAACACGATGAACTTCAAGCATGAAGATGAAAATCATGATGATCTTCATACACATTTTCCAGAAAAATAAAAAAATTTCCAGAAATTAACAAAACTAACGCCATTCGATTCCTTTTTCCATATACATACAAGATCAAACCACAAATTAACATGAATCATCCAAACAAGCTTGGATCGAAGAAAAGAAAAAATGTCATCAAAACTTGAAATGCATGTAACTTTGTCAATACAACACCAATTCACTCAAAATTTGTATCAGAATCATCACTACTAAAAGCTCTACACAAATATCACAAAGAAATTGAGAATTAAAGAGGTTGAATTCTGACCTTCTTGATGAACAGAAGTTAGAATCGTGTGCTTCCAAGCTCAGCTACAGCTCAAATCTCCTCCACAATGCCTATTGAAGTGATTGGTGATGAATTAGAGGTTCCAGTATGCACGAATTCAGTTCAATTTCCAAACTCCATGGATGCTTCAAGCTTTGAGTATAGTTCAATATGGCACCAATTGCTTCGAATTCACGTCCAAACTTGCTCAACAACACGTCATGATCATGAATCTAACAATAGAACATGCTTTTGTGTGAAGAATTTGCAAAGAAATTTGAGAGAAAAAATTTGGGGATTCTTGAATCTAGATCTGAAATTGTAGCTAATGATGGAAATAATTATGATTAACCTTATATACTCCATGCTAATGATGTTTAAATCAAGTTTAAGCCTAATGCAAATGTGATTAGCAAGTTATGAAGTGTTTTCACTAATTGGTATTTTCACCTCCTATGCAAGGAAAGCCACGTGAACAGTGCACGAATCTGGTCCAAAACCTCTTAATTAATGCCCATGCAAGCTTTTGAATTGGTTTTGTATGCTCATGATCAACCAAAATGACTTTATGCAATTTTCTTCACAAATCTTCATGAATAAGCACATGCCCATGCAAAGGAAATTTATGCCATGTAATTCTGTGCTTGGAAAGTACATATTATGAGGATCAAAATGCAAAAAGAACCACTCATTTTGGAGCTTTGGTTAAAAAGTTATGCTTATTTGAATTTTGAAACACACTTTGCCATGATTGGATCATATCTCCTCAACCACACATGAGAAATTCATGATCTTGGACTTTTTGGAAATGGGAGAGAAAGATCTTCAACTTTCATGTTGGACAAAATTTCATTTGAAGCTTTCTTGATGATGTAAGCTTGAGTTGAAGTTGGTCCAAAACCTTTCCATTTTTGGAAAATTCAAATTATAGGTCACTTGCTATTTTTGGAAAGTCTTGACCTGACTTCAAATTCTTCAATGTTGATGTTTGAAATGTCAAATGAGACTTGTTTGAACATGAATGAAGCATCTCTAACCACTTCCCACCTCCAAATCCACAGTTGACTTTGCAGTTGACTTCTGTTGACCTCTATGGGCCTCAGATGATTTGATCATGCACTGATGAGTTCTGAGCCTTCAACCCTTGGCCAAGCTACCTCAAAGTGATCCTTGGGACATGTAAGCTCATTGGAACCACCCTAGGGCTTTGATCTCATGAAAAATGCTCTTGTTACCTTGCACAGATGAATCTCTTGACCAGACTTGCCTGATGAGATGTAACATGCTATGCAATGCTAAATGTAATGCTAATGACCTAAGAATGAAATGTAGATACAAATGGGAGGTGCAAATTTGAGGTGCTACAGCTGCCCCTATTCAATCAACTGGGAACCTGAACGGATGAGAGCAACGGCTGTCAGACATTCAAGGTAAACAGGGATTGAATACCGAAGAACCGTAGAAATTTGCACTCTGCGGGATATGATACAAACAAAAGCCAAGCCATTTACCGATGGCGACTGCACAATAACTTCAGGAAAGCGAAACCATTTACCGATGGTTACTTAGCCGGGAACTGGATATTTGATATTTACTGATATCAACTTCAGCAAGACCATTTACCGATGGCTGCTGGGAAACAACTTTCAAAGGAAGCAGGACCATTTACCGATGGTGGCTTCAACTGGGAATTTGATATAAAGGAAGCAAGACCATTTACCGATGGTGGCTTCGAATCAACTTGATATTTACCGATATCAACTTCAGCAAGACCATTTATCGATGGTGCTCCGACTGGGGATTCGATATTTACTGATATCGAAGAAAGCGAGGCCATTTACCGATGGCGGCTAAACTGGGCATTCGATATTTACCGATATCGAAGCGAGACAAGGCCATTTACCGATGGCATCTCCACCTGGGGAGGAAAAAGATATTTATAACTGGAACCAGACAAGACGTTTACCGACGACTCTATTGGGGACCTTTGATTTTTATCAAAGGAAGGACACACGACCAGACATTTACCGATGACTGGGATGAAACTCGATGTTTAACGACACCGAAAGGTGATGTTTACAGACATCTAAAAAGGACGACCAAACATTTACCGATGACTGGGAGAAAGGATACAACTAGACGTCAACGGACGAATAGGAAAAACTCAACATTTATCGACACCAACGGAGAGGTGATGACTTCACTGGGGAAGGAAAAGAGATGTTACGAACATCGGAAGATGATGTTTACCGACATCAAAAAAGGAATAACCAGACATTTACCGATGACTGGAGTGAGACTCGATGTTTACAGACACCGAAACAATGGTGCTTACCGACACCAAGGAAAGGAACACACGCGGGTGCTGACATGATACTTACCGGTATCACAAAGATGACATCTACATATGTCAAGGCAAGGCCAAACACTTGCTGGGGATCTCCCTGGGGAGAATCAAACCTTCCTGTCACGGACGGGTGAGGGAATAACTTCTCTGGGGAATATCTGTCCTGAATGCTGTCAGGAGCAACTGCAGCAAATGTGCCGTACAGATGTTGAACACTGATCCGCCTCTGCCGGGGATATGGTCTGATTAGGTTACACATGAATGCATATGTTTGAATTTTTCTATGGCGTAATGCTCCATATTGAATGGAAATGCTACGCGATTTGAGGATGCAATGATTACTACATGCAAGATGCAGAATGATAAAAACTCCTGCTGGGGAGCAAACAGATTGCTCTACTGAGCGCACAAACTGAATAAATTCTCCAACTCTGTGAGGAGACTCTGTCTGAGGAATACTCTACGGGGCATAACACCAACTTCTCACTCATGCTGGGGAATAGTGTTGCTGCTTGGAGAAAGAATAGATCCCACCGGGGACAACTTCCAATGAATCCAATCCACTTGGGGACTCCGCTAGGGGAAACAACCAATGCTCACCTCTGCTGAGGATAGCGACCAATCCACCTGTAGGATAAACTCTACTGGGGATAATTTTCACCGAATCTGATCCACTCGGGGAACTTGCTGGGGAAAACCATCAACACAACTTCTACTGGGGAGATCTGCTAGGGAAAACATTCACAACCCTGATGGGGAGAGGCATACTCTGTAGGGGAAATAATAGACCAGACCATGCTGGGGGTACAGTACTTTAAACCCGACTGCTGAGGAATAAAATACTCCACTGACACCTCCGCTGGGGATACAACATCCCTGATCAAACCGTGGCTTATCTGCTTCAGCCAGGAATCAAAGTCGATAACCTGCAACCACAAGACAAACATGCCCCAGGGGATTGCATGGACAAGATACACCCAAGTGTACTCAACATTCAAAATGATTTTCAAATGTTTTATCTTTCTGCATGTTATTGTCTAGCCTTCATGTTTTCATATGCAATGTTTATCAAAAATTCGGACGTTTTTGCAAACAAAACAGTAATATAAAAACAAAAGAGCAATTTATCTGAATAACGACTTTTTATTGATTGAAAATGGGCCTGAAACGGCGAATACATTAGGAAGCAATTCCTAGAAAGAGGTAATTGCACACAAAAGGAAAAAAATCTATCCTAATGGCAATGTGAATACGGCATCCACTATTTCCCAATTCTGTTATGACTCACAAATCCTCAAATTTCTCCCAATCCTCGCTTTCTGAGAAGAATGACTGGACCGATCATATCCTTCGATATGGTAGTCAATGAAGCGCGATGAAGTACAGATAACTCAGACTGTAGTCTTCGCTCTAATCCCTCTTTTGCCTGGATCTCCCTTTCGGGTTTTCAATCCACCGGGATACCCATTTTTGCCTAAGCCGCCCTTGCAGGTTTTCGACTTACCGGGTGTACAAATTTTTTTCATTTTTTATCCCTAACTCTTGCCCGAACCTTTTCCTTTTTTTTTTTTTGGTTCGCCGGGATGCCCTTTTTTGCCTGGATTGTTTTATTCTTTTTGTCCAGCGGGTCAATTTATGCGAAGTATTTTTTGACTACATCTGAGTTAACAGGGGACGGAAAATCTTCACCATCCATAGTTGTAAGCATCACGGCTCCACCAGAGAAAACCTTTTTAACAACATATGGACCTTCATAATTAGGAGTCCATTTGCCCCTGTTATCTGTACCGGGAGGAAGGATCCTCTTCAAAACTAAATCACCAGTATGATAGCTTCGAGGACGCACTTTCTGATCAAAGGCTTTCTTCATCCTTCTCTGATACAACTGCCCATGGAACACAGCCGCTAACCGCCTCTCTTCGATAAGGCTCAACTCATAAAACCTTGTTCGAATCCACTCAGCTTCGTCAAGCTTGACATCCAGCAGGACTCTCAGAGAAGGAATCTCCACTTCAACAGGTAAGACAACTTCCATACCATACACAAGGGAGTAAGGGGTTGCCCCGGTCGACGTACGTACTGAGGTACGGTACCCATGTAAAGCGAAAGGCAGCATCTCATGCCAATCCTTGTACGTCACGACCATCTTCTGCACAATCTTCTTAATATTCTTGTTTGCCGCCTCTACAACACCATTCATCTTCGGTCTGTAAGGAGAAGAATTGTGATGTTCAATCTTGAAATCTTTACAAAGCTCTTTCATCATCTTGTTATTGAGATTCGAACCATTGTCAGTGATGATTCTCTCAGGAACCCCATAAGGACAGATGATTTCCTTCTTAATGAACCGGGCAACCAATTGCTTGGTAACATTGGCATAGGAAGCTGCTTCCACCCACTTGGTGAAGTAATCGATCGCAACCAGGATGAAGAGATGTCCATTGGAAGCAGTAGGCTCAATCTTCCCAATCATATCAATGCCCCACATCGCGAATGGCCAAGGCGAATTCATGACATTCAGAGGGCTTGGTGGTACATGCACCTTATCAGCATAAACCTGGCATTTATGGCACTTCCGAGCGTACTTGAAACAATCGGATTCCATAGTCATCCAGTAATAACCGGCTCTCAACAATTTCTTGGACATTGCATGACCACCAGCATGGGTACCAAAAGATCCTTCATGCACTTCTTGCATCAACATGTCTGCTTCGTGTCTATCCACGCATCTGAGCAGAACCATGTCAAAGTTTCTCTTGTATAACACATCATCCTGATTCAAGTAAAAGCTTCCAGCTAGCCTTCTCAGGGTTTTCTTGTCATTCTTTGACGCTCCTTCAGGATACTCCTGACTCTAGAGGAAATTCTTGATATCATAGTACCACGGCTTCTCATCAACAACAGACTCGGCTGCAAACACATACGCAGGCCTCTCGAGTCGATTCACCGCAACATGTGGCACATGATTCCACCAATGGACTTTGATCATAGAAGACAAAGTAGCCAAGGCATCAGCCATCTGATTCTCATCTCGGGGGACGTGATACAATTTCACTTTCTTGAAGAAAGTCAGGATCCTTCTGGTGTAATCTCGATACGGAATCAAATGCGACTGATTAGTATTCCAATCTCCATTGACCTGATTAATCACTAGAGTGGAATCTCCATAAATATCCAGAGTTTTGATCCTTAAATCGATGGCCTCTTCTATTCCCATGATACAAGCCTCATACTCAGCTTCGTTGTTGGTTACATCAAAAGTCAATCTGGCAGAAAAAGGTATATGAGCACCTTTAGGATTAATAAGCATTGCCCCAACACCGTTGCCATTCATATTCACAGTCCCATCAAACATCAATGTCCACTTGTCATCAGGATCCGGTCCTTCCTCGACAAGAGGCTCTTCACAATCATTCATCTTCAAATACATGATGTCTTCATCAGGGAATTCAAACATCATCGGCTGATAGTCATCAATCGGTTGCTCGGCAAGGTAGTCTGACAGAATACTACCTTTGATGGCCTTCTACGACGTGTACTGAATATCACACTCTGTTAAAATCATCTGCCAACGGGCAACACGTCCGGTGAGAGCCGGCTTCTCAAAGATGTACTTCACTGGATCCATCTTAGAAATCAACAAGGTAGTATGGTTCAACATATACTGCCTCAGTCGGCGAGCAGCCCAGGACAAAGCACAACAAGTTTTCTCGAGCTGCGAATATCTGATTTCACAGTCGGTAAACTTTTTGCTAAGGTAGTATATGGCATGCTCTTTTCGACCAGACTCGTCATGCTGTCCCAATACACACCCCATCGAGTTCTCAATCACTGACAGGTGCATTATCAGAGGTCTCCCAGGAACTGGAGGTATCAGGATTGGAGGTTTCTGTAAATATTCTTTTATCTTGTCAAAAGCTTTCTGACAGTCATCATTCCACCTGATTGCTTGATTTTTCCTTAGCAATTTGAATATTGGTTCACACGTGGCAGTTAGGTGAGATACAAACCGAGCAATGTAGTTCAATCTCCCTAAAAACCCACGAACCTGCTTTTCTGTTTTCGGTTCAGGCATTTCTTGAATAGCTTTTACTTTTGCTGGATCAACCTCAATCCCTTTCTCATTGACAATGAAACCTAACAGCTTCCCAGATCTCACCCCAAATGTACACTTGTTTGGATTCAGCCTCAGTTTGAATTTTCTCAATCTGTCAAACAACTTCTGCAAATTGACCAGGTGCTCCTCTTCTGTCTGCGACTTCGCAATCATATCATCCACGTACACTTCAATTTCTTTGTGCATCATGTCATGAAAGAGAGTCGTCATAGCCCTCTGATAGGTAGCACCAACATTCTTCAGCCCAAATGGCATCACCTTATAGCAGAACGTGCCCCAAGGTGTAATGAATGTCGTCTTTTCCATGTCCTCTGGCGCCATCTTCATCTGATTATAACCAGAAAAACCATCCATGAAAGAGAAAACCGAGGATTGAGCCGTGTTATCAACCAATACATCAATGTGAGGTAATGGGAAATCATCTTTCGGACTCGCTCTATTCAAATCCCGGTAATCGACACACATTCTGACTTTGCCATCCTTCTTCGGCACGGGAACGGTGTTGGCCACCCACGGGGGGTAAGTAGTCACTGACAGAAAACCCGCATCCAACTGCTTCTGAACCTCTTCCTTGATCTTAACAGCCATATCAGGACTCGTTCTCCGAAGCTTCTGCTTGACTGAAGGACAATCTTCTCTGAGAGGTAGCCTATGCACCACGATATCGGTATCCAACCCAGGAATATCTTGATACAACCAGGCGAATATCTCCACATATTCTCTCAGCATCTCAATCAACCTGCCCTTGACGTCTTCCTTCAAGGCAGCCCCGATCTTAATCTCTTTTCTGGCGTCCTCAATATCAAGATTAATAATCTCCAACTCCTCCTGATGAGGTTGGATCACTCTTTCCTCCTGCTTCAATAATCTGACCAGTTCTTTAGGGAGTTCACAGTCTTCCTCACTCTCCTCTTCAGCTTGGTAGATGGGATTATTGAAATCATACTGAGCCATAACAGAACTGTTTATAGTGGAGTCCGTAAGATCAATTCTGCATGTTTAATGCTTTATTTTAGAAAAAAAAGTTCAAGTCACAAAAAACAAAAAACATTGCCATTTTTATTGTTTTGAAAAATGAAAAACAAAAAACAGAAAGACAGGGATCACAAAATTGTTTGCAAAACGTCCTTTATTAATGATTTCATTGGAAAAACATGATGAGGCCCTACAATGAACCACTACGCCTTGGGCAGAACGTAGGGTTTTGTGCAAAATGAAAAACAAAAGAAAATTACTCTGTTTGAAGAGTAACTTGGACCACTTCTTCAGATGTCCAATTGTTGATTGACTCCCCTGGTGCACACGGGCGAACCCAGTTGTTCAGATCATAACCACTGTCACAGTCTTCACCACCGGTTGCAAAGACGTCACCATAATTCATCAGCCCAGCACTGGTGAAGGTACTCGGCCCTTCCTGCTCTTGAACACCTTGCTCTGCCTGCAGAGGTTGATAACCAATACCGAACTTGTCTTCTTTGACGGGCAGGTCAACCATCTTGCCCCAGCCTTCTGCGTTGCCCGAGTTGACAACCTCCATAGCCTGCTTGTAGGATGCAATCGAGGCACTTGGCTTCTTCTGCTCAACAAAAGCCACCTTCTCAAGAGCAACGGTCTCGAACGCCTGGCATAAAGTTTCATGGATCTCGCCATCCACCTCCACATACTTGAAAGAGGATAAATGACTCACCAGAATGTCTTCCTCGCCGCACACAGTCACAATCTGACCGTTCCAGACATACTTCAACTTTTGGTGGAGAGTTGACGACACTGCTCCTGCCCCATGTATCCAGGGACGCCCCAATAAGCAATTATATGCTGGCTGAATATCCATCACATAGAAGATAATACTGAACACCTCTGGGCCAATCTTCACTGGCAAAGTGACTTCCCCAAAAACAGACCATTTGGATCCATCAAATGCACGAACAATGAGATCACTGGGAGTGAGGATAACCCCTTCAACATCTATCTTGCTCAAAGTCTTCTTGGGCAACACGTTCAAAGAAGAGCCAGTATCCACCAACACATGTGACAATATTGCGCCTTTGCACTCCATAGTGATATGCAGGGCCTTGTTATGATTGCGACCTTCATGCGTCAGATCCAAGTCTGTAAACCCCAAACCATGCCTTGTACTAACATTAGCAATAACACCCTCCAACTGGTTGACAGAGATTTCCGGAGGCACGTAAGCCAAATTTAACATCTTCAGCAAGGCATTACGGTGTGCCTCAGAGCACAAAAGCAATGAGAGTATAGAGATCTTGGACGGAGTTTGATTCAGCTGATCTACAATCTTGTAGTCACTCTTCTCAATTATCTTCATAAACTCCTGCACGTCTTTCTCGAATGAGCCCTCAGGCGCCTCCTTCTGAACAGATTCTTCCTCAACCGCAGCTTGCTTGCCCTTTGATTTGGCGAGAGCCTCAGCATTGTTGTCTCTCAACGGCTGCGGTGCAAACAGACGACCGCTTCTGGTAAAACCTCCAGGTCCCCCTACATTATCTACCACTGGACCCACAACTGCAGGAATTTTACTTGGCAAACCAATTGTCACGGGAGAATGATTCACTGGTCGAATCTGAATTTCAGCCCTTCTGTTGTTGCGGTAAGCATTATCATACTTCCACGGCACGACCCTACTGTTCTCAACAGCCCTTCTACCAGAAGCAACAATAGTAGCGAGAGCATTGACAATTACTGGAGCAGAAATGGTAACAGGAGTACCAACGGTCACTGGTGCACTGACAGTTCTCTGGCCACGTCCCTCGGATGGTTTGAAATAAATGGTGACAGTTGACACCATTCCACGATCTTTCATGGCCCGACTAAACTGCAGACATCCCTCATCAATCAGATTCTGAATACCAGCCTTCAACTGCATACAACCATTCTCTGAATCTGCACAGTCTAAACAGCCCTGGTCACAGCCCGGGAACACTCCCCCATTCAGCAGACGATCCTTCACAACAAACAGCGGAGTCTGAATCTCATCAACATCAACCACCAAGTCCTCAGCTTCCCCATCTTCCACATTATTCACTCTATGTGCACCATGCTGAGGCATAGGATTGTTCATAACATTAGGCACAGGAGCAAAATTGATTGTTTTGGCGTCAATTAAGTCCTGGACCTTATGATGAAAAGCCCGACAGTTCTCAATATCGTGCCCTGGTGCACCATAATGGAAATCACAACGAACGTTGGCATCATACCCAGGTGGTATCTTTGTCAACGGAGCCATGGTACGTAGTTCAACAAACCCCAATCTGAGCAATTCGGGCAGTAATTCGGCATATGTCATCGGCAACGGGTCGAAACGTCGATCCGGCATTCTCTGTCTCGGCTGATACGGACGTTGCTGTTGTTGTAGTTGTTGTGGTGGTGGTGGTGCTCTCTGTTGTTGCTGTTGTCGTGGCTGAGGTGCTGGGAGGGTTACAGCAGTAACCTGGCGATATTGACCTCTGTTTACACTTCTTCTATGTTGCACAGCATTCGTCTCACCCTCCCTCCTGCGAGGTGCCCCAGCAAATGGTTTCTTTGAAGATGAGGAACCAGCATCCTGGATCTTTCCAGCTTTAATGAGACTCTATGTCCTATCTCCATAAATCACAACGTCAGAAAAGCTACCAAACGGACAGCTTCCCATCCGGTCTATAAACACACCTTGCAAAGTCCCAATAAACATATCAGTCAACTCCTTTTCCAACATAGGAGGTTGCACCCTTGCAGCTAATTCCCGCCATCTCTGGGCGTACTCCTTGAAACTTTCACCGGATTTCTGACATAGACTCTGCAACTGAGTCCGGCTCGAAGCCATGTCCATGTTATGCTTATATTGCCTCAGAAAGGCTTCACCCAGATCTCTCCAACTTCTGATGGATTCTCTTTTCAGCTCCATGTACCAGTCCAAGGAGGCTCCAGACAAACTGTCTTGGAAGAAGTACATCCACATCTTCTCAAAGGAAGGCGCTTTGAACTTATAAGGAATCCTCATCCCTTCAACCAAACCCATATTCGTCACGTCAAACCCCAAAGAGTTCTGACACTCCATGGCTATGATCTTCTCAGCTAGGGCATCAACCCTCCTATCTCTTTCGTCAGTTCTTCCAACAACTTCATCATCCTCACTGAGAAGAGTAAACATGTCTTCCTGCCTGTCAACCAGCGGAGCAGGATGGCGAACTGGTGCACGGGTTGCTCTGACATTAGCAGTCTCTGGAGCAAGAGGCTGTCCATTAATTCTGATACCCCTCAACTCATCACCCACGGCATAATCATTGACGGGAGCAGCAGTAGCAACATTATCATTCATATGTACCCCCACTGGTGAAGCACGACTGGGTGGCATAATCACAACTTCCTGTCTTTGGGCTAAGGCACGCAGCTCCTCTTTCCCTTGAACGACCCCTTGCATCATTGTCATGAATTGGGCCATGTTAGCCCTCATCTCAGCCAACTCAGCTTGCACTTGGTCCATGTTCTTCTGTTGATTCAACTGGGTTGCGTAGCGGTGCGGACGTTGATCAGCAATCCTGCCTAAAACAGGAACCAGAGTGAGAAGTCTCGATCAAGAACACCTGTAATGCAAAATGATATGTGTATGATGCTTATGATGCGTATGATGCACATGATATGTTCATTTCTCAGGCATTCAAGACCCCAATTCATCTTTTAAGAAATGGCAACCTGCAATGCGGACAACAAAGAAGCAACATACTCAAGAGAATGAGCACAAGGTGAAGCATCAACAACCTCATCTATAGACATGAGCAACAAGGATCATACAACAATATTCAGACAAAGATCCAAATAATCAGAGTACAATAATGAATCCCATCCAACAAGCCTGGAGGTGATTCTCAACATAAACAACAACTAGCATCTTCACCCTGCATGCCTTTGAGTTGATGAGCCAAGTTCAACTTATCAGCTTTAGCTTTGTAAAGCTCCATCTGGGTATCTTGTTCCTTCTCTTTCAATCGACGATTCTCCATCAAGGCTTGCTTGTAATGCTCAGCAGGCACACTCTCAGCAAGGATCAAAGGTGGTTGCTCTTGCAATGACTCCATCCTATCATAGGGTAACAATAAAGTCTCAACTCTATTCTTGACCCAATCAATGTAATCAGGCATAGCAACTGCAAACTTCTTCCCTAACACAACTCCATCCTTGACACCAATAGTCTTCCAAGCTCTTCCTACTTGCTCCAATCTAGCAGGGTCACTTCGCTTCTCAAAATACACACTCTCAGCTATCTCAGCATCAAGTGGTCTTCCATTCATCACAAACCCTAACTGGCGAAGAGAAAGAACCGGGTTGTAATTGATGCAACCCTTAGTCCCTACAAGTGGCACATTACGAAACTCTCCACAACTCATGATGACACTACGCACATCCATCCGGTAAGATTGCCACCTGATATCATAGGAGGTAAGAGACATGATCCTCTGAGTCCATTTACGAGTGCCCTGATCATCCACAAAAGGTCCACTGGTTGGCAGAAGAGACAAGAACCATCTGAGCAACAATGGGAGACAGCATCTAATAGCTCCACCCTTACCATGCCTACTGTGAATAGCATAGTAAGTGTCAGCTAACAATGTAGGAACTGGGTTTCCTCCGAGGAAAATAGTGACAGCAGCAAGATCCACAAAATTAGGCATACTCGGGAACAACACAATTCCATAAATCATGATGGCTAACTGGGCATGAAAAGCTTCCCAATTTCCCTTCTTTGCTTCTTCTTTAGCCATCCTCACCAGGAACTTCAAAGGCAAACCCACAACATCACCACTCGACTTCCAATTGTCACTCACTTCTTTGATACTCAAATGAAAAGCTCTGGCAACAACTCTGAAATCAACCTCCTTTGGAACATCCAAGAAAGACGCCTGGTATCTGATCGGGACATTCATCAAAATAGAGTACTCCTCAAGAGTGGGAGCTAACTGATAATCCTGGAAGGTGAAACAACGAAGCTCTGGGTCATAGAACTAGAGAAGAGTCTGCAACGACACTGGATCTACCACCATCTTCAACAGTGTCAACAAATCCCCATACTGATCAACAAACACCTTCTGATTACCGCCAGTCACCAAGTTGCTCAACTCTATCAAAGACGTCAATGGCTCACGATGAAAACTGTAGGTGCACGTCTTCCTCTTCAACTCTGGAACGGATGCCATCTCTCACAGTGAATAGACTCCTGAATGAACCTAAGAAATGATATGCATGAAGAGATTAGCTTTTTCTCTTTTCTCTTTCTTTTTTTTATTGCAGTATCTTTTTTTGAAAATAAACATGCTATGATGCAAATGATGCAAACACGACTGGTCGACTGTGTGTCTCGGAGCACAGGATCAAAAGCTTCGGCTTGAACTCGGAACCACAAAGTCATCTAAGACCCAAAGTCATCTGAGACCCCAAACTCAGAACCAAGTCACCAACAGAACCCAAGAGTCACCAACAAGTCACCAACAAGTCACCAACGGTACCTGTAAAATGATTCATTCCCTCCCCACTCACAGGTGTCATCTAGGCCAGGGTAAGATCAAGAGAAACGCAGGATAAACAACCCTTTCATAGAATATCATCATGTGCACACCCGATGTATGCACCGATAATACCCCATCAGAGTCTAAACTGCTCGTGATATCAAGTTCCGCTAAGTGGCGCAATACCACCCGCTTCCCAAGAATCACTCTATTCCTAGGTGTCCTAGAGTTCACTCATAGCCTGGGTATTGGGCCTTTTACCTCATGTAACTCCCACCCCACAGAGAAACAGACACACAACCAGCACAGATGAAACTATGATGAATGCAAACATAAATGCAAACATAAATGCAAACATAAATAAATGAATGCAATAAAGGAAACAGCAAAAGCAACCAAACCCTATCCTAAAGAGCGCAAGGAGTGACTCGCTTAGGGAAGATAGACCAGCAAGAGGTCAACTTCTCTTTTTCCCCAGCAGAGTCGCCAGCTGTCATATTACGCGAAAAACCGACGGGAAAACGAAACAACAGAGCCGCCACCGTGCGTTATTTATCCCAAAGGAGGGAAAGGAAATGCTCGAAGTAAACCTGGAAAAGACATGGTCTCGCGACCAGAGAAAGATGGGATCGGGAGTCGGTTATGCGAAGGGAAGGTATTAGCACCCCTACGCATCCGTCGTACTCGACAGGATCCACGCACAAAAGGAATAGAAAGAAGGTTGCTAAAAACTGCTCAAACACTGCACAAGGCTGGAAACACAGGAAGACAAAAGAAGCAGGACTCGGCAGGATATCGCATCCTGGGCCTACGTAGTCTGTCAAGCACAGACATCAGAGTCGACGTAGTTCGGGACAGGGGAAACGTGCTCGCTAGGATGTCGCATCCTATGCATACGTATCTTCTCTGACCGGAGAAGAATCAGAGCACTCGTAGCTCGGCTAACGCACGCCAAACAAAAACACAGGAAACTGACTGCCAATCGCTGGACTTATGTCAGACTCCAAACACACACAAAGGGTTGAAAAAAAAAAAGGGCGCCCGGAGAGATCAGCTCATCTCCTACCTACGTACCTCATCTGGTATGAGGATCAGGGCGGCGTAGTTCCCCTACGCAGGGAAAGAACTTCTAACCTAACGAGAGACTAGGAAGTGACAAACTAGAAGGGAGCCTGACTCGAGCCTAATAGTTATCATGTAATCCGCAATGGTCCTAGGTTGAGGTTTCTATCTAACTTGCACAGGGAGCAAGCTATCCTAAACAACACAGTCAAACACATACAAGCACAATAAAGCAAGCACACACACTATATGCACACAATTGGGCTCATGCAAGGCTAGGCTGCAAAAGCAAGCCAACTGGAATGGGGTGTGGTTAGCTCTTAACCCTAACATTGAGAGTTAGGGTGAAGCAGATGAAATAGGAAGTGAGGGTAAGACCTCACAGCTCTTATCCCTGGCCTGGGAGAGCTTGACTCAAATAGAAAGTGTGGGAGTTCAGAATATAGGAACTCTTCTCCACAGATGACTGACTCAACTTGATCTTGGTTTTTTGTTCACAATGCATCAACACATGGTCTGTGAGCAAAGTGAATAACACACTGAGTAGCAGGAGATGAATTATACATATCTTTTATCTGCCAATTGCCTCTTAAGAGGTCTTTACCTGCTTGGCACAAAATTAAACATCCACAAGCATTGCCTCTTAAGGAGGGCTTCAGACAGGTGCCTGCCCACATAACAGGACAGGTCTTCCAGACTACATGAAGTCAGAAGAATTATACCTCAGTGGTAAGCAAACCACAAGCTAGCAAATCAAGTTCAAAAGAACTCAAAGCAACTTAGGTACCTGTGAAAAATCTAAACCAATTAGTTCAACTGTACAGACAAACAATCAACAGGCAATAACAAATAGACAAACAATGTTCACAATGTGCAAGCCACAAGGCAAACTCAAATGAGGTAGCATCAACCTACAAAACACACAAGTGTTACTAATCAAGAGCAAACATCAATGCTCAAATGAGGAAGCATCATCAACTATGGACTTGGATGTTTAAACCTGAAATCAAAGCCCACATGTAAGCCACAAACCACTAGGTCAAAGCCTAGGGTCAAAGATGGAGAAAAAAGTCAAAACAGAACCTTAAACTTGACATGAAGCAACTTCAAACACTTATGGACATATCCTAAAAAGGCTCACATCAAAATCATTAACGAAAGGCATTTCATGATCAAATGAAGTTAAAGGTGATTTCAAAGCATCCAAATGGTCAACAGGAATGAAAAATCTCAATCAAAACAGAAATGATTCCAAAAAATATGGAAAAAATCCTGAGGAATCTAGACATCCATAACATACATCACACAAAAGATCAGAAGCATTGGACATCATTAGACATGGCAATCACATTGTACAAAACAGACAACCAAAGGTGTGACGCAAATTGTCACACCAAGTTAGCACAATCACAAAACAGAACTGGTGCATAGGAAAAATCTTAAACCAAAGCCAAAATGTCACTCAACATGTCTACAATCCACACAAAAAATTTCAGATGCATTGGATCATTTTTTAGCATTTTATGATCAAAGGAACAAGGCAAGGTCAAACATGCATATGCATTCAAACACCCTAGGACAAATGATTTTTTAATCCAGGCACAACTTTGCAATTTATGATCATACAAAAGTAGACAGGATAAGGAACACATAGCAAAAAATTAGGGATCAATTGGAGCATTTTTCAATTTTATTTGATTTTTGGAAGTTGAGGAAAAATTTGAAAGTTAAAATGGAGACAAGGCATGAAAATAGGAGGGAAAGGGAATAATAGCATGGCATTTGAAAAATTGCCTTCGGCCAGTATCGAACACGGCACGAATTTGAACTATGGCGCGCTTCCAAAAAGACCACGTTTTGGTCATAAACCCTAGTAGGCCCAGATTTTCGTAGCTAAACGCACATTTCGTAGCAAAACCGTAGCGAGCCATGCATATTTCGTAGCAAAACTGGAAACACGATGAACTTCAAGCTTGAAGATGAAGATTATGATGATCTTCATACATATTTTCTAGAAAAATCAAAAAATGTCCAGAAATTAACAAAACTAACGCCATTCGATTCCTTGTTCCACATACATACAAGATCAAACCACAAATTAACATGAATCATCCAAAAAAGCTTGGATCGAAGAAAAGAAAAAATGTCATCAAAACTTGAAATGAATGTAACTTTGTCAATACAACACCAATTCACTCAAAATTTGTATCAGAATCATCACTACTAAAAGCTCTACACAAATATCACAAAGAAATTGAGAATTAAAGAGGTCGAATTCTGACCTTCTTGATGAACAGAAGTTGGAATCGTGTGCTTCCAAGCTCAGCTACAGCTCAAATCTTCTCCACAATGCCTATTGAACTGATTGGTGATGAATTAGAGGTTCCAGTATGCACGAATTCAGTTCAATTTCCAAACTCCATGGATGCTTCAAGCTTTTAGTATTGTTCAATATGGCACCAATTGCTTCGAATTCACGTCCAAACTTGCTCAACAACACCTCATGATCATGAATCTAACAATAGAACATGCTTTTGTGTGAAGAATTTGCAAAAAAAAATTGAGAGAAATTTTTTGGGGATTCTTGAATCTAAATCTGAAATTGTAGCTAATGATGGAAACAATTATGATTAACCTTATATACTCCATGCTAATGATGTTTAAATCAAGTTTAAGCCTAATGCAAATGTGATTTGCAAGTTATGAAGTGTTTTCACTAATTGGTATTTTCACCTCCCATGCAAGGAAAGCCACGTGAACAGTGCACGAATCTGGCCCAAAACCTCTTAATTAATGCCCATGCAAGCTTTTGAATTGGTTTTGTATGCTCATGATCAACCAAAATGACTTTATGCAATTTTCTTCACAAATCTTCATGAATAAGCACATGCCCATGCAAAGGAAATTTATGCCATGTAATGCTATGCTTGGAAAGTACATATTATAAGGATCAAAATGGAAAAAGAACCACTCATTTTGGAGCTTTGGTTAAAAAGTTATGCGTATTTGAATTTTGAAACACACTTTGCCATGATTGGATCATATCTCCTCAACCACACATGAGAAATTCATGATCTTGGACATTTTGGAAATAGGAGAGAAAGATATTCAACTTTCATGTTGGACAAAATTTCATTTGAAGCTTTCTTGAGGATGTAATCTTGAGTTGAAGTTGGTCTAAAACCTTTCCATTTTTGGAAAATTCAAATTATAGGTCACTTGCTATTTTTGGAAAGTCTTGACCTGACTTCAAATTCTTCAATGTTGATGTTTGAAATGTCAAATGAGACTTGTTTGAACATGAATGAAGCATCTCTAACCACTTCCCACCTCCAAATCCACAGTTGACTTTGCAGTTGACTTCTGTTGACCTCTATGGGCCTCAGATGATTTGATCATGCACTGATGAGTTCTGAGCCTTCAACCCTTGGCCAAGCTACCTCAAAGTGATCCTTGGGACATGTAAGCTCATTGGAACCACCCTAGGGCTTTGATCTCATGAAAAATGATCTTGTTACCTTGCACAGATGAATCTCTTGACCAGACTTGCCTGATGAGATGTAACATGCTATGCAATGCTAAATGTAATGCTAATGACCTAAGAATGAAATGTAGATACAAATGGGAGGTGCAAATTTGAGGTGCTACACCAAGGCCCAAACAACATAGTCATACTCAACAAGTGAATAAAAATAGCTCAACACAATTTATTCACAATTAAACAAATTAAAGTCAATTAAAAAATACATTAAATTAAAATATGTTTAATCAAAAACCTAAAATCTCTCGAAAACACCAAATAAATGACCAAGAGATTTATCCTAGGTCAGTGATGGTCAAAAGACCTTGGACGAAAAATTTCATAATTTTTGGAAAATTAAAAGTGTTTCTAAACAATTAAAAATATGCACAAAAACAATTAAATCCAAAAAAATATTAATATTGATCCAAAAAATAATTTTAATTCAGAAACTGAAAGAGAAAAATATTTGAAATTTTTTGGTGAAAGTCCCATATTTTTTGGATCAATATTAAAATTAATATGAATTAATGAAAATAAATCAATTAAAAGAGAAAATCAAAAAATCAAAAAAAACATGGACCACTTTATCTCCCTCATTAATTGAGGTGGCAGATCAAGTTGCTCCAAGTGTGCGTTCCACGAGGTCATTAGTCAACAGTGCAACAGGGATGGTAATTACAACCAACGCGTGAGATCAAAACAATTTGAAAGGATCATGTGGTTGAGAAGCGTGCCAACACATCGCCGGAGCCAGAGCTCCTGTCTTCTTCTCCGGTGGACCTCACCGGACTGGTCCACCTTCAACCATCACCAAAATGAAAAAGGAGGACATGAATTTAAAGAAAAAATGCTCAGGAGCTCGAATCTGGCCTCAATTTTTTCTAACTACCAATATATAGAAAGATACAGGGAGTTGAATTTTGAGGATCATGATCTGAGTTGCTTCGATTTGACCTCTAAGTAACTGAATCTTGTTTCCCACATTGGTAGGACTTCAGACAACCAAAAATTAACAAGAATAGTGGAGAATTGAGTGAGAATCGAAGAGATGAAAAATTCTGAAAATCACCTTCAATGTAGCTTCAGATTTGCACGATCATTCTCTCAATTATGCTTGGCCTTGCTTCAGATGCTTAATGGAGTAGGAATGGATCAAGGAAAGGGGATGACTCTTGGAGTTTCAATCTCAAAAACAGTGGTAGATTCAAACTCGATTTTCAAAGAAAATTTTCAAGCTTATCCTTTGAAAGAGAGGGTTTAGGGTTGCTGATTCAAAGCTTGCGCGCCAGAGGCCTCAATTTTGAGCAATGGAGCTTCTATTTATAGCCAATGAGATTGATAATTTCACACTTCCATTTTTGGCCAAAGTTGGAAATTTCACTTGCATGCTTGCACGGGCGTGTGATAGGCCCACCAAGTGATGCACTTAGGTCCAAAATTATGTGTAAGAAATTATGAAGTCATGTGGAGAAGCCATGCAATCGTGTATGAAAAGTGGAACTTCAAACTATCCAAATGGTTCTTCAACTTTATGCCATGTGCAAGTCATTCATACTTTGTATAAAGGCGATGAATTTGGACTTTTTGTAAATGTTAGATCAAGAGGAACAACTTTCATGTTGAACATATTTCCATTTGAAGCTTGGATCGTGATGAATTTTGAGGTGCAAATTTGGAAAATCAAACATATCAAAAAAAATTCTAAGTATCAAGCCATATGTTCACTTCTTCCACCTTGAATAACTTTTTCTATGGGCTTCAAATGAGAAAAGATCCTTCAACAAAGTGGTAGCTATTTCAAATCTATTCCATTTTGTCACAAATTTGACCTCATTTAGACTTAGAATGGAGGATTTATGCATTTTAGAAGTTGAGGAAAATCACTTGTTCAATGGTATTGGCCCAAAATGACCTATAATATTTCCTCTTATCAGATGTATTTGAAAGTTGAATTTGCACTTCCTCCAAACATTAAAGTTGAAGCAGACACCTTGAATTTATCATGCAATTTGAATGGATTTCATCTCATAAAAAATGGGGAAGTTATGGTCTTGGGAAGTTGACCTCCAAACTAGGGTTTAGACAAAACGACCTATAATCTTCTATTATACAAAATGACTTTCCAAGAAAAACTAGCTCTTAACCTCAACATGAAAGTTATTTGTAATGTCATATAGAGTAACGTTTCTCTTATAATAATTTTCATATGATAAAAATTGTAGGAGATAAGGTCTAGGGAATCCTGTTTTGACTAGTTGAATTCCTCTGGTCAACCACCATGAACCTACTTGCTAGCTTGATATTCCCTTGACTTTTGGGACTCATGGAGGATCATATATGCATAAGATGATATAATGTGAAGTATCCCTTGAAATGTTTGATCAATTGTTGAAGAAACTTGTTGAAGAAATCACATAAGATACCCAAACGAATTAGGGTTTCCAAGGCAAGCCAACCCCAAACATTTGATGATTTCGTGATCAAAATAACATGTGAAGATCATGGGGATTCATATATGAAACTTAGAGCCATTTTAGACTAATTCTGGATTGTGCTCCTTGGATTGAGGGTCTCAAACCCTAGATATGAGCTTGATAGAGCATAGGTGAGCATGCACACTACCTACAAAAGCAGTTAAACTATAGAATGACATATTTTTGGTATTTTGGTTAGTAAATAAAGAAAAACAAAGTATGATACAATAACATGGTGTTTGGTGATCTCTCCCAATGCAAACCCAACGAATAAGGGGTAAGAAGGATGCCAAGGTGTGATCCCAATGCTAATGCATATGATGAGAAAAGCATGAGGGATCTTAGGCTCAAAATTGGGGTCTTATAGCTGCCCCTATTTAAGGATGTTCTAGCTGAGGAGATGAAGGTTAAAATCTTTGTATTGACTCAGTAAAATGGACTTAAATAACAACATATAGAAATAAATTTTGGTCTCTAAGAGACCTCATGATGCATATGATATGAAAGTTGAAATAATCTCTGTGGGGAAAATGTTGTCACAAAGGAAAAGAATCTGGAGAGAGCGAAAGTCCGCAGGAGTATAATGCATTCCTTGAGGAAAGCTCACTTGGGAGACATAGACTCTGGGAGATAAAAGCTTGTGCGTAGGCCAGGTTACGACTTTAAAACTGTTGGGGGACTCGAGGGATTCCATGAAAATAAATCAATGGAAAGACTCAGTCGGGGAATAAAAGGTACATTTGTAGGGGAAACGGGTAGATTAGATCAAAGCTGAAATACTCGAACTGTAAGACCCAAATTTTGTCCCTAAGATCCCTCATGGCATCATAACAGTGCATTTGCATTGCCTCAAGGATCATAAGCATCTTTGTTCCCTTTACCTTTGGGTGGGACCTCTTGTGAGTGGTTTGAGATCACCATGCATGCTTGAATTGTATATTATTGTTTTTCTTATTCTGTTTACGAACCAAAAGCACAAAAATATGTCACTAACATCTTTTGTTTGTAGCTTGAGCAATCACAAGGTCCAAAGCTTCAAGGAGATCATTGGTACAAAGATATGGCCAAAAGGAGATGAAAGCAAGCATGGTAATGGTTCCCAAAGCTCTCATCCATCAAATATGCCTCCCTAGCATCTCAATTCATCATTTTGATCAAGGAAAATCAAAGGGTTTGAGGTTTGTTCCCTAAAGAAACCCTAATTCATCTATGCACCACAATGCCTTACTCGTGAAGCAACCTCATCCCATGGTCAAATAAAATCAAGGAAAGTTCTTTAATTAATCATTTCATGCATATTTGAACTTATTTGAGTGTCCTCAATCATCAATTCATCAAAATATAAGTCATGGACTTGAGCAGTTGATCAGTCAATTCATCTGACTATTTTGAAATGCACTGAGACCTAACCTTTTGTGTGTTGGTCAAATGGAGATGATCCCAAAATCAAAAATTCTCTTAAGGACAGCATGAACAACTTTCATGTTCATCAAAAATTAATTTGAAGCTTGGAAGGTCATCATCCATTCCATGACATTATAGGTCATTTTGACTTAAACCCTAATTTTGGGTCAAATTCCCAAGGACATAACTCATTCATTTTTTATGCTTTTGAGGTGGGATCAAATGCATTGGAAAGCTGAAGATGTCTACTTCAAATGTTATGTAGAACAAAATTTCAAAATCTCAAAGGAAATACATGTGATAATGCAAGACAATATAGGTCCTTTTGGACCAAATGCATTGAAAGGCAAAAAAGTCCAACTTCAAGTGCCCATAACTCTTTAATCAAAAATCCAAATGATACAAAATGTAAGTCCATTTTGATTTTCTTGAAAATATCTACAACTTTGATGTTGGAGGTTTTTCCATTTGAGGCTTTCATCATCAAAACAGAAGGGCTTGAACATTGGCCAAATTTAGAAACTTTGCCTTTTCATGTTTTGCACCTTGCACTTTAAACTCAAATTTCACCAATTTCCACACTACAAATGGATTTTTGCCCAACATAACAATTGTTCCTTACATCAAAGCCTTTCCAACCATTACTCACATGATCATGTTTAGATTTGGCAAATGGTATTTTCGAAGAGGAGAAGTTTTTAGTTCAATTATGCATAACACTTCAAAACTCCATGCACAAGCAAATTCACTCCAAGCTGCGTGTCTAAATCATCTCAAATTCATTTCAGATTGCATTTGGCATTGATTTTGGGCCTTTTGCATGATCATGCAAGCCCATGCAATGAATATCCAATTTCATGCACACGACTTTGATCACACTCACCTTGCCATTCCATCTATAAATAAGAGCTCTATTCCATTCAAAATCCATCCATGAATCAACCTGAAATGCTGCTGAACTGAAAACCTAACCTCTCACCAAAGAAGCTATTTCACTTTTCTTCAAATTTTTCAGATCCAAAGTTCAACTACATCTGGTTGAATCTTTGAATCTAAAGCTTCTAAACCTTCATCCTTTAGTTCATTGATCTTCTGTTTTGATAAAGGAAGCAAGGAATCAAGCTCAAATCTCCAGAATCCAAGGTGGTTCTTCAACTGGTTTTTTCTTCGAAACTCATCATCTATTGATCTATTTCCTTGGATTGTGTGTTGCTGAAGTCCTCTCAATAGACGCATCTTTACTGTGCATTTAATTTTTGAAATCCATTAAGTTCTCATGAACATCACAAAATTTCCATCTCTGATTTCTCTCAATATAGAGATCTAGAGAGGAATTGAGTGATACAAGGACGATGTACATCATCCCAGCTTTCCAATGATGTATGGATCGTGTATTTTGGTTAAGCTTTTGAAACCTGCAAATTTGGTCGGGATCTTCATGCTCACCGGAGAAGAAGGTGGCTCCGGTGGCCGTCTCTTTGTCAGATGCGTTGTGGATCGTTGGATTGAATTTCCTGATCTAATCCTGACCTTTGCTTCTTATGACTTGTTTTAATGTTGTGTGTGGTGCTGTTGACTTGGACTCATGGTGAGCGCGCGCCTCTGTACCATTTGATGCGCCACGTCAATTAATGAAACCACATCCAACGCTCCTTGTTTTTTTGATTTTCCTATTTTCTGATTTATTTTCTTTAATTCCCTTTTATTTCCAAAATTCATATCTCTTTTATTATTGGTCCAAAAATTATGGGACCAATTGCATTTTTCTCCAAATAATTTATAGTTTCTAATTTTGATTTTTAATATTTTTTATTTTGTCATTTGGTATTTTTTGTGAATTTTCTCTTTTCTGGTTATTTTTAATTCATTTTAAATAGTTTTTGAAATTTGAAAAAATACAAAAATAGTTTCCTAACCTATTTGAATGATGATGGATCTATGAAAAATATTCGCATCAACTTTTTAATTGATTTGAGTTTTATTCGAGATTTTAGTTCAATTAGGTTATTTTTATTCATTTTTAATTGATTAAAAATAGTTTCTGATTTTTAAAAATGCTGAAATTTTTGGTCCAACCTTGTTTGACCTTGTTGAACTTGGGATAAATCACTTGGACCTTTCAAGGTTGATTTGAAGTGATTTTGAAGTTTGACCTTTCTTTTATTTTTAATTCAAGTTTATTTTAATATTAAAAAATACCAAAAATATTTTGTTTATTGTTTGACTTCCAATCTTCATCTCATTTCTGATTTCTCATTGTTTGACTTTCACTTTCAATGTCATTTGGTCAATACACATTGATTGGTACACTTTTGTTTCACCTTATGCATTTTGATCTTTCCATTTCCTTATCCATTTTTCATCTCCTTCTTCTTCTTCTTTCTTTTTGATCAATGAGTTGAAGGTTGATAAGTTAGTATTGATTAGGGAGACTTAATCTTCCTTGATTCAAATCTAATTCATCTTGATCAATTGATCAAGTGAATGGCTTTGCATTAAGGATAGGTTGTTTTCTAAATCATGCAAAAGACTTAAACCAATACAAGATCAATTCACTTTTCTTCTTTGGCATGGCAAGTTGTTGGAACTTGGTTCACTAATCAAGACTTCTAACTTGTGTTGTTGCCTACGTTATTATTGACCGGCCTCAGATAGTTGTGACTTCTGCATAAGTCCAATTACGATTGCTTAACATAGCACTAAATTTTCCTTATGGCACACTAACCATTAACAATTAACATTTACTTTTTGCACTTTACTTTTATGTAATTTACTATTCTTGTATATATTATTCATTTGCTTTTTCCGTTGCTCACATGAGCACATGTTTATGTTTATGCCATTTGCCTTTTGCTCACTTGAGCACATAATTGTGTATACATCTTCTGTGCTTATGTTTGTCTGTTTGTTGTGAACCAAATACAAAGAAATGGACAAAATGGACTTAGATCTTAGGACTTTCCCTATGCAAATTTGGAGTCAAAGAGCAACTAGGCATTGAGCCTTTAGAATTCTTAAGCTTGAAGATGAACATTGAAAGGACCATATTCTAAACTCCCTCTTGTCCATTCTTTGATTGTGTTATAGAACCTTTTGATGTGTGTTTTCTTTGTGCTAGGAGTTCCAACTTGAGCTTAATTGAGGAACCATTTCCATGAGCTTCTAAGAGAGAGAGATCCAAGATATATTGAGGAGTCTTTCCAAGAGTTCATTCAATTGTTGATTGCTTGAGTTACCATTGTTGTGATTTCTTATTCTAAAGGATGGGAGCTACTTGGATCATCAATATGATCTCAAGAGAGGAACTCCATTGTGGTTTTGTTTATTTTCCCTCACCTTTTTGCCTTGCTTAGGACTTTAGCCCTTCTTCATCTTCTCTCCACTCTAACCCAAGCCAAAACTTTTGTGCAAACATTTAACTCTTTTTTTCAACATTAGAAACCTAAGCCTTATGCTTTTGATTTTCAAACTTTCTTTTCATAATACTTATTTTTAATTGAATCTTTAAGTCAACTTTGACCATTTTGTATATACTTCTAATTGGTAAATATAACCCATTCAAATATCTTTTTATGGTTTCAAGGGCCACTTTCTAATCAAAACTTTTTCATAACCTCTAGCTATTAGGTTTGAGTTATCTTTGTGGTAGATGTAATGCTCACCTGTATCCTTAGTGATGGACAATGAGTCTTCCATGCTTATTATAGGGTTAACCCCTCACTAGCCTGTTAAAGTTATCCTCACATGGTGGATTTGTGGTTTTAGGTTGAGTTTTCTCCCTTAGATAACAAAAGACCTTAAGGCTTTTGGACCAATCAATCCACTCACTTGTTTTTTGGGATTTTTACCCCAAACTACGAGGTTTTGATCCTAATCTTTTTTAAGATGGTACGTAGGCAATGGGTTTATCCATCCAAACACAAAATGTAAATAGCTTGTATATTCTCTTCTCATCACTTCAATCATGTTTGCACAAACAAGTTTTCACAAAAACCACAACCTTTACAACAAGTATGAAAAGGGCTCCCTAGGAGTACCTAGGATGTTTTGGGTGCCTAACAACTTCCCATTGCATAACCAACCCCCTTACCCAGATCTCTGATTCTCTTTTACTAGTTTTTGTTAAAACTTTTAGGTTTTTGTTCGCTTTCTAACCATTCCTTTGGATAAACAGAAGTGCGGTGGCGACTCGACTTGTATGATTTACCTTGGATTTAGTCAATATTTCTAATGGTAACGAATACCCCGCTACAGAAAAGTGGCGACTCCACTGGGGATACACTTACCTAGTGGGTTTTGCCTACTTTTCATATTGTGATGTATTGTATATTGTTTTGTGACATATTTTTGTGCAATTTGGGATTCTGGTATTGTATGTAATGATTGATTGGCTTGATATTAATTCCTTGTATGCTTGGTGATCTTTGTGAGATGAGTTCTATACCCGAACTCGAGTGCACTTAGGATAGGAGAATGGCGTAGTCTTGTTGACTTGTGTGGAGTTATTCCTTAGCAAGTTGACTTGCAAGTCCATTCACTTGGTGGAGGTCATGTTGGGATCAATAATGTCACACAAGTACTTGTGGTTAGACATTACTCTTTCAAATATAAACCTTAGAAGCCAAGGACCTTAGTTTACCAAGCCCATCTTGGCCTATTCTTAGGATGTAGTGCGAAAGTCGTTCAAATGTGAGATTTGATACGATTGTTACGCGAACTACACTCATAAAAGTCTCTCTTGAAAATATTTTTGGAATACGAGTAGTCGTTTCTCTGATAATATCCGAAAGATGGGATGATGACTATGGGAACCTCTTGTAGAACATGTTTGACAGGTTTAAACCCTAGTACACTCCCTTTGGATGGTTCTTAACCGAGACTCCATGCTCGTGACTCGGAACAAACCCTTGATTCGTGGTTGATCCGTTCATGTATCCTTAATATCCATGGAACTTGGGTGTTGATAAGGTTTAAACCATAATCCACCAAAATGGATGATTGATATTAAGGATGACATGATCCATCCCATGACCTTTGTTTGGTGTGCTTTGTTTGATCCTTGAGTGTGATTGTTGCATTCATGCATTCATGCACCCATTTGCATCCATATCATCAATAATGAAGAAAATTTTCAAGGAACTTAAGGGGTTTATTTGCAAATTTTCTGACATGGAAAGACAAAGAAGGAATACAAAGAAGTATAGTTTCAGACAACCAGACTTGAAAGAGTTAAGGAATCTGACATCCTATGTATTAGATCCTTTGGTTTTCAAAGCACGTTTTGGGAAGCTTCTTCCTCTTCTGACTACTTAGGCGGATGAAGGATTGATGAGTGTATTGGTGCAGTTTTACGATCCCTTGTACCGTTTCTTCACGTTTCTGGACTTCCAGCTTTTGCCTACACTTGAGGAGTATGTCTACCTTGTGGGTATACCTATTCTAGACCAGTTGCCGTTAAGTGGCTTGGATAGCATTCCTACTTCTCAAGAGATAGCTGATCTGTTGCATATAGATGAATCTCTGGTTGGTGCTCATATGACTACCAAAGGTGGAATTCAAGGTCTCCCTTCTGAGTTCCTCATTGCTCAAGCTACTGTGTATGGGAAGGCCATGAGTGAGGACGCCTTTGAGGCCATATTTGTACTTCTCATCTATGGGTTGGTGTTGTTCCCCAACATCGACATGTTTGTGGATGTGAACGCTATTAGGATCTTCTCTACCCTTAATCCCGTTCCGACTCTGTTGGGTGACACTTATTTTTCTTTGCATATGAGGAATGCAAAGGGTGATAGTGCCATTGTGTGATGTTTGCCTCTGTTGTATAAGTGGTTTATTTCTCACTTACCACAGACGGTCGCCTTCAAGGAGAACAAAAGATGTTTACGATGGTCCACGAGACTTATGTCTCTCACTAATGATGATATCTCTTGGTACAACCGTGTGTATGATGGTGTGCAGATTATCGACTCTTGTGGTGAATTCTCCAATGTACCTCTTCTTGGTACAGGTGGTGGGATTAACTACAACCCTATTTTGGCACGTCGTCAGCTTGGGTTCCCCCTAAAGGATAAACCCAATAACATTCTGTTAGAGGGTGTGTTCTTTCAGGAGGGTAAAGATCCCTAAAACTTGAAGAGCAGAATGGTCCGCACTCGGCGCAAGATTCATAGGAAAGGAAGGAAGGAGTTGGGTCCTAAGAACTGTGTCGCTATGGAGCCTTACACTGCTTGGGTTAGGAAGAGAGCATATGAGTATCTCATGCCTTACGAATATCCGAGACCTACACCTTTGGTTATGGCTGGGCCTTCAACCCTCCCTGACCAAGGAGTAGAGGAGTTGAGAGACGAAGACCGATCACGTGCTTGGATCTGTGAAAGAGAAGAGTTGCTTCAGCAGATCAAGGAAAAGGATGCTTTGATAGAGTTCCTCAAACATCAGGTTATTGATGATCCTGATGATGCATGGACTTCTCTACTTCCTCAGTCTTCCAAGTTTTGGAAAAGGAAGTACGATCGACTTGCCAAGGAGAAGGCAGACATGGAAGTGGCCTACGAGAGGGAGGTAAAGAGGCTTCGTGCATCTTATCTTCCTGTATCCCGAGCTTTAGATGATTGTTTCTAGGGATCCATAGGATGATTATTTTCCTTTTCTCTTGTATTTGGTTACCAAAACTGTACTTCTTTAGTGTAAAAAATGTTTCCAAATAGTATTTGATGAGATATTTCCATATGTGATAAATGATTAATACTTCCAAATTTTGCAAATAGAACCCTGAAGTCCCTTTGAAATAAAAAGAAAAACCAAAAAAATCATATGCACGAGCATTGCATGCATCATATGCATAAGCAGGTTTTGCTCCCAGCTTCCTGTCCTGTGGTCTAACTCTGTGTTCTTCATTTATTTTGAGGACAAGCTGACTCACCGGTACTACACCAGAGCCAACATTTCAAGACTGATGGATCATTTGGAACAAGAGAACCGCGAGCTGAAATAGGAAGTGGCCAGATTAAGCTCCTTGATGGAATCATTCATGGTTGCCTAGAGCCAGTCTTCTCCGACACCTTCTACTCCTCCCTAGAGGACCGTCATCTTTGAGATTGTCTCCTCGGCTGTGCCCGCAGCCAGTGCATACTTTGCTCCAACGGCCATGCCAGCCAGATTCCCATGGGGGATGCCTCCCAATTTCATGCCCGAGGGTCCTACTCCCACCTTTGCTTCTATGGCGGCATTTAGCCCGGTCCTTCCTGTTCCTCCTCCTGTCGTGCATACTCTGCCTAGAGTAGATGACACCATCTATCATTCTGAGCCGTCTGAGGGCCCAGATGTCTATGAGAAGATAAATGCTATGAACGATCAATTTCTTGAGCTTCGCAAGGAATTGAAAACTCTTAGAGGAAAGGATCTTTTCGGCAAGTCTGCTGCCGAACTCTACTTGGTTCCTAATGTGAAGATCCCTGTGAAATTCAAGGTCCCTGACTTTGAAAAATACAAAGGAAATACCTGCCCTCTCAGCCACCTGGCCATGTACGCCAGGAAAATGTCGACTCAGACCGACAATGACCAACTGCTCATCCACTAATTTCAGGACAGTTTGTCCGCGGCTGCTCTGTGTTGGTACATGGGTTTAGATAGTGCGAACATCCGATCCTTCAACGATCTTGGCGAGGCCTTCGTCAAGCAATACAAGTACAATGTGGATATGGCTCCCGATAGGGATCAATTGAGGGCCTTGTCCCAGAAGGACAAGGAAACATTCAAAGAATACGCCCAGAGGTGGCGAGAGGTAGCAGCACAGATCGTGCCTCCGCTAGAAGAGAAAGAAATGACTAAGATCTTCTTGAAGACCTTGAGTTCTTTTTATTATGAGCGGATGATTGCTAGCGCTCCTTCTGACTTCACCGAGATGGTGAATATGGGGATGCGTCTAGAAGAAGAGGTTAGAGAAGGACGTCTGACAAGAGAAGAAGGCACTTCTGCCAAACGTTATGGGGCATTTGCAAAGAAGAAAGATGGAGAGGCACATGCTGTGACTTCTCATATGAAACCAAGAAGACCCTCTGTGAGGAGGAAGACCGTGCGTCCCGCCGGTAACCAGCACTAGGTGGCTCATATAGCACTTGTCTTCAGAGATAATAAGTAGTACCAGCCACATAACAACAATCAGCAACCACATCCGCAATATCAACATCAACAGCACCGTCCGCAACAGCGGGCCTACCAGCCTCAAAACAGTAATCAAACTAGCACGAGTTACGAAAGGAAAAGGGTCACCTTCGATCCTATTTCGATGACGTATGCAGAGTTATATCCCTCTTTGATAGAGAGAAAGTTGATTACTCCACGAGACCCACCGGCTATACCTATTAACCCCCTAGTGGTGGTATAAGCCTGAATTACACCGTGTTTACCATTCTGGTGCTCCCGACCACGACGTGGAGAATTGCTACCCTTTGAAGACCAAAGTCCAAGACCTTGTGAGGTGTGGCATTCTGTGTTTTGAGGACGTAGGTCCTAACGTGAAGAAGAACCCATTGCCCGAGCATGGGAAGTCTGTCAACATGGTCCAGGGCTGCCCTGGCAAGTAGAAAGTCAAATATGTCAGTCATATTCGACAATCTCTGGTCGAGATGCATCATTTGCTATGTGATTATAGTCATTATGAGCATGACCACGATAGTTGCCGAGTATGTTCTGTTAATCAAAGAGGTTGTCGCTAGGTGCGCAAAGATGTTCAAGAGATGCTGGATGAAGGAGTTATTGAGATCCTTCAAAACAGAAATGTTGACGAAGATGATGATGAGGTCAACGTGATTTCTCCAGTATTTCGGATCCCCGAGACTGTTATCATCAAATATGATGGTAGCAAGCAGAAGGTTTCTCCCGCATTAACCATCAAGCCAGCCGGACCAGTACCGTACTCTTCTGAAAAGGCAGTCCCCTATCGCTACAATGTTGTAGCAATGGAAAACGGGAAAGAGGTGTCCTTGCCATCTTCATCTGTTGTTAACATTGTTGATGTTAGTGGTCTGACCCGTAGTGGTCGTGTATTTTCAGCACCTTCAAAGCCTCAAGCTAATACTGATTCTGTTGAACGCCCGATTGGAAATGCTGTGAGCACTCTGAATCCGGCACTTGTTGTTAAGCCCTCCTCTACATTGAGAACTCCTGCTTCTGTTGGCCCAAGCAGCAATATGAAAGAAGACTATGATGAGATGCTGAAGCTCATCAAAAGGAGCGAGTACAATGTTGTAGACCAGCTACTACAAACGCCATCCAAGATATCTGTGTTATCATTGCTTTTGAATTCAGAACCACACCTAGAGGCTCTGCAAAAGATGTTGGATGTGGCATATGTGGATCACGATGTCACGATAGAAAAATTCGATAGCATTGTTGCAAACATTACTGCTTGTAACAACTTGAGCTTTTGTGACTCTGATCTCCCCGAGGAGTGAAGAGACCACAACTTGGCATTACATATATCTATGGGTTGCAAAGACGATGCCATGTCCAATGTGCTGGCGGATATTGGGTCATCATTGAATGTATTACCGAAATCCACTCTCTCGAAGCTGTCATATCAAGGGCCTCCCATGAGGCAGAGTGGAGTAGTTATGAAGGCTTTCGATGGGTCTCGCAAAATTGTGATTGGGGAAGTTGATCTCCTAGTCAAGATCGGACCAAGTGATTTCCAGATTACCTTCCAGGTTATGGACATTCACCCATCATATAACTGTCTCCTAGGCAGACCATGGATTCACGAGGTAGGCGCTGTGACATCCACCCTACACCAGAAATTGAAATTTGTGAAGAATAAGAAGTTGGTGGTGGTAGGGGGAGAAAAGGCTCTCCTGGTTATCCATTTGTCTTCCTTCTCATATATAGATGCTGAGGATGAAGTTGGAACTCCTTTCCAAGCTTTATCTATTGTTGAACCTATCGAGAAGAGAACTCCTTCATTTGCTTCCTACAGAGATGCAAAGTTGGCCATTGAGCGTGGTGCAACTGTTGGATTAGGGAAAATGATTGAGCTAGAAGACAACAAGTCCTGGACTGGCATAGGTTATTCATCTGGGGTTTCTAATACGCAAGGATTGTTCAAGAGTGGAGGATTTATCCACACTGGTCAAGACAAGGAAGCTGCTGCCATCTTGGAAGAAGACGAAAAGGATTCTGGCAACTTCGTCATCCCTGGGGGAATCTGCAATAATTGGGTCACTGTGGATATTCCAACAGTCATCCATAAGTCAAAGTAATGTTCATTGTGTTTGAAAACCCTCCTCCCATTCCAAAAGGAGGAGTGACGACATTGTTGGCGCATAAATACAATGATATTTTCATTCAATAGATTCATGTTAAATGTTTGTTTTTCCAATTATTTTCCCTTTTCGCTTTTTGCATGAAATTGGTGATCACATAAAACCCTAAAAATAGAATAAAATCAATATTTTCATCTACATAATGATTTGCCTTGGTTGAATTCTAAAGCTTTTTATATCCAAAATCGTTATGCAGGTTAATAAAACCCATTGAACATAATGACCCAACACCATCTCCCAACTTTGAAATCCCTGTATTTGAAGCGGAAGAAGATGATGTTGAAGAGATTCCTGACGATATTACCCGTCTACTTGAGCACGAAGAGAAGATCATTCAGCCACATCTTGAGAATCTGGAAACAGTTAACTTGGGGTCTAAGGATTGTGTGCGAGAAGTGAAGATTGGGGTACTCCTGGAAGAATCTGTTAAGAAAGGGTTGATTGAATTGCTACGAGAATACGTCGATGTCTTTGCCTGGTCATATGAAGACATGCCCGGTCTAGATACTGATATTGTGCAACATTTCCTACCTTTGAAACCTGAGTGCGTGCCTGTGAAGTAGAAGCCCAAAAGAACTCATCCTGATATGGCAGTGAAGATCAAAGAGGAAGTTCAGAAGCAAATTGATGCGGGGTTTCTGGTGACTTCTACATATCCTCAATGGGTGGCCAATATTGTGCCCGTGCCTAAGAAAGATGGAAAAGTCCGGATGTGTGTGGACTATAGAGACTTGAATAAAGCTAGTCCGAAAGATGATTTCCCTCTACCACACATTGATATGTTGGTAGACAATACAGCTAAATTCAATGTCTTCTCCTTTATGGATGGATTTTCCGGATATAATCAGATTAAGATGGCACTCGAGGATATGGAGAAGACAACATTCATCACGCCTTGGGGAACATTCTGTTATCGAGTGATGCCCTTCGGTTTGAGGAACGCCGGAGCCACGTATCAACGAGCTATGACTACCTTGTTTCATGATATGATGCACAAGGAGATCGAGGTATATGTTGACGATATGACCTCTAAGTCAAGAACGGAAGTTGAACATGTAGAGCACTTGTTGAAGCTTTTTCAGCGTTTGAAGAAGTATAAGCTCCATCTGAATCCCAACAAGTGTACATTTGGAGTCCGTTGCGGCAAGTTATTGGGCTTTATTGTTAGTGAAAGAGGTATTGAGGTTGATCTTGCAAAGGTCAAAGCAATACAAGAGATGCCTGCACCCAAAACTGAGAAGCAAGTCCGAGGTTTTCTTGGTCGCTTGAATTATATTTCCATATTCATATCCCACATGACTGCCACATGTGCGCCGATATTCAAGCTCCTCTGGAAATATCAGTCCCATTATTGGACCGAGGATTGCCAGAAAGCTTTTGACAGTATTAAAGAGTATCTGTCTGAGCCTCCGATTCTGTCTCCGCCCGTGGAAGGAAGACCATTGATTATGTATCTGATTGTTCTTGAAGATTCAATGGGTTGTGTCCTTGGTCAGCAAGACGAATCAGGAAAGAAAGAATATGCTATTTACTACTTGAGCAAGAAGTTTACCGATTGTGAGTCTCGATATTCAATGCTTGAGAAAACATGTTGTGCTTTAGCTTGGGCTGCTAAGCGCCTACGCCAATATATGTTGAATCATACGACTTGGTTGATATCCAAAATGGATCCAATCAAGTATATCTTAGAGAAGCCCGCTTTAACAGGGAGGATTGCCTGTTGGCAGATGTTGTTATCTGAGTATGATATTGAGTATCGAGCTTAGAAGGCTATTAAAGGTAGTATCTTGGCTGACCACTTGGCACATCAGCCAATCGAGGATTATCAATCAGTTCAGTATGACTTCCCAGACGAGGAGATTCTGTATTTGAAAATGAAAGATTGCGATGAGCCTACACTCGATGAAGGGCCAGAGCCTGGTTCCAGATGGAGTATGGTGTTTGATGGCGCTGTAAATCAATATGGAAATGGTATTGGGGCAGTGATTATTACTCCTCAGGGCACACATATTCCTTTTACAGCAAGGCTAACTTTCAAAGGCACGAATAATATGGCTGAGTATGAGGCCTGTATTATGGGATTGGAGGAATGCATTGATCTAAGGATCAAGCATCTTGAGGTATATGGTGATTCGGCCCTCGTTGTTAATCAAATTAAGGGAGAATGGGAAACGAATCAGCCTGGTCTCATTCCATATAGGGATTATGTGAGGAGGATTTCAACGTTCTTTACTAAGGTTGACTTCCATCATATTCCTCGAGATGAGAATCTGATGGCAGACGCTCTTGCTACACTTGTTTCGATGATTGTGGTAAAACTTTGGAATGACGTCCCCAATATCACTGTGATGCGCTTGGACAGACCAACTCATGTGTTTGTAGTAGAGGAAGTGAAAGATGATAAGCCATGGTATTATGATATCAAGTGTTTCCTTCAGAGCCAGGCTTACCCGCCTGGGGCATCTGTGAAAGATAGGAAGACTCTGAGGAGATTGTCAGGAAGTTTCTACCTCAATGGCGATGTGCTTTATAAGAGAAATTTTGACATGGTTCTGCTCAGATGCGTGGATAGACACGAAGCAGACTTGTTAATGACTGGGGTCCATGAGGGTTCATTTGGTACTCATTCCAATGGACACGCCATGGCTAGAAATATGTTGAGAGCAGGCTATTATTGGCTGACAATGGAGTCTGACTGCTGCAAATATGTGAAGAAATGCCATAAGTGTCAGATTTATGCAGATAAGATTCATATTCCCCCGACACTTCTGAATGTGATTTCATCACCACAACCTTTCTCCATGTGGGGAATTGACATGATCGGCATGATAGAGCCAAAAGCGTCCAACGGACACAGATTTATTCTCGTAGAAATTGATTACTTCACCAAGTGGGTTGAAGCGACATCATATGCAAATGTGACCAGGCAGGTGGTTGTGAAGTTGATCAAGAATCAACTCATATGCCGTTATGGTGTTCCAGATAAGATCATTACTGATAATGGATCTAACCTGAACAACAAGATGATGAAAGAGCTGTGTAGGGAGTTCAAGATTGCGCATCACAACTCTTCTCCCTATAGACCCAAGATGAATGGGGCTGTTGAGGCTGCTAAAAAGAATATCAAGAAAATTATCCAAAAGATGGTTGTCACGTACAAAGATTGGCATGAGATGCTGCCATTTGCTTTACACGGATATCGTACATCTGTCCGCACTTCAATAGGGGCAACCCCTTTCTCTCTTGTTTATGGCATGGAGGTTGTACTCCCAGTAGAGGTGGAGATCCCATCAATGAGAGGCTTGATGGAAGCCAAGTTGACTGATGCTGAATGGGTTCAGAGTCGTTATGACCAGCTGAATTTGATAGAAGAAAAGAGATTGACGACCATGTGCCATGGTCAATTATATCAACAAAGGATGAAGAAAGCTTTTGATAAGAAGGTCAAACCCCATGTATTCCGAGAAGGTGAACTTGTGCTCAAGAAAGTCAACTGTCATCCGTCAGAGATTCTCGCTCATTAGTCATCAGCCGAAGTTTCAAATACATCGGATTCAGAATTGGTGGAGAAATGATCATTATGTTCAATGTAGCCCTTTTCCAATATATATCACCAATTTCAAATTTGTAAAGATCTATGGAGTCTTGCCATTTGCAGACTACCATTCCATCAAATAAATTTGAGCCTTTTATCCGATTATTTGCACTCTTATTTGTTTCTATTCAACAAATGTTTTGCATGTTTTAATTGAGAAAATATCATTGTTTTGAATAATCAAATTTTTCATAAATTTGTTTTTAATGAACATTCACAATGACGAAAGGATACTTAAGAGATCTTCAGTGCTCTCCCAAGGATGGTATGATCCCCAACATGGTAAGACATTTGTTCATATTCCTGGCATGTTTGTATCCTCTTCCTGCCGGAGCCTTTGGTTTCTTCTACCAAGCAGGGTGTTTGGTAAGATATTTCACCACTTTTCCCTTCAGCAGAGTAGCAACCTTTCCTCCTTAGAAAATGTGATCTCTTTGGTAGTACGGTATTTGGTGGTTGATCCCCAGAATCCCTTCACCTCCTCGGATAAATTCCCCAGTGGAGTTGCTTATGTGGCGGATTTTATCCTTACAATAACTCCTGTCCCCAGCTGGAATGACTGATGTTCATCCCCTGCAGAGATCTTCGCTTCCTGGTATCTCTTGCCCTCATCAGATTTGGATACTCTCCAGTGAACCTGACTTTCTTTCTTGAGATGTAATACCAGATGTTTGTGTACTTATCCTTTGGAACTATTTGTGTTAGAAATGTCTGTTTGTCAGCATTCATCATACATAAAACACGCATGCGTGCATATGGTTTTCAAACATTCAGATATTCATATTGCATTCTTTACCATATATATTTATTTGTTATTCTCTGCTAGTTGGTAATACGCTTCCCAAGCAGAAGTCAGTGTCTGATCTCCTCAATATAGAGTCATCCCCTTTAAGAAGAAAGTGTTTATCTTTCCTTCCATATTCCCCATCGGGTTATATCCTCGTGGATAATGATTGTTTTTGTTCCTTCCCAACATATATTGGGATAGGTTTCCCTATTGAGTTATATCCTCACTAGGACGAGTCTTGATTCAGCTTACCTCTTTAGTTTGATCCTAGATTGGTTTCCTGTGATTTGTTTCCTGCACTTCCATGTGGTAAATGAATAATTGCTCAGTAATTAGTAATCATTCATCTTATCCCGACGGAGTCTGTGGTTTTTTTACCTTTATACCGGTAGTTGTAAACCCTATTTCATCCCCTTGCAGAGTTAACCTTTTGTTCATCCTAATCAATGACGATTACTCTTCTGTGGTTTTCTACCCAGTATCTGGTAGATGTAATCCCCTCCTTGACAGTTATCTTCATCCAACATTCGGTGTTGATATCCCCTCATTCTCCTGGATAATTGCTCTGATTAAGCAGTTTATCCCCAACAGTCATCTTTCATATACTGGTTGACGGTAATGTTTGTTGCTCCCCTTGAATGGTCATCATTATATACCTAGTTTCGGTACCCCGATGCTTTTCTCTGTCGGTAGATTTATCCTTTATTAACCCAGTAACCGGTTGTGGATAATCTTCCGTGCGAGTATATTATCTACGTTCTGACGGTAATAGATAATATATCTCATGCACTCTTTGGTTGAAGCCTTTTGTCTTCCCGAGTTGAGTAAGATTCATATCCCTTTTTGGAAATCGAATGTCCATCCCATAATTGAGTTTTCTTTTAACCCTCTTTTGGATGATGAGTGTTTTGGGAATATTCCCCAATTCATACTTTGGTTGGTCACCTATTATATGCCCAGTAACCGGCATCCCTGGTGTTCCCTCCTTCTGCTCCCTATTATGACTTTTTGTCCCCTGTGGAGTCAAATTTTCCTGAGTTGAAATATACCTTTTAGGTCTTCCTCAGATGATTTGGTTGATTAATATCTCTCACCCTTATACCGGTCTTAGGTATTCATTCTCCCGGAGCATGTTTTCCCTCACCCTTATACCGGTGGGATCACATGATCTCTTTTTGAGCTTATTACCCAGTAACCGGTAATACCTCATTTGTTTTCCTCAGCTGAGTCCTTAGTGGACATCCCCACCTGAGTCCGGATTTTTATCCGAGGTATGCTTTACGGATAATTTTGTTGTATTGGCATATTCCCCAATACATGCATCTTCGAGTCAGCTCGAGTCCTTCCATTGATTTATTTCATGGATTCTCTCCGTGTCTCTCGGTAAGTTTTAAGTCGTGACCTGCTCACGCATTTTTATCCTTTTACTCCCCGGTAGAGTCTCTGTTCCATTTATGAGTATGTTACTCTAGTGGATTTTCAATTGTTCCTGATCTCTTTCTTTCTTTGTGGACACATATCCCCACAGAGTATTACCGTTTGCATACATACATTCACATCATGAGGTCTCTTAGGGACATCTGTAAGACCCTAATTTTTTCCCTAAGATCCCTCATGGCATCATAACAGTGCATTTGCATTGCCTCAAGGATAATAAGCATCTTGGTTCCCTTTACCTTTGGGTGGGACCTCTTGTGAGTGGTTTGAGATCACCAAGCATGCTTGAATTGTATATTATTTCTTTTCTTATTTTGTTTACCAACCAAAAGCACAAAAATATGTCACTAACATCTTTTGTTTGTAGCTTGAGCAATCACAAGGTCCAAAGCTTCAAGGAGATCATTGGTACAAAGATATAGCCAAGAGGAGATGAAAGCAAGCATGGTAATGGTTCCCAAAGCTCTCATCCATCAAATATGCCTCCCTAGCATCTCAATTCATCATTTTGATCAAAGCAAATCAAAGGGTTTGAGGTTTGTTCCCCAAAGAAACCCTAATTCATCTGTGCACCACAATGCCTTGCTCATGAAGCAACCTCAGCCCATGGTCAAATAAAATCAAGGGAAGTTCTTTAATTAATCATTTCATGCATATTTGAACTTATTTGAGTGTCCTCAATCATCAATTCATCAAAATATGAGTCATGAACTTGAGAAGTTGATCAGTCAATTCATCTGACTATTTTGAAATGCACTGAGACCTAACTTTTTGTGTGTTGGTGAAATGGAGATGATCCCTAAAGCAAAAATTCTATTAAGGACAACATGAACAACTTTCGTGTTCATCAAAAATTTATTTGAAGTTTGGAAGGTCATCATCCATTCCAAGACATTATAGGTCATTTTGATTGAAACCCTAATTTTGGGTCAACTTCCCAAGGACATAACTCATTCATTTGTTATGATTTTGAGGTGGGATCAAATGCATTGGAAATCTTAATATGGCTACTTCAAATCTTATGTTGAATAAAATTTCAAAATCTCAAAGGAAATACATGTTATAATGCAAGACATTATATGTCCTTTTGGACCAAATGCATTGAAAGGCAAAAAAGTCCAACTTCAAGTGCCCATAACTCTTTCATCAAAAATCCAAATGATGCAAACTTTAAGTCCATTTTGATTTTCATGAAAAGATCTATTACTTTTTTGTTGGAGGTTTTTCCATTTGAGGCTTGCGTCACCAAAACAGAAGGGCTTGAACATTGGCCAAATTTAGAAACTTTGCCTTTTCATGTTTTGCACCTTGCACTTTAAACTTAAATTTCACCAATTTCCACACTTAAAATGGATTTTTGCCCAACATAACAATTGTTCCTTACATCAAAACCTTTCCAACCATTACTCACATGATCATGTTTAGATTTGGCAAATGGTATTTTCGAAGAGGAGTAGTTTTTAGTTCAATTATGCATAACACTTCAAAACACCATGCACAAGCCAATTCACTCCAAGCTGCGTGTCCAAATCATCTCACATTCATTTCAGATTGCATTTGGCATTGATTTTGGGTCTTTTGCATGATCATGCAAGCCCATGCAATGAATATCCAATTTCATGCACACGACTTTGATTACACTCACCTTGCCATTCCATCTATAAATAAGAGCTCTATTCCATTCAAAATCCATCCATGAATCAACATGAAATGCTGTTGAACTGAAAACCTAACCTCTCACCAAAGAAGCTATTTCACTTTTCTTCAAATTTTTCAGATCCAAAATTCAACTACATCTGGTTGAATCTTTGAATCTAAAGCTTCTACACCTTCATCCTTTAGTTCATTGATCTTCTGTTTTGATAAAGGAAGCAAGGAATCAAGCTCAAATCTCCAGAATCCAAGGTGTTTCTTCAACTGGTTTTTTCTTCGAAACTCTTCATCTATTGATCTATTTGCTTGGATTTTGTGTTGGCTGAAGTCCTCTCAATAGAGGCATCTGTACTGTGCATTTAATTTTTGAAATCCATTAAGTTCTCATGAACATCACAGAATTTCCATCTCTGATTTCTCTCAAAATAGAGATCTAGAGAGGAATTGAGTGATACAAGGATGATGTACATCATCCCAGCTTTCCAATGATGTATGGATCGTGTATTTTGGTTAAGCTTTTGAAACCTGCAAATTTGGCCGGAATCTTCATGCTCACCAGAGAAGAAGGTGTCTCCGGAGGCCGTCCCTTTGCCAGATGCGTTGTGGATCGTTGGATTGAATTTCTAGATCTAATCCTGGCCTGGCCTTCGTACCATTTGATGCGCCACATCAATTAATGAAACCACATCCAACGCTCCTTGTTTTTTTGATTTTCCTATTTTCTGATTTATTTTCTTTAATTCCCTTTTATTTCCAAAATTCATATCTCTTTTATTATTGGTCCAAAACTTATGGGACCAATTGCATTTTTCTCCAAATAATTTCTAGTTTCTAATTTAGATTTTTAATATTTTTTATTTCGTCATTTGGTATTTTTTGTGAATTTTCTCTTTTCTGGTTATTTTTAATTCATTTTAAATAGTTTTTGAAATTTGAAAAAATACAAAAATATTTTCCTAACCTGTTTGAATGATGATGGATCTATGAAAAATATTCTCATCAATTTTTTGATTGATTTGAGATTTATTTGAGATTTTAGTTCAATTGGGTTATTTTTCTTCATTTTTAATTGATTAAAAATAGTTTCTGACTTTTAAAAATGCTGAAATTTTTTGTCAAACCTTGTTTGACCTTGTTGAACTTGGGATAAATCACTTGGACCTTTCAAGGTTGATTTGAAGTGATTTTGAAGTTTGACCTTTCTTTTATTTTTAATTCAAGTTTATTTTAATATTAAAAAATACCAAAAATATTTTGTTTCTTGTTTGACTTCCAATCTTCATCTCATTTCTGATTTCTCATTGTTTGACTTTGACTTTCAATGTCATTTGGTCAATACACATGGATTGGTACACTTTTGTTTCACCTTATGCATTTTGATCTTTCCATTTCCTTATCCATTCTTCATCTCCTTCTTCTTCTTCTTATTTCTTTTTGATCAATGAGTTGAAGGTTGATAAGTTAGTATTGATTAGGGAGACTTAATCTTCCTTGATTCAAATCTAATTCATCTTGATCAATTGATCAAGTGAATGGCTTTGCATTAAGGATAGGTTATTTTCTAAATCATGCAAAAGACTTAAACCAATACAAGATCAATTCTCTTTTCTTCTTTGGCATGGCAAGTTGTTGGAACTTGGTTCACTAATCAAGACTTCTAACTTGTGTTGTTGCCTACATTATTATTGACCGACCTCAGATAGTTGTGACTTCTACATAAGTCCAATTACAATTGCTTAACATAGCGCTAAATTTTCCTTATGGCACACTAACTACTAACACTAACCATTAACAATTAACATTTACTTTTTGCACTTTACTTTTATGCAATTTACTATTCTTGTACATATTATTCATTTTCTTTTTCCTTTTCTCACTTGAGCACATGTTTATGTTTATACCATTTGCCTTTTGCTCACTTGAGCATATAATTGTGTATATATCTTCTGTGCTTGTGTTTATCTGTTTATTGTGAACCAAATACAAAGAAATGGACAAAATGGACTTAGATCTTAGGACTTTCCCTATGCAAATTTAGAGTCAAATAGCAACTAGGAATTGAGCCTTTAGAATGCTTAAGCTTGAAGATGAACATTGAAAGGACCATATTCTAAACTCCCTCTTATCCATTCTTTGATTGTGTTATAGAACCTTTTGATGTGTATTTTTTTGTGTGCTAGGAGTTCCAACTTGAGCTTAATTGAGGAACCATTGCCATGAGCTTCTAAGAGAGAGAGATCCAAGATATATTGAGGAGTCTTTCCAAGAGTTCATTTGATTTTTGATTGCTTGAGTTACCATTGTTGTGATTGCTTATTCCAAAGGATGGGAGCTACATGGATCATCAATATGATCTCAAGAGAGGAACTCCATTGTGGTTTTGTTTCTTTTCCCTCACCTTTTTGCCTTGCTTAGGACTTTAGCCCTTCTTCATCTTCTCTCCACTCTAACCCAAGCCAAAACTTTTGTGCAAACATTTAACTCTTGTTTTCAACATTAGAAACCTAAGACTTATGCTTTTGATTTTCAAACATTCTTTTCATAATACTTATTTTGAATTGAATCTTTAAGTCAACTTTGACCATTTTGTATATACTTCTAATTGGTAAATATAACCTATTTAAATGTCTTTTTGGGGTTTCAAGGGCCACTTTCCAATCAAAACTTTTTCATTACCTCTAGCTATTAGGTTTGAGTTATCTTTGTGGTAGATGTAATGTTCACCTGTATCCTTAGTGATGGACAATGAGTCTTCCATGCTTATTATAGGGTTAACCCCTCACTAGCATGTTGAAGCTATCCTCACATGGTGGATTTGTGGTTTTAGGTTGAGTTTTCTCCCTTAGATAACAAAAGACCTTAAGGCTTTTGGACCAATCAATCCACTCACTTGTTTTTGAGATTTTTATCCCGAACTACGAGGTTTTGATCCTAATCTTTTTTAAGATGGTACGTAGGCAATGGATTTATCCATCCAAACACAAAATGTAAATAACTTGTATATTCTCTTCTCATCACTTCAATCATGTTTGCACAAACAAATTTTCACAAAAACAACAACCTTTACAACAAGTATGAAAAGGGCTCCCTAGGAGTACCTAGAATGTTTTGGGTGCCTAACACCTTCCCATTGCATAACCAACCCCCTTACCCAAATCTCTGATTCTCTTTTACTAGTTTTTGTTAAAACTTTTAGGTTTTTGTTCGCTTTCTAACCATTCCTTTGGATAAATAGAAGTGCGGTGGCGACTCGACTTGTATGATTTACCTTGGATTTAGTCAATATTTCTAATGGTAATGAATACCCCGCTACACGAACCAAATAGGGAATGGCGATCTCACTAAGGAAATACACATTTATACTCAACTGGGCAAGAAATAATCTTCAACACAAGAGTGAAGGAAGTATATTATCCACTATCGTTTACTGGGTAAAGGGATAACATGATCTGTCAGAGAGGACATCCGTTACCGGTTAGGGTAAACATATCAAGGATGACTCGCTGAGAAAAGAATCGAATCAAATAGGAGTTACAACTACTGATACTCGGTAGAAGACCACAAAGAAAGAGAATATCTGTCACCGGTTAAGGTGAACATATCAAGGATAGACTAAAAGGGAAGAATATCTATCATCGGTTAAGATGAACATATCAAGGATAGACTCACCTGGGGACATTAGGAAGAATATCCATTACCGGTTAGGGTAAACATATCAAGGATAGACTGCCTGAAAAAGTAGGAATTATATCTATCGGCTACTGGATAGAATACCGAAAAGATAATATTCGTCATCGGTTAAGATGAACATATCAAGGATAGACTCCGAGGGGAGAAATAGGAATTACATCTATTAGTTATTGGATAGAATACCGAAAGGAGAATATCCGTCATCGATTAAGATGAACATATCAAGGATGGACTCCACGAAAGGGGAAGCTGGATTTATAACTATCGGTTATTGGGCAGAAGACCGCAAAGAAGAGGAAATATGTCATCGGTTAGGATGAACATATCAAGGATTATCCTTCTGGGAAACAAAATAGGGATTACAACTACCTTTTTTTACTAGGTAGAATACGAAAACGAGAATATTTGTCACTAATTAAAGTGAACATATCAAGGATAGACTCAAAGCAGGGGAAGAAAATATCTGTCACCGATTAAGATGAACATATCAAGGATAAACTTCCGGGGAGACGTGAAAACGAATCCGCTGGGGAGAAAAATGTTACTTTTGCCAGGTATTGGGGAAGAAGTGAAATACTTGCAAATTGAGAAGAATATTACCAGTTACTGGGTAATAGACTCTCAAAGGGCCAAAAGCATATAGCTAGGTAAGATCAATAATTGAAAGAAGACAAACACACCAAATCTGCGTGGGGGGAGAGGATACCATCGTGGCAGAGGATCAGAGAAATAGTGAATCACAAAGTGAATTATTAATGCAATGATGAAATCTATGAATGTATGTGTATATATATGATGATTATGTTGACAAAACGATCGCAAGGATACAAATGTCACTGGTCCACATCAATACAATACTCATCCAATCCTTATAGGAGGGAAGCGTCTGCTGGAGAAAAAGTTTCAAAGGAAAGAACATGAGTTATCCACCTCAAAGGCTCAACCCTAGTTGTGTAAAAGGAAAAGATTTTCCGAAAACCTACACTATCAATTCTGCGGAGAATTTTAGGTCAACACCATATTGTAGCGGGGTATTCGTTACCATTAGAGATATTGACTAAATCCAAGGTAAACCATACAAGTCGAGTTGCCACAACACTTCTATTTATACAAGGGAATGGTTAGAAAGCGAACAAAAACCTAAAAGTTTTATCAAATCAAAAACTAGTAAAAATGTCAGAGATTTGAGTAAGGGGGTTGGTTATGCAATGGGAAGGTTTTAAGCACCCAAAACATCCTAGGTACTCCTAGGGAGCCCGTTTTATACTTGTTGTAAGGTTGGTATTTTATGAAAATTTGTTTGTGCAAACATGATTGAAGAGATGAGAAGAGAATATACAAGTTTATTTACATTTTGTGTTTGGATGGATAAACCCATTGCCTACGTACCATCTTAAAAAGATTAGGATCAAAACCTCGTAGTTCGGGGTAAAAATCTCAAAAATGAGTTGGTGAATTGATTGGTCCAAAAGCCTTAAGGTCTTTTGTTATCCAAGGGATAAAACTCAACCTAAAACCACAAATCCACCATGTGAGAGTAACTTCAACATGCTAGTGAGGGGTTAACCCTATAATAAGCATGGAAGACTTATTTTCCATCACTAAGGATACAGGTGAGTATTATATCTACCTCAAAGATAACTCAAACCTAATAGCTAAAGGTTATGAAAAGTTTTTGATAAGGAAGTGGCCATTGAACCACAAAAGCATTTGAATGAGTTATATTTGCCAATGAAGAGTATTTATAAAATATGGTCAAAGTTGACTTAGAGATTCAATTCAAAATAAGTGTTATGAAAAGAAAGTTTGAAAATCAAAAGCATAAGGCTTAGGTTTCTAATGTTTGAAAAGAAGTGTAAAATGTTTGCACAAAAAGTTTTGGCTTGGGTTAGAGTGGAAGGAAGAAGAATGGCTAAAGTCCTAATCATACAAGAGATAAGGGATAAGAAACAAGACCACAAATGGAGTTCCTCTCTTGAGATCATATTGATGATCCAAGTAGCCCCCATCCTTTGGAATATGCAAGAAAAATAATAGTAAGCTCAAGAAACAATCAAACAAGTCTCTTAAGAGATCCTCAATGCATCTTGTATCTTTCACTTTGGATGATCATGGCAATGGTTCTTCAATTTGAGCTCTCATAGGATTCCCTAACACAAGAGCGCACACATCAAAAGTTTTATGAAACAAATATAGAATGGACAAGAGTGAGTTTAGAGGTTTGGTCCTTCTAATCCATCTTCATATTAAGATCCTTTTACTCCAATTTGCATAGGGAAAGTCCTAGAAAACTAAGTCCATTTGTACATTTCTTTCTATTTTTGGTCCACAACAATCAAAACAAAAGCACAAGCACAATAATATATATACAATTATGTGCTCAAGTGAGCAAAAGGCAAATTGCATTAACATAAACATGTGCTCAAATGAGCAAAGGAAAAAGCAAATGAATAATATGTACAAGAATAGTAAATTGCATAAAAGTAAAGAGCAAAAAGTAAATGGTAATTGTTAATGGTTAGTGTTAGTAGTTAGTGTGCCATAAGGCAAATTTAGCGCTATGTTAAGCAATCGTAATTGGACTTATGTAGAAGTCACAATTATCTGAGGTCGGTCAATAATAATGTAGGCAACAACACAAGTTAGAAGTCTTGATTAGTGAACCAAGTTCCAACAACTTGCCATGCCAAAAAGAGGAAGAGGAATGATCTTGTATTGGTTTAAGTCCTTTGCATGATTTAAGAAGCAATCTATCCTTAATGCAAAGCCATTCACTTGATCATTTGATCAAGATGAATTAGATTTGAATCAAGGAAGATTAAACCTCCCTAATCAATGCTAACTTATCAACCTTTAACTCATTGATCAAAAAAGAAAAGAAGAAGAAGAAGGAGAAGAAGATGGATAATGAAAATGAAAAAAATAAAGTGCATCAAATGAAAAGGAATGTACCAATCCATAAATATTGACCAAAGATAGGGAAGATCAAGGTCAAACCATAAAAATCAGAAATGAGATGAAGATTGGAAGTCAAGAAATAAACAAAATATTTTTGGCATTTTTAATATTTGAAAATAAACTTGAATTAAAATATTAAAGAAAGGTCAAACTTCAAATTCACTTCAAATCAACTTTGAAAAGTCCAAGTGAATTATCCCAAGTTCAACAAGGTCAAACAAAGTTTGATAAACAAATTCAGCATTTTTAAAAGTCAGAAACAATTTTTAATCAATTAAAAATGAATAAAAATAACCTAATTGAACTAAAATCTCAAATAAATCTCAAATCAATTAATAAATTGATGAGAATATTTTTCATAGATCCATCATCATTCAAAGAGGTCAGAAAAATATTTTTGTATTTTTTGAATATCAGAAACTATTTAATATGAATTAAAAATGACCAGAAATGAGAAATTAAAAGAGAAATAATGCAATTGATCCTATATTTTTTGGACCAATAATAAAAGAGATATAAATTTTTGAAATAAAAGGAAATAAAGAAAATAAAATCAGAAATTGGAAAATATGGAAAATCCACACGCGTTGGATCTAAGCTCATTAATTGAGCTGGATCATCAAACGACTATGGCATGTGCACGCACCAAAGTCCTCAGTCAATGCAACCACATGGATATTAAATAAAAGTCATAACAATGGGGCGATGGGATTAGATCTGGCAAACGCATCGTATGGCTCATAATCAATCTGGCAATGAGACGGTGGCCAGCGCCACCGTCTTCTCCGGTGAGCTCCGGCGAAGGTCAAAAAAACACAGAGGTTCAAATGCTTATTAAAATGGACGATCTAGGCACCATTCGAAAGGTGAAGTGATGTACATCACTCCTATACCACTCACTTCCACTCTAGATTCCTATTAAGAGAGAAATCAGAGATGGAAGTTTGGTGATGTTCAACAGAACATGCTCGATTTCAACAATTAAGCACTCAATAATGATGCCTCTATAGAGAGGACTTCAGACAATACAATATCAAGGTCAATGGATCAAAGAATAATGAGATTCGAAGCAAAAACCAGTTGATCAAAACCTTTGGATTATGAAGAATTGAGTCACTTTCCTTGGTTCCTTTTGCAAACAGAAGCTTCAATAGATCAAATGGTGAAGGTCTAGGAACTTTAGATCTGAAAATTCAACCAAATGCAATTGAATTTCAGATCTGAGTTTTTGAAGAAAAATGAACTTTGTTCCTTTGGTATGGTTAGGGATTGATTCTTGCAGCATTTCAGGCGCCTTAAGGTTGGAGAAATGAAGAGCATAGCACATGTATTTATAGCTGGAAAGGGTTGAATGCATGAGTTAACTCGTGTGCATGGCAAATGGATTTTGCATTGCATGGGCTTCTGTGATCATGTGGAAGGCCCAATGAAGACTGAAATGGCTTGCTGAGTTCATGTGAATTGCAAATGGACGTGGACATTAAGTGCAATCAGCTCATGCATGGCAATTGGATTGAATTTCACAAAATGCACTTAATCCTTCATGCCTTCGAAAATGGTGCTTCCAAACTCCAAATGTAACCTTATGAGTAATGGTTAGAAAGCTTGTTGCATAAGGAACAAATGATATGATGATCAAAATTCCAATTGGGCCTTGGAAATTAGTGAAATTTGAGCTTAAAGTGTAGGGTGCAAAACATGCATAACTGAAGTTTCCAAATTTGGCCAATGTTCAAGCCCTTCTGTCTCAATTATGCAAGCTCCAAATGATAAAACCTTCAACATCTAAGTTGTGTATCTTTTCAAGACAATCAATGTGGACTTAAATTTTGCATCATTTGGATTTTTAATGAAGAAGTTATGGGCACTTGAAGTTGGACTTTTTTCCATTTCAATGCACTTGGCCCAAAGTGACCTATAATGGTTTGCATTATCACATGTATTTCGTTTGAGATTTTGAAATTTTTCTCAACATAACATTTGAGGTATACACAATAAGCTTTCCAAAGCATTTGGTCCCACCTAAAAAGCATAAAAAATTAATGAGTTATGTTCTTGGGAATTTGACCCAAAATTAGGGTTTTAGACAAAATGACCTATAATGTCTTAGAATGGATGATGATCTTCCAATCTTCAAATCAATTTTTTATGAACATGAAAGTTGTTCATATGGTTCGTAAGAACATTTTTTCTCTTGAGGTCATCTCCATTTAACCAACACATAAAAAGTTAGGTCTCAGTGTATTTCAAAATAGACAAATGAATTGACTGATCAAGTTCTCAAGTCCACCAAATAAGTTCTAATATGCATGAAATGATGAATTAAATAACTTCCCTTGATGGTATTTGACCATGGGCTGAGGTTGCTTCATGAGCAAGACATTGTTGATGATCAGATGAATTAGGGTTTCCTTGGGAAACAAACCTCAAATCCTTTGACTTGCTTTGATCAAAAATGATAAATTGAGATACTAGGGAGGCATATTTGATGCATGAGAGCTTTGGGAACCATTTCCATGCTTGCTTTCATCTTCTCTTGACCTTATCATTGTACAAAGGATCTCCTAGAAGCTTTTAGACCTTGTGATTGCTCAAGCTATAAACAAGAAATGTTAGTGACATATTTTTGTGCTTTTGGTTAGTAAATAAAATGAGAAAAGAAATGATATACAATTCAAACATGCTTAGTGATCACTCACAAGAGGTCCCCACCCAAAGGGAAGGAGCCAAGGTGCTTATGATACTTGAGGTTTTGCAAATGCAATGTTATGATGCCATGAGGGATCTTAGGGCCAAAATTGGGGTCTTACACATCAAATGGGCGACAACCTTGTAGAGGACTGAAAATACTGCTCAACAATCAAGGCTAACAGGGGTCATGGGTAACTCTACTAGCGACATGAAGGGAGACAAAATTGGAGAATCTATGCAACCTGCTGCGATAACGTGCATACAACTTGAGGGAGGCAATTACGAACTCATATGAGGGAACCATTAAAACTCGGCTAGAAGCTGAAAAAATGTTGGGGAAGAAACAAAGATCACACCAACTGCTTGGGGAAAACCAACAATGCTTCGCATTTTAGGGCTTACCTGTCCTTGGACCGCTGTGGGCATCCTTTAATGAAATTGATTGCTCTTTAAAAAGTAATTGCTTTTATTATTTAAGAAAACAAGATGTTTTATTTTAAAACTTTAATTTCAAAATGATCACAATAAAATTTAATTCCATTTAGCTGAATAAATAAGAGTAAAAACAATTAGATAAAAAACTCAACTTTATTTAATAGGATGGTAGTCTGTAAATAATAAGACTCTATAGATCTTTACAAAAGTCGATAAATGGTAATTTACATGGAAAAAGGCTACATTGAATACAATGATCACTAATCCTTCTACCGCCTTCAATATCCACCGTGCTCTTGGCTTTGGATGAAGATGAATCAGAACCAATCATTGTGCTCAAGAAAGTCTTCAAGACTGAAGATCAATAGCTTGCAGTTACTTGCCATAATCCCTAATTTTGCATCAATTGCTCCAAGGTGAGATACTCAATTTATTGGGATAATTTTCTCCTGTTTTATGTCTCTAACTTTTTCCTGGATCGCCCTTTCGGGTTTTGAATCCACCGAGATGCTCATTTTTTCCTATGTCGCCCTTTCGGGTATTCAACTTAGCGAGCTGTTCTCTTCTTTTTAGGCGAAGTATTTCTTGACTGCATCAACATTCACAGGACGCGTGAACTCTTCACCATCCATAGTTGTAAGAATCAAAGCACCTCCTGAAAAGGCTCTCTTAACAACATATGGACCTTCATAATTAGGAGTCCATTTGCCCCTAGAATCTGGCTTGAAAGATAGAATCTTCTTGAGCACAAGGTCACCTTCTCTAAACACATGAGGTCTGACCTTCTTATCAAAAGCTTTCTTCATCCTCTAAGCACATCTTCCATGCCGTAAACAAGTGAGAAAGGGGTTTCCCCTGTTGAAATGTGGATGGATGTACGGTACCCATGCAAAGCGAATGGGAGCATCTCATGCCAATCCTTGTATGTTACAACCATCTTCTAAATGATCTTCTTGTTGTTCTTGTTTGCAACTTCAACAGCCCCATTCATCTTAGGTCTGTAGCGAGAATAATTATGATGTGCAATCTTGAAGTCTTTGCAAAGAGCTTCTACCATATTATTGTTCAAGTTTGATCCATTATCAGTAATGATCTTACTTGGCACACCATACTGGCATATAATCTGATTCTTGATAAACCTCACAACAACTTGCTTAGTTACATTCGCATACGATGCCGCTTCAACCCATTTTGTGAAGTAGTCAATAGCCACCAAAATGAAACGATGTCCATTCGATGCTTTGTGCTCAATCATGCCAATCATATCAATTCCCCACATGGATAAGGGCCATGGGGAGAAAATGACGTTTAACAGTGCCGGAGGAACATGAATCTTATTTGCATAAATTTGACACTTGTGGCATTTCTTCACAAACTTGCAATAGTCAGATTCCATTGTCATCCAATAGTAACTTGGTCTCAACATCTTATTAGCCATAGCATGTCCATTGGAATGAGTATCAAAGGAACCTTCATGGACCTCAGTCATCAATAGGTCTGCTTTGTGTCTATCCACACATCTGAGCAAAACCATATCGAAATTTATCTTGTAAAGCACATCATCATTCAGGTAAAAGTTGCCAGCTAATCTCCTCAAAGTCTCCTTATCTTTCAAAGATGCCCCAGGCGGGTAAATCAAACTTTGGAGGAAACACTTGACATCAAAATACCACGGCTTCTCATCTTTGATCTCCTCAATAGGTAACACATGCGCTGGCCTATCAAGACACATCACAGTCAGATTAGGAACTTCATTCCAATACTTCACCATAATCATTGAAGCCAACGTTGCAAAAGCATATGCCATCCGGTTTTCATCTCGAGGGATATGATGAAATTCAACCTTTGTAAAGAAAGTTGAAATCCTCCTTGCATAATCTCTATATGGTATCAAACCGGGTTGATTCGTCTCCCAATCACCTTTGATCTGATTTACAACCAAAGTTGAATCTCCATGGATGTATAATTACTTGATTCTAAGATCAATGGCCTATCCAAGCCCTATATTACAGGCTTCATACTCAGCCATATTATTTGTACACTTGAAAGTCAATCTAGCTGTAAACGGAAAATGCGTGCCTTGAGGAGTAATAATTACTGCCCCAATTCTATTGCCATACTAATTAACAGCTCCATCAAATACCATGCCCCAATGGGAACCAGGCTCTAGCCCTTCTTCAAGTAATGGTTCATCGCAATCTTTCATTTTTAAGTACAAGATCTCTTCATAAAGGAAGTCATACTTCACTGAGTGATAATCTTCAATTGGTTAGTGAGCTAAATTATCGGCAAAGATACTACCTTTGATCGCTTTTTGAGATTGGTATTCAATATCATACTCTGAGAACAACATCTGCCAACAGGCAATCCTTCCAGTTAAAGCAGGCTTCTCAAAAATATACTTGATTGGATCCATTTTGGATATCAACCAAGTGGTATGATTCAACACATATTGACGTAGACGCTTAGCAGGCCAAGCCAATGCACAATAAGTCTTGTCCAACATAGAATACCGAGTCTCACAGTCGGTGAATTTCTTACTGAGGTAGTAAATTGCATATTCTTTCTTTCCAGTTTCGTCTTGCTGACCTAGAACACAACCCGTACTCTCTTCGAGCACATTCAAATACGTGATCAATGGTCTTCCTTCAATAGGTGGATACAGAATCGGAGGCTCAAGCAGACACTCTTTGATACAGTCAAAAGCTTGATGGAAATCCTCGGTCCAATCACAAGACTGATCTTTCCGAAGAAGCTTGAATATAGGCGCACATGTGGCAGTCATGTGTGAAATGAATCTTGAGATATAATTCAAGCGGCCGAGAAAACCTCTGACTTTCTTCTCAATTTTAGGCGCACATGTTGCAGTCATCTCTTGTATTACTTTGACCTTGGCAAGATTAACTTCAATACCCTTCTCATTGACAATAAAGCCCAACAACTTACTAGAACGAACACCAAATGTACATTAAATGGGATTCAAGCGGAGTTTATATTTTTTCAAACACTGGAATAGCTTCAACAAATGCTCAACAAGTTCTTCTGCATCACTGGATTTAGCAATCATATCATCAACATAGACTTCGATCTCTTTATGCATCATATCATGAAAAAGAGTGGTCATCGCTCTCTAGTATGTTGCACCAACATTCTTTAAACCGAAAGGCATCACTCTATAATAGAATGTTCCTCGGGGTGTAATGAATGTGGTCTTCTCCATATCTTTGGGTGCCACTTGATTTGATTATATCCGGAAAATCCGTCCATAAACCAAAAGAATTTGAATTTAGCTATATTATCTACTAACATCTTAAAGTGTGGCAGAGGGAAATCATCTTTCGGACTAGATTTGTTCAAATCTCTATAATCGATGCACATATGGACTTTTCCATCCTTCTTCGAAACAGGCACGATGTTGGCCATCCATTGCGAATACTCAGCAGTAACAAGGAAACCAGCATCAATCTGCTTTTTCACTTCTTCTTTGATCTTTACTGCCATATCAGGATGAGTCTTCCTCAATTTCTGCTTGACTGGCGGGCATTCTGGCTTCAACGGCAATCTATGCTCCACAATCTTAGAATCCAAGCCAGGCATATCTTGATAGGACCAAGCAAACACATTTGAATACCGTAGAAGAAGATCAATCAACCCCTTTTAAACCTCTAGGCATAGTTGAGACCTAATCTTGACTTCCTTCACATCATCTTCGGAACCCAAGTTGACTAACTCAATCTGCTCTTCGAACGGCAGAATGACTTTTTCCTCGTGCTTAAGTAGACGAAATAATTCATTAGACACTTCTTCATCACTTTCTTCCTCAGCCTCAAACACAGGGAATTCAAAGTTTGGAGAAGGAGTATGATCATTGTATTCAATGGTTTAGAAACCAACCTGCATAATGATTTGATATTTTGATTTTAGAGAAGTGAATTGTGACCAAATATTATACAGATGGACAATTATTAATTACTTATTTATGTTTTTTGTGATCACGATTTTGCAGAAAAGCAAAAAGTAAATATAAAACATCATAGATATGGATGAATCGAATTGCACTTTATTAATAATCAAATTGAAAGATGCTTGACAATGTTCACTTCTCTCTTAGGCATATGAGAAGGATTTTCAAAAATAATAAAACATATACTTAGAGCGATGGACAATAACAGGAACGTCGACAGCGATCCAATTGTTGCAAGCTATTCCATGCGTCACAAAATTGGTGCAACCTTCATCTTCGTTATCCTCAATCACTGCAACTGAGTGTTTTTCATTACCCTGAATGAACCCTCCGCTACGGAAACTAGGTTTCACATCTTCAACTTTCACTGCAGACGACCCTTGCTGAAATCCCAAACCAACATGATTCTTCTTCTCGGAGACCTCTATCATCCTGCCGCACTGATCAGAACTACCATCTTCAAAAATCTTCTGAGCGTCTTTAAAAGAGGACATAGGTGCGCCAACTCTCTTTTTTTCATCAATAGATAGAGCTTAGAACGGGGTTCCAATCTCATCCTCAGCTTCCATATATGAGAAAGACGACAAATAACTCACCAACAAAGCTTTCTCTCCATCCATAATGACGAGCTTTCCATTCTTCACGAACTTCAACTTCTGATGCAGAGTGGACGTCACAACTCCTGCCTCAAGTATCCATGGCCTTCCTAACAAGCAGCTATAGGTCGGGTGGATATCGATTTCCTGAAAAGTAATTTGGAAATTACTCGGACCTATTTGTAAAAACAAATTTAGTTCTACAGTGTATCTCTAAGATTTTGATGATAACAAAGGATGAAACAAAAATGGTACCCTAACAAAATATTTCTAAGTGTTCAGGATTCTAATTAAAACAGTCAGATAGACAATCATCAGATACAGAATTAAGCGCTAAGATACCACTCAGAAGATACGCAACCAGAAGCTCTTACTCTAATGAAACGCAGGTGCAAGCTAAACTAAAGAAGTCAGAAACTCTGAAGGGGAAGAATGACTCTAAAATCTGAAGATGTATGCTCTGATAAAGTCAATTAAAGAGAAACTCTTAAGACAGTCAGCAACAAGCATCCTCTGAAGCCGCAATCGCTCACTGAAGACTCTGACTCTAGGATCCTCTGATTAAGAAAGCTTAACCTTGAAGAAACTCGCTTATGGAAAGAAACTATTTTTAGAAAGATGTTATGGCGCTCCAAATATTGCTTTGGAAAGAACACGGAGATTAAAGACATTAATCATTCATCAATGCCCAAGATTCTGACAACATCACCCAACGGTCTTATCACTCTCCTATATAAAGGATAGAAGGCCACCCAAAGGAGACACCTGAAACACACGAGAATACAATACTTCCGCCATTCATTATTCTTTCTCTCACGAGCTGCTCCTTTAACATGGGAATATTTCTTGTTCTTATCTTATGTAGTATTTGCTTATTGTTAGAAGCACTATTCATTAATGTAAGCATACTATATTGCTAAGATATTTCCTCAAGTGACTTGTAAGGTCTTAAAACTTGAGAGGGCTAAGGGATCGTTATTATCTTAGACGGTTGTTTGTTTAATCTTTCAAGATTAGTGGATTAAGACCGTTTTTAAGGAGAAATCACCTTGGCTGGATGGACTGGAGTATCTTTGAATTTCAAGCGAACTAGTATAAAATTATATGTTGAATTCTTTTGTTTCTGCGTGTGTCTCAATTCAAAAAGTTTTTATTCTCCTAAAACAATTCAAACCCCCTTTCTTGTTTTTCTCTACCTCCAATTGGTATCAAAGTTTCGGCTTTGTTATTGGTTTTCTAATCAAACACTTAACAGTGTAGAGAGATCCAGCGTGAGAAAAACACTATGGCCAACACCAATGAAAGAGATAGTTACAATGTTAAACCTCCAATCTTTAATGGAGAAATTTTTGATTACTGGAAAGATAGAATTGAAAGTTTCTTCCTGGGATATGATGCTGATCTGTGGGACATAGTTACTATTGGCTACATACCTCCTATATCTGACATTGGTGTTACCATTGCCAGAAGCAAGATGACAGATGATCAGAAGCGCAACTTCAAAAACCATCACAAAGCTAGAACAATACTATTGAATGTCATTTCCTACAATGAATATGAAAATATTACCAACAGGGAAACAACTAAAGAAATACTTGACTCCCTGAGGATGACTCATGAAGGAAATTCTCAAGTCAAAGAGACAAAGGCTCTAACTCTAATTCAGAAGTACGAAACCTTCAAAATGGAGGACGATGAAAAGCTATAGAGGTAATGTTTTCTAGATTTCAAACTTTAATTGCAAGACTCAAGGTTATGGACAAAGGCTACACAACTGCAGATCATGTCAAAAAGATATTCAGAAGCTTGCCAAAGAAGTGGAGACCCATGGTCACATCATTAAATTTGTCAAAGGATCTGAGCAATATCAGCCTTGAAGAACTCGTTAGTTCACTTAGAAGTCACGAGATAGAACTTGAGGAAGATGAGCCTCCCAAGCTGAAGTACAAATCTGAAAGACACAAACCAGAAAGGAACAAAGCCTTCCAAGCTGAAGAGTAAGACAATGACGACTCTGAAAAGGAAGACTCTAACGATGAAGAAGAGTTATCCCTTTTAACCAGAAGAGTAAAAAAACTTTTGAGAAAAAGGAATCTAACAAAGGGAGATCGCTCAGAATCAACTTCCAGAGGTAAATCTAACAAAGAAATAACATGCTATGAATGTAAGGAAATAGGTCATTACAGAAACGAATGTCCAAAGCTGAAGAAGGAAAGCTCTAGAAGAGAAAGTTTCAAGAAAAGCTCCTTAAAGACCAAAAAGGGATTGATGGCCACCTGGGACGACAGTGGATCCGATTCCTCTAAATCAGACTCTGAAGAACAGGCAAATGTTGCATTTATGGCTACCACCTCTAGAAACACATCAAATGGAGAATTTGATCCTGAAGAGGTATTTTCTGATCTTTCCCACTCAGACCTTGAATCATGCCTTTTTGAATCTTTGAACTCATATCAGAAACTTAAACAAAAATTTAAAGCACTAAAAAGGGTTCTTGAAGGACCCATCGAAGAATGTGATAAGCTTGAGATGACAGTTTCAGAACTAAAAGATGAAAATCTAACTCTGACAAAAGAAAGAGACTCCACAAATAAACAATGTTTAAAACTTGAAGAAGCTTTATCTCAAGCCCCACAAACTTCTAACACAATGATATATAAATATGAAAAATCTTTTCAAAAGTTTCTGAAATATGGGATAGAAAGAAGCAGAGTGGCATCCATGATTTATGGAGTCAGTCAGAATAATAAAAGAGGAATAAGGTATAATCCTAGTGAAGATAAAACTTCCACAGATGACATACCGAAATCTCCTTTTTCTTATCACTACACACATGTACAAGCACAACGTTTTGATAATGCTAGAAAACCTAAAGTTCTAAGAAACTCTGGGAAAACTAATCACAAAGGACCCAAAAGATTTTGGGTACCAAAGGATAAGATTGTTTAAGTTATAGATAACTTATGCAGCAGAGTTAAGACACCAATCATGGTACCTGGACTCTGGATGCTCACGACACATGACGAGAAGAAAGTATATGCTCCAAAGCCTAGAACTCAAAGATGTTGGCTTTGTAGGTTTCAGATGAAATCAGAAAGAAAGAAACAGAGGCTCCGGAACTATTAGTAATGGAACTCTTCCCTCTATATCTGATGTTCTCTACGTAGAAGGATTCATGCATAACCTGTTATCAATAAGACAATTAACTGATAATGGTTATGATGTAATCTTCAATCAAAAAACATGTAAAGCAATTAATCAGAACAATGGAACAAATCTATTCACTGGCAAGAGGAAAAACAACATTTACAAAATAAATCTTTCAGATCTAAAAGATCAAAATGTAAAATGCTTGATGTCTGTTCATGAAGAGCAATGGGTACGGCATAGACGCTTGGGCCACATTAGCATGAGAAAACTTTCTCAGCTAAATAAACTCGAGTTAATCAGAGGTCTACCTAAGCTGAAGTTTTCTTCAGAAGCTCTGCGTGAGGCATGTCAGAAAGGAAAATTTTCTAAAACATCTTTTAAAAATAAAATGTTGTTTCCACCTCGAAGCCTCTTGAACCTCTTCACGTTGACCTTTTTGGGCCTGTTAAGACAACGTCAGTCAATGGAAATAAGTATGGACTAGTCATTATTGATTATTTTAGTCGCTGGACATGGGTAAAATTCCTAAACCACAAAAGTGAGTCTCACTCTGTATTCACTAGCTTCTATTCTAAAGTGCAAAATAAACTTGACTCTAAAATTATCAGAGTCAGAAGTGATCATGGTGGCGAATTCAAAAATAAGTTATGTGAAGAACTGTTTGACTCTAATGGAATATCCCATGATTTCTCCTGCCCTAGAACACCACAATAAAATGGAGTTGTAGAAAGGAAGAATAGGACACTCCAAGAAATGGCCAGAACCATGATCAATGAAACAAATGTGGCTAAGCACTTTTGGGATGAATCAAATAAATACAACGTGTTATATTCAGAATAGAATCTCTATAAGACCTATTCTGGGAAAGACTCCTATGAACTGTGTAAAGGAAGAAAATCCAACATTTCTTATTTCCATCCTTTTGGATGCTCTTGTTTTATTCTCAATACTAAAGAACATCTGAAAAAGTTTGATTCAAAAGCACAAAAAGGTATTATGTTAGGATACTTAGAACGCTCTAAAGGCTATAGAGTATACAACACAAAAACCAAAATTATGGAAGAATCAATACATGTTAGATTTGATGATAAGCTTGACCCTGAAAAGTTAAAGCTAGTTGAGAAACTTGCAGATTTGGAGATAACTTTTGTAGGCTCTGACGAAAAGACTAAAGCATCAGAAGAATCTGAGAAACAAAGTCCAGATGCAACTGAAGTTTCAACTATCCAGAAAAGATCAAGAAGTCTCCGTAACGTCTCTGAAGATTTGATTTTGGGAAACAAGGATGAACCTGTCAGAACTAGGTCAACATTCAAAGTCTCCTCTAGGATTAATATCTCTAATTTATCCTACTTCCTGTTATGAGGCACTTCAAGACAATGACTGGGTTCTGGAAATGAAAGAAGAACTGGATCAATTCTCAAAGAATGATGTCTGGGATCTTGTCCCAAAGCCTAAAGGAATTCATATTATTGGAACAAGATGGGTATTCAGAAACAAACTAAACGAAAAAAGTGAAGTAGTCAGAAACAAAGCACGACTGGTGGCACAAGGTTATGGTCAACAAGAAGGCATTGACTACAATGAAACCTTTGCTCTAGTCTCTAGGTTAGAATCTATTCGGTTACTCGTTTCGTTTGCTATAAATCCTTCCATCAAACTATATCAGATGGATGTCAAGAGCGCACTCCTTAATGGTTATATATCAGAAGAAGTATATGTCAATCAACCTCCAGGTTTTGAAAATTCTAAATGTTCAAAACACGCTTTTAAACTAAAGAAATCACTGTATGGACTAAAACAAGCTCCTAGAGCTTGGTATGAAAGATTAAGCAACTTTCTCCTGGAACATGATTTCATTCGAGGAAAGGTTGACTCTACACTCTTCTGTAAAAACATTAGAAATGATCTCATGATATGCCAAATATATGTTGATGACATTACTTTTGGTTAAGCTAACCCTTTTATGTGTCAAGAATTCTCTGAGATAATGAAGGCAAAAGTTGAAATGAGCCTAATCCAAGAACTAAAGTTCTTTCTGGGAATTCAAATCAATCAAGCTTTAGAAGCTACTTATGTATATCAAAGGAAGTACATAAAAGACATTCTGAAGAAATTCGAAATGGCAGAATGCAAACCTGCTAAGACACTCATGCATCCAACCTGCATTTTCGGAGAAAGAAGAAACTAGTCAGAAGGTTTGTCAAAAGCTCTATTGTGGTATGATAGGCTTTCTTCTCTATCTAACGGCTACACGCCCTGATATTCTTTTTAGTGTATGTATTTGTGCCCGATTCCAATCAGATCCTGGGGAATCTCACTTAATACCTGTTAAAAGAATACTAAGGTATCTGAAAGGAACCCCTAACCTTGGCCTGATGTATGAGAAAACATCAAAGTATAGGCTCTATGGTTATTGTGATGCAGATTATGCATGGGACAGAATGGAATGCAAAAGTACACATGGGAACTGTCAGTTCTTGGGAAATAATCTCATATTGTGGGCCAGCAAAAGACAATCAACCATCGCCATGCCTACTGCAGAAGCGGAATATATATCATCTTCACTTTGCACTACTCAAATGCTCTAGATGAAAAATCAACTAGAAGACCTTCTGATCTTTGAGAGTAACATTCCTATCTTCTATGATAATACTGTTGCCACATGTTTAAGTAAGAACCCTATCTTGCATTCCATAGCTAAGCACATAGAAATAAAACATCATTTCATCAGAGACTATGTTCAGAAAGGGGTAATATCATTAAAATTTATTGATACAGACCATCAGTGGGATGACATTTTCACTAAACCCCTCGCTGAAGACAGATTCTCTTTTCTTCTGAAAAATTTAAAAAAATTGAGATTTGCCCAGAATAAATCAAATGTGCTTTTCTGAAATAGCAAAATAAGGCTCTGAAATAAACATCTGGTATTTGGATATAACTCTGATACTTCTACCAGTTAGGAGTGATCTGAATTAGAAATCCTCAGGATCCAATCGTTTGGTATTCCTAAAGATCAGATAAATCAACACGTGGGGCATCATGCGTCTGACTTTGGATCTTCTAGACAGCTGTCTAGCAGAAATCAAGAGACAAACCCTTGAGATCTCTTCGAGAAGTGTGCTGATTTGGGGATTAGACCTCCATCATGGGTTGTAATCATTTCTCCCCTAAGCGTGTAAACTTGGATAACGTGCATCATTAATTTCATAACTTCTAAACTACCTCTAACACTGTCGTTTTGGATGCATTTATTTGGGTATTTATACTTTTCACCCATCACAAACTCACACCCTTAGGTGTAACACCCTTCTAAAATACCCCAAATATTTAATTAAAATAGCAATATATAAATCAGAGTAATTATGCAATTAAGGGTGTCACACAATCATTTCACACCATTCACCATAATAACTGTCATGCTCTTTTATTAATTCAAAACATAAAGCATTTGCACAATACGCAGCGGATAGAAATCAAATCAATCATGCAGACCATGTAACACATTACATGTAAAATTATTCAACAAGGTAAAACATCCGGTCCCGATGTTACATCTATCAGAGCATGACCCACTAAGGAGACTACACTAGACTCCAAGCACTAGCTTCTACTCAATCACTGCTCGTTACCTGAAAAATAGTTGTAAGGGTGAGTTCCTCAATCGATATAATAAGCATTATAAAATATCATGCAATGTTAAGTAATTTAACACATTAATCACCCTAATCATATCACACATTCGGTAACGGCACATCAACTCAAATATCATACTCAATACCAACACAATCCATACTCATACTCAATGCCAACACAAACACACGTATAATATTGGAATACATCCATTCATATTATACGCCATACATACATTATGCAATGAGACTCCATGCATGCGGTACCGACTATTCGTGAACATATAGTTCACCTCACCGATCAAATCCAGATACGGCTACCAAGCCCACTAGTCCCACTCATTTGAGACCTAGTGACTCACTCACTAATTCCTCACCACGGGAATTAGCTACCACCCCAAGGGCCATGCTATGCACGCTAATTCACCTAGCATGCAAACATCAACAACAGTCCATAATGACTAACTCACTAATTCCTCACTATGGGAATTAGCTACCACCATAAAGGCCACAATATGCATGCTAAATCACCTATCAATGCAAAATCATCAACAATAATCCACAATGGACATATGCTCACACTCTAAGCCATAAACAGTCCATTCACAATTGCATACATAACATATACATTCACAGCATTATGCATACCATCATACATTCATCAACACATGTATCAAAACATCATATCATGTCAATTAATTAATCACTGTATTAGCACACTCCACTAATACCTATACTGCTCAAAACAGCGGGAATTAATCCCTATTACATCGTACGCCAATATAGGCCAAACACCAATTATGCACACATTATTCAAATATTAATTTTTCCAATTTCCAACAGTGTTAACCGGTTAACGCCCTGGGTTAACCGGTTAACGCAACACAGAACACGCTTTCTGGCAAAATTCAACAGTGCTAACCGGTTAACGCCCTGGGTTAACCGGTTAACGCAAGACAGAAAGCTGTTCCTGCGCTAACACGAAGCAGAATGCAGAATTCTCCGCATTTTCCGCCGTTGGAGGACTTCCGGACCTCCGATTCCGATTCCGTAAAAAGCTATACGTCCGGGAAATCACAACTCACACAAATACAGATTCAATTACAGCTTTAACACAACTTATCCAACACAATTTTTCAGCATTCAACATCCCAATTAGGGTCAAATCAATGACTTATCACTACCCATTACATGTTAACCCATAATACCCATTAAACGACGATAAACCCCCCTTACCTGAGTTAATCCGGCGAATCTTTAAGCTTCAAGCTTTTCTCTTCTCCAACCTTCTTCCTCTTGCTCTGTCTCTTTGCCCTTTTCCTCTTTTCAGCCGCTTCTCTGCTTTTCACGTGAAAACTCTTTTTACCAAAAATGGAACTCTTTTCCTTATTTCCAACTTATATATTTTCCAATAATTATTATTCCAATAATAATAATAATAATCCAATAATTCCAATTATTTAATTAAATTAATAAATATAATATTAACTTAAATTAAATAATTATCTTATTTTTATCGGGGTGTTACATTAGGCACTTAGGCTCCTTGTTTCTTTTTGTTGTTTTCTTCTGATGTTTTTCTTATGCTTTCTAATATATGTTTTCATTGTTGCCTATTTGTACCAGTTTTTCTCTTATATATGAATATCCATTTCTTGCCTAAATTTCTATGTCTTTTTGAGTCTGACAAAAAGGGGGAGAACTGTAACAGCTCTGATGAAAATACATATCTAAAAATCTTAATGCACTACGAACATTTATATCTTAATGACTTATGAGAACTAAAATTATGCAGGATAACAACTAAGGTACAAAACCAACTACCACACAAGGAAGGTCCGGTAGGAACTTTTGATAAATTTGATGATCTAACTCAGGGGGAGTCCATTGTCCTTATCTGATTCTGAGACATTACTTACCGCTTCATCTTCACTCTGACCTATTTTGTCATCATCAAAAAAGGGGATATTGTAAGAAGAAATTTAGTTCTACAATGTATATCTAAGATTTTGATGATAACAAAGGATGAAACAAAAATGGTACCCTAACGAAATATTTCTAAGTGTGCAGGAATCTAATCAAAACAGTCAGATAGACAATAATCAGATACATAATCAAACGCTAAGATACCACTCAGAAGATACGCAACTAGAAGCTCTAACTCTGATCAAACGCAAGTGCAAGCTAAAATAAAGAAGTCAGAAACTCTGAAGTGGAAGAATGACTCTAGAATCTACAGACGTACGCTCTGATAAAGTCAAGTAAAGAGAAACTCTAAAGACAGTCAGGGAAAAGCATCCTCTGAAGTTGCCATCGCTCAATAATAATAATAATAATCCAATAATTCCAATTATTTAATTAAATTAATAAATATAATATTAACTTAAATTAAATAATTGTCTTATTTTTATCGGGGTGTTACAACTCTCCCCCACTAAAAGAGTTTTCGTCCTCGAAAACATACCTCAAGCGAATAACTCCGGATAAGACTCCTTCATCTGACTTTCAAGTTCCCAAGTCACATTGCCACCTGCTGGTCCTCCCCAAGCTACCTTCACCAAGGCAATCTCTTTACCCCGCAACTGCTTCAACTCTCGATCCTCGATCCTCATAGGTGATGTTTCAACAGTCAGGTTATCTCTCACCTGTACATCATCTATTTGGACTACATGCGACGGATCAGGAATGTACCTCCTCAACTGAGACACATGAAAAACCTCATGCAAATTCGCAAGTGACGGTGGTAAAGCGATACGATAGGCTACCTCCCCTATCCTCTCCAAAATCTGATAAGGACCAATAAATCGAGGTGTCAACTTCTTCGACTTCAAAGCTCGACCAACCCCAGTTATCGGAGTAACACGAAGAAACACATGATCTCCCTCTTGAAACTCAAGTGACTTCCTCCTCTTGTCGTGATAACTCTTCTGACGACTCTGAGCAATTCTCATCTTCTCCTGAATCATCTTAATCTTTTCCGTAGTTTGTTGAACAATCTCCGGTCCAACCACAGCACTCTCACCGGACTCGTACCAACATAAAGGCGTCCGACATCTCCTACCATACAAAGCTTCAAACGGTGCCATACCAATGCTCGAATGAAAACTATTGTTGTAGGTAAACTCAATCAAAGGTAAATAACAATCCCAAGCACCTCCCTTTTCCAAAACACAAGCTCTCAAAAGATCCTCTAGTGACTGAATCGTCCTCTCAGTCTGACCATCAGTCTGCGGATGATATGCAGAACTCAATCTCAGTTTAGTTCCCAAAGCCCTCTGCAAACCTTCCCAGAACTTCGATGTAAATCTAGGATCTCTGTCCGAAACAATACTCGACAGAATACCATGCAAACTTACAATCTTCTCAATATACAACTCAGCTAATCTCTCTAACGAATAATCCATTCTGATCGGAATGAAATGAGCCGATTTTGTCAATCTGTCAACAATCACCCAAATGGCTTCAAAATTCTTACTTGTCCTCGGTAAACCAGAAACAAAATCCATACTGATACTATCCCACTTCCACTCTGGAATAGCCAACGGTTGCATTATCCCAGACGGCTTCTGATGCTCAATCTTTGACTTCTGACAAGTCAAACAAGAATAAACAAAACTCGCAATTTCTCTTTTCATTCCCGGCCACCAAAATAACTTTTTCAAATCATGATACATCTTCGTAGCCCCAGGATGAATACTCAGGCCACTACGATGTCCTTCCTCAAGAATACTCTTCTTAAGCTCGGTAACATCCGGAATACCCACCCGATTACCAAATTTCAAAACACCATTCTCATCAACTCTGAATTCACCACCTTGACCTTGATTCACTAGAGTCAACTTATCGACCAAAAGCACATCGGATTTCTGACCCTCTCTGATCTCATCCAGAATACTACTCGTTAACTTCAACATTCCCAATTTAACACTCTTGTGAGTACTCTCACACACCAAACTCAAGTCTCTAAACTGCTCAATCAAATCCAATTCCTTAACCATTAACATAGACATATGCAATGATTTCCGACTCAATGCATCAGCCACTACGTTTGCTCTACCCGGATGGTAATTCAAACCAAAGTCATAATCCTTCAGAAACTCTAACCATCTCCTCTGTCTCATATTCAGCTCTTTCTGATCAAACAAATACTTTAAACTTTTATGGTCACTAAAAACCTCAAATAGTTCTGACGGACTCGGTAATATCAGGATAAGAGCAGTAGTTAACCTTCTCTTTAACTCTTGGAAACCTTCTTCACATTTTGAGACCCGAACAAACGCTTGCCCCTTTCTAGTCAACATCGTCAACGGTAACGCCAACTTAGAAAATCCCTCGATGAACTTCCTATAATAACCAGCCAAACCAAGAAAACTTCTTATCTCAGAAACTGACTTCGGAGCTTCCCACTAAGATACCGCTTCTATCTTAGAAGGATCAACAGTAACACCACCTCTGGAAAACACAGGACCAGGAACTAACTTCTTCTAACCAACCACACCGGTGCACCCCACGGTGACACACTCGGGCGAATAAATTTCTTATCCAACAGATCTTCCAACTGACTCTTCAATTCAGTTAACTCAACGGCAGACATACGGTACGGAGCCATCGACACCGGCCTAGTACCAGGTACCAAATCAATCGAGAACTCAACTTCACGCTCTGGCGGTAATTCATTCACTTCTTCAGGAAACACATCAGGAAAATCACACACCACAGCTAGATCGCAAATCACCAGTTTATTTTTAGCCTCCAAAGTTGCTAACAGTATAAACAACTCTGCCCCATCTGCTACCGCCTCATTCACCCGCCTTGCTGACAGAACAAACTCTTTCCTTCCTCAATCTCAGGAAAGATCACAGTTTTATCAAAACAATTGATATAGACTCGGTTAAACACCAACCAGTTCATACCCAGAATAACATCAATCTGCACAAGTGGAAGACACACTAGGTCCATCCCAAAGTCTCTACCAAAAATACTCAAAGGACAATTTAAACAAACTGAAGTAGTAGTCACTGAACCCTTCGCAGGAGTATTAATCACCATACTTCCATGCATCTCAGATATCTCTAACTTAAGTTTCACAGCACAATCCAAAGATATAAAGGAATGAGTCGCACCTGTGTCAATAATAGCTACAAGAGGAAAGCCATTAATATAACACGTACCTCGGATCAAACGATCATCTGCAGAAGTCTCAGAACCCGATAAAGCAAAGACCTTGCCTTCCGACTGATTCTCTTTCTTCGGCTTAGGACACTGTGGACTGATATGACCCACCTCTCCACAGTTGAAACAAGTCGCAGTTTTCAACCGGCACTCTGCAGCCAAGTGACCACCTTTGCCACACTTGAAACACTTCTTCTCAGCACTGGTACACTCATAGAAACGATGTCCAGCCTGACCACATCTATAACACTTAGCAGGGGCACTAGAGTCTCCCCCACTAGGCCTCTTCATCCCACTCTGTCTCTGGAAACCTTTGCCAGCTGCATACGGTTTCCCACGATCATTCTGATTCTTGCCTTTCCTATCAACCCTCTGCTGATATCTTTCCGCTCTGGCCTTGGTATCCTGTTCAAACATTCTGTAACAGTCGACCAAATTAGAAAACACTCTAATCCGCTGATACCCAATAGCCTGCTTGATCTCGGGACGTAACCCGTTCTCAAACCTCACGCATTTTGAAAATTCTCCAGTAGCCTCATCATAGGGAATGTAATACTTCGACAGCTCTGTGAACTTAGCAGCATACTCAGTAACAGACTGATTGCCCTGCTTCAATTCTAAGAACTCTATCTCTCTCCTTCCTCTGACATCCTCTGGAAGGTACTTCCTCAGAAATCTCTCTCTGAACACCGCCCAAGTGACCTCAGCACTCCCGGCAGCTTGCAACTCAGTGCGGGTAGCAACCCACCAATCATCTGCTTCCTCTGACAGCATATGCGTACCGAACCTGACCTTATGGTTATCGGCACACTCAGTCACTCAAAAGATCCTCTAGATCTCCTTCAACCACTTCTGAGCACCATCTGGATCGTATGCTCCCTTGAACATTGGAGGATTGTTCTTCTGGAACTCACTCAGTTGACGAGCAGCTCCAATTCCCACAACATTCGGATTTCCCCCAAGTACTCCAGCTAGCATACCCAGAGCCTCAGCAATCACAGCATCGTCTCTACTTCTTCCAGCCATCTCTATTCTGAGTACCCAACAAGATAAAACAATAAGTACGGATAGGGTTACACAACACCTATCACATACAGGGAAACAGAATAATTACGACTCGACTCGACCGACTATGCTCTGATACCACTAATGTAACACCCTTCTAAAATACCCCAAATATTTAATTAAAATAGCAATATATAAATCAGAGTAATTATGCAATTAAGGGTGTCACACAATCATTTCACACCATTCACCATAATAACTGTCATGCTCTTTTATTAATTCAAAACATAAAGCATTTGCACAATACGCAGCGGATAGAAATCAAATCAATCATGCAGACCATGTAACACATTACATGTAAAATTATTCAACAAGGTAAAACATCCCGTCCCGATGTTACATCTATCAGAGCATGACCCACTAAGGAGACTACACTAGACTCCAAGCACTAGCTTCTACTCAATCACTGCTCGTTACCTGAAAAATAGTTGTAAGGGTGAGTTCCTCAATCGATATAATAAGCATTATAAAATATCATGCAATGTTAAGTAATTTAACACATTAATCACCCTAATCATATCACACATTCGGTAACGGCACATCAACTCAAATATCATACTCAATACCAACACAATCCATACTCATACTCAATGCCAACACAAACACACGTATAATATTGGAATACATCCATTCATATTATACGTCATACATACATTATGCAATGAGACTCCATGCATGCGGTACCGACTATTCGTGAACATATAGTTCACCTCACCGATCAAATCCAGATACGGCTACCAAGCCCACTAGTCCCACTCATTTGAGACCTAGTGACTCACTCACTAATTCCTCACCACGGGAATTAGCTACCACCCCAAGGGCCATGCTATGCACGCTAATTCACCTAGCATGCAAACATCAATAACAGTCCATAATGACTAACTCACTAATTCCTCACTATGGGAATTAGCTACCACCATAAAGGCCAGAATATGCATGCTAAATCACCTATCAATGCAAAATCATCAACAATAATCCACAATGGACATATGCTCACACTCTAAGCCATAAACAGTCCATTCACAATTGCATACATAATATATACATTCACAGCATTATGCATACCATCATACATTCATCAACACATGTATCAAAACATCATATCATGTCAATTAATTAATCACAGTATTAGCACACTCCACTAATACCTATACTGCTCAAAACAGCGGGAATTAATCCCTATTACATCATACGCCAATATAGGCCAAACACCAATTATGCACACATTATTCAAATATTAATTTTTCCAATTTCCAACAGTGTTAACCGGTTAACGCCCTGGGTTAACCGGTTAACGCAACACAGAACACGCTTTCTGGAAAAATTCAACAGTGTTAACCGGTTAACGCCCTGGGTTAACCGGTTAACGCAAGACAGAAAGTTGTTCCTGCGCTAACACGAAGCAGAATGCAGAATTCTCCGCATTTTCCGGCGTTGGAGGACTTCCGGACCTCCGATTCCGATTCCGTAAAAAGCTACACGTCCGGGAAATCACAACTCACACAAATACAGATTCAATTACAGCTTTAACACAACTTATCCAACACAATTTTTCAGCATTCAACATCCCAATTAGGGTCAAATCAATGGCTTATCACTACCCATTACATGTTAACCCATAATACCCATTAAACGACGATAAACCCCCCTTACCTGAGTTAATCCGGCGAATCTTTAAGCTTCAAGCTTTTCTCTTCTCCAACCTTCTTCCTCTTGCTCTGTCTCTTTGCCCTTTTCCTCTTTTCAGCCGCTTCTCTGCTTTTCACGTGAAAACTCTTTTTACCAAAAATGGAACTCTTTTCCTTATTTCCAACTTATATATTTTCCAATAATCATTATTCCAATAATAATAATAATAATCCAATAATTCCAATTATTTAATTAAATTAATAAATATAATATTAACTTAAATTAAATAATTATCTTATTTTTATCGGGGTGTTACATTAGGCACTTAGGCTCCTTGTTTCTTTTTGTTGTTTTCTTCTGATGTTTTTCTTATGCTTTCTGATATATGTTTTCATTGTTGCCTATTTGTACCAGTTTTTCTCTTATATATGAATATCCATTTCTTGCCTAAATTTCTATGTCTTTTTGAGTCTGACAAAAAGGGGGAGAACTGTAACAGCTCTGATGAAAATACATATCTAAAAATCTTAATGCACTACGAACATTTATATCTTAATGACTTATGAGAACTAAAATTATGCAGGATAACAACTAAGGTACAAAACCAACTACCACACAAGGAAGGTCCGGTAGGAACTTTTGATAAATTTGATGATCTAACTCAGGGGGAGTCCATTGTCCTTATCTGATTCTGAGACATTACTTACCGCTTCATCTTCACTCTGACCTATTTTGTCATCATCAAAAAAGGGGATATTGTAAGAAGAAATTTAGTTCTACAATGTATATCTAAGATTTTGATGATAACAAAGGATGAAACAAAAATGGTACCCTAACGAAATATTTCTAAGTGTGCAGGAATCTAATCAAAACAGTCAGATAGACAATAATCAGATACATAATCAAACGCTAAGATACCACTCAGAAGATACGCAACTAGAAGCTCTAACTCTGATCAAACGCAAGTGCAAGCTAAAATAAAGAAGTCAGAAACTCTGAAGTGGAAGAATGACTCTAGAATCTACAGACGTACGCTCTGATAAAGTCAAGTAAAGAGAAACTCTAAAGACAGTCAGGGAAAAGCATCCTCTGAAGTTGCCATCGCTCAATGAAGACTCTGACTCTAGGATCCTCTGATTCAGAAAGCTTAACCTTGAAGAAACTCTCTTATAGAATGAAACTATTTTTAGAAGGATGTTATGGCACTCCAAATATTGCTTTGGAAAGAACAAGAAGATTAATGACATTAATCCTTCATCAATGCCCAATATTCTGACATCAACATCACCCAACGATCTTCTCACCCTCCTATGTAAAGGATAGAAGGCCACCCAAAGAAGACACCTGAAACACACGAGAATACAATACTTCTGCCATTCATAATTCTTTCTCTCACGAGCTTCTGCTTTAACGTGGGAATATTTCTTGTTCTTATCTTATATAATATCTGCTTATTGTTAGAAGCACTGTTCATTATTGTAATCATATTATATTGCTAAGATAGTTCCTCAAGTGACTTGTGAAGTTTTAAAACTTGAGAGGGCTAAGGGATCATTATTCTCTTAGACGATTGTTTGTGTAATCTTTCAAGATTAGTGGATTAAGTCCTTTTTGAAGGCGAAATCACCTTGGCCGGGTGGACTGGAGTAACTTTGAATTTCAAGCGAACCAGTATAAAATTCTATGTTGAATTCTTTTGTTTCTGCGTGTGTCTCAATTCAAAAAGTTTATATTCTCCTAAAACAATTCAAACCTACCTTTCTCATTTTTTCTCTACCTTCACTATCTTCACTAGAAGGTCCACCTCACCAGTAACAGTCTTGCGAGAACCATCAAAAGCTTTGACGATCACGCCACTATATCTCATCGGAGCTCCTTGATACGACAATCTGGACAAAGTTGATTTAGGGAGTACATTCAACGACGAACCAGTATCAACCAATACATTAGACATTGCATCTTCCTTGCAGTTTATTGAAATATGTAGTGCTAGATTATGTTTTTTCCCTTCCTCGGGAAGTTTTTCATCACAAAAGCTCAAGTTGTTGCAGGAAGTGATGTTAGCCACAATATGATCAAATTGATCCACAATTACATCATGCTTTACATAAGCTTGCTCCAATACTTTTTGCAATGCTTCTCTGTGTGCTTTAGAGTTCATGAGCAAAGACAACACTTAAATTTTGGAAGGAGTTTAGAGCAGCTGCCCCACCATATTAAATTCACTTTTCTTACTCAAACGGAGTACCTCATCATTATCATTACGCTTTAGCTTGCTAGATTCACTAGACTGACACGCAGGAGCACTAACCGGACTTGCTACAGGAACTTCAACCTTATTACCAACATCCTCTATATCCTTCGGGAAAACAGGACCAAACACACGATCTCTACGGGTCACCATTTCTATATCGACAATATTCACAACAGAATTAGTCGTAAGAAACGAGACCTCTTGACCATTCTCCACCATTGTTGCATTATACTGATAGGGAACAACTCTATCGGACGCATATAGGTGACACTGATCTGTTGACGTTATTACTACTGTTGCTATCAAACTGAATTACTACCTGTTCAGGGGACTTAAACACTGACACTATCACATTGACATCATCTATATCTCTAGATTGTTGAATTTGAATTACATTCTCTTCCATCAACCTTTGGATATCTCTCTTGACAATCGAACACCCACGGGGGTTCACACTGCAAATTGCATAATTTTCGTGGTCGTGTTCACAATCACTAATCGTGCACAGGTTTTTATGCATCTCAACCAAGGATTGACGGATACGATGCACATCAAACACACGGAAGCTTCCTGGACATCCATCTACCATATTAATAGAGGGATTACCATGAACAGGCAATGGGTTTGCTTTAAAATATGGTGCACGGTCCTCGAAGGACACCATCCCGCTCTTTACTAGCTTCTGGACCTCGTATTTCAACGAGTAGCAATTCTCGATATCATGACCAAGAGCCTCGTGATGAAGGGAACAATGGAGTTTTGACTTGTACCACCATGGAAGTGGTTCTACAAATTGTGGCGGATTTCTTGGTTGGAGAAGGTTCTTGAGAACCAAAGACGGGTATAATTTATCATATGACATAAGAATAGGGTCGAAAAAGACCTTCTTCCTCTCAAAGTTCTGTTATTGTTGTTGATTATTGTTAATGTTGGTGTTGTAGTTGTTTGTTCTTTGCCATGGTTGTTGTTGACATTGTTGTTGTAGAATTGGAATAGGTTAATTGTTGGAAAATACTGGAATAATGGATGAAACTTGATGATGATGTTGACGCGGTTGCAGATTTCTTCTAACATGAGGCCTCCTCTGCGTCCCTGCAGACACTGCATTGGTTTCACCTTCTTTCTTCCTGGAGAAACTGTTACAATACGTCTTGCTTGACGATACCTCTTCCTTAGACAAACATCCCTCACGGACACCTTCTTCTAACCTCATCCCCATGTTTACCATTTCGGTAAAGTCACTAGGGGCACTAGCAATCATTCATTCATAATAAAACAAACTCAGGGTCGTAAGGAAAATCTTGGTCACCTCTTTCTCTTCCAACGGAGGGTTTATCTGAGCAGCAAGCTCTCTCCATCTCTTGGCATATTCTTTGAAAGTTTCTTTGTCTTTCTGAGACATCGACCTCATTTGGTCTCTATCAGGCGCCGTATCCATGTTGTATTTGAATTTTTTCATAAAGGCTTCACCCATATCATTAAAGGTGCGAACACTTACACTATCCAATCCCATGTACCACCTCAGAGCGGCACCAGTCATACTGTCCTAGAAGTAGTGAATCAATAACTGATCATTATCAGTTTGTGTCGACAATTTCCTGCCATACATGACAAGATGGCGAAGTGGGTAGGTATTTCCCTTATACTTTTCAAATTCAAGGACTTTGAACTTCATCGGGATCTTTACATTCGGCACTAGGCAATGTTCAACATCACTCTTACCAAACTGATCTTTTCCCCTCAAGGTTTTTAACTCCATTCGTAGCTCAAGGAATTGGTCTTTCATCTCATCCATCTTCTCATAAACATCCGGACCCTCAGATGGATTTGAATGGTAGATGGTGTCCTCAACACGAGGCATAGTGTGAACAACTGGAGGCGGCACAAACATGATCGGGCTAGATGCTGGCATGGAAGCAAAAGTAGGGGCAAACCCTTCGGGTACAATGTTCGGCGGCATTCCCCATGGGAATCCGGTAGGCATAGTAATCGCAAAATGAGTGGCAGGCGCGGTTGAAGTAGCAACCTCTAAAATGACAGTCCTTTAAGGAGGAGGAGTTCCAGGCGTTGGAGAAGACCGACTCTGAGCAGCTAGAACAGACTCCATCATGGCAATCAAACGGGAAATCTCGTCCTTCAACTCTAGGTTCTCTTGTTCCAAGTGTTCCATGATTCTCGGATGATTGGTATGAGTATTGTATCGATGAGTCAGCTTGGCGAAAGCACAAAAGAATAACCAATAAGACATCTAGCGGAAGAAAGACCTGTTATGCAAATGATGCATGAAATGCGATATTTTGATTGTTTTTATTTTCAAGGAACATACTATTTTATTTGCAAATATATGTATTTGTAACAATATGATTGACCATAAAAATCTCTTTTATTCATATAATTTGGAAGGATTACACTGAGTACATTTTCAGAAACCAAAGTACAAATACAAGAGAAAAGGAAACTAATCATCATAAGGATCCCCTAACAACGGTGTCAGATGATCTGGCTGTAGGCACGTACTTTCTTTGGATGCGTCGGATCTCGGACTCAAAAGATGTCTTCATCTGAGCCTTCTCGAGGACAAACTGATCAACAATCTTCTTCCAAGCACCGGAAGACTGAGGCATAATAGAGGAAGATGGACCCTTTAGCTCTCTCTGTCTCTTCACTGCTCGGTCTTCAAGAAGTTCAATAAGCGCATCTTTGTCCTTAGACTCAAGCTGCAACTCCTCATGCTTTCGGTTTAAAGGATGGAACCGCTCTTCCCACATATCTCTTTCTTGTTTCATCTTGGCGAGTGCGTCTTCCAACTCCTCTACATCTTGGTTAGGGAGAGTTAATGGCTCAACGACAACCATAGACATAGGTATCTTACAAGCATACCACATCTTCAACTCCAAAGCTCTTTTCTTCACCCAAAGAGGGTAAGCTTCCAAAGCTACGCAATTGCACGGACCAAGCTCAGATCTTCCTTTACTATGCACATTATGCCAACCATGTACCATCTTCTGCTTCAAAATTAGGGGATCTTTACCCTCTTGATAGAAAAGACCTTCTAACTGAGTGCTATTAGGTTTTTCTCTCATGGGGAACCCAAGTTGACGACAAGCCAAGGCAGGGTTGTAGTTGATTCCTCCTTGTGTACCAATAAGGGGTACATTAGAGAATTCACCACAATTTTCAATAATATACAAACTACTAAATGTAGAATCATACCAAACTATATCATCATTAGTGAGGGACATAAGTCTCTAAGACCACCGTAGATATTGTTTGTTCTCCACAAAAGTAGGCGTCTGAGGCAAGTGCGAAATAAACCACTTGTATAGAAGAGGAACACAACATACAATAGTCCAACCATCTTTAGAATTCCTCAAATGCAAAGAGAAGTATATATGACCTAATAGAGTAGGCACATGATTCCCAATAAAGAAGATTCTAATGGCATTAACATCAACAAACCCGTCAATGTTAGGGAAAAAAGCCAAACCATAGATGAGCAACACAAAGATGGCTTCAAAGGCATCCACACTACCGGCTTGAGCAAAGGAAATAGCTCTCCCAGTGAGAAATTCAAAAGTTAACCCAAATATTCCTCCTTTCTTCACCCAATGATCCTCAATCTTAGACTTTATCAGCTGAAGAGCTTCAGCTATAATATGAGACCTCGAAATCTCCTCCAATCCACTAAAGCATAACTTGTCAGAAACAGGTATTCCCAATAGATGGGCATGCTCCTCTAACGTGAGCATAAGCTGATAATCGAGAAAAGTGAAGCAACAGTAGAGAGGATCATAGAACTGAACCAAAACACTCAAAAGTCCTTCGACCACATCAGCAGATAACACAGAAAAATGCTTCCCATGACGTTGCTTGAAGTCCAAGGGATCTAATAAAAAATATGATAGCTTCTTTAACTCTTTCAAATCGAGACATCTCAACTTGTACTTCTTAGTGTTCCTTCGTCCATAATCCATGGTCTGAAAATATTTGCAAATAAAACCTCAGTTCCTTGAAGTTCTTTTTCGTGTGATGAATGTTATGATGTGCATGAATGCATGAATGCAACAATCACAAGTAAGGGATCACACACAAGGCAACCAAAGGTCAAGGGATAAATAAAGTCATTGTTAAGATCAATCATCCATTTTGGGGGATTATGGTTTTCACCTTATCAACACCGAAGTTCTATTGATATTAACATGACTTGATGGGATCAACCAAGAATCAAGGATTTGTTGTGAGTCACAAGCATGGAGTCAGGTTAAGAACCATCCCAAAGGAGTGTACTAAGGATAAATCTTGTAGATCATGTTCTAAAAAGTTTCCAGAGTCTTAATTCCATCTATAAGATATTATAGGTTAGGATGACTGACTCATCAACCCATAATATTCTCAAGAGAAACTCGTCTGAGTGTAGTATCGCATAACAACTGTTATCAAGTCTACACTTGAACAGCCTCCGCACTACGTCCTAAATAGGCCAAGTTGGGTTAAATGTTCTACGGCCCTCAGCTTCTCGAACCCCGAATCAGAGAAAGTAATGTCTAACCACAAATAACCTGTGTGACATCAATATGTCCAAAAGGGTCTCCACTTAGTAGATGTGTCTCAAGCCAACTTGTTAAGGACTACTCCACACAAGTATAACATGACAATACCATCCTCCTATATTAATTTCACTCAAGTTCGGGTTAGAACTTATCTTACCACTCAGAGATCACCAAGCACAACAAGCAGATTATATCATACATACAAATATACAAACAACAAATATACAGTTATATACACATAAAAAAGTAGGCTAAACCCACTGAGGACTACTCCCGAGCAGAGTCGCCACTTAATTTCTGTAGCGGTAAATTCATGACCATTAAACTATGGATAAACATAACGTCAATAAATCCAGAGTTGCCACCGCAATTTTATTGTTTCCAAAGGAAAAGGGAAAAGTACGAACAAAACCCAAAGAGGAGAAGTTTTCAAATCAAAACTAATAAAATGCCAGAGATTACAGGTAAGGGGGTTGGTTACACAGAGGGAAGATGTTAGCACCCAAAGTGTCTGTGGTACTCCTAGAGAGCCCTTTTTGTGTGTACATGTGTTTTCGTATAAAATGATGTTTGTAATAAATAGAGTGTTGTTATGTACATTAAGGTCCTAAGACCAACAGTCCACACAAACATTTTTTAGGGGTTTTTGTTGTTATTATGTACATTAAGGTCCTAAGACCACAAACACAAACAAGGTACAAGACAAGTATATACAATCACAATATATTAACAGCATATGGCTCAAGTGAGCAAAGTAAAAATGGCATTAAAATAAATAAGTTAAATGATATGTATAATGAAAAATGAAAAATGGCTTGGATTTGAAGTGCATAAGATAAATGGCTTGAAATTAAAATTAGTCAAATGTTAGTTGATTAGATGTTAGTATTGTTTTTACTTTTTAATTGTTTAAGTCATTCTTTGGAGAACACTCAACCCTCTATTCACAAGCATGGATCCTTGAACCAAGACATCTTCTAAAGGAAGGAAAAAAGGCCAAGTTTACACACAATACCATGAAAGGGAGGAGACTTACAATCTCACTTACTAGAATGATATGCTTTTGGGTCAAAATTTAGCCCTATGTCAAGCAATCATAATTGGACTTATGCAGAAGTCACAACTATCTAAGGTTGGGCAATAGAAATTTTAGTTTTAATGCATTTTAGAGATATGGTATAATGAACCATACTCCTAAAACATACCATACTTAAAATAAAATGGAAAAAGGGTGGACCTAATCTCATCCATACTTGTATTGGTTTATCAACCAATTAGCCTTAGGATATAGAGATATCATAGGTCAATGGAATGCATGGGATAAAAGGGGATTGAAGATGAAGAGGGAGGGGAAATGAGACAAACGCAAATTGGGCAAGGGAAGGATTTTATCAAATTAAAATCATTCATTCATTTTGGGAGATGGAATGTACATTCCATCAAATTTTCTAAATCCAATTATTTTAATCCAACAAAGTCCAATCAACCTTGACCAAGGCCCAAACAACATAGTCAAACTCAACAAGTCAATAAAAATAGCTCAAAACAATTTATTCACAATTAAACAAATTAAAATCAATTAAAAAATACATTAAATTAAAATATGTTTAATCAAAAACCTAAAATCTCTCCAAAACACCAAATAAATGGCCAAGAAATTTATCCTAGGTCAATGAAGGTCAAAGGACCTTGGACAAAAAAAATCATAATTTTTGGAAACATAAAAGTATTTTTAAATAATTAAAAATATGCAAAAAAAACAATCAAATCATGAAAAATATTAATATTGATCCAAAAAATAATTTTAATTCCGAAAATAAAAGGGAAAAATATTTGAATTGTTTTTGTGAAAGTCCCATATTTTTTAGATCAATATTAAAATTAATATGAATTAATGAAAATAAAGCAATTAAAAGAGAAAATCAAAAAATCAAAAAAACATGGACCACTTGATCTCCCTCATTAATTGATATGGCAGGTCAAATGGCTCCAATCGCACGTTCCACGAGGTCATTAGTCAATAGTGCAGCAGGGATGGTAAAAATAACCAACGCGTGAGATTAAAACAATTTGAAAAGATCATGTGGTTCAGAAGCATGTCAATACATCGCCGGAGCCAGAGCTTCGGTCTTCTTCTCCGATGGACCTCACCGGACTGGTCTACCTTCAACCATCACCAAAATGAAAAAGGAGGATATGACTTTAAAGAAAAAATGCTCAGGAGCTCGAATTTGTCCTCAATTTTGTCTAACTCCAAGTATATACATTAGATACAGGGAGTTGAATTTTGAGGATCATGATTTGAGTTGCTTCGATTTGACCTCTAAGCAACTCAATCTTGCTGCCTACATTGGTAGGACTTCAGACAATCAAAAATCAACAAGAATAGTGGAGAATTGAGTGAGACTCGAAGAGATGAAAAATTATGGATATCACTGTGAGCAAATTCTTTACTTTGAATAAGTTTTGAATGATATCAAATTGTGTGATCATTGTCCAATTGTTGGTTGTGCATTATTTCGCATGTTTCAATTGTGTTTTTAGCCTATACTATTATTTCGTGTCTATACATAAAGATCCACATTGATACATTCTTCAAAGAACTCATAAAAATTGTTTTGTGTTAGCATGTATCAATACATGTTCTTTTGCATCGATACATACACCTGTTTTAAATCACAAAAGGTTTTTGCTTCAGTATGTATCGATCCATACGAGCCTTGCATCGATACATAAACTTGTCTTAAATCACAAAACATTTTTGCTTCAGTATGTATCGATCCATACGAGCCTTGTATCGATACATGTTAGTTAAAATGTTCTATGGATCAATACATACGAGCTTTGTATCGATACATACTTGTATTAATTCTCAAAAATTAATCAATGCTACAATATGTATCGATGCATAACGTTTTGTATCAATACATAATTCTGTTGTGCCTACTAACAGCTTCTGTCTTTCATATAAGAAGCAATTTTTGACAGTTTAGACAGCAATGAATTCAGAAGAGAAAAACAGTTGAACACAAGATCAAAGGAGTGTGTAGCAACAATTGTTTGAGCAGTTAGAAACCTGAAAGAGACTTCATCTTCTTCATCTTCTCAATCACTTTTCTTCAAGAACATCAACACATAATCATTCTTGTTCTTTGGATTAAAGGATCAACGAGATAACGTTCAGTGGAACGATCAAGGATCTAGCTGAGGTGTTCAGTGGAATGATCGAGGATCTAGCTGAGTTGAAGGTTGAAGGGGGTTTCGACGAAAAACCAGTCGGTTTGTCCTTCAAGAACTGGAGTGTTCTTGCGGGTTTGTTAGTCACATTTGCAGAACAGATTCACCCGTAGCGTAGGGTTTGGAAATCGGGTGATTTCGCAAACAGGACGTGGAACCGGTGAATTGTTTGCAATTTCTTACAGGAAATTCTTGGTCGAGCTCAGATCAAGTGAAGGTTTTATACAAGAAGAAGTTCTTGGGATTTAGAATTCTGTCTGTGTATTGTAACCTTGTATCAACGAATTCGGCATTATTGATAATTATAGTTCTCAATTTCATTTGAAATTGAGAGGGAGACGTACCCACACGTGAGGACGACATGGGGAACTTGCTTACCAAATCTCTGCGTATCGTATTCTTTCCTTATCTCTCTTTACGTTTTCAACAGTTTTGTAATTTCAGTTAGTGTGTTGTGGCTGTATTTTTCGTGACACAATAGTGGCAAGAAAACTTCTTTAACTAAAGTCCACCATTGTTCATCATTGATCACATACACACCAATTGTTTGACAAAACTGTCAGCTGAGTTTTATTCATTGGAATTAGGATTTAGTGATAAGTGCATTCAATTTGATAAGATTCTGGTGTTAATAATCTCTGTCGTTCTAATTCAAATCCACCAATAAATTCCCGTGTCCGGTTTTCTAGTAGCGGTTCAGAATAGATGGAAGTCGATTCGGGACTGAAATTTTCCGCTAAGTTTCAATAACTCTGATAAACTTTTAAATCCGTTTATTTTCAAAGAGGTGATCTATTCACCCCCCCTCTCGATCACTAGCAACACCGTCTAACAAGTGGTATCAGAGCACCGGTTCGCTGGTGTTCTGTGGCTGCCTATAACGATATGGATTCTGGACCAAAGGGGGCGTATAATAGAGCGCCGATTTTCAACGGTGAAAATTACGGCTACTGGAAAGACTGCATGCGTGTTCATAAAAATTCTGTTGATAGGCTAGTATGGGCAGCCATTGAAAATGGTCCTTTTCAAATTACTATGACAAATGCGGCTGGCGCCATAGTACCTAAACCAGAAGGTGATTGGAATGAGAAAGATGAGAAAAAGTGGTCAAGTGATTGGAGAGCTCAAAATATTGTAATTTCAGCACTTGGTGTTGATGAGTATTATTGGGTATCCCATTGCACGACAGCTAAAGATATGTGGGACGCTTTAGAAGTTGCCCATGAGGGTACTACTGAAGTAAAACAGTCCCGCATTAACACACTCAATCAAGAGTTTGAGCTCTTTCGCATGAAACAAGGAGAATCTATCTCCGACATGCAAAAGAGATTCACTCATCTCACAAATAGGTTGAATGCACTTGGAAACCTGTTTCCAATGAAATAGCTACTAATAAAATTCTGAGGTGTCTTAGCTGGGAATGGCAACCTAAAGTAAAAGTTATTAAGGAAGCCAACGATCTAACGACACTTACGATTACAACACTGTTCGGAAAGCTGGAAGAACATCAGCAAGCATTAGAAAGTCTTGAAAAGTTTGAGAACAAAAGTAAGAAGGAAAAGGAGAAGAAGAGAGACAAAGAGGGAGAGAAGAAGCCAATAGCTCTTGTGGCCTCTAGCTCTAAGTCCTCACGAAAAGAGCAAAGTGACAATGATTCAAGTAGTGACAAAGATTTGGATGATGAGGAAATGGGACTGTTTGTAAGGAGATATAATAGATTCATTCGAAAGAACAGAGTCAAGCATTCCGACAAAAATCTCATGAAGTTTCGAAGACAATCTACAGATTCAAAACAGGAAGAGAATAAGAAGAGTAGAGGAAGAGGATCTTGTTTTAATTATGGTAAATCTGGACATTATAAAACAGATTGTCCTATGAAGTATAAGGATCAAGGAAAGGCTCCACCAAAAGGGTACAACAAACAAAGAAGAGCTTACATTGCATGGGAAAGTGACAGTGATTCATCAAGCACATAAAGTTCAAGTGATAGTGATGAAACCGCAAATCTGTGCCTTATGGCTCACACCAGAAATTTGTCCTACCACAAGAAGAAAATCAATGATAAAAAGGTAAAACAAGCCTACTATAATAAATTCTCTTCTATGACTTTTTCTGAACTGAAAATAGCTTTTGAAAAGCTGCATACCGAAGCTTTAGATGCTTTTAAAAGATTATCTTCCGATAAACAAATTTTTTCATTTCTGGAAGGTAAAGTATACAAAGCTGAAAATGATTTAGAATCGTTAAAAGCTAGTATTGCAGAAAATTCAAAAGATATTGACATTGATGGATGTAGTAAAGTTAGGTATTGTGACGCTTATCATATTTGGCAAAAAGAGGTAAACACTCTCAAGGTCAAATTGGAAAAAGCTTTTCAACCTAAGATTACTTATGCTGTTGACTCTAGGTTGTTTAAGAAGTCATTAAATCCACCATATGCAAAATACTCTTTTATTCCAAAGGATTTAATGAACAAGAATAAACAAACGCATCATTAAGGTTTATGTCATTATTGTTGTCATGCTGGCCATACCATTGAGAAATGCAAGTTTAGGAGATTTCTTGTTCCTAAAGGTATTTATCAATGGAAGCCAAAAGGCAACCATGTTAGCACTTACCCACTTGGACCCAATGAAAATTGGGTACCAACTTTTCTCTTTTGATATTGCATGATGAGTGCCTTGCTTCCGTAGATAGGAGATGGTTTCTTGACAGCGGTTGCTCAAGGCACATGACCGGTGACATATCGCTTTTCATAGACTTCAAAGCAAAGAAGAAGGGATATGTTACTTATGGAGACAATAACAAAGGAGCTATACTTGACAAAGGTAGTGTAGGTAATCCCTCTACCACTACTATTTCTGATGTCCATTTAGTAGAGGGGCTTAAACACAATTTGTTAAGCATAAGTCAATTGTGTGACAAGGGCTATAAAGTCTCTTTCACAAAAACTTGCTGCATAATTGAACATGCTGAACAGAACGTTGTGTTTAACGGTATAAGAGTAAACAATATCTATATGCTTGACCTTTTTGATGTATCTTTAACAAGTACTAAATGTCTAGTTAGCTTGAATGATGATTCTTGGCTTTGGCATAGACGTTTAGCGCATGTTAATTTCGATTTGCTTAATAAGGTTGTATCTAAGGATCTAGTAGTCGGTCTTCCAAAAATAAAATTTTCAAAAGACCACCTATGTGACGCGTGCCAAATTGGAAAACAAACAAGGGTCTCTTTCAAATCTAAAAATGTAATTTCAACTTCACGACCCCTTGAGCTTCTCCATATGGATCTCTTTGGACCTTCCAGGACAAAGAGCTTAGGTGGAAATTATTATGGTTTTGTAATCGTTGACGACTATTCTAGATTTACTTGGACTATATTCCTTCATAGCAAAGATGAAACCCTTTTTTGCTTTTAAGAATTTTGCAAATTTGTCCCAAAACAAAATGAATTCCAAAATAGTTACAGTTCGTAGCGATCATGGTGGTGAATTTCAAAACTATCACTTTGATAAGTACTGTGGCAAGTATGGTATTGAGCATAACTTTTCAGCTCCTCGAACTCCACAACAAAATGGCGTTGTGGAGCGTAAAAATCGTGTTTTAGAGGAGTTGGCAAGAACAATGCTAAATGAGGGTGGATTACCAAAATATTTTTGGGCTGATGCAGTTAGCACAGCTTGTTATGTTTTAAACAGGATCTTAATCTGTCCTATTTTAAATAAAACCCCTTATGAGCTTTTAAAAGGAAGAAAGCCAAACTTGTCACATCTTCACGTATTCGGTTGTAAGTGTTTTGTTTTGAATAATGGTAAGGAAAATATTGGGAAGTTTGATGCAAAAGCGGATGAAGGTATCTTTCTTGGATACTCACATTCAAGTAAAGCATATAGAGTATATAATAAGCGTTTACTTACTGTTGAAGAATTTGTCCATGTTTCTTTTGATGAGTCTTATCCGAAAAGTGTCGGAAAAGGTATTTCTTTTGATGACGCAAGTGTATCTACAGAAGACATACTCAAGGAATCTGTTATGGAAACTGATCAGTCCAGAACAGTTGCCCATGAGAAGGAGGAAGATACTAGTCATGAAGAAGATGAGGAAGAAAGGACAGCTGAAGTGAACGACCTTCCACCAGCTTGGAAATCTTCAAAAGACCATCCTATTGACAACATCTTGGGAGATATTTCAAAGGGAGTAATGACTCATTCTAAGATAAGTAATTTTTGTTTTCACTTCGCTTTTGTTTCACAAGTACAACCTAAAAATGCCAAGGAGGCCTTGATTGATGAATTTTGGCTAATGGCCATTCAAGAAGAGCTTAATCAATTTAAAAGAAATGACGTTTGGGAACTTGTCCCTCGTCCGCGAGATCATCATATCATAGGTACTAAATGGGTTTTTAGAAATAAGCTTGATGAAAACGGAGTGATAACTAGGAACAAGGCACGTTTAGTAGCACAAGGGTATAACCAAGAGGAGGGCATAGACTATGAGGAAACTTATGCTCCAGTTACTCGCCTTGAAGCTATACGTCTCTTGCTTGCCTATGCGTGTTCTAATAATTTTAAGCTTTACCAAATGGACGTAAAGAGTGTGTTTCTAAATGGTGTCATAAATGAAGAGGTATATGTCTCACAACCTCCTGGTTTTGAGAATGCTGAAAATCCAGATTATGTTTACAAATTAAAACGAGCTTTGTATGGTCTTAAACAAGCCCCTCGGGTTTGGTATGAAAGGCTTAGCAAATTTCTAATTGATCATGGGTATTCAAGAGGTAAAGTGGATAATACTCTCTTTATTAAACACAAGGGAAAGCACACTCTTTTAGTTCAAGTTTATGTAGACGATATAATTTTTGGTTCAACTAACATACACTTGGTCGAAGAATTTTCTAAGGTTATGCAGGGTGAATTTGAGATGAGTCTTATGGGGGAGCTGAATTACTTCCTAGGTCTTCAGATAAAGCAACTTGATGAGGGTACAGCAGTATGTCAAACAAAATACTGCAGAGAACTACTCAAGCGCTTTGGAATGAATGACTCAAAATCAATTGACACCCCTATGCCTACCAACGGAAATCTAGATAAAGATGAGCATGGTAAGAGTGTAGATGTCAAAAAGTTCAGAGGTATGATTGGATCTCTTCTGTATCTTTCTGCTTCTAGACCTGACATCATGTTTAGTGTTTGTATGTGTGCACGATATCAATCAAATCCTAAGGAATCACACCTAAAAGCTGTTAAGCGCATATTTAGATATCTTCATGGAACATCTAAATATGGGCTTTGGTATTCCAAAGGAAGTGATTGTAGCTTAGTAGGTTACTCCAATTCTGATTTTGCTGGCTGCAAATCAGATAGGAAAAGCACGAGTGGTACATGTCACATGTTTTCAAACTCTCTGGTAAGTTGGCATAGCAAAAAGCAGGTATCTGTGGCTTTGTCAACTGCAGAGGCTGAGTATGTTGCAGCCGGTAGTTGTTGCGCTCAGATTTTGTGGCTAAAGCAACAACTACAAGACTTTAACATCCAACTCAAACGTATTCCAATAAAATGTGACAACACTAGTGCCATAAACCTTACTAAAAACCCTGTTTTACACTCATGCACTAAACACATAGAGATTAGACGTCACATTCTTCGCGATCATGTTGAAAAAGAAGACATTGTATTTGAGCATGTTGATTCCAAAAATCAGCTTGCTGACATTTTCACTAAACCTTTGGCAACGGAACCGTTCTTCAACACTCGTCGTGAATTAGGGATCTTAGATCTATCTCCATTGTTGTCTTAAGCATGTTTGTTCTTATTTATATTATGCCTCACCTTGGTTGATGAGTTTTGTTTTAGATTTCATTTATACCTCACAAGGTTACATCAACAGAGGTAATATCACTCCTTTCTATATCTCTTTTAGAACTATGTGATTGTGTATGTAAGAACAAAATTCCTTATTTTTGTTTATGTGAATTTCTGTACATATATTGTTTGAACATTAATATCTGATTTGTGAATTATACTTGGGCATCATTATCATGACATACTTCATAATGCATAACGATACTGCATAAAAATTAATTAAAATTTGGTTTGACATCAGTATGTATCGATTCAAAGATGCATGTATGGATTCATGTCTTCTGCATTTCACATTTGTCAAAATTGGTTCAGTATGTATCGATCCATCCGTCATTTGTATCGATACATAGACCCTTTAAAAACAAAAATGCGTGACATGGATCGATCCATGCCTATATGCATCGACACATACTGATTGTTTTTGGATTAAATGCATTTTATTTCACTCATGGATCGACACATCAGCAACTCTTATCACATCCTTTCACAAACTTGGTATCAGCAGTTCCCATTCTTCCCAAAACCTACGGCTAACCCTAATTTCCTTCATCATCAGTCTCTCCAAAACCATAAATTCATCCTACTTTTCTTCAACCTTTCATCACCATGCCTCCAAGAACCATTCCAGTTAGAGCAAAGGGTAAAGGAAAAGGAAAGGAACCGGTTGGCACCTCTCAGCAGTTACCAAAAATTCCTCCAAATGCCTTGGATTTGCTTCATACTGCAATTGCTACTGAGTTTGAGAATTCTTTTAAGACAAGGTTAGTTATGAAACCCCATGTCTTCGATAAACATGATGCTTTTCGTCTGCATCTCAATGATGAGCTTGAACTGCTTAATGCATAAAAACTCGGTTCTTTTTTTACTACAAAGGATGATTACCATGAGGATTTTATCCGTGCATTTTATACTGGCATATAATCTGGTAAAGGATATATGTTTAAGTGTTCTATCGGTGTCAGAACCTATACTTTTAAAGCTGCTGATTGGGAAACAGTGTTTCAAATTCCGCTTCCGTCGCTTAATTTCAAGACCTGGCATGACCTGCATTTTGATACTGAACTTAACCTGAAGGAGTTTACTCCATCTATCTTGAAACTGGACAGACCGCTGGGTGAGGATGAACATGTTACTTCTGGTATGATAAAGAAAATTCCTCGTATACTCCATTGGATTATCTCGCACATTCTGCGTCCAGCAAACAGTAGACATTCTAGGTTAGACAGGGCAAGCATTCATCTCCTGTATATTCTTCAAAATAAGTTTCCATTGAATTGGGCAAATTACTTTGTGAAGCGCCTCTTTTTCGTGCGTAACAGTGCCAAGAATGTTGCTCTTGGTTATGCGTCTCAAATCATGAAGATTCTTAAGTTCTGGAATGTTGCAATCCCTCCTGTTCCTCTCATTTCACCATCTGCTACTCAAGAGTTTGACTCTTCCACTTTATCTCATATGGGATATCGGTGGGACAAGGATCGTCAATGTTTCTATTTCTTTGAAAGGAAATCCAAAACAAGGATCTATAACTTTGATGTGCCTTCTGAACGGATTCATGTAGTTGAAGACCAACCTGATGAAGAAATGCATGATTTGAATGAAGCAGATGAGCCTGCAGCTGATAACAATGCTGGTTGGGATGATTGGGTGCGACAAAGGTGGTCTCCAACCAACTATGTACCTGAACCTACGGTTCCTCCGTTCTCCGGCGGTGCTTCATCTTCAACATCTACTGCGCACCTCACTCAAATGCTTCAACAAATGGAGATTGCCAACCAAGAACGTCATGAAGAGGCACGGTCTTGGCATGTACAACAAAATGAGTGGCATAAGGAGCATCGTGAGTGGCATGATGACCATACACGGATGTACCATAACCAACACTCTTGGCACCTAGACTTGGTTAAGTGGCACCAAGTCTTCTACAATGAAATGTCTGGCTTTATGGACGACTGTCGTGCCAATCCTGGTATTATGGACAGATTTAGAAGTGTCGAAGTTCAGGACCGGTTTAGGCACTACACCTTCATGGGCCAGAATCCAGATGCAATGCCTCCTCCTCCACCTCCGCCAAGCTTCAGAGATCCTGATATAGATGACGAGGAGTCCCGTGGTGGCTATAACCCACATTAAACCATCATCATTTCATTTCACTGCATTTCATTGTATATTGCTTGAGTTTTTTTCGGATTAGTTGCACAATATATGTCTTGGCTTATGTAATTATTAAACACTTTCTACTAGTTAAATGCTTATTTCCTATTGATTACTTCTAGTGTTATTGCCTTTATTTGTCATTCTTTGTGAGTGATTCTTTACTTTTTAAGCTTCCTTCTTTATGATTGTTAGCTTCTTTATCATTTTTGCTATGTCCGGCTACAACATGTTGCTTTGATAAAACTGTTTTTTTCTTTTTGATGTTGACAAAGGGGGAGAAATGCAGATGTTGACAGATATGCACAAACTCAGGGGGAGTATCACACATCTTGCAAAAAAATTTGCCATCATCAAAAAGGGGGAGTTTGTGAGCAAATTCTTTACTTTGAATAAGTTTTGAATGATAGTAAATTGTGTAATCATTGTCCAATTGTTGGTTGTGCATTATTTCGCATGTTTCAATTGTGTTTTTAGCCTATACTATTGTTTCGTGTCTATACATAAAGATCCACATTAATACATTCTTCAAAGAACTCATAAAAACTGTTTTGTGTTAGCATGTATCAATACATGTTCTTTTGCATCGATACATACACCTGTTTTAAATCACAAAACGTTTTTGCTTCAGTATGTATCGATCCATACGAGCCTTGCATCCATACATAAACTTGTCTTAAATCACAAAACATTTTTGCTTCAGTATGTATCGATCCATACGAGCCTTGTATCGATACATGTTAGTTAAAATGTTCTATGGATCGATACATACGAGCTTTGTATCGATACATGCTTGTATTAATTCTCAAAAATTAATCAATGCTACAGTATGTATCGATGCATAACCTTTTGTATCAATACATAATTCTGCTGTGCCTACTAACAGCTTCTGTCTTTCATATAAGAAGCAATTTTTTACAGTTTAGACAGCAACGAATTCAGAAGAGAAAAACAGTTGAACACAAGATCAAAGGAGTGTGTAGCAGCAATTGTTTGAGCAGTTAGAAACCTGAAAGAGACTTCATCTTCTTCATCTTCACAATCACTTTTCTTCAAGAACATCAATACATAATCATTCTTGTTCTTTGGATTAAAGGATCAACGAGATAACGTTCAGTGGAACGATCAAGGATCTAGCTGAGGTGTTCACTGGAACGATCGAGGATCTAGCTGAGTTGAAGGTTGAAGGGGGTTTCGAGGAAAAACCAGTCGGTTTGTCCTTCAAGAACTGGAGTATTCTTGCAGGTTTGTTAGTCACGTTTGTAGAACAGATTCAGTCGTAGCGTAGGGTTTGGAAATCGGGTGATTTCGCAAACAGGTCGTGGAACCGGTGAATTGTTTGCAATTTCTTGCAGGAAATTCTTGATCGAGCTCAGATCAAGTGGAGGTTTTATACAAGAAGAAGTTCTTGGGATTTAGAATTCTGTCTGTGTATTGTAACCTTGTATCAACGAATTCGGCATTATTGATAATTACAGTTCTCAATTTCATTTGAATTTGAGAGGAAGACGTACCCACACGCGAGGATGACGTGGGGAACTTCCTTACCAAATCTCTGCGTATCGTATTATTTCCTTATCTCTCTTTACATTTTCAACAGTTTTGTAATTTCAGTTAGTGTGTTGTGGCTGTATTTTTCGTGACACAATAGTGGCAAGAAAACTTCTTTAACTAAAGTCCACCATTGTTCATCATTGATCACATACACACCAATTGTTTGACAAAACTGTCAGCTGAAATGTGAAAACGGATCAAGGATAGACTCAAAGGGGAGAATATCCGTCATCTTTTATGATGAACATATCAAGGATAGGCAATCGGGGAAATGTGAAAACGGATCCGCTGGGGAGAATAAAGGAAGTAGATTACTTTTATCGGGTATTGGGAAAAAGTAAAGTACTCACAAATCGAGAAGAATATTACCATTTAATGGGTAAGAAACTCTCGGGGGATGAAGGTATCTATCTAGGAAAGTTCTAGAAAGAAAAAGTCAATCAAAGACTCAACCCAATGAGGATATAACTTCGGGGAGTGGTTCCATCAAGATAATCAACTGGGGAGGAAGCTGAGATAATGATCATCCACGAGGAAATATTTCAGTGGGGAATGAGAAAGGTAAAATTCTTTCTGCTTAAGGGGGTTGACACTCTACAATTGAAAGAGGACAGACACACAAAATCTGCGTAGGGGAGAGGATACCACCATTACAAAGGATCAGAAAAAGAATGAATCACCAAAATGAAATAATAATGCAATAATGAAATCTATGGATGTATATGTATATGTATATACGATGATTATGCTGACAAAACAATCACAAGGATATAAATGCCAATGATCTGAATCATCGTTACAACACTCGGCCGGTCTCGACAGGATGGCGGCATCAATTGGAGAAAGATATGTCAAGGATGAACATGAATCATCTGTCTCGAAGGCTCGGTCCTGTATGGGGACAGAGGACAAATTTGCATAGGACCTGCACCATCAACTCTGTGGGGAATTTTAGGTTAACACCATATCAAATGAGAGATAACCTTGTAGAGGACCATAAATATTTCTCAAGAATTAGTGCTAATAGGGATCAGACACAAACTTTGATGACGACTCGAGTGGGGAAAATTGAGTTTCCATTCGAAAAAAATGATCGAACCAACTGCTTGGGGAAGACCAACAATGCTTCACATTTTGGGACTTACCTGTTCTCAGACTGTTGTTGACGTTCCTTTAATGGAATCGATTGCTCTTAAAAAGTAATTGCTTTTATTATTTTAAGAAAAACATGATTTTGATTTTTAAATTCAATTTCAAAATGATCATCATAAAATTTAATTCTATTTAGCTGAATAAATAAGAGTAGAAACAATTGGATAAAAAGTTCAACTTTATTTAATAGAATGGTAGTCTGTAAATGACAAGATTCCATAGATCCTTACAAAAGTAGAAAAATGGTAATTTACATGGAAGAGGGCTACATTGAATATAATGATCACTACTCCTTCTACCAACTTTGATACTGTAAGACCCTAATTTTGACCCTAAGATCCCTCATGGCATCATATCATTGCTCATTGCATTTTGCCTCAAGGATCATATCATCTTGGCTCCTTACCCTAGGTTGGGACTTGTGTGAGTTGGTTTGAGACCACCAGGCATGCTTAAATTGTATATTATTGCTTTTCTTATTTTGTTTACCAACCAAAAGCACAAAAATATGTCACTAACTTTCTTTTGTTTTGAAGCTTAAGCAGTCATGTGATCCAAGGTTCCTATGAGGCCCCTATGCTCATTGAAATGGCCAGATGAAGGTGAAAGCAAGCATGACAATGGTTCCCAAATATCTCAATCATAATATATGCCTCCCAAGTGTCTTAATTTTTCAATTTGATCAAGATAAACCAAAGGGCTTGAGGACTGTTTCCCAAGGAAACCCTAATTCAATTGTGCATTGACTATGCCTTGCTCATGAAGCAACCTCAACCTATGATCAAATACAATCAATGGAGGTTCTTTCATTCATCATTTTATGCATATATAAGCCTATGTGAGTGTCCTAAATCATTCATTCATCAAGATTTGGAGTTTGGACTTGAGAAGTTGATCAGTCAATTCATCTGACTATTTTGAAATCCACTGAGACATAACGTTTGATGTGTTTGTCAAATGATCACACTAAAATTTACGTATTTTTAACTTCGATTTCATATGCATTCTAGTTGTTTTATTGTCATTTTGTGGTGTTATTACTGTGTTTTTCTTTGTTTACAGGTTTTTACTTTAATAGGAGCCACGATCTAGAAAAGGAGTGAAAAATGGATAAAAACCCTAAAATTCAGCATTTTGTGCTTATGGCCTACCCCATGGCGGGCGCCACAGACCAAGCCATGACGTGTCCAAGTCCAACTTCCTCAACTCCCACGTTTCCCCACTTCATCCACTAAGGCGCCCCACTTTGTGCTTGTGGCGGGCGCCACAAGAAGGAAACGGTTTCCTCTATTTTCAAGTTGAAGGGCATCCAAGTCAATTCCACGATTTTTATTTTCTGATAAATAGAAACGCGAATTCAGTTTTACAATGATCCAAACTTAGAGCAGACGCAAACTCAGAAGCAACTTTGTTTCACTTAGGCATATATTCAGTATTCTATAGTGGTAATCGCTTCGCATTGGAGTGTTACCACAATTGTGTCATCAAGTCTGTGATAGAGTCTGTAATCGAGTTTAGAGCACTTTGGAAGGAAGTTAATACTGCCGCCATTTTCTTTTCCGCATTGCAATTTACTCAGCCCTCCGATTGGAGCAGGTTTTTATTACTCGCTTTACTTTATTTATTTCCCGCACTCGCTTTTACTTTATTTATTTCCCGCACTTGCTTTACTTTATTTATTTCCCGCACTCGCTTTACTTTATTTATTTCCCGCACAGGCTTTACTTTATTTATTTCCCGCACTCGCTTTACTTTATTTATTTCCCGCACTCGCTTTAAATTATTTACTTTCCGCACTCGCACTACTTTTATTTATTTTAATGCACTTTTACTTTACCATGTCTAGCTAAATTTATAAGGCTAGAATGTAAGGATCGTAATTAAACCAGTAATTCGTACAATTGTTCGTAGAAACACTTAAAGGGCTATTTTAACTTTCAACTTAAGTTTTCCCGCACTTCAATTCTGTTGGATAAGATCGAAAGCCGTCCAACGTCTTTATAAACTTAATTGTTTTTTAACTATTTCAAAAACAGCGAAAGCGCTTTGTTTAGTTCATTAGGAGTTTTTAACATCAAGAAGAAAAGAGATTTTAAAACTATTTTCGGACGCGTTTATAAGTTTAGAGTCTGGTTCGTGAGAACCTCTTTTGGTTAAGAAATCCAGGTTATAATACTTTTCAACTTAGTCAAGATACTATATTTCTTAAAAATAGGTTTACTACTCTAACGCAATGCGCGCCTTTTTATAAGTGACAATAAGAGGGTTTGATTAGGGAGTACAACTCGGTTCTGAATACGCGAAAGCGACAGTTCCTGTTAAATTAGTTCTTTTCAAAGTAGGAAACATTGCCCATAAGTTGTTCTATTAGCAAGTACTTGGATTATCAATTGATTACGTGAATTACATTCGACCCTGTCTTTATTAATTATATTCTATTTCAATACTTTACTTTTTATTGCACACTACAAAAACACTTATTTTGATTACCTTTGATAAACACCATAACAACAGATAACGATAGCTTGACACTTGGTCTCTGTGGATACGATAATCTTTTATATTACTCTGACGCGTTCGTATACTTGCGAACACCGCATCAAGTTTTCCAACGCATCAAGTTTTTGGCGCCGTTGCCGGGGACCAATTTTGTCAAATTTCATTTTCCTGTTGTTATATCGTTTAGACTTAGGTTATTTCCCGCCGGTCAATGCGAAGAACTCGCAGTACCGGAAGTTTAAGCTTAGTAAACCCTCTGGCGGAACCTGAACTTTACGCTCGCGCACATTTATTCTTTCATAGAATTAAGAGAGCTATGGCCGAAGATCAAAACCAAAGACCTCTTAAGGACTTCGCTCAACCATCTAATGAAGAACCTAGTTCTATTATAGTAAACCCAACTATCCCAGCCAATAATTTTGAACTTAAACCATCTCTGTTACAATTAGTGCAACAAAGACAATTCGCGGGTCTCGCTACCGAGAACCCTAACCACCATTTAAAAATATAAAGACCGCCGTTCTTCGAAACCATATAACTAGATTTACCAAAAACCATGGAGAATCGTTGTTCGAAGCTTGGGAGAGATATAAAGAGTTGTTACGAGCATGCCCACATCATGGTTTAGAAAATTGGTTAATCATTCAAACCTTCTATAATGGACTTCATTATAACACAAAGATGACCATCGACGCTGCCGCAGGAGGTGCTCTGATGAACAAACCTTACCCTGAAGCTAGTGCCCTCATTGAAGACATGGCTCAAAACCATCAATCATGGGGAGTCGAACGAGCGATAGTTGAGAAAAAGGAAGCCCAAGGAGGAGTACATGAACTAAGCTCTATAGACATGATGCAAGCTAAAATGGACGCATTAGCCCTTAAGGTCGAGCATATGTGCATAAACCCGAATATTGTAGCCACAGTTTCATCGGATTGTGAGATATGTGGAACCCAAGGACACCAATCCGCCGAATGCAGTCTATTGAACGAAACCCACTCTGAGCAAGTGAACTACACCCAAGGGAACCCATACTCGAATACCTATAACCCTGGATGGAGGAATCACCCTAACTTCTCCTATAAAAACAATAACCCTATTCAAAATAATGCACCTCCGAGACCTAGTTATCAAGCCCCTAGATCAAATCAACCTATGCAACCTGTACCACCAAAGCCGAGCCTTGAGAAAATTATGGAAAATTTGATCACTGCTCAAACCCAACAAAACAAGGAGTTCATGAATCAAAACATTCATGTTAACGAATTGATTACTCAGTTAGGAACCAAGGTTGACCAAATAGTTACTCATACCAAGATGCTTGAAACCCAGATCTCTCAGGTAGCTTTAAACAAAGCCCCTCAGACTACACCTGGAGGACAATTCCCTGGACAACCTCAACAAAATCCGAGAGGACAAGCCAATGCCATTACCCTACGAAGTGGGAACGCTTATGATGAGCCACCAAACCCAAGATTGAGTGAACCCGAAACTTCTAAGGAATGTACTAAACCCCCAGACGAAGTAAAGGAACCAGAGGAATCTGAAAACCAGGAAGGTCGAGATAAAGGAGAAGAACCTAAAGATAAAATTTACGTACCGCCCCCGCTATATAAACCACCTATACCATATCCCCAAAGACTCAAACAAACCCAGATCAATAAACAGTACCAAAAATTTATATAAGTTATAGAAAAACTTCATGTAGAAATCCCTTTCGCAAAAGCCATCACCCAAATACCTTCTTATGCAAAGTTTCTGAAAGACATCCTTACCAACAAACGTAGACTTGACGATCCGAAGCCTTTGGAATGTAATGCTATTTCCGAGGACAAATTATCAAAGAAAGATAAAGATCCTGGAAATTTATCCATTCCTTTCCTTTTAGGTAATCATGTCATCGAAAAAGATTTTCTAGACTTAGGAGCTAGTGTGAGCTTAATGCCTCTAGCAGTTTGTGAGAGGTTAAACTTAGGAGAATTACAACCCACTAAGATGTCACTTCAGTTAGCCGATAGATCTGTCAAATATTCGATAGGCATTTTGTTAGATGTTCCTGTTAGGATAGGTCAACTATTCATCCCTACTGATTTTGTCGTCATGGACATCAAAGAAGATAATGATATACCAATTCTTCTAGGTAGACCATTCTTATCGACTGCAAGAGCCATAATAGGTGTCAAGAAAGGAAAGTTGACATTTGAGGTAGGTGACGAGAAAATAGAATTTATACTTCCGAAATTTCTTATGGAACCTGTGATGGGAGACTCGTGTTATGCCTTAGATATCATTGATGAATGTATTAGAGAATTAGAACAAAAAGAAATTATAAAAACAATCAAGTTACCATCAACCCCCATAAAGGAAGATGATGACTTTAAAGAACCTTACATCGATGATAACCTTTACGAATGTTTGTCCCTTACCCCAGATCCTATGCCATGCCCTAAGAAACCAACCTTAGAACTTAAGGAACTGCCTAAGAACCTGAGATATGAGTTCCTCGATGAAAAGATGAACCGCCCAGTTATAGTCAGTGTTACCTTGAGCCAAGAGGAGACGAACCAACTTTTAGACGTTTTACGAAGACACCCCTCAGCCTTAGGATATAATATCTCTGACCTGAAAGGTATAAGCCCATCCGTATGCATGCATCGGATTTCGCTCGAAGAAGATTCAAAACCCTCTAGGGAGCATCAGAGAAGAATAAACCCTATAATGAGGGATGTTGTTAAGAAGGAAGTTCTTAAGTTACTTGAGGCAGGTATAATCTATCAGATCTCGGATAGTAAGTGGGTGAGCCCTATGCATGTAGTACCTAAAAAGGGAGGCATCACAGTCTTGCAAAACGATAAAGGCGAACATGTAGCAAAACATTTAGAAGGAGGATGGCGGATGTGTATAGATTATAGAAAATTAAATAAAGCAACTAGGAAGGACCATTTCCCTTTACCATTCATAGACCAGATGTTGGAGCGTTTAGCCAGACACTCTTACTTCTGCTATCTAGATGGATACTCTGGATTCTTCCAAATACCTATTCACCCCGAAGATCAAGAAAAAACTACCTTTACATGCCTCTATGGAACCTTTGCCTACAGACGAATGCCTTTCGGCCTCTGTAACGCCCCAGCTACTTTCCAACGCTGCATGATGTCAATCTTTGCAGATTACCTAGATGGTATCATGGAAGTGTTTATGGACGATTTCTCGGTTTTCGGATTCAATTTTCACAATTGTCTTGCTAACCTTGAGAAAATCCTGGAGAGATGCGTGGAGGTGAACCTCGTGCTAAATTGGGAAAAATGTCATTTCATGGTGACCGAAGGAATAGTTTTAGGACATATAGTTTCCGAAAAAGGTATAGAGGTAGATAAAGCTAAAATAGAAGTTATAGAAAACCTAAAACCACCAAAAACCATCAGTGAAGTCCGAAGCTTTCTTGGACACGCTGGATTCTACCGGCGTTTTATTAAGGACTTCTCCAAAATAACTAAACCGTTAACCGGACTTTTAATGAAAGATGCTGAATTCATTTTCGACGAAAAATGTAATGACGCATTTAATCTTTTAAAGCAAGCATTAATCTCTGCACCCATTATGAAACCGCCCGATTGGTCGGAACCTTTTGAGATAATGTGCGATGCTAGTGATTATGCAGTTGGAGCCGTTCTAGGACAAAGGAAAGATAAAAAATTACATGCCATTTATTATGCCAGTAGAACCCTAGACGCTGCCCAACTTAATTACGCAACAACCGAAAAATAATTACTCGTTGTAGTTTTCGCTATAGACAAATTTAGATCTTATCTAGTAGGAGCAAAAATTATTGTTTACACCGATCATGCTGCCATTCGTTACCTATTAAGTAAAAAAGATGCCAAGCCCAGGTTACTCCGATGGATTCTATTACTACAAGAGTTTGATTTAGATATAAGAGATAAAAAAGGCACTGAAAATGTAGTGGTTGATCACCTTTCTAGGCTAGAACATCTAAAACCTGAACCAGTACCCATAAACGATGATTTCGCCTATGATAGACTGATAGCTAAAGTAGAAACCATTGAAGACAATAACCTAGATTTGTTTGAGCATTCCCAAAATTCCTTAGCAATAAATAACGTACCCTGGTATGCAGATTTCGTTAATTACCTAGCTGCTAATATAGTACCCCCTGATCTTGACTACCACCGCAAGAAGAAATTCTTCCACGATGTGAGAAACTTCTATTGGGACGAACCGCTCCTTTTCAAAAGGGGTAAAGATGGCATTTTTCGCCGTTGCGTTCCAGAAGAAGAGGTAAATAATATTATCGAGCATTGTCATTCTGCACCTTATGGTGGACATGCAAGCACCTCTAAGACATACGCCAAGATTCTTCAAGCTGGCCTATTTTGGCCCACCATGTGGCGTGATGTCTATGCTTTCATTGTCAAGTGTCATAGATGCCAGCGCACTGGAAACATTTCAAGACGTGATGAAATGCCTCTAAGAAACATTCAGGAAGTAGAACTCTTTGACATTTGGGGTATAGATTTCATGGGACCTTTTCCACCATCCTTAGGAAATAGGTATATCTTAGTGGTTGTAGACTATGTGTCTAAGTGGATTGAAGTTATAGATGCACCCACAAACGACACTAGGGTAGTAATCAAACTATTTAAAAACTATATATTCCCTAGATTTGGAACACCATGTTTAGTCATAAGCGATGGAGGATCACACTTTATATCGAGAATATTTGATAAACTTTTAAGAAAATATGGAGTTAGGCATAGAGTAGCAACACCGTACCACCCACAGACTAGTGGCCAAGTAGAAGTATCTAATAGGGAGATAAAACAAATCCTAGAGAAAACTGTTTCTATTTCTAGGAGAGACTAGTCTCAGAAGCTTCAAGAAGCGTTATGGGCCTATAGAACTGCTTTCAAAACCCCTATAGGAACTACCCCTTACCAACTAGTTTATGGAAAATCATGTCACTTACCATTCGAATTAGAGCATAAAGCCTATTGGGCCATTAAAAATTTGAATTTAGACTACCTGGCCGCTGGAGAAAAGCATACCCTAGACATTCATAAATTAGAAGAACTTAGGCAATCTGCCTACGAGAATGCAAAAATATATAAAGAGAGGACAAAAGCTTATCATGACAAAAGAATAGTAAAGAAAAACTTCAATGTAGGCGATTATGTTCTCCTTTTCAACACTAGGTTACGACTCTTCCCTGGAAAGCTACGTTCAAGATGGACTGGTCCTTTCGAAGTATCCAAGATTCTGAGATCAGGAGCCGTAGAAATCAAGAACGATACTTGTAGTCCATTCATTGTAAATGGACAAAGACTGAAGCTCTACGAAGGAGGAGACATTCCAACATACTACTCGAGCCACACCCTGATTGATCCACCGATTCATACTACTACGGGTGTATAAATTCTAACCGTCAAGCTAATGACGTTAAACAAGCGCTGCGTGGGAGGCAACCCATGGTTTTTCTTTTCATTTTACTTTTCTCGCATTTATTTACATTTATTTTTATTTTTATTTTATTTTATCTTATTTTGCATTGAGACTAAAGTTGGAATGGTTTGTATTTTCAGGATCACTTTCCTAACTGTTACAGGATGCAGGGTTTTGATGACATGCATGTTACCTATAGAGACAATGCTCAGAGGGAGTGCTACATTGCTTTATACCAGCACCCTATGGCACCCACACGTTACCCCGATCAGCATTATATGGAGGCACTGGGTATCGAGCCTAGTATCCGATTCCTTAGCCACCAGCTCCACTGGGACGAATTTGCTTATGACTTGAGTAACACATATAGGAACCTGACTTTGGAGTTCCTGAGTTCATTCGACTACGACCCATATTCTGGACAAGATGGGTATGCTGCTTTCAGGCTCTTTGGAGTTGAGTACTCCTTCAGCCAGAAAGAGTTCGGCGACTGATTAGGTTTCCAGACTACTCCTGATGCTATCCCGGAGACACCTTTGGGATATTTCCTGGGTAAGGAAGTGGAGAAGTTTTGGAGTGATATATCAGGTGGCGGAAGCCAGGATCCATCTACACAGTTATCTTATGTCATACATAACCCAACCTTCAGATATTTTCAGATGATATTAGCACATTCCTTCTTGGGAAGACAGGATGCAGAGACACTATTGAGTGAAGAGGAGATCTTCCTATTATTTTGCGCATCCCAGTCTCGCCCAGTAGCATGTGGGAACTTTTTATTGAATAATCTCAGCGGTATCTCTAGATCCGCCGAAGGAGTCATCCATGTTGGTGGAATCATCACACAGATTGCAGTCGCTTTGGGTCTGTCTCGCAAGCTGTTACATCTTCAGACCTACTGTGGATATACTACCATGGACATCTATTTCTGTTTGACCAGAGGATTGATGAGGAGAGCCTCTTTCCACCCATGCCAGTTCCGACTGCTAGTCGACAGCGAGGCCATCCATTACTTCACATTGCCAGACCCTATGATGACCGGTGTGCATGATCCAGCGAATTGGAGTTATGCTCTAGAGGGCCAGGGAGAGACCGTTGAGGAGCCGAGATCGCCCCCAGTTGCTGAATACACACCTGCACCACCATATCCTAGAATCATTGTTCTCTCTAATAATCATTCATTGCAGACACCCGACATACGCACCCAGATTGCTGAGTGTCGTAGAGAGATTGCAGAGCTTAGACAGGAAGTGGCGGACCTAACTTTACAGATAGGAGTGTCTGATCTCACCCATGCTACTGAAGCCGATTGTCTATATCAGGAGATCGCAGAGCTCAGGCATGAGATAGCCTTGCTCCGTGGATCCACCCAGGCAGACGACACCCCTAATACCTGATCTCACCATTTCATTCTATTTCTCTTTTATATATTTATCGTATTTGCATTATCTATTTTATATTATCACATTAAGAATATTATATAAACCACTACTATACATTAGTATTTCTATTTTTATCCATATATGTCTTATATTTATTTTATTTGCATTTTAATTTTTCAGTTATTTGTTTATTTATTTTTAATATCTGTTTTTGTTTTTGTTTCAGTTTCACTTTTTATTTTTCGTTTTTACATTTATAAAATTATGCAAGTCAAAGAAACCAGGAGAATCACAAGACAAATGCTATCCAGACCCCTCAAAGCCAAAAGACAAGTGAAGCCCAAACCAAAGGACCAAAATCTGGCCCAGCCAGATTTTGCCTTGTGGCGCCCGCCATAAGACCTTTGGCGCCCGCCATAGGACCTGTGGCGCCCGCCACAACGTCTGTAAATGGTCGGGGCAGACCACTTTTCTTCACCATTTTTGCAACTTACAACCTCCAAAAAAACCCATTTTTTCACCTTGGAAAAAAGCTCTTGAACCCACAAAAAGCTCATACTTTCCTAACCATCATACCACACAAATCATTAATCCACTTTCCATTTTCGATTTCATCCGTCGGATTTTGTAAAAATCCAACCTTTTCACCAACCACTTCATCTTCTTCATCCACATTTCAAGAGCATTCAAATGGAGTTCAACAGAGGGAAACCAGAGGAGAGACAAAGAAAAATCATTGAACGGTTGCAAAATCGGGAAATTCTCCCGACAAGGTATGTTGACGAAAATTGTCTTTATACTTTAGGTATCTACCATAGCGTTTTTCATTTATTAGACATCTTAGGTTTGCATAATTTCTTTATCAACAAAGAACCCACCTATGAGCGGTTGACAATCGAATTTTTAAGTTCCTTAATTTATATTGTCAACCCTAACACTGCTAGCACAGTTGGTACTGTCAAATTTAGAATGTTTGCTGTTGAATACCAATTCAGTACTGATGAACTAGCCAGTCTGTTAGGGATCCCTCATGGGGTAGGTGCTATTTGTGAGGCCCCTTTGGATTCCGAATGGTCTGTTGAGGTATTTTTCTTCTGGGAGCATTTAACAAACACTTCCATTAACTCTTTTGAAGGAGTTCTTGCCTCAACTATCCATAACCCGGCCATCAGAGTTTTTAGATACCTGTTGGCATGCACTATTTTTGGCTGGGAGAATCCAAATAAGGTTAACGCTAGAGAGCTTCTATATTTGCAAGGAAGCCTCACAAAAAGGAAAATTAATTCGGTTCCGTTTATGCTCGCCCATATGATTTTAACTCTGAATAAGGCGGGACCGATTTCTTTTGGTGGATTGATTATGTCTATTGCTCGGGCACTCAACCTGAACAATGAGATGGCTACCCTAGACCCCTTAGCTCCTCGCACAATTAACTTAAAATTTCTGAGAGACATGAAATTGTGTCGCTCAAGGAGAGAAGGAGGTTATACACTTATGATTCATGGTGTAGCCATCCCATCTGTTATTCTACCTTGCACTAGACGTACAGATATACGTGATGAGAAGAATTGGACCTACGATTTAGATGCTCCACCTGTTTTGGGTCCTCTTCCTCCTAACATTCCTGATGAGGCGGGACCAGACACTGATGATGAATATGACCGGAGAGAGAGATCTCCCGTACCCCATGTGTCCCCCCATCATCCTTCACCACCACACACCGTACCATCTTCTTCTTCTGCAGGTACCACTCCTGGCTTCTATATTACAGAGAAGATGTGGCGAGACCACATGGCTAGAGAGCAGAGGCGTGACGACCTACTCTCTACCATCCAGCAATAAATGACGGATAATATGAACTTCATGCAACAATCACAGCGGAGGACAGACAGGTCCTACGACACTGTCCTACAGTCCCTACAAGTGATCACCGATACGCAAGCCCGTCAACAACAATACCACCAGAGACACATGGCACTAATTGAAGCCACCTAAGGTTCCATTATTGGTAACCTTCGAGAGGTGAGGACCGCTCAGGATGCCCTGCAGGCGAGGATGGATCAGAGAGATCGTCGTCGTACCCGATCCCGTCGTCCACCTCAGGATGGCGAGGGCACCAGTGGTCAGCATTAGGTTGCCAGGTAACTCTTCCTTATCTTATTTCGAAACATTGGGGACAATGTTCGATTTAAGTGTGGGAGGAGACTCTATCATCTTTTCTTTATTGTTTTTCTCGCTTTCCCTTTTAGTTATTTGTTGTTTTTAGATTGTCTAATTTCCCTTTTAGTTGTTTATTTTTCTTTTTAGTATAATGCATGAGTCTGACGAGTCACCAAATATAGTAGATCCTTAGTACAATCCTACCTCCCCATACCGTTACCCCCACCAAAAAAATTTTGCAAAAGAAAATAGTGTTATTTCGTAAGTTTTCAGGTTTTAAGGACATGTTTTGAGTAAGGATGCAGTGACTTGGGAGAACTTTGCGAAACATCAGTATCTGTTTTAGCACCATAAGCTTCGTAAATATAGGAATCATTCCCGAAACCCCATATACCATGGCCTTAATCATCATTTCCGTATAAGTCCTCAGTAGTTTATCCTAGCAGTCAGCTCCGGCCTACGCATCCTCTACGTAGGGGACCGATGCAAATAAGTGAATGATCCAGAAGAAAAAAAATAAAATAAAATAAAATAAAGCAAAAAGGTAACTCCGGTATAAGTGACCCTCACAAAGTCATTTAAACCAAAGAATTGTAAAAAATTGCTACAAAAAAAAAGAAAAAGAAAAAAGAAAAAGAAAAAGAAAAGCAGTACTCACTGCTAGTTGGTTCAGAGGTATCTGGCACTGAACTCGGTAGGGCGGATTATGATCCGATCCCCCATAACTACAGTTGGGTCCAATAAAAGGGTTTACACATATTTATGTGCCAGAAATCTCAAGCTCTGATCATAATCACTAACAGGCCACTCTACTATGAAGCATGTATGGATAACAGGCTTAATGTGATTGCGCCTGAATGAAAAGGACACAAAAAGAGATGAAGAGGCAGGCCTAGGTGTTGTGGGATAATATGGGTTGGTTAATATAGGAATGAAGTTTATGTCCGTATTTGCGGATTAGTGTCATCATTATACCCTTAGCTCACTCAGTTAGTACCTATCACTGCATCCCGACTTGAACTTAGAATTTTTACCTGAAGCACTCGTTTACACAAATTTTCTTTTATGAGCTTTTCAATGTTTTGCTTGAGGACAAGCAAAGGTTTAAGTGTGGGAGAGTTTGATCGCACTAAAATTTACGTATTTTTGACTCCGATTTCACATGTATTCTAGTTGTTTTATTGTCATTTTGTTGTGTTATTATTGTGTTTTTCTTTGTTTACAGGTTTTTACTTTAATCGGAGCCCCGATCGAGAAAAGGAGTAAAAAATGGCTAAAAACCCTAAAATTCAGCATTTTGTGCTTATGCCCTACCCCATGGCGGGCGCCACAGACCAAGCCATGACGTGTCCAAGTCCAACTTCCTCAACTCCCACGTTTCCCCACTTCATCCACTAAGGCGCCCACCTTTGTGCTTGTGGCGGGCGCCATAGCCTTGTGGCGGGCGCCACAAGAAGGAAACGGTTTCCTCTATTTTCAAGTTGAAGGGCATCCAAGTCAATTCCACCATTTTTATTTGCTTATAAATAGAAACGCGAATTCAGTTTTACAATGATCCAAACTTAGAGCAGAGGCAAACTCAGAAGCAACTTTGTTTCACTTAGGCATATATTCAATATTCTATAGTGGTAATCGCTTCACATTGGAGTGTTACCACAATTGTGTCATCAAGTCTGTGATAGAGTCTGTAATCGAGTTTGGAGCACTTTGGAAGGAAGTTAATCCTGCCGCCATTTTCTTTTTCGCATTGCAATTTACTCAGCCCTCCGATTGGAGCAGGTCTTTATTACTCTCTTTACTTTATTTATTTCCCGCACTCGCTTTTACTTTATTTATTTCCCGCACTCGCTTTACATTATTTATTTTCCGCATTCGCTTTAATTTATTTATTTCCCGCACTCGCTTTACTTTATTTATTTCCCGCACTCGCTTTACTTTATTTATTTCCCGCACTCGCTTTAAATTATTTACTTTCCGCACTCGCACTACTTTTATTTATTTTAATGCACTTTTACTTTACCATTTCTAGCTAAATTTATAAGGCTAGAATGTAAGGATCGTAATTAAACCAGTAATCTGTACAATTGTTCGTAGAAACACTTAAAGGGCTATTTTAACTTTCAACTTAAGTTTTCCCGCACTTCAATTCCGTTGGGTAAGATTAAAAGCCGTCCAACGTCTTTATAAACTTAATTGTTTTTTAACTATTTCAAAAATAGCGAAAGCGCTTTGTTTAGTTCATTAGGAGTTTTTAACATCAAGAATAAGAGAGATTTTAAAACTATTTTCGGACGCGTTTTTAAGTTTAGAGTCTGGTTCGTGAGAACCTCTTTTGGTTAAGAAATCTGGATTATAATACTTTTCAACTTAGTCAAGATACTATATTTCTTAAAAATAGGTTTACTACTCTAACGCAATGCGCGCCTTTTTATAAGTGACAATAAGAGGGTTTGATTAGGGAGTACAACTCGGTTCTGAATACTCGAAAGCAATAGTTCCTGTTAAATTAGTTCTTTTCAAAGTAGGAAACATTGCCCATAAGCTGTTCTATTACCAAGTACTTGGATTATCAATTGATTACGTGAATTACATTCGACCCTGTCTTTATTAATTATATTCTATTTCAATACTTTACTTTTTATTGCACACTACAAAAACACTTATTTTGATTACCTTTGATAAACACCATAACAACAGATAACGATAGCTTGACACTTGGTCTCTGTGGATACGATAATCTTTTATATTACTCTGACGCGTTCGTATACTTGCGAACACCGCATCAAGTTTTCCAACGCATCATCAAGTGATGATGACCCCAAGATAAAAAATGTTCTTAAGAACCATATGAACAACTTTAATGTTCATCAAAAATCCATTTGAAACTTTTAAGTTCATCATTCATTTCAAAACATTATAGGTCATTTTGATTGAAACCCTAATTTTAGGTTAACTTCCTAAGGACTTAACTCCATCATATTTTATGATTTTGAGGTGAGACCAAGTGAATTGGAAATTTAAGGATGTATACTTCAATTGTTATGTTGGACAAAATTTCATAATCCTAAAATAAGTACATGTGATAATACAAAACATTATAGGTCACTTTGGACCAAAGCCATTGAAATGTGAAAAAGTCCAACTTCAAGTGCGCATAACATTCTCATAAAAACTCCAAATGATGCAAAATTTAAGTCCAAAGTGATTCTATTGAAAAGATATATAACTTTTATGTTTAAGGTTTTGTCATTTGAGGCTTGCATTATTGAAACAGAAGGGCTTGAAGTTGGTCCATTTTGGCAAAATTTTAAAATACATGTTTTGTACCTTGAACTTCATGTCTAGTTTTCAATACTTTACACACTCCAAATGAATTTTTTTTCAACATAACTTTTGTTCCTTATTTCAAGACCTTTCCAACCATTACCCACATGCTTATGTTTCAATTTTCCAATTGGCATTTTCGAAGAGGTGAAGTTTTGTGATCATTTATGCATAATGTAGCGGGGTATTCGTTACCATTAGAGAAATTGACTAAATCCAAGGTAAATCATACAAGTCGAGTCGCCACCGCACTTCTATTTTTATCCAACGTAATGATTAGAAAGCGAACAAAAACCTAAAAGTTTTATCGAATCAAAAACTAGTAAAAATGTCAGAGATCTGGGTAAGGGGGTTGGTTATGCAATGGGAAGGTATTAGGCACCCAAAGCATCCTAGGTACTCCTAGGGAGCCCTTTTCACATTTGTTGCAAAGGTTGTTGTTTTTTTTGAAAATTTATTTGTGCAAACATGATTGAAGGGATGAAAAAAAAGCATGTATGTTTATCTAATATACTACTTACTAAAAGAAGGGTCAAAAGAAAATGACTCGCACGGACGTCGCATCCACTGCATACGTATCTCATCTGAATCTGAGAATCAGAGTCTTCATAGCTCGGCTACCTATGGGTTAAAGAGGAGTGTGCTCGCTAACACATCGCGTCTTATGCCTACGTATCTCATCTGGGATGAAAATCAGAGCAAAACGTAGTTCGACTAACTACGGGTTAAGGGTGGAACGACGTTACTACGCAATCTACCGGATGCTCAACCTTTGGAGACTTACTCGCCTGTAGTAGAAGGAGATAACATGTTCTTGGGAGAAGAAAAATCAATGAGTTTGGGGTGTTTAGGGATGCTCAAGCAAAAAGGCAGTCCTAGATGAAGGAACCACGTTACCTTAATTGACATGCCACGAGAGGCTATACGAAACCTAAGAAATCGGTAACATGCGGGAAAAGTAAAGGGATCGAGAGATCTACCGTACGGATAAAGATCCGAAGTAACATCATTTAGATAAATAAGAAACCCAAAGACTCTTCCAAGCTAAACACCATCAAAGAAAGCGAGTCAGTACAGGTAATCGGAATAGACCTCCATGTGGTACCCCACAAATAAAGTGGAACACCAGGCAAGCCATCTCTGCAAGAGTCATGTGAGCCCTCACAAAAAAAACTCAACAAACAGGTTAGAGAAACAAGATAGGGTAATCAAGAGTTGCCCCCAAATCAAAATGTAACCACATGAATCATGTCATTAAAATTCACAAAAAGCTCACAAAAAGCAACCAAGGGTAGGAGGCCTAAACCTCTTGTCAAACACATGCATCAAAAGGGTATCAAATTCACCCATAATACCTCATACATCGCATTCAAATTAGAAGCATAAAGTAATCGGAATAAGGCAAACCTGACTGGAGAGATCGAATGAAATTGAATTGCCTGGTTGGGTTTGCAAAGTAATCTGAGGGTTTATATGAGAGGGAATTGGTTCTTTGCCGATGACAGAATGTTCCCCAACGTGTGATGAATGTTGTCTTCTCCATATCCTCGGGTTCCATTTTAATCTGATTATATCCGGAAAATCCATCCATCAACGAGAAGACTTTGAATTTAGCTGTATTGTCTACCAACATATCAATATGTGGTAGAGGGAAATCATCTTTCGGACTAGCTTTATTCAAGTCTCTATAGTCCACACACATCCGGACTTTTCCATCTTTCTTAGGCACGGGCACAATATTGGCCACCCATTGAGGATATATAGAAGTCACCAGGAACCCCACATCAATTTGCTTATGAACTTCCTCTTTGATCTTCATTGCCATATCAGGATGAGTTCTTTTGATCTTCTGCTTTACAAGCATGCACTCAGGCTTTAGAGGTAGGAAATGTTGCACAATATCAGTATCTAGACCAGGCATGTATTCATATGACCAGGCAAAGACGTCAACATATTCTCGTAGCAACTTAATTAACCCCTTCTTAACAGATTCTTCCAGAAGTGCCCCAATCTTTACCTCTCGCACACAATCTTCAGACCCCAAGTTGACTGTTTCCAGATTCTCAAGATGCGGCTGAATGATCTTCTCTTCATGCTCAAGTAGCCGGGTGATCTCATCAGGAATCTCTTCAACATCATCTTCCTCTGCCTCAAATACAGGGAATTCAAAATTGGGAGATGGTGTTGGGTCATTATGTTCAATGGGTTTAGAAATCAACCTGCATAATGATTTTGGATATGAAAAGATTTAGAATTCAAACAAGGCAAATCATTATGCAGATGAAAAGATTGATTTTATTCCATTTTGAGGTTTTATGTGATCACCAATTTCATGCAAAAGCGAAAAGGGAAAATAAATGGAAAAACAAACATTTAACATGAATTTATTGAATGAAAATATCATTGTATTTATGCGCCAACAATGTCATCACTCCTTCTTTTGGCATGGGAGAAGGGTTTTCAAACAAAGTGATTATTACGTTGACTTATGGACAACTGTTGGAACATCCACAGCGACCCAATTGTTGCAGACCCCACCAGGGATGATGAGGTTGCCAGAATCCTTTGTATCTTCTTTTAAAACGGCAGCAGCCTCCTCATCTAGACTAGTGTGGATGAAACCTCCACTCTTGAATAACCCTTGCTTGTTGAAAGTACCAGAAGAAAAACCTATGCCAGCCCGGGACTCATCGTCTTCTAACTCAATTATTTTTCCTAAACCAGTGGTTGCACCACGCTCAATGGCCAGCTTTGCATCTTTGTAGGAATCAAATGAAGGAGCTCTTTTCTCAACAGGTTCAACTATAGATAAAGCTTGGAAAGGAGTTCCAACTTCAACCTCAGCATCTATATAAGATAAGGAAGAGAAATTTCTAACCAGGAGAGCCCTTTCTCCCCCTAGCACCACCAGTTTCTTGTTTTTCACGAATTTCAATTTCTGGTGTAGGGTGGACGTCACGACGCCTGCCTCGTGAATCCATGGTGTGCCTAAAAGAAAACTATACGATGGGTGAATGTCCATAACCTGGAAGATAATCTGGAAATCACTTGGTCCGATCTTGATTGGGAGATCAACTTCCCCTTTCAGCTCACGGTCCTCTTGCTCTAAGTGATCCATCAGTCTTGAAATGTTGGCTCTAGTGAAGTACCGGTGAGTCAACTTGTCTTCAAAATAAATGAAGGACACAGAGTTAGACCACAGGGCAAGGGACCGGAAACAAAACCTGCTTATGCATATGATGCATGCAATGCTTGTGCATATGATTTGTTTTTTTATTTCAAAGGAACTTTAGAGTTTTATTTGCAAATTTTGGAAATATTAAGCATTTTATCACATACGGAAATATCTCATCAAATAATATCAGGGAAAAGAAGTGGAGCATCGTCAATCATATACAAGAGAAAAGGAAAATAATCGTCTTATGGATCCCTAGAAACAATCATCTAAAGCTCCGGACACAGGAAGATAAGATGCGTGAAGCCTCTTCACCTCCCTCTCGTAGGCTGCCTCCATATCGGCCTTCTCTTTGGCGAGTCGATCATACCTCCTCTTCCAGAACTCAGAAGACTGAGGAAGTAGAGAAGTCCATACATCGTCAGGGTCATCAATAACCTGATGCTCAAGAAACTCAATCAACGCATCCTTCTCCTTAACTTGCTGAAGCAACTCTTCACGTTCACGGATCCAGGCACGTGAACGGTCTTCGTCTCTCAACTCCTCTACTCCTTGATTAGGGAGGTTTGAAGGCCCATCCATAATCAAAGATGTAGGTCTCGGATACTCGTAAGGCATGAGATACTCAGACGCCCTCTTCCTAACCCAAACAGTGTAAGGCTCCAAAGCGATGCAATTCTTAGGACCCAACTTTTTCCTTCTTTTCCTATGAATCTTGCGCCAAGCGCGGACCATCCTAGCTTTCAAGCCTTGGGGATTTTTACCCTCCTAAAAGAATACACCCTCTAACAGAATGTTATTGGGTTTATCCTTTAAGGGGAACCCAAGCTACCAACGTGCCAAAACAGGATTGTAGTTAATCCCACCACATGTACCAAGAAAAGGTACATTGGGGAATTCGCCACAAGAGTCAATAATCCGCACACCATCATACACGTGGTTATACCAAGAGATATCATCATTAGTGAGAGACATAAGTCTCGTGGACCACCGTAGGCATTCCTTGTTCTCCTTGAAAGCGACCGTCTGAGGTAAGTGAGAAATAAACCACTTATACAACAGAGGCAAACAACACACAATGGTGCCACCACCCTTTGCATTCCTCATATGCAAAGAGAAGTAGGTATCGCCCAACAGAGTCACAACGGGATTAAGAGTAGAGAAAATCCTAATAGCGTTCACATCCACAAACTTGTCGATGTTGGGGAATAACACTAGCCCATAGATGAGAAGTACAAATATGGCCTCAAAGGCGTCCTCACTCATGGACTTCCCATATATAGTAGCTTGAGCAATGAGGAACTCAGAAGGGAGACCTTGAATTCCACCTTTGGTAGTCATATGAGCACCAACCAAAGATTCATCTATGTGTAACATCTCAGCTATCTCTTGAGAAGTAGGAATACTCTCCAAGCCACTGAACGGCAACTGGTCTAGATTAGGTATACCCACAAGGTAAGCATACTCCTCAAGGGTAGGCAAAAGCTGGAAATCCAGAAACGTGAAGCAACGGTACAAGGGATCATAAACCTGCACCAATACACTCACCAATCCTTCATCCACCTGAGTAGTCAGAAGAGGAAGAAGCTTCCCAAAACGAGCCTTGAAACCCAAAGGATCTAATACATAGAATGTCAAATTCCTTAACTTTTTCAAATCTGGTTGTCTAAAACTGTACTTCTTTGTATTCCTTCTTTGTCTTTCCATGTATGAAAATTTTGCAAATAAACCTCTTAAGTTCCTTAAAAATTTTCTCATTATTTTGATGATATGAATGCAAATGGGTGCATGAATGCAAGAATGCAACAATCACACTCAAGGATCAAGCAAAGCACACCAAACAAAGGTCATGGGATGGATCATGTTATCCTTAATATTAATCATCCATTTTGGTGGATTATGGTTTACACCTTATCAACACCCAAGTTCCATTGATATTAAGGATGCATGAACGGATTAACCATGAATCAAGGGTTTGGTGCAAGTCACGAGCATGGACTTTAGGTTAAGAACCACCCAAAAGGAGTGTACTAAGGTTTAAACCTGCCAAACATGTTCTACAAGAGGTTCCCATAGTCATCATCCCATCTTTTGGATATTATCGGAGAAACGACTACAAGTATTCCAAAAATATTCTCAAGAGAGACTCTTATGAGTGTAGTATCGCGTAACAATCGTATCAAATCTTACAATTGAATGACTTTCGCACTACATCCTACGAATAGGCCAAGATGGGTTTGGTAAACTAAGGTCCTTGGCTTCTAACGTCTATATTGGAAAAAGTAATGTCTAACCACAACTACTTGTGTGACATTATTGATATCACATGACCTCCACCAAGTGAATGGACTTGCAAGTCAACTTGCTAAGGAATAACTCCACACAAGTCAACAAGACTACGCCATTCTCCTATCCTAAGTGCACTCGAGTTCGGGTATAGAACTCATCTCACAAAGATCACCAAGCATATAAGGAATTAATATTCAAGCAATTCAATCATTACATACAATACAGTAATCCCAAATTGCACAAAAATATGTCACAAAAAAAAATATACAATACAATACAACAAAAATGAAAAGTGGGCAAAACCCACTAGGCAAATTGATTCCCCAGTAGAGTCGCCATTTTTCTGTAGTGGGGTATTCGTTACCATTACAGATATTGACTAAATCCAAGGTAAATCATACAAGTCGAGTCGCCACCGCACTTCTATTTATCCAAAGGAATGGTTAGAAAGCAAACAAAAACCTAAAAGTTTTATCGAATCAAAAACTAGTAAAAATGTCAGAGATCTGGGTAAGGGGGTTGGTTATGCAATGGGAAGGTATTAGGCACCCAAAGCATTCTAGGTACTCCTAGGGAGCCCTTTTCACATTTGTTGCAAAGGTTGTTGTTTTTTTTTAAAATTTATTTGTGCAAACATGATTGAAGGGATGAAAAAAAAGCGTGTATGTTTATCTAATATACTACTTACTAAAAGAAGGGTCAAAAGAAAATGACTCGCACGGACGTCGCATCCACTACATACGTATCTCATCTGAATCTGAGAATCAGAGTCTTCGTAGCTCGGCTACCTATGGGTTAAAGAGGAGTGTGCACGCTAAGACATCGCGTCTTATGCCTACGTATCTCATCTGGGATGAAAATCAGAGCAAAACTTAGTTCGACTAACTACGGGTTAAGGGTTGAACGATATTACTACGCAATCTATCGGATGCTTGACCTTTGGAGACTTACTCGCCTGTAGTAGAAGGAGATAATGTGTTCTTAGGAGAAGAAAAATCAATGAGTTTGGGGTGTTTAGGGATGCTCATGCAAAAAGGCAGTCCTAGATGAAGGAACCGCGCTACCTTAATTGACATGCCACGAGAGGCTATACGAAACCTAAGAAATCGGTAACATGCGGGAAAAGTAAAGGGATCGAGAGATCAACCGTACGGATAAAGATCCGAAGTAACAGCAATTAGATAAATAAGAAACCCAAAGACTCTTCCAAGCTAAACACCATCAAAGAAAGCGAGTCAGTACAGGTAATCGGAATAGACCTCAAGGTGGTACCCCACAAATAAAGTGGAACACCAGGCAAGCCATCTTTGCATGAGTCATGTGAGTCCTCACAAAAAAAACTCAACAAACAGGTTAGAGAAACAATATAGGGTAATCAAGAGTTGCCCCCAAATCAAAATGTAACCACATGAATCATGTCATTAAAATTCACAAAAAGCTCACAAAAAGCAACCAAGGGTAGGAGGCCTAAACCTTTTGTCAAACACTTGCATCAAAACGGTATCAAATTCACCCATAATACCTCATACATTCAGAGCATTCAAATTAGAAGCATAAAGTAATCGGAATAAGGCAAACCTGATTGGAGAGATCGAATGAAATTGAATTGCCCGGTTGGGTTTGCAAAGTAATCTGAGGGTTTATATGAGAGGGAATTGGTTCTTTGCCGATGAGTTCCCTTCAGTCTCTGGAGGTTGCTCTGAACTCTGTTAGCTCTTCTCTCACTATCTTTTTCCCTGCCAGGGTAATAGGAATAGAATTGCCTTTTGTTTCACTGAAACTCTGAATTTATAACCTGATTTTTATGGACCTGTGGGCTCAAATGAGAGAGGCCTAAGTCCAAAAAAAATTCTGTTATCTTTTATTTATTTATTTTTTTATTTTATTTTATTATTATTATTTTTTTTTTTCATTTTTCGTTTTTTTTTTTTTTTTTTTTTCATTCCCTTTTTTTTTCGTTTTTTTTTTTTTTTTTTGTTAACACGTGGGCTTCGCCTAGCGAGCATGACAGTTCAAGAAATTCCTCTGAGCGTAGGTGATTCTGGTGGCTTTTCTTGGGACTCGCTAAGCGACCCATTCTGCTCGCCTAGCGAGCATGACAGCTCATAAACAAACTTTTGCTCCTTCAAGATTAACGTTTTGACTGACGAATAGACCCCATTTGAACCTGTTGGAAGTATCTCAAGCCATTCCCTTGTGTTGACTGATCATCTAAATAGAACCCATAAAGTATCTTGCATGATACTCAAGCTTCAAACAAAAGATGTTAGTGACACATTTTTGTGCTTTTGGTTAGTAAATAAAAGTAAGAGAAATAATGATGTATAATTCAAACATGCTTGGTGATCTCAAACCAATCACAAGGAGTCCCACCCAAAGGCAAAGGGAACCAAGATTCTAAAGATCCTTGAGGCAATGCAAATGCAATGTTATGATGCCATGAGGGATCTTAGGGTCAAAATTAGGGTCTTACACATAACACGTTAAATTTCCATGCACAAGCTAATGCATTACAATCTGCACGTCGATTTCACTTTGGTTGATGTTCAGCACTCAATTGCAATTGCTTTTGGGCCTCACATGCGCCTAAACAGGCCCATGCGTGGAGGACCCAAGTTCATGCACACACGAGTTTGATCATGCCTTGCATCAGCTGTGGCTATAAGTAGAACGCCTTGCCTTGCTCATTTTTCAACCTGAAGGCGACTGAACCTCTGCTGAATTGCTTCCCTAACCTCTCACCCAAAGGAATTCTGAAATTTCACTTCATTTTTCAAGCTTAAATTTCAACTTCCCTAGTTGATCTTTAGCTTCTAATTCCTTAGCCTTGCTTCATTATTACTTTAAGATCAAGCTGCACTCAAGGATTGGATTGGATCAAGCTCACACAAGTTATACTTCAAAGGTTTTCACCATAACTGTTTTGATTTGAATCTCTCTTATTATTGTGCATTGCTTGGTTTGGTTGGCATTTTTGAAGTCCTCATGTGAGAGGCAATTGATTTGTGGTTTTAATTTTGTGAATTGGTTAACTTCAGATTGAACACCTCATATTTCAATCTCAGATTTCTTCCTCCATAAGAATATAGAGAAGAAACTAAGGTTACAGGGGTGATGTACATCACCCCAGCTTTCGAATGGTATATGGATCGCGTACTATGGTTGAGGTTGTAAAACCTGCAACTGGTGGCAATTTCAGGCCTTCTCACTGGAGAAGACGGTGGTTTCCACCACCGTCCCCACACGTCCAAACCTTGGCCCTTGGATCCAGTCTTCCAGATCTAATATCAGCCTTGTGTTGTTATGACTTTTTTAAATCATTCATGTTTCGCTGTTGACTCGTCCACACAATGAGCGCGCGTTTCATAGCCATCTGATCAGCCACGTCAATTAATGAGCGTTGATCAGACGTTGTGGATTTTTGCTATTTTTTAATTTCTATTTTAATTTCTTTTATTCCATTTTATTTCAAAAATTCATAACTTCTTTATTTGGAATCACAAAAATATGGGACCAATTGCAAAAAATTTCTCTTAAGTTCTAGTTTCTAAAAATGATTTTTAGTTATTTTTGTGATTCCATTTAATATTTTTTGTGAATTATTTCATTTCTGATTGATTTTAATTCATTTAAAATACTTTTTGATATTCAAAAATGCCAAAAATATTTTCTTAACATCTTTGGATGATGATGAATCTATGAAAAATATTCTCATCAATTTTTTAATTGATTTGTGATTTATTTGAGATTTTAGTCCAATTATGTTATTTTTCTTCATTTTTAATTGTTCAAAATTAGTTTCTGTTTTCAAAAAATGTTGAGAAAACTTGTCAAACCTTGTTTGACCATGTTAGACTTATGATGATCCAATTGGACTTATCCAAGTTGATTTGAATTGGATTTGAAGTTTGACCTTTATTTGTTCATTTTATTTCATGTATTATTTTAATTCCAAAAAGAAACAAAAATATGTTTGACCTTTCATGACTTTTAAGTTTCATTTCACTTCTGTTTACCATTGATTGATGTTGATTCCATTCATGTTTGATCAATGTGCTTTGGTTATGTATTTTGAATTTCAATTTTGTACATTCCATTTCCACCTTCATCTTCTTCTTTTTCTTTTGACCAATGAGTTAATGATTTGTGGTTAGCCTTGACATATGAGAGGCTTAACCTTCTTTGATCCATTTCAAATTCATCTTGATCAAAGATCAAGTGAATTGCTTTGTGTCCAAGATAGGTTGCTCCTTGGTCAAGCAAAGAACCTAAAATCCATACAAGGTCATTCTTCTTTTCTTTTGGCATGGCAAGTTGTAGGAGCTTGGCTTACTAGTCATGGTCTCTAACTTGTGTTTAATTGCCTATAGTTTTATTGACCGGCCTCAGATAGGAGTGACTACTACATTAGTCCACTTACGATTGCTTAACATAGCGCTAAATTGCCTTATGGCACACTAACACTAACTACTAATGACTAACTTTTAATTCAAGCATTTAATTCTTGCAATTTACTTTAATGCAATTTAATTTCTTGCTCATTAATTCATATTGTCTTTGCCCTTTGCTCTCTTGAGCTCATGTTTATGTTTATACCATTTTCCTTTTGCTCACTTGAGCACATTATTGTGTATATACTATTTCCTTGTGCTTGTGTTAATTTTGTTTGTGTGAACCAATGCAAAAAGGAGAAAGGACTTAGAATTAGGACCTTACCTATGCTTAATGGAGTTTCAAGAGCAATTAGGCCTCATGCCTTTAGAGTGCTAAATATGTTGAAGAGCAACTAGGCCTCATGCCTTTAGCATGCTTAATCTTGAAGATTACTTGAAAGGACCCCTAATCCAAACTCTCTCTTTGTCCATTCTTTCTATTGCATTATGGAACTTTTTGATTTGTTTGTTCTTGTATGATAGGGATCCCAAACTTGAGCTAATTAAAAGGACCATTGTCATGAGCATCCAAGATAAGAGAGACAAATCCAAATTGGAGGATCTTAGGAGCTTGAGTGAATATTTGCTTGATTGCTTGAGTTAATTGCTTATTATTTGCTAAAGGGAGCAACTTGGATCATCTTTATGATCTCAAAAAGGGAATTCCAAGTGGTTTTACTTCTCATCCCTCATCTTTGCATGTTTAGGACATAGCCCTTCTCTTCTTCTCTCCACTCTAACCCAAGCCAAACTTTTTGTGCAAACATTGACATTGTTTTCAAAATTAGAAACCTAGGCATTATGTCTTTGATTTTTCAAACTCTTTTCATAATACTTATTTTGAATTGAATTTTAAGTCAACTTTGACTTCCTTTTGTGAATACTTCTAATTGGTAAATCCAACTCACTCAAATTCTTTTTGTGGTTCCAATGACCACCTTTGCCAAAGCTTTTCATAAACATTAGCTATTAGGTTTGAGCTATCATAGTGGTAGATATAAACCTCACCTGTATCCTTAGTGACGGGATTATAAGTCTTCCATACTTATTATAGGGTGGATCCCTCACTAGTATGTTGAAGCTCTCCTCACATGGTGGATTTGTGGTTTAGGTTGAGTTTTCTCCCTTTGATAACAAAAGAGCTTAAGGCTTTTGACCAATCAATTCACCAACTTATTTTTAGATTTTTACCCCGAACTACGAGGTTTTGATCCTACCTTTGTGATGGTACATAGGCAATGGGTTTATCAATTCAAACAACAAAATTGTAAATAATTTGTATATTCTTTTCTCATCTCCCCAATCATGTTTGCACAAATATTTTTCACAAACACCAACCTACCATACAACATTTGCAAATAGGGCTCCCTTAGAGTACTAAGGATGTTTTGGGTGCTTAAAACCTTCCCATTACATAACCAACCCCCTTACCCAGATCTCTGACATTTTTATTAGTTTTTGATTTGATAAAACTTCTCGGTTTTTGTTCCTTTGGATAAATAGAAGTGCGGCGGTGACTCGAATTGTATGATTTACTTTTGATTTAGTCAATAAATCTAAAGTTAACGAATACCCCGCTACAGAAAAATGGCGACTCTGCTGGGGACAACTGCTTTCCTAGTGGGTTTAGACTACTTTTTGCCTTTGTTGTATTGTATGTTTATATTCTTTGTGACATATTTTTGTGCAAATTTGGGATGATTGTATTGTTTGTAATGTATGAATTTCTTGATATATATCAATTGCTTGTGTGCTTGGTGGTCTCTTGTGAGATGAGTTTTATACCCGAACTCGAGTGCACTTATGATAGGAGAATGACATAGTCTTGTTGACTTGTGTGGAGTTATTCCTTAGCAAGTTGACTTGCAAGCCCATTCACTTGGTGGAGGTTATGTTGGGATCAATAATGTCACACGAGTAGTCGTGGTTAGACATTACTCTTTCCAGTATATGCCTTAGAAGCCAAGGACCTCAGATTACCTAGCCCATCTTGGCCTAATTTAGGACGTAGTGCGAAGGTCGTTCAAGTGTAAGATTTGATACGATTGTTACGCGATACTACACTCATAAGAGTCTCTCTTGAGAATATTTTTGGAATACGAGTAGTCGTTTATCCAATAATATCCTGAAGATGGGATGATGACTATGGGGACCTCTTTTAGAACATGATTGTCAGGTTTAACCATAGTACACTCCCTTTGGGTGGTTCTTAACCGAGACTCCATGCTCGTGACTTGCAACAAACCATTGATTCACGGTTGATCTGTTCTCGTATATCCTTAATAACAATGGAACTTGGGTGTTGATAAGGTGTAAACCATAATCCACCTAATGGATGATTGATATTAAGGATGACTTGATCCATCCCGTGACCTTTGTGTGGTGTGATTTGCTTGATCCTTGAGTGTGATTGTTGCATCCATGCATTCATGCATCCATTCACATCCATATCATCAACAATGAGGAAATTTCAAGGAACTTAAGAGGTCTATTTGCAAATTTTTAGACATGGATAAACAAAGAAGGAATACGAAGAAGTACAGTTTCAGACAACCCGACTTGAAAGAATTAAGGAGTTTGACATCCTATGTAATAGATCCCTTGGAGTTCAAGGCTCGTCATGGGAAGCTTCTATCCATTCTTTCTACTCAGGTGGATGACGGTCTGATGAGTGTGTTGGTGCAATTCTATGATCCGTTGTACGATTGCTTCATTTTCCTTCTCTCTTGTATTGAATTTTGTTACCAAGACTGTACTTCTTTGGTGTAAAATTTTTCCAGATATTATTGATTTGAATATTCCATTATATGTCTAATGATTAATATTTCCAAATATTTGCAAATAGAACTCTGAAGTTCCTCTGCTAATAAAAGAAAATCATGTTGAAATTCTAGTTAACAGACTTTCGATGTCACACGGGTTGTTATGACATCCAATTCTGCGCAGACAAGGATTATGCAGAAAAATGTAAGTGCAGTAAATAACACGAGTAATTGTTTACCCAGTTCGGTCCAACATGACCTACGTCTGGGGGCTACCAAGCCAGGGAGGAAATCCACTATTAGTAGTATTAATTCAGACCTTAAACCAACTGTTTAACCCTATCACTTAATACCTACCCAATGCAATTTCAATCTTACACGAAGATCAAAGTTCCTACTCACTCCCCCTCAATCACCTCAGTGATTACTACCTTTAATCAATATTAAAGACAATTTTGAAGTCACACTTCAAACAACTCTTGATTGTGCTTAACAACTTTAATCAAGATACACAGCACTCACGCTTAAAAGCTTAGAGTGACACAACACTTACAACTCAATGAACACCCTATACCAATGCAATCATCTACGTGATAATAGCTTGGCTTACAAGATTTGTCTAATACAAGACTCACAAAAATACAGCAGTGAAGTATGATGGACACACTAAATCTTCATGCCTCAAAAATCCCCAGTTCTGAATGAAGGAATGACTTCCTTTTATATTACAGCACTTGGGCCTTGTACTTGTATTCTTCTGAATTTAAGGTCACGCGAGTTCCCCTAAATTCCACATATAGGTTACTAACAAATAGGCTATTTGTTAGGTTCATTAAATGTAGCTTGGTTGTTGGTTTCCTGGATTTTCTCTCAACTGTTGAATCCCTGAAGAATAGCCTAAGAAAAATGCTGAAACAGAAAAACTAAACAACCTACAATTTAGCATATGCTGTCAGGAATGAATGTCACAACATTCAGCTTGACATCAAGGACCATATGCTAAGTCTGTTTTTCCTGAAAACAGACTGTACAAATTTGCTGAACTGTACAAGACCAATCTGTCCATTCTACATTAATAAATGTCAAAGCATCCAATTTGACAGTTACACATTTAGCCTTAAGTCAATTCTATTGTCCTCTTGAAGAATAGACTGAGAAACATACTGAAGTGTAGCAGAACACCACTCTGTCTATTGTTCACTATATGCTATCAATGATGAATGTCATAACATCCAGTTTGACATTCAGACAATAGGCCTTATGCCAGGTCTGGTATTTCCTTGACAACCAGACTGAAAATAAATACTGAGTTCTAACAGAACACCAACTGTTCTATTCCTCAGTATCTGCTGACAGGGATGAATGTCATAACATCCAGTTTGACATTCAATACATCCTGTATTAGCTAATCCTGCAGTAAACTACTCAAGTATGTCATGACATCAGTCAAGACATCAGAATACAGCTAGATATTCTAACCTACAATGCAGTCACACAAACACCTCCACAGCATGTCATGACATCAGTCAAGACATTAGAATCCAGCTAGTGTTTTACCATACAATGCAGCCAATTAAACACCTACAAACTCCCCCTTTGGCAAATTTTTGGCTAAAACACTTTGGTCTCGCAACAGAGTCCATTGCAGCGGAAATCTCACATCTAGCAGGAAATTGACCTAGCTAATACACTCAGAGTGGTAGCACACTCACACACATGGAAGTTAAATAAAAACTCCATAAATCAGCACATATACAGAAGTTGAATAAAAACTTCTAGTTGCAGCACACATACAGAAGTTAAATAAAAACTTCTAATTGCAGCACACTCATACATACTCACACTCATAGAAGTGGAACATCAGCTGCATAGTAGGGGAGGGAATCTTGAATCTGTCATGAATATCTGTTTTAACAAAACAATCTGTTGTCCTGGGGTATCACCTGTTACTCCCCCTTTTTGTCAAAAATGTTGCCAAAGCAACACTTTAAAGTACAGAGCTACATAAAATAAATAGAATTACACACAAATGATAGAATTACAATCTTGGTTTTACTTCACAGTTTCAACCAAGTCAACACCAACTTGATCTTGCTTCACAGCTTTGATCAAGTAGTCACACACTTTAGCTTTACAGTAGGTACCACCATATCAGATGCCATGACTTTGTGTCTGACATCCAGAACCACTCCTTCATGAGCAGTGTCCTTGAACTCCTGCAGGTGCATAGGCTTCCTCAAGTTAGGATATCTCCTTAACCTCTTGATTCCACACTTGTTGCAAGTGGCATAGCTATGATCTGTTGATCAATCGAAGCACACTTCCAATTGTTTAATAGGCAGAGATATTAAACAATACATCCCAAACATCATTGGTTGCTATAAGTTCTCAGAGAGACATATTCCCAGTTTGCCCCTTAAGTTTTCAAACTGAGTAGCATCCAGAGCCTTTGTAAATATGTCAGCCAGTTGGAGTTCAGTGGCTACATGTTCCAAGGTAATCACTTTGTCTTCCACCAGATCTTTGATGAAGTGATGTCTAATGTCAATATGTTTGGTCCTGCTGTGTTGGATGGGATTATTGGAAATATTGATGGCACTGAGATTATCACAGAACAATGTCATGACATTTTGAGTGACATTGTACTCAGTGAGCATCTGTTTCATCCAAACCAGTTGGGAACAGCTGCTTCCAGCAGCTATGAATTCAGCCTCTGCAGTGGACAGAGATACACAATTATGCTTCTTGCTGAACCAAGATATGAGATTGTCTCCCAAGAAGAAACATCCTCCTGATGTGCTTTTTCTGTCATCAGCACTCCCAGCCCAGTCAGCATCACAGTACCCAGATAGGACAGGCTCAGACCCATGTGAGTACAACATGCCATAGCCACAAGTCCCATTGATGTACTTGAGAATTCTTTTGACTTGGTTCAAGTGGCTCATCTTAGGCTCTGCTTGGTATCTCGCACACACTCCAACTGCATAAGAGATGTCAGGTCTACTTGCAGTTAGATATAGCAGACTACCTATCATGCTTCTATACAAGCATTGATCAACACTAGGCCCTCCATCATCTTTGGTTAACTTCAGATGAGTAGGAGCAGGAGTCCTTTTGTGCCTAGCATTATCCATACAAAACTTCTTAACGATGTTTTTGGCATACTTGCTTTGTGAGAGGAACATAGAGTCCTCCATTTGGTTGACTTGCATTCCATGAAAGTAGGTTAGTTCCCCAACCAGACTCATTTCAAACTCAGATTGCATCTGTTGAACAAAATGTGATACCATTTGTTCTGACATACCACCAAAGACTATATCATCCACATAGATTTGAGCAATCATGATTTTGCCTTCTTCATCCTTCACAAACAAGGTTTTATCTATTCCACATTTTATGTATCCATTTGAGGTCAGAAATTCGGTTAACCTTTCATACCATGCTCTAGGAGCTTGTTTCAACCCATACAAGGCTTTCCTCAACTTGTATACATGCTTAGGTTGGTTAGGATCACAGAACCCTTTAGGTTGTTCCACATAGACTTCTTCATTCAAGTAGCCATTCAAGAATGCACTCTTCACATCCATTTGGAATAGTTTAAACTTCAGAATGCATGCTACCCCTAACAACAATCTGATGGACTCAAGCCTAGCCACAGGAGCAAAAGTCTCATCAAAATCAACCCCTTCAACTTGAGTGTATCCTTGAGCTACTAGTCTTGCTTTATTCCTAGTAATTACTCCTTTTTCATCAGATTTGTTTTTGTAGATCCACTTGGTACCAATGATGTTGGTCCCTTCAGGTCTTGGAACTAGTTCCCATACTTCATTCCTTTTGAACTGCTCAAGTTCCTCTTGCATGGCATTGATCCAGTACTCGCCAGTCAGGGCTTCTTTCACATTCTTTGGTTCAACCTTGGATACAAAGCAGGAATTTGAGCTTATTCCCCGTGACCTGGTAGTCACACCACTATTAGGATCCCCTATGATAAGATCCTTAGGGTGGTCTTTCTGAATTCTGATAGATGGCATTTTGGTGGTTGCATCTACTTCACATTCAGGAGGAGGTTCCTGTACTTCTTCAGACTTGAATGGAATGTCAGTTGAACTGTCAAGGAATGTTTCAACATCCTCTATGACATCGATCCCTTCCTCTTTATCATCCACAATAACATTTATGGATTCCATCAGGACATTGGTCCTGTAGTTGAACACTCTGTAGGCTCTGCTGTTAGTAGAGTATCCCAGGAATATACCCTCATCACTTTTGGGATCCAACTTCCTTCTCTGTTCACGATCTGTGAGAATGTAGCATTTACTTCCAAAGATATGAAAGTACTTCACTGTGGGTTTTCTGCCTTTCCATATTTCATATAGAGTGGAGTAGGTTCCTTTTCTCAAGGTGACTCTATTGTGGACATAGCACGCAGTATTCATTGCTTCAGCCCAAAAGTGCATGGGGAGCTTCTTTGCATGAATCATTGCTCTGGCAGATTCTTAAATAGTTCTATTTTTTCTTTCAACTATCCCATTCTGCTGGGGAGTTATAGGGGAGGAGAATTCATGACTTATTCCTTCAGACGAGCAAAACTCATCAAACTTGGAATTCTTGAACTCCGTACCATGATCACTCCTAATCCGGACCACACAACTGTCCTTTTCCCTTTGAAGTCTGATGCACAGGTCTTTGAAGACATCAAATGTATCTGACTTCTCTCTGATGAAGCTTATCCACGTGTATCTGGAATGGTCATCAACCACCACGTAGGCATATCTCTTCCCACCAAGACTTTCAACCTGCATAGGTCCCATTAAGTCCATATGCAACAGTTCCAGAACTCTGGAAGTTGTAGGATGTCCCAGCTTTGGATGTGACATCTTGGTTTGCTTGCCCACCTGGCATTCTCCACAGACTCTACCTTCATCAATGAGCAGCTTTGGGATTCCTCTGACTGCTTCCTTGGATATAATCTTCTTCATTCCCCGTAAGTGGAGATGTCCAAGTCGTCTATGCCATAGCTTCACCTCCTGTTCTTCCTTGGCTGAGGAGCATATTGTGGAAAAGTTAGAGACTTTAGGTTCCCACAGATAATAGTTATCTTTGGACCTGGTTCCTCTCATAACTTCCTGATTGTCACTATTTGTCACAATGCACAGCTCCTTAGTAAACTGAACATAGAATCCTTTATCATCCAAACCAGTTGGGAACAGCTGCTTCCAGCAGCTATGTATTCAGCCTCTGCAGTGGACAGAGATACACAATTCTGCTTCTTGCTGAACCATGATATGAGATTGTCTCCCAAGAAGAAACATCCTCCTGATGTGCTTTTTCTGTCATCAGCACTCCCAGCCCAGTCAGCATCACAGTACCCAGATAGGACAGGCTCAGAACCATGTGAGTACAGCATCCCATAATCACAAGTCCCATTGATGTACTTGAGAATCCTCTTGACTTGATTCAAGTGGCTCACTTTGGGCTCTGCTTGGTATCTAGCACACACTCCAACTGCATAGGAAATGTCAGGTCTACTTGCAGTTAGGTATAGAAGACTGCCTATCATGCTTCTATACAAACATTGATCAACACTGGGCCCTCCATCATCTTTAGTTAACTTTAGATGAGTAGGAGCAGGAGTTCTCTTGTGCCTAGCATTATCCATACCAAACTTCTTAACTATGTTTTTGGCATACCTGCTTTGGGAGAGAAACATAGAGTCCTCCATTTGGTTGACTTGCATTCCAAGAAAATAAGTCAGTTCCCCAACCAAACTCATTTCAAACTCAGATTGCATTTGGTGAACAAAATGTTTTACCATTTGCTCTGACATTCCACCAAAAACTATATCATCCACATAGATTTGAGCAATCATGATTTTTCCGTCTTCATCCTTCACAAACAAGGTCTTATCTATCCCACCTTTTCTGTATCCATTTGAGGTCAGAAATTCAGTCAACCTTTCATACCACGCTCTAGGTGCTTGCTTCAACCCATACAAGGCTTTCCTCAACTTGTACACATGCTTAGGTTGGTTAGGTTCACAAAACCCTTTAGGTTGTTCCACATAGACTTCTTCATTTAAGTGGCCGTTAAAGAATGCACTCTTCACATCCATTTGGAACAGTTTAAACTTCAGAATGCATGTTAGACCTAACAACAATCTGATGGACTCAAGCCTAGCAACGGGTGCAAACATCTCATCAAAATCAACCCCTTCAACTTGAGTATATCCTTGAGCTACTAGTCTTGCTTTATTCCTAGTAATTACTCCTTTCTCATCAGCGAGTTCAAGATTGCACATCATAATTCTTTTCCTAGTATATCCTTGAGCTACTGATAATGGATCTAACTTAAACAACAAAATGATGAAAGAGCTATGTAACGAGTTCAAGATTGCACATCATAATTATTTTCCCTATAGACCCAAGATGAATGGGGCTGTTGAAGCTGCTAACAAGAACATCAAGAAGATTATCCAGAAGATGGTTGTTACGTACAAGGATTGACATGAAATATTGCCATTTACTTTGCATGGCGATCGTACATCTGTCCACACTTCAACAGGGGCAACCCCTTTCTCTCTTGTATATGGCATGGAGGTTGTGCTCCCCGTGGAGGTTGAGATCCCATCAATGAGAGTCTTGATGGAAGCCAAGTTGATGAGACTGAATGGGTTCAGAGTCGTTATGACCAGTTGAACTTGATTGAAGAGAAGAGATTGACTGCCATGTGCCATGGTCAGTTGTATCAACAAAGGATGAAGAAAGCCTTTAATAAGAAGGTCAAGCCTCGTGTGCTCCGAGAAGGTGACCTCGTGCTCAAGAAAGTTTTGTCTTTCGCGCCCGATTCCAGGGGTAAATGGACTCCAAACTATGAAGGTTCATATGTTGCTAAGAGAGCCTTTTCATGCGATGCTTTGATACTTACATTTATGGATGGGGAGGATTTCACTCGTCCTGTGAACTCAGATGCAGTCAAGAAATACTTCGCCTAAAATAAAAACAGAATAGGTTGCTAAGTTGAAAACCCGAAAGGGTGACTTAGGCAAAAATGAGCTTCTCGGTGGACTAAAAACTCGAAAGGGCGATCCAGGCAAAAGTTAGAGACATAAAAAAATGAATATATATATCCCGCTAGATTGAGTACCTCACCTTGGGGCAATCTAGGCAAAAATTAGGGATTTGGCAAGTAACTGCATCCTGACAAGACTTTGTTCTACAAGCTGTCATCTATCAAAGATTCTTGCTCAGTCATCATCAACTGAAGCTTCAAATTCACTAGATTCAAAGTTGGTGGAGAAATGGTCATTATGTTCAATGTAGCCTTTTTCCAATGTATATCACCAATTTCAAATTTTGTAAAGATCCATGGACTCTTGCCATTTGTAGACTACCATTCCATCAAATAAATTTGAGCCTTTATCCAACTCTTTGCACTCTTATTTGTTTTTGTTTAAAAAATGTTTGCATGTTTCAATTGATAAATATCATTGTTTTAAACAAATAAAGTTTTTATAAACTGTTTTTAAACAAAGTGAACATTCACAATGACTGAAAGGATAAATGGAAGGTCTCCAGTGCTCTCCCAAGGATAGTACGATCTCCAAAAGGGTAAGATATTTATTCATATTCCTAGCATATTTGTATCGTTTTCATCATCTTTCAGGTTTGTCTCCTCAGTGAGCGCAGAGAAGGGTGATATGCCACCAAACTCCCCAGAGTATCTGGAATTTTGGTCTTGGTCTTCTAACATCCTCAAATCCCTAGAGAGTCTGAGTCTAGCATCTGTGTTTTATCAAATATATGGTTGTCATCCCTTGTGTGGACTGACCTAAAATCCCTTATAAATTGATAAAAATTGATATGATATTTTTTCGAGGAAGTTGGTCTTTCCTTCATTATGAATGAAGATCTCCCGCACAATGAGCAAGAATTCCCAGCATGAGTGGAAATTTTCAGCAGGGTGGTTTGTAGCTTATCCCAGCGGATTCGCATACAACAAGTTTATTCACCACTCGTTCTCAGTAGGGTTGCTCACATTAGACTTTCCCCAGTTAGTTCGCCAGCAGATTGTCTCCAACTGATAGCCTAGAGATTATCCCCAGGTTGATCGCCAATAGTGTTTCCCCAGTGGATTTGCCGGATCAAAACCTGATCACTTCCTCCTTCTTGGATAGTTTTCTCGTAGCAGGGCTGGTGTTGAAGATGTTTATTTCCTTCCCCCAGCGGAGCAGATGTCTCCTTCTCCTCGGCAGAGATGTTTCTCCAGCAGATATGAGGAAGTATGTTGTTTATTGAAAACTTCTGTTCGGTGGTTGTTCCCCACAGAATTTCATATCTTGCCTGATAAGTTCCCCAGTAGAGTTTCTTCTACGATGGATCTTATCCGTGCTGAGCCCCCCGATAGAGTTTTCCTCTACGACGGATCTGTTGTCTGTTCAAATAGCAAACCCCAGGCGTTGGCCATGTAGCTTCCCCAGCTAAGACGTTACCTGATCCTAGTTTGGAGTTGGAACTTTGAGGAGGATGTGTTGTTTACTTCCCCGGCGGAGTAATTTTTGTTTCTTTGTCTCTGCAGCAGAGATGATCATTTCGTGGGTTAGAAGTGAATGTTTGATTGATGTGTTTCTGTTTGATGGTTGTTCCCCACAGAATTCCACATCACCCCCTGATAAGATCCCCAGTAGAGGTCTTCTATGACTGGTCTTGTCCACATCTCTGTTTCCTGTTGGAAGATCCCCGGCTTTGGTAGTTGTGATCTTTTTGTTGATCCCCAGCAGTGATGTCCGATCCCTCGTGATCCAGCTTGTTCCTCTAGCAGCAGTCTTTGTCCCCGACAGTAACTCTGCTTCATCTTCATCATGTGATTGGTGTTTCCTAGTATTGGTTGCCCCCACCAGATTGGATTTTCCCCTATGGGCCTGGCTTCCTCTTTGGAGATGTTGTATCGGATGTCTGTCCATTAATTCTTGGACCTATTTGTGTTAGATATGTCAGCATTAATCATACATAAACCACGCATATACATGCATAATATTAACATTTGAATATTCATGTTGCATTCTTTGCCATATATCGTTGCTTGTTATCTCCTGCTAGTTGGTGAAATGTTCTTCCCCAAGCTGATGTTTGTGTCTGATCTCTCTATATAGAGTCATCCCCATAGGTAGAAAGTGTTTATATTTTCTTCCATATTCCCCACTGAGTTATGTCCTCATGGATGGAATTACTCCCCTAAGTTATATCCTCATTGGGTTGAGTCTTGTTTCATTGTGTCTCTCTAGTTTGTTCCTAGATTGACCCCCTTTCTTGTTATTTCCCCTGCAGTTCCCTGTGGTCCAGTTGACCAATTGCTCAGTAAACCGTAATTGTTCATTCTCTCCCCAATGGATTTCTGTGGTTTTCTACCCAGTAACCGGTAGTTGTAAACCCCATTTTGTTTTCTTGTAGAGTTAACCCTTGATTTTGTTCATCCTAACCGATGACGAGTACTCTCATCTATGGTTTTCTACCCAGTATCCAATAGATGTAATCCCCTATTTGTATGTTATCTTTATCCAATATTCGGTATTGATATTCCTTCGTTTTTGAGTATACCACCCAGTAACCGGTGATATATTCCCCGAATCATTGCTTTTGTCAATGTATCCCCAACGAGTTATCTTTCATTTACCCTTGTTTGGTAATGATTGTTTCTCCCCTTTGATTAGTCATCATTTTATACCCAGTAGTCGGTATCCCGATGTCCTTTCTTTTCGGTCGATTTATCCTTTATTAACCTAGTAACCGGTTGTGGATAATCTTCCATGCGAGGATGTTATCTATGTTCTGACGGTAATAGATAATATATCTCATGCGCTCTTCAGTCGAAGTATTTTTCTTCCCCAGTCGAGTAAGATTCGTATTTCCTTATGGAATCGAATGTCCATCCTGTAATCGAATTTGCTTTTTCAGCCCTCCTTTCGGATGATGAGTGTCTTGGGAATGTTCCCAATTCACGTCTGGTTGGTCACATATTATACGCCTTGTAACCGGTATCCCTGGTGTTCCTTCCTTCTGCTCCCTATTATGACTTTTGTCCCCTGTGGAGTCAGATTTTTCCTGAGTTGAGATATGCCTTTTGGGTCCTCCTCAGACGTTTTGGATGATAGATATCTCTCACCCTTATACCGGTCTTAGGTATTCTTTCTCCCCGAGAGTGTTGTTCTTCCACCCTCATACCAGTTTTTGATCACATGTCTCTTTTTGAGTTTATTACCCAGTAGCCGGTAATATCTCATTGTTTCTTCCTCGGCTGAATTCCTTATTAGATATTCCCCAACCGAGTCCGGATTTGTATCTGAAGTATCCCTTGTGGATAGTTTGATGTATTGGCATATTCCCCAATACATGCATCTTTGCGTCAGCTCGAGTCTTTCCATTGATTTATTTTCATGGAATATCTTCGTGTCTCCCAGCAAGTTTTTAGTCGTGACCTGCTCACACATTTTATCCTTTATTTCCCCCCAGAGTCTTTGTCTCCCTAGAGAGTGTATTACTATTATGGATTTTTAGTTTCTCCCGATTTCTTTTTCCTTTGTGGACATATATCCCCACATATTATTAATGTTTGCATGCATACATTTGCATCATGAGGTCTCTTAGGGACCAAAATTCGTCTCTTTGTTATTATTTAAGCCCATTCTACCTCGTCCAGACGAAGATTTTAACCTTCATATCTCCGGCTAGAATGACCTTAAATAGGGGCATCTGTAAGAGCCTAATTTTGACCATAAGATCCCTCAAGGCATCATATTATTGCTCATTGCATTTTGCCTCAAGGATCATAGCATCTTGGCTCCTTACCCTAGGTTGGGACTTGTGTGAGTTGGTTTGAGACCACCAAGCATGCTTAAATTGTATATTATTGCTTTTCTTATTTTGTTTACTAACCAAAAGCACAAAAATATGCCACTAACTTTCTTTTGTTTTGAAGCTCAAGCAGTCATGTGATCCAAGGCTCCTATGAGGCCCCTATGCTCATTGAAATGGCCAGATGAAGGTGAAAGCAAGCATGACAATGGTTCCCAAAGCTCTAAATCATCATATATGCCTCCCAAGTGTCTCAATTTGTTAATTTTATCTAGATAAACCAAAGGGCTTGAGGATTGTTTCCCAAAGGAAACCCTAATTCAATTATGCATTGACTGTGCCTTGCTCATGAAGAAACCTTAACCTATGATCAAATACATTCAAGGGAGGTTCTTTCATTCATAATTTTATGCATATATGAGCCTATTTGAGTGTCCTCCATCAATCATTCATCAAGATTTGGAGTTTGGACTTGAGAAGTTGATCAGTCAATTCATCTGACTACTTTGAAATCCACTAAGACCTAACTTTTGATGTGTTTGTCAAATAATGATGAACCCAAGAGAAAAAATGTTCTTAAGAACCAACTTTCATGTTCATAAAAAATCCATTTGAAACTTGGAAGGTCATCATTCATTTCAAGACATTATAGGTCATTTTGACTGAAACCCTAATTTTGGGTCAACTTCCCAAGAACCTAACTCCATCAGATTTTATGATTTTGAGGTGAGACCAAGTGCATTGGAACGCTCAAGATGTCTAATTAAATTGTTATGTTGGACAAAATTTCATAATCCTAAAATAAGTACATGTGATAATACAAAATATTATAGGTCACTTTGGACCAAAGCCATTGAAATATGAAAAAAGTCCAACTTCAAGTGCCCATAACATTCTTATCCAAAATCCAAATGATGCAAAATTTAAGTCGAAATTGATTCTCCTCAAAAGATATACAAATTTGATGTTGAAGGTTTTGTCATTTGAGGCTTGAATCATTGAAACAGAAGGGCTTGAAGTTAGTCCATTTTGGCAAAATTTTCAAATACATGTTTTGTACCTTGAACTTCATGGCTAGTTTTCAATATTTTACACACTCCAAATGAATTGTTGTTCAACATAACTTTTGTTCCTTATGTCAAGACCTTTCTAACCATTACCCACATGCTTATGTTTTAATTTTCCAATTGGCATTTTTGAAGAGGTGAAGTTTTGTGATCATTTATGCATAACATGTTAAATTTGCATTACAATTTGCACGTCCATTTCACTTTGGTTAATGTTCAGCACTCAATTGCAATTGCTTTTGGGCCTCACATGCTCCTGTACAGGTCCACGCATGGAGGACCCAAGTTCATGCACACACGAGTTTGATCATGCCTTACATCAGCTGAACCTCTGCTGAATTGCTTCCCTAACCTCTCACCCAAAGTGTAAGACCCCAATTTTGGCCCTAAGATCCCTCATGGCATCATAACATTGCATTTGCAGAGCCTCAAGGATCATAAGCATCTTGGTCCCCCTTGCCTTTGAGTGAGACCTCTTGTGAGTGGTTTGAGATCATCAAACATGCTTGAATTGTATATTATTGCTTTTCTCATTTTATTCACTAACCAAAAGCACAAAAAGATGTCACTAACATTTCTTGTTTGTAGTTTGAGCAATCACAAGGTCAAAAGCTTCTAGGAGATCCTTTATGCAATAAGAAGATGAAAGCAAGCATGGCAATGGTTCCCAAAGTTATCTGTAACACCCCAAAATTTGCCCTCCTCATTCATGCATTCATTTAGCATTTCATATTGCATTTCATCATGTCAATCAGAATTAGATACAAGAAACTTTTTTTTTTTTTTTTAAAAACGAAAAAAAAAATAAAATAATTTTTTACAAAAAAATTAATAAATAAATAAATATAATAATAAATAAATAAATAAAATATAACAGAAAAAACTTGGACTTGAACCTCTCTTATTTGAGCCCACAAAGCCATGAAAATCAGGTTATAAAAGAGGGAGATCAGACAGAAAAAGGAAGAGAAGCAAAATACTCTGAGGTTTCCTTGAAACAAAACCCTTGACAAAACCTGGAGAGAAACCTGACAGAGAACTCAGAGCAACCCCCATCTCACGCAAACCCTAACATTTCAACCGGTCTCTCCCATCAGGTTTGCCTCATTCCCACGATTTTATGCTCTTAATTTGGATCATCTGAATGTATGAGGTATGATGGATGAATTTCATTATGTTTTTGCCCACGGGTTTAATTATGCATGAATGGGTGAAACCTATGCCTTGAATGTTTAATCACATGATTTCTGAAATGTATGCCAAAGGGTTTGAGGTTTCTGAAACCATACTGTTATCCATGAAAAAAATGCTTATCGTGTTTCATAACCCTTATGTTGAGTTTTTGTGAGGGCTCTTAGACTCTTGCAGAGATGGTTTGCGTGGTTTTCCCACTTTATTTGTGGGATACCCCCTGGAGGTTCATTCCAATTACCTGTACTGACTCACCTTTCTTTGATGGCATTAGCTTGGGAGATCCATGGGTTTCTTACTCCTTTAATTGTTGTTACTTCGGATCTCTATCCGTGTGGTACTTTTACCTCTTTTCCGCATTTTATCGCTTTCTTAGCTGGAAGACCTCGATAGGAGGCATTTGTTTTCTTTTGTTTATTTACTTCTGAGCCCCTTGTTGGCACATTTACTTTATACATATTTGTTTTGTATGTGTTTGTATCCCTGCAGGTAGCGCGGTTCCTTCGTCAAGGACTGCCTTTTTGCCCTTGAGCATCCCAAACCCTAAAACCCAAAGCAACACGTTAACTCCTTCTACTACAGGCGAGTAAGTCTCCAAAGGTCGAGCATCCGGTAGATTGCGTAGTGACGTCGTTCGTCCAAAACCCAATCCATAACCCCGTAGTTAGCCGAACTACGTTTTGCTTTGATTCTCAGGCCAGATGAGATATGTAGGCATAAGACGCGATGTCTTAGCGAGCACAATTACCCAACCCATAGGTCAGCCGAGCTACGAAGACTCTGATTCTCATATTCAGATGAGATACGTATGCAGTGGATGTGACATCCGCGCGAGTCATTTTCATTTAACCCTTTTTTTTGGTAAACAGCACAAGATAAACTCACACCCTTTAGACAAGAACTACAAAAGTGGATCCCGTAGAGTACTACAGATGCGTAGTGTAAGACCCCAATTTTGGGCCCTAAGATCCCTCATGGCCCATATCATATCATATCATAACCTCAAGGATCATTGCATGCCTTTGTCCCCTCCTAGTGGGTGGTTTGCCTTGTGGGTTGATTCTTGATCACCAAGCATGCCTTGCATTTGTATATCTTTGCCTTTCATATGTTTGTCATTCAAAAAGTACAAAAATATTGTCAGTCTAACCTTGTTGCTTGCAGTGGAAGCAATCATCAGCAATTAGGTCAAAGTCAGTCATTGATCAGTCAAAGCAATGGATGATGGCCATTCTTGCAGAATTTGGACACCATGATCATTAATCACAAGTTCATACAACTTGGGACATCATTTGAGGTCAAGTTCTCAAGGAATTAGGGTTTTGAAATCATCAGAAGAGGTTCAGTCATCCAAAACCCTAGAAAAGTCAAACTTGGTCAACTGTTGATTTAATCAATGATTTGGTGGATAGAATTGATCTGAAGGAGCTCATTCATGCTTGTATAAGCCTCATATATCATGTCAAACCTCATCATGGAAGAAAATCAAGTCAATCAGAAATTTTCCAGAAATAGCAAGTGGACCTGTAATTTCAACTGCCAAAAATGGAAACTTCTTGATCTTAAACTTACATCATGATACAAGCTTCAAATGAATTTTTGCCCAACATGAAAGTTGAAGATCTTGTTCTCCCATTTTCAAAAAGTCCAAGAACATCAAAATCCCATGTGTGGTTGTCAAGATATGATCAAATCATTTTCACCAATTCTTGAACTTCAACAAGCCATAACTCTCAAACCATAAGGCCAAATTTGGTGGGGTTTTTTCCTACAAACCACATTTTTCATCCTCTTTCCAAAAATATAAATTTCATGACCTAAAACCTTGCCAATCAAAATGGCATTTTTGGACCTTTTGCATTTAAATTCAAAGTTTGACCAAACTTTGACTTTTGGAGTTTTTGACTTTTTCTTGATTTGGTCAATTGGGAAATGTTCCATATCACATTTATGATTTGTTCCAAGCCATAAAACATCATCATACCACCATTTTCCCATCATTTTGAATTAAAATGCAAAATGGACAAAATTGGCAATTGGCTTCATTTGAACAAAATCAGTACAGCACTTTCTTGTACAACCAAAACAGCAAATGTGTTGTCCTTTTTGCAGCCTGTTGCAGGCCCAATTCGCAGCAGCATTGCACCCTCCAATTCCACATTCTTCCACTTAGCAAAAATGTAATTGGCCTTCATTAAGCTAAACCAACTTACCATTGGATTAAGTGAGGATTAACAGATGATATTTAAGCCTTCATTTTCTGTTTCCAACCCTAGACAGCAGCCACCACAGAGAAAAAATACATATCCTCTCCTTCTTGCAGTTTTGGCAGATTGAGATTTTCAGAGCAGAACAACAAAAACCCTCGAGCCCTTCTCCATCATTCCTCATCTGGACATCAGTTGAGAGCCTTTTGCAACCTCAAAACCTTGCTGGAAACCACATTTTGTGCTCTGGTTTTTCTCAAAGAACAGTCATGGCAGAAATTGATTTGGTCGTATCCAAGCAAGTATGAGCTGAAACAAGTTCATCATCCATCATTTAGAGCTAGAGTCTTCACCTGTTTCAAGCTATCACACGCAAAGAGCCACTGATTCACTTTTCCTTCACAACCAAGTAAGGTTTCGACCTTCATTATTTGCTATGCCATGATATGCTTTAAATAGTTCATTTGTTGCTGATTCTAATGGATGTTAGTTTGCTTGGAATGGTGGACTATATCGTGTCAAATCTGAACTTTCATTTTCATGTGTAAATGCATTTTTCTTCGATTTGGTTTGGACATGATGAGTTAATGAAATATGATGCCACATTCTTGTTATTTGATGCTTGATGAAGCTATTGGCATGCTTGTTTTCATTTTCTAGGCATGTTGGTTCATGATGATGTTGCATGAACTTGATGGATACTGTTGCATTAAAACCCTAATTCTGTCCAGATTTCCATAGGGTTAAATGTTGTTTTGTGTTGGTTGATTGTTAAATGGTGATAGTTGCTGCATGGCTCGCTTGATCATTATTACTTCTGTTATATTTGTTTGTTCATGACTGGTTTGATGATGATGAAACATGTTGATGAATACCTTTGCTGCTGTTGTCTGTTTTAATCACATGAGCCTGCTGTACCAAGGCCATGACATTAGTTGTTTGTGTTTAAAACTTGTTTGATGTTGATGAACCATAAACAATGGAATTGATGCTGCTAATGCCCTGTTGTTCATACCAAGCTTTCCCTAGCCAGATTTTCCATGTCTATGTGTGTTTTGCTGATTGATTAATATTGCTCACTGATGATATTTCATGGCCACGATTTTTTTTGGCTAATACTGTTGTTCATGTTGCTTGATGTTGCCATACCATTACCATGCTGCTTTTGAATGATACCTTGTTTCGATTTCTGTTTACATGAAGATGGTATTGCTTGCTATTATGATGAACTGCCCAGATTTTCCATGGTTAATGTTTTGTTGTTGTGAGTTAATACTGCATGATGATGAATGTTGACATGCTACTGTTAAACTACCTGTCCTGCTCAAACCTTTGCTTGAATTGTTGATTGTTGTCGTATGCTGTTATTTGAATTGCAGTATGAACATTACCATTGCCATGTTAATTTTTGTTTTGCTGGGTTTAATGATGATGACATGATGTTGATGAACCATGTTGCTAACAATGCTAGTTAAACCATGCTGTCACTACCCTGCTATGTTGTCTGCATTGCCAAGACCATAAACACATGAGCCGCCATGTTAATTAAGCCCTAGCTGCCTTCCAGACTTTCTCCATTGTGTGTGATTTTGTTGCTTAAAGCTGTAGGAAGCTACCAATACCATGCTGCAGTTTTAAACTCCTTGAACATTTGTCTTGAAAATCCATCTTGATTCATGGTATATTTTTTGTTTGTGTTGAATGCTGTTTGTTTATTACATTTGGTTACATGATGATGAATATGCCAATGCTGCTGTTTGAATTTTCCTGAACATTGCTCATAAAATCCACATGTTGGTATTTGTTGTGTTTGGTCATGAATGTTGGTTTGTTGAATGATCAATGTTTTACATGCTGCTGCTTAATCAATGATAAACACCCTGCTGCTATTGCTGAACCTTGCAACTGTCCAGAAATTCATGTGATTTAGTGTTTGTAGTGTTGCATAATTGTTGTGATTATATGCTGCTATTCATTTATCTCTTTTGATCAAATGCCAATGCCCTGCTAGTATAAACCCTAAGGTCTGCATGAGAATCCAGAAGTTGTGAAGTTCATTGGCTGGTTTGTTGCTTGTATTTGTATGAGCACATTGTTAATTGCTGTGATGATTTGTATGCTGTAACTGATAATGAATCCTGCTGCAGTTTTGAGGTCCCGCGAGCATTGTCTTGTTTCCATGAGCTGAACCTGTTAGCCATGCTTTTGTTTGTTTGCTTGTATTGAATGCTGGTTGTTTACTTCATTTAGTTACATGATGATGAACTTATGCTGTTGCTTACTGTTGGTTATGTTTGCATGATGATAACATGATGAACACGATTTGCCATGCTTACAATGCTGAAATCTTGCTGCTGCTATGCTTGAATCATGAGCTGTCCAGAAATCCTCAAGCTCATGTCGTTTACTGTTATGTCATAATGAATGTTGTTGCGGCTGTTATGATGATGTGCTGCTGTTAAACCATTTGCCTTTTCCAGATTTTTTCCCAATGCCATGTTATTGTGTGATGTTGCTTGAAGTTCATTTTTATGATGATGAACTCATACCTTTCCCATATTGTCTTGTTGGTTGCTGTTGTTCTATGCTGCATGAATACCACATTTGTGTTACCATGTTGGTCTGTGTGATTTTGCTTGAGGTTTGTTGGCCATGATAATCAATTGAAGATGAGCATTTTGAGCTGCCCTGCTGTATGTTAAACACTAGGGTTTCTAAAAATCAGAAAATATGAAGTTTCTTTGGTGTTTACTGTTCCATTGGCCTTTGGCCAATGAGAACATTTCGTTTCCATGCATCAAAACGCAGCACTTCAATAAGTGACTGCAGAATTACACATTTGCCATCGTTGACCCTTCCTTTGACCAATATTCCATGCCTTTTGTTCAAATTTTGCATCCAATTATCACTCAACTTCACCAATTATTTTCTCATTCAATTTTCACTCAAAAATTATGATTTTTTTTGCATGTTGATCACAAAGATGTCTATTATTTAATGGTGAATTTTAATTAATTTTCCATTGGCTGGTTTTTAATTGATAATTATTTTCTTGACATGTATGCCAAATTGATACATTGTGCCAAATCAATTGTGAAATACTCATGTTGCATCCAATGAGCTTGAAATTTTTTGTGGTAAAACTAGACACATTGATCTTCATTTCCGTATAAAGTTTGTGGATTTCCCATTTGTGGTTTGATAGATATGAATTTTTGAATTAGGGTGTGACAATTTGTGTCACACCAATGATATGCAAATGTATGATTTTTGTTCACATGCTTCCCCTTATCCAAATTACTTGAAATTTTGCATGAATGACTTATCACATGTCTAGTTTGTGTATGAATTTTCTTGGAATTAATCTTGCTGTTTTCCATTTGATTGAGAATTTTCTTCCATACTTGGTCATTTGTTGACTTGTTGTGCTATGCCTTGCCAAATCCTTTGTGAAATTCTCAAATCTTATTGTATGATCATGAAATTTCATATGTGATAACTAGACATCTCAAGCTTTGCATTGGTGTTAATCTCATTCATTTCTCTTCTGTTTTCAAATTGATGTGATTTTTTTGAAGTTGACCCATGCTTGTTGACTTTCACCATGCTTACTTGAATTTGATTTGACTTCATGATTTTTGTTGACTGCCTTCCTCTCATCCAAATGCCATGAAATTTGACATGCTTGCCATGTTAGATGTTAGGATTGAGTGTGATTTATTTCATGATTTTTGAAAATGTTTGAGTTGACTTTTGAATGAAGTCTTTGCTGTTGACTTTTGTATGCTTCTCTTGCCATGCTTTGCATCCTTTTGCATATGAAATGACCATGATGCATGATTTGGTTATGAATCCAATTGAAAATGCTTCTTGAATGTTTAAACTTGGTTTGGTTTGACTTTGTCTTGCTGCCTTGACTTTTTCTTTCACCTTTGACCCTAGGCTAGTCCTAGTGGTCTTCTGAGCTTATGTTGAGTTCATCTGTTTCAGGTTAAGCATCAATGCCTTGAGGATCATTCTAATGTGCTTGATTTGAATTGTTTATGATGTGCTAACATTTGTTTTGTAGGTGACTCATATGCTTGAGTCTTTGTGCCTTGCACAATTGGTCCCTCTGTGTGACCATTGGTTCATTATCTTTTGATTTTGACTGTTAACTTGTTTACTAATGAGTCTGACTTTTGCAGGTGCTTTAGTTGCTTAAGTTCTTTGAACTTACTTGCTTGCTTTGCTTTTAGCATTCGCTTTGAGGTATAATTACTTCTTCTTCATGTAGTCTGGAGACCCGGTCTGTTATTTGACCGGGCAAACTGTCTGAAGTCCTCCTTAAGAGGCAATGCCTGTGTTTGTTTATAATTGTCCTAAGCAGGAAAAGTCCTTCAAGTAAGGCAATTGGTGGAAGGTAGGGATAAGCAATCTATCCCCCACTATTCAGTGTGTCCTCTCTTGCTCCCATTACATGGTTGAAGCAATGAGATAAATACCCAAGATCCAATCGAGTCAATAATGTGGAGAGAGTTCCTACTTTCTGAACTCCCACACTTTCTTTGATGCTCTCTCTGATATGAGATAGAAGCAATGAGGCACACCCCTCATCTCCTATTCATCTGCTTCACCTGAGTCCCTCAATGGCCAGGTTAAGAGCGACCTTTATCCATTACAGTGGACTTTTAAAGTCAAACCCTCTTGTGTGAGCCCCCATTGTTTGGCTATAGAGTGTGCTGTTTGCTATTCATTGATTGATTGATTGCTTCATATGCATTTGTTTGCCTGTATGCTATGCATTTATCATCATCATCAATTGCCATTAATGCATGATCATCTCATTTGTTTTGTGATGCTATCATTGTTGTTTGCCCATTGAGGACAATTGTAAGTCCATTGCTTTGGCATTTGCTCCTGTGATATGGAAGGTTAGAGTGTAAGACCTCATTGGTCACTCATATCTTCTGTTTATCTGTGTGTATGTGAGGATACAGTTATAAGTCCCTGTAAGTTGGCATCTGTTATCCTGTGATCATACTTTGATCTGTGTGTTTGTATGTGAGGTCGCAGTTATAAGTCCCTGTAAGTTGGCATCTGCTTTCCTGTGATCATAATTTGATCTGTTTGATTTGTATGTGAGGATACAGTTATAAGTCCCTGTAGGTTGGCATCTGTTTTCCTGTGATCATAGCTTGTTCATCTGTTTGTATGAGAGGTTGCAATTATAAGTCCCTGTGAGTTGGCATTTGCATACCTGTGATCATATTGTTGCTTTTGTTCTTGTATGTGAGGATCCATTATAAGTCCCTGTGATGTGGCATTGGATTTCCTAGGACCATACTGTGGAGTTGACCTAAGTCCAGATAGATTGGCAGTTGACTTTCATATTTCGTCTTTGTTTTTCTTTTGAGGAGATTGGTGTAAGTCCATTGAGTGGCATCTGATATCCATTTCTGTTTTAGGAGACTGGTGTAAGTCCATCTATTGGTATCCGGTATCCGCTTTTATTTCTTTGCCTGTGGAGATTAGTGTAAGACCATTGAGTGGCATCTGATATCCCATTTTGTTTTAGGAGATTGGTATAAGACCAGTGATTGGCATCCGATATCCGCTTTTGCTTGCTTTGTTTGTTTGTTATTGTTAATTGCTATTCCAAAGGACACACTTGAATCATCTGCTATATGATCTCAAAAAGTGAACCTTCTAAGAAGTTTTATTATCCATCCTTCATCCATTCATCATTCATTATGTCCTAAACCTTTTCACACTTCACCTTTTAAACTTGACATAAGTGTTGTGCAAACATCTTCATGTTTTCTAACTAAAAACCTGGACTCAAGTCCTTGACCTTTTTCCAAAATCCATTTCATAATACTTATTTGAATTGATCTTAATCATACTTTGACTCCATTTTCATAATCATAATCAGTTAACTTCATCCACTCAATTGTTTTGGCTTTGTCCATTGTTAATGTTTTCATACATGAGCTATAGGTTTGATTTATCTTAGTGGTTGATGTTAATCTCACCTTCTGTCTTTAGTGATTGAATTGTAAGTCTTCCTTGCCTATTATAGGGTTAACCCCTCCCTGGCAAGTTGAAGCTGTTCTCACATGGTGGACGTTGTTGTTTGTATAAGGTTGAGTTTTCTCCTGTGGATAACGTAAGACCTAGGGTTTGTGTTTAAAATTGAACCTAACCCACTTTTGGAAATCTTTTAGCCGAACTACGGCGTTCTGATCCTTACCTTTGATGGAAGGTACGTAGGCAACGGGTTCATCCGTTCGAACCCAATACCCAATAACATTATAAAATGTATATTCTTTTCCCATCATCCCAATCATGTTTGCACAATATTTTGTCATAATAAATAATAATTTTGCATAACAAGTGTGAAAAGGGCTCCCTAGGAGTACCTAGGACGTAGTGGGTGCCTAACACCTTCCCATTGCGTAATTTACCCCTTACCCAGAATCTCTGATCTTTTTATTAGTTTTCTACGTGTAAAACTTCTTAGGCTTTTGTTCGCTTTTTAGCCAATCCTTTGGATAAATAAAAGTGCGGTGGCGACTCGAAAATTTTCATGTATCTCTTAGCTTATGATTTAATCGATAGATCATATAGCGACGAATACACCGCTACAGAAAAGTGGCGACTCTGCTGGGGAACACTCACCCGAATCCCTGGTTGTATTGTCTACTTTTCACCCTTGTTGTGCTATATTGTTATTCTTTATCTGACATATTTTTGTACAATTTGGGATAACTGTATTGATTGTAATGTGTGAATTGCTTGATATACATTTGCTGTGTGCTTTGGTGATCTGTGAGATGAGTTCTATACCCGAACTCGAGTGCTCTCTAGGATAGGAGAATGGCATAGTCTTGTCGACTGGTGTGGAGTAGTCCTTAGCCAGTTGACTTGCGAGCCCATTCACTTGGTGGAGGTCATGTTGAACTAATAATGTCACACAAGTTATTTGTGGTTAGGCATTATTCTTTCAATCATGTTCCGCAGAAGCCAAGGACCTTAGTTTACCAAACCCATCTTGGCCTATTTTTAGGACCGTAGTGCGGAGGTCGTTCAGATGTCAGTTCTGATACGATTGTTACGCGATACTACACTCATAAGAGTTTCTCTTGAGAATATTCTTGGAATACGAGTATTCGTTCCTCCGATAATATTCGAAAGATGGAACGATGATTATGGGAACCTCTGATAGAACATGTCTGGCAGGTTTAAACCCTAGTACACTCCCTTTGGGTGGTTCTTAACCGAGACCCCATGCTCGTGACTCTCAACAAACCCATGATTCGTGGTTGAGTCGTTCAAACATTGTTAATATCAATGGATCCCGGATCAGGTGTAAAACCTAAAATCCATCAAAGCGGCTGGTTGATATTAGGAATGTTTGAACCGGTTCATGTACCGTTAATATCAATGGAACTTGGGTGTCGATAAGGTGAAAACCTAAATCCACCAAAATGGATGATTGATATTAGGGATACATAGAGCTTTCCCACGACCTTTGTTTGGTGTGCTTTGCTTGATCCTTGAGTGTGCTTGTTGCATTCATGCATTCACGCATTCATCCGCATTCATGTCATCAAAAGAGAAAATTTTCAAGGAACTTAAAGGGTTATTTGCAAAATTTTCAGACATGGAAAGACCGAAAAGGCATACAAAGAAGTACAGCTTTAAGCAACCCGATGTAAAGGAGTTAAGGAATCTGACATCATATGTATTAGATCCCTTGGGTTTCAAAGCTCGATATGGGAAGCTTCTGCCGTTGCTGACTACTCAAGTGGATGAGGGATTGATGAGCACTCTTGCTCAGTTCTATGATCCGCTCTATCATTGCTTCTTATTTCCGGATTTCCAGTTGCTGCCGACTTTGGAAGAATACTCTCACCTTATTGGGATTCCTATTCTGGATCAAGTGCCGTTCAGTGGCTTAGAGAGTATTCCATCTGCTCGAGAGATTTCCAGCCTGTTGCACATAGATGAAGATTTGATTAGAGCTAATCTGACTACCAAAGGCGGAATTCAGGGTTTTCCTTCCGAGTTCCTCATTGCCCAAGCTACCTTTTATGGGAAGGCCATGAGTGAGGATGCCTTTGAGGCTCTATTTGTATTGCTCATCTATGGATTGGTGCTGTTTCCCAACTTCGACAAGTTCGTCGACATGAATGCCATTAGGATCTTTTCAGTTCTTAATCCAGTTCCGACCTTGTTGGGTGATGCATATGTCTCCATGCATCTAAGGAATATGAAGAATGGAGGAGTTATTGTCTGCTGTCTACCCCTGCTGTACAAGTGGTTTATTTCGCACTTGCCGCAGACAGTTGCTTTCAAGGAGAACAAGGGATGTCTACGGTGGTCTCAGAGACTCATGTCTCTCACCAATGATGATATCACCTGGTATGATCGCGTGTATGATACCGTCCAGATCATTAATTCTTGTGGGGAATTCCCCAATGTGCCTCTTCTTGGTACATGTGGTGGGATTACCTACAATCCTACGCTTGCACGTCGTCAGCTTGGGTTCCCCCTAAAGGATAAACCCCATAACATTCTGTTAGAAGGTGTGTTCTTTCAGGAGGGTAAAGATCCCCAAGGCCTGAAAGCCAGATTTGTCCGCGCTTGGCGCAATATTCGCATAAAGAGTAGGAATGAATTGGGTCCAAAGAACTGCATTGCTTTGGAGCCATACACCTCTTGGGTCAGACAGAGGGCTGCTACCTACCTGATGCCATATGATCATCCGAGACCTACACTGTTGGATGTGGCTGGGCCTTCAACCCTCCCTACCCAACGTGTAGAGGAGTTGAGAGAAGAAGACCTTTCGCGTGCCTGGATCCGCGAGAGAGAGGAATTGCTGCAGCAGCTCAAGGAGAAGGATGATATGATTGAATTTCTCGAGCACCGAGTGATCGATGATCCGAACGACACTTGGACTTCTCTGCTTCCTCAGTCATCCAAATTCTGGAAAAGGAAGTATGATCAACTTGCAAAAGAGAAGGCTGATATGGAGGCTGCCTATGAGAGAGAGATCAAGAAGTTGTACGCTTCTCGTCTTCCAGCATCCCGAGCTAATAGGGATCCATAGGATGTCATTTACCTTTTCTCTTTGTAATATTTAAAAGAATGCTGTACTTCTTTGTCCTAATATTTTGAATGAAATATTTTCCATGAGCAATCAAAATGGTTTAAATATTCAAAATATTGCAAACAAATACCCTGAGGGTTCCTTGAAAATCAAAGCATTTGCACGAGCATTTCATGCATCATTCTTGCATAAACAGGTACCCATTTTTCTGGTCTTCTGGTTCTAACCATCTGCTCTTCATTTATTTTGAAGACAAGCTGACTCACCGGTATTATACAAGGGTCAACTCTGCGAGGATTATGGAGCAGTTGGAACAAGAGAACCAGAGTTTGAGAGATGAAGTCGCCAGACTTGGCGCTCTGATGGAGCAACTCCTTGCTGCCCAGAATCAGCCTGCTCCTCAGCCAGCAACTCCGGTTCAGCGGACAGTTATATCAGAGATAGCTACTACATCGGTGCCTGTTAGTGCCCATCAGCCAAATGCCATGCCTCCCGGTTTTCCTTGGGGGATGTCTCCCGGCTTCATGCCTGATCTGCCAGCTCCTACATTTGCTCAAATGCCGGCATCTAGCCCGGTCCCTATTCCTGTTCCTCCTGTCGTGCATACCATGCCGAGGGTAGACGACACCATTTATCACTCTGAGGCTTCTGAAGGCTCAGATGTTCACGAGAAAATGGATGCTATGAACGATCAATTCCTCGAGCTGAGAAAGGAATTGAGAACTCTCCGTGGCAAAGATCTCTTCGGCAAGTCAGCAGCCGAACTTTGTCTAGTTCCCGGTGTGAAGATACCTGTTAAATTCAAAGTCCCAGACTTTGAGAAATATAAAGGGAACACTTGTCCTTTGGCACATTTGGTCATGTATGCCAGAAAGATGTCCACGCAGACCGACAACGATCAACTCTTGATCCACTACTTTCAAGACAGTTTGTCTGGTGCTGCTCTCCGTTGGTACATGAGTCTGGACAGTGCCAACATCCGGTCTTTCAATGACCTTGGCGAAGCTTTCGTCAAGCAATATAAATACAACGTTGACATGGCGCCTGACAGAGATCAACTCAGGTCTATGTCGCAAAAGGACAAAGAATCGTTCAAGGAGTACGCCCAGAGATGGCGTGAGCTGGCAGCTCAGATCACTCCACCATTAGAAGAGAAGGAGATGACCAAGATCTTTCTGAAGACTCTTGGGTCATTTTATTATGAGAGAATGGTGGCCAGCGCTCCCTCTGATTTCACCGAGATGGTGAACATGGGGATGCGTCTTGAAGAAGGTGTCCGTGAAGGACGATTAGCTAAAGATGATGGTTCTTCCTCTAAGCGATATGGAGCGTTTAAGAGGAAAGAAGGTGAAGCGCATGCTGTGCAGTCTCAGCCCAAGCATCGAAGACCCTCTGTTCAGAGGAAGCCTGCACATCGTGCCGGACATCAGCATCAGGTGGCTAGTGTGGCACCTGTATTCAAGGATAATGCTCAGCAGTATCAGCATCAGCAGCAATATCCACAACCGCAATATCAACAGCAACAGCAGCGTCCACAGCAACAGGCTTACCAGCCTCGTGGAAGTACAACCAATCAGGCTAATGTGAACTATGATAGGAAGAAGGTCAGCTTCGACCCTATTCCGATGACATATACAGAGCTTTATCCCTCCTTGTTGGAGAGGAAGTTGGTTTCGCCCAGGGATCCTCCTGCTATTCCTGCCAACCCGCAATGGTGGTACAAACCAGACCAGCATTGTGTCTACCATTCCGGTGCTCCGGGCCACAACGTTGAGAACTGTTTCCCGCTGAAGAATAAGGTTCAAGACCTTATGAGAAGCGGAATTTTGAGTTTTGAAGACTCCAACCCGAATGTTACCAGGAACCCATTGCCTTCGCATGGGAAATCTGTGAATATGATCCAGGAAGACCTTGGGAAATACAAGGTGAAGTACATCAGTCACATCCGGCAGTCATTGGTTGGATTACATAAAATGCTGTGTCAGCACAGTTATTTGGAGCATAACCACGATAAGTGCCGTGTCTGTTCTGTTAATCGCTTGGGTTGTGACCAAGTCCGCCGTGAATTGCAAACGTTGTTGAATGAAGGTGCCATTGAGATTCTCCAGAATCGCAATGTGGATATTGTTGAGCCCGAAGTGAGTGTTATCTCCCCGGTGTTCAAGTTGCCAGAGCCAGTTGTTATTCGTTATAATAGCAACAAGCCTAAAGCTTCGCCTGCTTTGATCATCAAGCCAGCTGGCCCTGTGCCTTATTCATCTGATCGAGCTGTACCTTTCAGATACAATCCTGTTGCTGTCCAGGATGGGGTCGAGTTACCTCTGCCGTCTACTTCCGTGACCACTATCGCTGATGTTAGTGGGTTGACCCGAAGCGGTCGTGTGTTTTCTGCACCTGCCAAAGCTCCGGCTGTTTCTTCTGAATCTGTTGAGCGCCCTGTAGGGAATGCTGTGAATGTTCAGAATCCGGCACTTGATGTTGCCAAATCCTCCTCGTCTGAACAAAAGACTCCTGTTTCTTCAGATGGCCCAAGCGGCATTGTTGATGAAGAATCTGATGAGATGCTGAGGCTCATCAAAAAGAGCGAGTATAATATTGTAGACCAGCTTCTACACACGCCTTCCAAGATTTCTATTCTTTCTCTATTGCTGAATTCAGAGCCTCATAGGGAATCTCTGCAGAAAGTCTTGGACCTGGCGTACGTTGATCACGACGTCACCCTGGAACAATTTGATAGCATCGTTGCAAACATTACCGCTTGCAACACTCTGAGCTTTTGTGACGCTGATCTCCCTGAGGAGGGAAGAGACCACAACATGGCTTTACACATTTCAATGAATTGCAAATCTGATGCAATGTCCAATGTACTGGTGGACACTGGATCGTCCCTTAATGTATTGCCAAAATCCACACTCTCTCGATTGTCATATCAAGGTCCTCCTATGAGGCAGAGTGGGGTTGTTGTAAAAGCTTTTGATGGGTCGCGCAAGACCGTGATTGGGGAAGTGGACCTCCCAATCAAGATTGGACCAAGTGATTTCCAGATTACTTTTCAAGTAATGGATATTCACCCATCATACAGCTGTCTCTTGGGCAGACCATGGATTCACGAGGCTGGCGCCGTGACATCCACCCTACACCAAAAGTTGAAGTTTGTCAAAAACAAGAAATTGGTTGTAGTAGGGGGAGAAAAGGCTCTCCTGGTCAGTAATTTGTCTTCTTTCTCGTACATTGATGCAGAGGATGAAGTTGGAACTCAGTTTCAAGCTTTATCTATTGATAAACCAATCGAGAAGAAGTCTCCTTCATTCACTTCCTACCGTGATGCAAAGCTGGCCATTGAATGTGGTGCAGTCGCTGGATTAGGGAAAGTGCTTGAACTTGAAGATAATCGATCCCGGGCTGGCATTGGCTTTGGTTCTGGGGCATGCAATGAGCAAGGTCTGTTCACCAGTGGAGGATTCATCCATGCTGATCAACCTGCAGAAGAGGAAGCTGCTGCTATCATTGAAGAAGAAGATGCAGAAGACTTGAACAATTTTGTTATTCCTGGTGGCGTCTGCCACAATTGGGTCGCTGTGGATGTTCCTACAGTTGTCCATAGATCAGAGTAATTGTTCATTTTGTTTAAAACCCTTCTCCCATGCCAAAAGGAGAAGTGATGACATTGTTGGCAAAGCATATATACAATGATATTTTCATTCAATTTTTGCATTGTCAAAACATTTGTTTTTCCTTTGTTTTCACTTTTTGCTTTTCTTTATGAAATCAGTGATCACAAAAAACATAAAAACAAAAATAAAAGCTGTAAAAGCAACATTCTTTCATCTGCATAAGGATTTGCTTGTTTAAATTAAGTATTTTTCTTAACCAAAATCATTATGCAGGTTGATCCTAAAACCCATTGAACATAATGATCCAACGCCATCTCCCAATTTTGAATTCCCTGTATTTGAGGCAGAAGAAGATGACGTTGAAGAGATTCCTGATGAGATCACCCGTCTCCTTGAGCACGAAGAGAAGATCATTCAGCCGCATCTCGAAGACTTGGAAACAGTCAACTTGGGATCTGAAGATTGTGAGCGCCTGGTGAAGATTGGGGCACTTCTTGAAGGGTCTGTTAAGGAAGATTTGATCAGCTTGCTACGAGAATACTCAGATATCTTTGCTTGGTCCTATGAAGACATGCCGGGTTTAGATACAGATATTGTGCAACATTTCCTGCCGTTGAAGCCTGAGTGCGTGCCTGTGAAGCAGAAGCTCAGAAGAACTCATCCAGATATGGCAGTGAAGATCAAAGAGGAAGTTCAGAAGCAAATTGATGCGGGGTTTCTGGTGACTTCTACATATCCTCTATGGGTGGCCAACATTGTGCCTGTTCCTAAGAAGGACGGAAAAGTCCGTATGTGCGTTGATTACAGAGATTTGAATAAAGCTAGTCCAAAAGATGATTTTCCTCTACCACACATTGACATGTTGGTAGACAATACAGCTAAATTCAAAGTCTTTTCCTTTATGGACGGATTTTCCGGATATAATCAAATCAAGATGGCACCAGAGGATATGGAGAAGACAACATTCATCACACCTTGGGGAACATTCTGTTATCGAGTGATGCCCTTCGGTTTGAAGAACGCCGGAGCCACGTATCAACGAGCTATGACTACCTGGTTTCATGATATGATGCACAAGGAGATAGAAGTCTATGTTGATGATATGATTGCTAAGTCCCGAACGGAAGTTGAGCATATTGAGCATTTGTTGAAGCTTTTTCAGCGCCTGAGGAAGTTCAAACTTCGTCTGAATCCGAACAAATGTACTTTTGGAGTCCGATCCGGCAAGTTGTTGGGTTTTGTGGTAAGTGAAAGAGGTATTGAGGTTGATCCTGCCAAGGTCAAAGCAATACAAGAGATGCCCGCACCCAAAACTGAGAAGCAAGTCCGAGGTTTTCTTGGCCGCTTGAACTACATTTCCAGATTTATATCCCACATGACTGCCACATGTGCGCCGATATTTAAGCTCCTCCGGAAAGATCAATCTCATGATTGGACCGAGGATTGCCAGAAAGCTTTCGACAGTATCAAGGATTATCTGTCTGAACCTCCGATTTTGTCTCCGCCAGTAGAAGGAAGACCTCTGATTATGTACTTGACAGTTCTTGAAGACTCGATGGGTTGTGTACTCGGTCAACAAGATGAATCAGGGAAGAAGGAGTTTGCTATATACTATCTCAGTAAGAAGTTTACTGATTGTGAGTCTCGGTACTCTATGCTTGAGAAGACGTGCTGTGCTTTAGCTTGGGCAGCTAAGCGTTTGCGCCAGTACATGATAAATCATACAACTTGGTTGATATCCAGAATGGATCCAATTAAGTATATCTTCGAGAAGCCTGCTTTAACTGGGAGGATTGCCCGTTGGCAGATGTTATTGTCTGAGTATGATATTGAGTATCGAGCTCAGAAAGCTATCAAAGGTAGTATCTTGGCTGACCATCTAGCACACCAGCCAATTGAAGATCATCAGTCTGTTCAGTATGACTTCCCTGACGAGGAAATTCTGTATTTGAAGATGAAAGATTGCGATGAGCCTACACTTGATGAAGGTCCAGAACCTGGTTCCAGATGGACGATGGTGTTTGATGGCGCTGTTAATCAATATGGAAATGGAATTGGGGCAGTAATTGTTAATCCCCAGGGATCGCACATTCCATTTACAGCAAGGCTAACCTTTAAATGCACGAATAATATGGCGGAATACGAAGCCTGTATTATGGGACTTGAAGAATGCATTGACTTGAGAATCAAATATCTTGATGTCTATGGTGATTCAGCTTTGGTTGTCAATCAGATCAAAGGTGAATGGGAGACGAATCAACCAGGTCTCATCCCATACAGAGATTATGCAAGGAGAATTTCAACTTTCTTCACAGAAGTTGAATTTTATCATATTCCTCGAGAGGATAATCGGATGGCAGATGCCCTTGCAACGCTCGCTTCCATGATAGTTGTCAGATGGTGGAATGACGTCCCCAATATTACTGTGATGCGCTTGGACAGACCCGCTCACATATTTGCAATTGAAGAAGTGAAAGATGACAAGCCTTGGTATTTTGATATCAAGAATTTCCTCCAGAACCAGGTCTACCCGCCTGGGGCATCTGTAAAAGATAAGAAAACTTTGAGAAGGTTGTCAGGCAGTTTCTACCTAAGTGGAGAAGTGCTGTACAAGAGAAATTTTGATATGGTTTTGCTCAGATGCGTGGATAGACACGAAGCAAACCTATTGATGACTGAGGTCCATGAGGGTTCATTTGGTACTCATTCCAACGGACATGCCATGGCTAAGAAAATGTTGAGAGCAGGCTACTATTGGCTGACAATGGAGTCTGACTGTTGCAAGTATGTGAAGAAATGTCACAAGTGTCAAATTTATGCGGATAAGATTCATATTCCTCCGACACTCCTGAATGTGATTTCATCACCATGGCCTTTCTCTATGTGGGGAATCGACATGATCGGCATGATTGAGCCGAAAGCGTCCAACGGACATCGTTTTATTCTCGTAGCAATTGATTACTTCACCAAATGGGTTGAAGCCGCGTCATACGCAAACGTAACCAGACAGGTGGTTGTGAAGTTTATCAAGAATCAGTTGATTTGCCGTTATGGTGTGCCAGAGAGGATCATTACTGATAATGGATCCAATCTGAACAACAAGATGATGGATGAGTTGTGCGCTGAATTTAAGATTGCACACCATAATTCCTCTCCTTACAGACCTAAGATGAATGGGGCTGTTGAAGCTGCTAACAAGAATATCAAGAGAATTATCCAGAAGATGACTGTCACGTACAAAGATTGGCATGAGATGCTGCCATTTGCTTTGCATGGATACCGTACTTCTGTACGCACTTCGACAGGGGCAACCCCTTTCTCTCTTGTTTATGGCATGGAAGCCGTTCTCCCAGTAGAGGTGGAGATCCCATCAATGCGAGTCTTGATGGAAGCCAAGTTGACTGATGCTGAATGGATTCAGAGTCGTTACGACCAATTGAATTTGATTGAAGAGAAGAGATTAACTGCCATGTGCCATGGTCAGTTGTATCAACAGAGAATGAAGAAAGCATTCGACAAGAAGGTCAAGCCTCGTGTGTTCCGAGAAGGTGACCTTGTGCTCAAGAAAGTTTTGTCTTTCGCGCCCGATTCCAGGGGCAAGTGGACTCCAAACTACGAGGGTCCATATGTTGTTAAGAGAGCCTTTTCAGGCGGAGCTTTGATGCTTACAACAATGGATGGGGAGGATTTCACTCGTCCTGTGAATTCAGATGCAGTTAAGAGATACTTTGCCTAATAAAAAAAAGTATATGCAAATGAAAAAAAATGAAATGAAAAAAACAGAATAGCTCGCTAAGTTGAAAACCCGAAAGGGCGGCTTAGGCAAAAATGAGCGTCTCGGTGGAGAACCCGCAAGGGTAATCCAGGCAAAAATTAGAGACTTTGAAAAAAAATATATTTGCATCCCGCTAGATTGAGTACCTCACTCTGGGGCAATCTAGGCAAAAATTAGGGATTTGGCAAGTAACTGCATCCTGACAAGACTTTCTGGTTCATCAGTCGTCATTTCGTCAGCAGATTCTCGATTCGTCGTCAACTGAAGCTTCGGATACATCGAGATTCAAATTGGTAGAGAAAGGATCATTATGTTCAATGTAGCCCTCTTCCAATATATATCACTGATTTCAAATTTGTACAGATCTATGGAGTCTTGCCATTTGCAGACTACCATTCTATCAAATCAATTTGAGCTTTTTATCCAATTTATTTGCACTCTTATTTGTTTCAATTCAACAAATGTTTTGCATGTTTTAAATTGATAAAATGTCATTGTTTTAAACAAATCAAATTTTGCAAAATTTTTGTTTAAACAAAGTGAACATTCACAAGATTGAAAGGATACTCAAGAATATCTCAGTGCTCTCCCGAGGGTGGCATGATTCCCAACAGGTAAGACATTTGTTCATATTCCTGGTTTGGTGGTTTATTCTTTCTTCAGATCTTTGTTGAGGATGTTCCTCGAGCAGTAGTTGTTGGGGTTGTTCCCCAGTACAATCGCAAGTGATATGTTGTTGAAGACTTCATTCTCCAGCAGCAGTTTTCCCCCCAGCATGGGGTTTTCTTGTAGAAGTTTCGGCGGTTGATGGTTTGTCACCTTGGTGCCCCGTTACTTTCTCCAGTGGGTCGTATGCCCCAGACTTTATTTGTCTCCTCAGCGCAGTCATGAGTATAACTGATTGATTGATACTCCCCTCGGAGTCGTGAGTAGAACTGTTATTAATATCCCCACCAGGGTTGAAAGTGGAGTTGTTGCCTCTTCTCCCCATGCAGTATGCCAGCAGGAACTGTCTTTTTCCTCAGCATGATTGTTTTCTTTTGAAGATTCGGTAAGTCAGTGGTTTGATACCCGGTACTTTACCTTTTCCCCGGCGAGGTCGTCTGTGGAATTGTTGCTATCTCTCCATCAGAGTTATTCTCTCCAGCAGAGCAGGATTTATCTTCCTACTCCGTGGTTGATTTGGGTTGACATCCCAGTGTATTGCAACCATCTTTTCCTCAGCTCAGTCTGCAGGATGTTTGTTGTGGCAGTTTCGCCTGTTGAATACGCCTTCAATCCCCAGTATGGTTGGATGATGGCTCTAGCTTCCAGTGAACGGATTTATTTCCTGACTGTTTGTGATCCCCAGTAGAGTGGCTTATATTGCAGAATCTACTTGTTGTGATCAGTTTGCTATGTATATTCTCCCCAAGCGGAGTGGTTATCGTCGAATATATTTGCTTGATTTGTCCGTCCTCAGTGGTTTGTTCCCAAGAGAGTAGCCGACAGTTTTTCCCCAGTAGAGTTGCTTATGCAGTCAGATTCTATTTGGATGATATCATTCTCCCTCAGTGGGTTGTTCCCCGGTGGAGTTATTTGGATTTGCTTCTACAGCAGTTTGTGCTTGTGCTCATGCACCTTTTGTTTCTCAGTTGACACTGGGATCCCCTGCAGATATACTTTGGGACTTCTCTTGTTCCCCTACGGATGTGTCTTGGTGGCTGTTATGCCCGTTGTGACTTTCTGTACCCTGATTGGGTTGTTTCCTGATATCTATGATTCTCTGCTTCTTCAGCAGTACCTGCAGATCTTTGCTTTTCAGCATGAAGATCTCCGCAGATTGGCTCTCCAGCTGGTTTTTCCCCTGGAAGTATAATACCGGACGTTTGGTTCCTGAACCTGTTTGTGTTAGAATTGTCTGTTTTGTCAACATTCATCAAACATAAATCACGCATATTCATGCATACTCATAAACATTCAGATATTCATGTCGCATTTCTTGCCATATATCTTTTGTTTGTCATGTCTCCTGCAACGGGTGATATAGATCTCTTTACAGATCTCCCCAAGCATATGTCGGGTGTTATAAATCTCTCCATATAGAGTCAACCCCATAAGTAGAAAATGTTGTCTTTCCTTCTGCAGTTCCCCACTGAGATTATCCTCGTGGATGACGGTTTCTTCCGTTTCCTCCCAACACATATATTGGGATGGATTTTCCTATTTGAGTTATATCCTCATTAGGACGTGTCTTGATTCAGTCTGTCTTTTCGGATCGTTCCCGAATTGGCTTGTTTGTCAGATATCTTGTGCTTCCCAGTGGGTTGTTCCCCAGCGGAATGTTTTGGGCCTCTACCCAGTAACCGGTAGTTGTAAGTCCTATCTTTTCCTGGCTTTCTTAAACAGAATTTGTGGTTATACACCTTTTATTCTCCAGCCAAAGTTTTTGGTCTTCTACCTCATACCCGGTAGTTGTAAATCCTATTTTCCTGCTCTTCAGCAGTTTGTGGTTTGTTATAAACCCTATTTTGGTTTCCCGTGCGGATTTGTGATTTGTTCTATCCCCACGCGGAGTTTTTTTTGGTCTTCTACCCCGTATTCGGTAGATGTAAACCCTAATTTTTGTGGTTATCTTCATCCAATATATTTGATGATGATTTTCCTTTGCTTGTATAAGTTGCTCAGATCAGCACTTATATCCTTAGCAAGTCTTTGTGGATAATTGCCGTATGCTAGCAATTTTATCCCCAGTGGGTCTTCTCACCGTATGCTAGTGATTTGTTCCCCGGATCATTGGTTCTTTATCAATGCACCCCAGCTAGTCTTCTGTCGATAATTGCCGGATGCTTGCAATTTATCCTCAGCAGTTCGCCTTTCATTTACCCTTTTGTTGGTAATGTCTGTTGCTTCTTTGATTGGTTATCATTATATACCTATTTTGGTATCCCGATGCCTTTCTGTTCGGTTGATTTATCCTTATTAACCCAGTAACCGGTTGTGGATAATCTTCCATGCGAGTATATTATTCACGGTCTGCCGGTAATGAATAGTATATCTCATGCACTCTTCAGTCGAAGCCTTTTGTGTTTCCCCAGTCGAGTAAGATTCGTTATTTCCCTTTGTGGAGTCGAATATTTCTTTGTTGTCGGATAATTGCCGGATGCTTGCAATTTATCCCTTTGAGTTGTCTTTCGTTTACCCGTATGCTTGGTATCGATTGTCTCTCTTTTTGGTTAGTCACCTATTATATACCCAGTAACCGGTATCTCTGGTGTCTTTTCCTTGCGAGTATATTATTCACGGTCTGCCGGTAATGAATAATATATCTCATGCGCTCTTTAGTTGGAATCCTTTGTTTGATTTTCCCCAACTGAGCAAGATTCGTATTCTTTGCAGAATCGAATAGCCATCCTTTAACCAGTTTGTGTTTTGGATGATGAGTGTTTTGGAAGTGAAAACCAATTCACGTTTTCGGTAGATCACCTATTATATGCCCAGTAACCGGTATCTCTGGTGTTTCTTACCATGCGAGTTTATTATCTACGTTCTGACGGTAATAGATAATATATCTCATGCGAGTATCTTATCCACGGTCTGCCGGTAATGGATATTATATCTCATGCACTCCTTGGGTTTGTGTCCCCATTTGAGTAAGATTCGTTTTCCCGTAGTGGATTCGGATGTCCATCCTTTAAGTTGATTTGCTTTTTCAAGCCCTCCTTTCGGATGATGAGTGTTTTGGAAGTGAAAACCAATCCACGTCTTCGGATTTTATCCTATAAACAACCCAGTAACCGGTTCAGGATAATTTTCCATGCGAGTATATTATTCACGGTCTGCCGGTAATGAATAATATGTCTCATGTGAGTATTCTATCCACGTTCTGACGGTAATGGATATTATATCTCGTTCACTCTTGAGTCGATCTTTTGTTTGTTTTCCCCTCAGAGTAAGATTCATTTTCCTTGTGGAATTGAATGTCCATCCTATAAACAAGTTTGCTTTTCGCTCTCTTCAGGATGATGAGTGTTTTGGAAGTGAAATCCAATTCACGCTTTGGTCGGTCACCTATTATGTACCCAGTAACCGGTATCCTTGGTGTTCCCTCCTTTCTGCTCCCTATTATGACCTCGGTCCCCCTGTGGAGTCAGATTTTCCTGAGTTTGTTATCCGTATGCCTGGTAACATCTCATTTGCTTTGTTACTTCCCCAGTGGAACTTTCTGTTGCTTCTCCCCAGGAGTCAGCTTGGGTCTCTCCAATGGATTTATTTTCCTTTGGAATTCTTTTCCCCAGTGTGAGTTCTTCACTCCCCAGTGAGTTCTCCAATCTTTTTTCCGTATTCCCTAATCAGAGTCGTGGCTTGTTCACGTTATGTCAGTTTTATCTTCCCCAGTTTGGAGTCGTGTATTGTTCACACATTTCTTTTTCTTTTACTATCCCCATAGAGTCTTGTCAGAGTCTCTGTTCCTGGTGAGTGTATTACTCCGACGGATCGTCTTTTCTTCTGTGTGAATCATATTCCCCACAGAATTTGTGTCTTTTGCATGCATACATCTGCATCATGAGGTCTCTTAGGGACCAAAATTTGTCTCATTACTGTTATTTAAGCCCATTCTACCGCGTCGAGATGAAGATTTCTAAACTTCACTTCTCCGGCTAGAATGACCTTAAATAGGGGCATCTGTAAGACCCCAATTTTGGGCCCTAAGATCCCTCATGGCCCATATCATATCATATCATAACCTCAAGGATCATTGCATGCCTTTGTCCCCTCCTAGTGGGTGGTTTGCCTTGTGGGTTGATTCTTGATCACCAAGCATGCCTTGCATTTGTATATCTTTGCCTTTCATATGTTTGTCATTCAAAAAGTACAAAAATATTGTCAGTCTAACCTTGTTGCTTGCAGTGGAAGCAATCATCAGCAATTAGGTCAAAGTCAGTCATTGATCAGTCAAAGCAATGGATGATGGCCATTCTTGCAGAATTTGGACACCATGATCATTAATCACAAGTTCATACAACTTGGGACATCATTTGAGGTCAAGTTCTCAAGGAATTAGGGTTTTGAAATCATCAGAAGAGGTTCAGTCATCCAAAACCCTAGAAAAGTCAAACTTGGTCAACTGTTGATTTAATCAATGATTTGGTGGATAGAATTGATCTGAAGGAGCTCATTCATGCTTGTATAAGCCTCATATATCATGTCAAACCTCATCATGGAAGAAAATCAAGTCAATCAGAAATTTTCCAGAAATAGCAAGTGGACCTGTAATTTCAACTGCCAAAAATGGAAACTTCTTGATCTTAAACTTACATCATGATACAAGCTTCAAATGAATTTTTGCCCAACATGAAAGTTGAAGATCTTGTTCTCCCATTTTCAAAAAGTCCAAGAACATCAAAATCCCATGTGTGGTTGTCAAGATATGATCAAATCATTTTCACCAATTCTTGAACTTCAACAAGCCATAACTCTCAAACCATAAGGCCAAATTTGGTGGGGTTTTTTCCTACAAACCACATTTTTCATCCTCTTTCCAAAAATATAAATTTCATGACCTAAAACCTTGCCAATCAAAATGGCATTTTTGGACCTTTTGCATTTAAATTCAAAGTTTGACCAAACTTTGACTTTTGGAGTTTTTGACTTTTTCTTGATTTGGTCAATTGGGAAATGTTCCATATCACATTTATGATTTGTTCCAAGCCATAAAACATCATCATACCACCATTTTCCCATCATTTTGAATTAAAATGCAAAATGGACAAAATTGGCAATTGGCTTCATTTGAACAAAATCAGTACAGCACTTTCTTGTACAACCAAACAGCAAATGTGTTGTCCTTTTTGCAGCCTGTTGCAGGCCCAATTCGCAGCAGCATTGCACCCTCCAATTCCACATTCTTCCACTTAGCAAAAATGTAATTGGCCTTCATTAAGCTAAACCAACTTACCATTGGATTAAGTGAGGATTAACAGATGATATTTAAGCCTTCATTTTCTGTTTCCAACCCTAGACAGCAGCCACCACAGAGAAAAAATACATATCCTCTCCTTCTTGCAGTTTTGGCAGATTGAGATTTTCAGAGCAGAACAACAAAAACCCTCGAGCCCTTCTCCATCATTCCTCATCTGGACATCAGTTGAGAGCCTTTTGCAACCTCAAAACCTTGCTGGAAACCACATTTTGTGCTCTGGTTTTTCTCAAAGAACAGTCATGGCAGAAATTGATTTGGTCGTATCCAAGCAAGTGTGAGCTGAAACAAGTTCATCATCCATCATTTAGAGCTAGAGTCTTCACCTGTTTCAAGCTATCACACGCAAAGAGCCACTGATTCACTTTTCCTTCACAACCAAGTAAGGTTTCGACCTTCATTATTTGCTATGCCATGATATGCTTTAAATAGTTCATTTGTTGCTGATTCTAATGGATGTTAGTTTGCTTGGAATGGTGGACTATATCGTGTCAAATCTGAACTTTCATTTTCATGTGTAAATGCATTTTTCTTCGATTTGGTTTGGACATGATGAGTTAATGAAATATGATGCCACATTCTTGTTATTTGATGCTTGATGAAGCTATTGGCATGCTTGTTTTTATTTTCTAGGCATGTTGGTTCATGATGATGTTGCATGAACTTGATGGATACTGTTGCATTAAAACCCTAATTCTGTCCAGATTTCCATAGGGTTAAATGTTGTTTTGTGTTGGTTGATTGTTAAATGGTGATAGTTGCTGCATGGCTCGCTTGATCATTATTACTTCTGTTATATTTGTTTGTTCATGACTGGTTTGATGATGATGAAACATGTTGATGAATACCTTTGCTGCTGTTGTCTGTTTTAATCACATGAGCCTGCTGTACCAAGGCCATGACATTAGTTGTTTGTGTTTAAAACTTGTTTGATGTTGATGAACCATAAACAATGGAATTGATGCTGCTAATGCCCTGTTGTTCATACCAAGCTTTCCCTAGCCAGATTTTCCATGTCTATGTGTGTTTTGCTGATTGATTAATATTGCTCACTGATGATATTTCATGGCCACGATTTTTTTTGGCTAATACTGTTGTTCATGTTGCTTGATGTTGCCATACCATTACCATGCTGCTTTTGAATGATACCTTGTTTCGATTTCTGTTTACATGAAGATGGTATTGCTTGCTATTATGATGAACTGCCCAGATTTTCCATGGTTAATGTTTTGTTGTTGTGAGTTAATACTGCATGATGATGAATGTTGACATGCTACTGTTAAACTACCTGTCCTGCTCAAACCTTTGCTTGAATTGTTGATTGTTGTCGTATGCTGTTATTTGAATTGCAGTATGAACATTACCATTGCCATGTTAATTTTTGTTTTGCTGGGTTTAATGATGATGACATGATGTTGATGAACCATGTTGCTAACAATGCTAGTTAAACCATGCTGTCACTACCCTGCTATGTTGTCTGCATTGCCAAGACCATAAACACATGAGCCGCCATGTTAATTAAGCCCTAGCTGCCTTCCAGACTTTCTCCATTGTGTGTGATTTTGTTGCTTAAAGCTGTAGGAAGCTACCAATACCATGCTGCAGTTTTAAACTCCTTGAACATTTGTCTTGAAAATCCATCTTGATTCATGGTATATTTTTGTTTGTGTTGAATGCTGTTTGTTTATTACATTTGGTTACATGATGATGAATATGCCAATGCTGCTGTTTGAATTTTCCTGAACATTGCTCATAAAATCCACATGTTGGTATTTGTTGTGTTTGGTCATGAATGTTGGTTTGTTGAATGATCAATGTTTTACATGCTGCTGCTTAATCAATGATAAACACCCTGCTGCTATTGCTGAACCTTGCAACTGTCCAGAAATTCATGTGATTTAGTGTTTGTAGTGTTGCATAATTGTTGTGATTATATGCTGCTATTCATTTATCTCTTTTGATCAAATGCCAATGCCCTGCTAGTATAAACCCTAAGGTCTGCATGAGAATCCAGAAGTTGTGAAGTTCATTGGCTGGTTTGTTGCTTGTATTTGTATGAGCACATTGTTAATTGCTGTGATGATTTGTATGCTGTAACTGATAATGAATCCTGCTGCAGTTTTGAGGTCCCGCGAGCATTGTCTTGTTTCCATGAGCTGAACCTGTTAGCCATGCTTTTGTTTGTTTGCTTGTATTGAATGCTGGTTGTTTACTTCATTTAGTTACATGATGATGAACTTATGCTGTTGCTTACTGTTGGTTATGTTTGCATGATGATAACATGATGAACACGATTTGCCATGCTTACAATGCTGAAATCTTGCTGCTGCTATGCTTGAATCATGAGCTGTCCAGAAATCCTCAAGCTCATGTCGTTTACTGTTATGTCATAATGAATGTTGCTGCGGCTGTTATGATGATGTGCTGCTGTTAAACCATTTGCCTTTTCCAGATTTTTTCCCAATGCCATGTTATTGTGTGATGTTGCTTGAAGTTCATTTTTATGATGATGAACTCATACCTTTCCCATATTGTCTTGTTGGTTGCTGTTGTTCTATGCTGCATGAATACCACATTTGTGTTACCATGTTGGTCTGTGTGATTTTGCTTGAGGTTTGTTGGCCATGATAATCAATTGAAGATGAGCATTTTGAGCTGCCCTGCTGTATGTTAAACACTAGGGTTTCTAAAAATCAGAAAATATGAAGTTTCTTTGGTGTTTACTGTTCCATTGGCCTTTGGCCAATGAGAACATTTCGTTTCCATGCATCAAAACGCAGCACTTCAATAAGTGACTGCAGAATTACACATTTGCCATCGTTGACCCTTCCTTTGACCAATATTCCATGCCTTTTGTTCAAATTTTGCATCCAATTATCACTCAACTTCACCAATTATTTTCTCATTCAATTTTCACTCAAAAATTATGATTTTTTTTGCATGTTGATCACAAAGATGTCTATTATTTAATGGTGAATTTTAATTAATTTTCCATTGGCTGGTTTTTAATTGATAATTATTTTCTTGACATGTATGCCAAATTGATACATTGTGCCAAATCAATTGTGAAATACTCATGTTGCATCCAATGAGCTTGAAATTTTTTGTGGTAAAACTAGACACATTGATCTTCATTTCCGTATAAAGTTTGTGGATTTCCCATTTGTGGTTTGATAGATATGAATTTTTGAATTAGGGTGTGACAATTTGTGTCACACCAATGATATGCAAATGTATGATTTTTGTTCACATGCTTCCCCTTATCCAAATTACTTGAAATTTTGCATGAATGACTTATCACATGTCTAGTTTGTGTATGAATTTTCTTGGAATTAATCTTGCTGTTTTCCATTTGATTGAGAATTTTCTTCCATACTTGGTCATTTGTTGACTTGTTGTGCTATGCCTTGCCAAATCCTTTGTGAAATTCTCAAATCTTATTGTATGATCATGAAATTTCATATGTGATAACTAGACATCTCAAGCTTTGCATTGGTGTTAATCTCATTCATTTCTCTTCTGTTTTCAAATTGATGTGATTTTTTTGAAGTTGACCCATGCTTGTTGACTTTCACCATGCTTACTTGAATTTGATTTGACTTCATGATTTTTGTTGACTGCCTTCCTCTCATCCAAATGCCATGAAATTTGACATGCTTGCCATGTTAGATGTTAGGATTGAGTGTGATTTATTTCATGATTTTTGAAAATGTTTGAGTTGACTTTTGAATGAAGTCTTTGCTGTTGACTTTTGTATGCTTCTCTTGCCATGCTTTGCATCCTTTTGCATATGAAATGACCATGATGCATGATTTGGTTATGAATCCAATTGAAAATGCTTCTTGAATGTTTAAACTTGGTTTGGTTTGACTTTGTCTTGCTGCCTTGACTTTTTCTTTCACCTTTGACCCTAGGCTAGTCCTAGTGGTCTTCTGAGCTTATGTTGAGTTCATCTGTTTCAGGTTAAGCATCAATGCCTTGAGGATCATTCTAATGTGCTTGATTTGAATTGTTTATGATGTGCTAACATTTGTTTTGTAGGTGACTCATATGCTTGAGTCTTTGTGCCTTGCACAATTGGTCCCTCTGTGTGACCATTGGTTCATTATCTTTTGATTTTGACTGTTAACTTGTTTACTAATGAGTCTGACTTTTGCAGGTGCTTTAGTTGCTTAAGTTCTTTGAACTTACTTGCTTGCTTTGCTTTTAGCATTCGCTTTGAGGTATAATTACTTCTTCTTCATGTAGTCTGGAGACCCGGTCTGTTATTTGACCGGGCAAACTGTCTGAAGTCCTCCTTAAGAGGCAATGCCTGTGTTTGTTTATAATTGTCCTAAGCAGGAAAAGTCCTTCAAGTAAGGCAATTGGTGGAAGGTAGGGATAAGCAATCTATCCCCCACTATTCAGTGTGTCCTCTCTTGCTCCCATTACATGGTTGAAGCAATGAGATAAATACCCAAGATCCAATCGAGTCAATAATGTGGAGAGAGTTCCTACTTTCTGAACTCCCACACTTTCTTTGATGCTCTCTCTGATATGAGATAGAAGCAATGAGGCACACCCCTCATCTCCTATTCATCTGCTTCACCTGAGTCCCTCAATGGCCAGGTTAAGAGCGACCTTTATCCATTACAGTGGACTTTTAAAGTCAAACCCTCTTGTGTGAGCCCCCATTGTTTGGCTATAGAGTGTGCTGTTTGCTATTCATTGATTGATTGATTGCTTCATATGCATTTGTTTGCCTGTATGCTATGCATTTATCATCATCATCAATTGCCATTAATGCATGATCATCTCATTTGTTTTGTGATGCTATCATTGTTGTTTGCCCATTGAGGACAATTGTAAGTCCATTGCTTTGGCATTTGCTCCTGTGATATGGAAGGTTAGAGTGTAAGACCTCATTGGTCACTCATATCTTCTGTTTATCTGTGTGTATGTGAGGATACAGTTATAAGTCCCTGTAAGTTGGCATCTGTTATCCTGTGATCATACTTTGATCTGTGTGTTTGTATGTGAGGTCGCAGTTATAAGTCCCTGTAAGTTGGCATCTGCTTTCCTGTGATCATAATTTGATCTGTTTGATTTGTATGTGAGGATACAGTTATAAGTCCCTGTAGGTTGGCATCTGTTTTCCTGTGATCATAGCTTGTTCATCTGTTTGTATGAGAGGTTGCAATTATAAGTCCCTGTGAGTTGGCATTTGCATACCTGTGATCATATTGTTGCTTTTGTTCTTGTATGTGAGGATCCATTATAAGTCCCTGTGATGTGGCATTGGATTTCCTAGGACCATACTGTGGAGTTGACCTAAGTCCAGATAGATTGGCAGTTGACTTTCATATTTCGTCTTTGTTTTTCTTTTGAGGAGATTGGTGTAAGTCCATTGAGTGGCATCTGATATCCATTTCTGTTTTAGGAGACTGGTGTAAGTCCATCTATTGGTATCCGGTATCCGCTTTTATTTCTTTGCCTGTGGAGATTAGTGTAAGACCATTGAGTGGCATCTGATATCCCATTTTGTTTTAGGAGATTGGTATAAGACCAGTGATTGGCATCCGATATCCGCTTTTGCTTGCTTTGTTTGTTTGTTATTGTTAATTGCTATTCCAAAGGACACACTTGAATCATCTGCTATATGATCTCAAAAAGTGAACCTTCTAAGAAGTTTTATTATCCATCCTTCATCCATTCATCATTCATTATGTCCTAAACCTTTTCACACTTCACCTTTTAAACTTGACATAAGTGTTGTGCAAACATCTTCATGTTTTCTAACTAAAAACCTGGACTCAAGTCCTTGACCTTTTTCCAAAATCCATTTCATAATACTTATTTGAATTGATCTTAATCATACTTTGACTCCATTTTCATAATCATAATCAGTTAACTTCATCCACTCAATTGTTTTGGCTTTGTCCATTGTTAATGTTTTCATACATGAGCTATAGGTTTGATTTATCTTAGTGGTTGATGTTAATCTCACCTTCTGTCTTTAGTGATTGAATTGTAAGTCTTCCTTGCCTATTATAGGGTTAACCCCTCCCTGGCAAGTTGAAGCTGTTCTCACATGGTGGACGTTGTTGTTTGTATAAGGTTGAGTTTTCTCCTGTGGATAACGTAAGACCTAGGGTTTGTGTTTAAAATTGAACCTAACCCACTTTTGGAAATCTTTTAGCCGAACTACGGCGTTCTGATCCTTACCTTTGATGGAAGGTACGTAGGCAACGGGTTCATCCGTTCGAACCCAATACCCAATAACATTATAAAATGTATATTCTTTTCCCATCATCCCAATCATGTTTGCACAATATTTTGTCATAATAAATAATAATTTTGCATAACAAGTGTGAAAAGGGCTCCCTAGGAGTACCTAGGACGTAGTGGGTGCCTAACACCTTCCCATTGCGTAATTTACCCCTTACCCAGAATCTCTGATCTTTTTATTAGTTTTCTACGTGTAAAACTTCTTAGGCTTTTGTTCGCTTTTTAGCCAATCCTTTGGATAAATAAAAGTGCGGTGGCGACTCGAAAATTTTCATGTATCTCTTAGCTTATGATTTAATCGATAGATCATATAGCGACGAATACACCGCTACACGTAGGGGTGCTAATACCTTCCCTTCGCATAACTGACTCCCGAACCCAAGATTTGGTTGCGAGACCCTGTCTTGTCCTTTCCTTTTTTCCAGGTTTACTTCAAGCGTTTCCTTTCCCTCCTTTGGGATGAATAACGCACGGTGGCGACTCTTCTATCATTTTCTTTCGCCGGTTGTTTTTTCGCGCACTGTATTTTTCAGGTTGCTACAGCTGCGACTCTGCTGGGGACACTAAGAAGTTGACCTCTTGCTGGTCCATCTTCCCTAAGCGAGTCCCTCCTAGCTTGTGTGATTTCTTGTTTATTGGTTGTTCATGCTTTTGTACATTTATTTGCTTACCTGCTTGCATGCATCTATTGTATTTGTTGGATCTGTTTGTTTGTTTGTTTGTTGGGATGGGATGTTCTATGAGAGATAAGCCCATTACCCAGGCTTGAGTGTATACACAGGTTTTAGAGTGGATAATCATGAGGCTTGCGTGGCGTGTTGCTACGTTAAGCCGTTCGTGAAGAACCACACCCAGACGAGGTTTCTTTTGGATATATTATGTCTTACGGGTGTTCCGTAACGGCAGGATGTTCCTCTAGAAATCGTCGACTCTGGTGACCATTTCCCGAGAACTCAGTCGAGGCCTCTCCTCCAAAACGTGATTATGTTAGCTCTGGTGGGCGCATTCTCGCTGCTCAATCCGAGGATCCCGAGACTGGGAACCTGCTATTAGAATGTCCTGTTGAGGGGAGTCAATGGAGGTCTTTTGTCCCGTAATAATACCAAACCTTCAGTGGTAAACGTGTTATTCGCGACTGAAGGGCTGAAGCTGACGAACTTCTGTTCTTAGAACCCACCAGTGAGGGGCGGGCTAAATTCAGGAAACCTTAACCTCCAACCAACTCGGTTTTCTGGGGCAGAGTTTTGGTCTTGTATTATATTCCTAAGTGAATTTCTCTCCAGGCAGTGCAACCTGACAGATGTTCAAGCGGATCCATCAATGCTGATTGACATGCCTTTGCATTGCATAACATCATCTGCATATTTGCATCCAACATCTCATGCTTATTCATTTGCAGGGTATTCCCTTTCAAAACGGGGGTGCCTTAAAACTGAACAAGCAGTGCATCGCATACCATGCATATTAACCCTTGTCTGTTTTGCAGGTGTCACCGCAGTGTCTAATGTTTGTTCCCTGTATCAGGCAGTTATTGGTCCCAAGCGAGTCCACAGGTACCCGACAAAGGAAAATCGTCCACAGCTAGCGATGGACCAAGTACAGAAAGAGCTGGCTGATATGCGTGAAAGGATGGATCAGTTCATGACATTGATGACTTGTATGGAAGAAGGCCAGGAAAAGCTGAGGGAATTGGTTGAGCAACCGAGACCCGATCCGGAGGTGGAGATACCAAATGCTGAGGGAAACCCTGGTAACCCTGGGGATGCTGATAACCCTGTGAACACTGGTAACGCGGGTAACGCAAATGCTGATGGAAACCCGGGTAATGTTGGCAACATAGGGAATGTTGGAAATGGTATTGGCGGAAGGTACAATGTGAATCAAGGAATTCGGATTAACGGGCGCCCCGTTACTGAAGATTATCAGTATGATCAATTTTCTTTGCACGACGAGGCCCTCGAGACCACTCGCCGTATGGATGAGCTTGCTGAGAAGCTCAAATCTTTGGAGTCTCAAAATTCCTTAGGCTTTGATGTCACAAATCTTGGTCTGGTTCAGGGAGTAAGGATTCCTCACAAGTTCAAACCCCCTACTTTTGATAAATACAACGGGGCTTCTTGCCCACGCACTCATCTCCAATCTTATCTGGGAAGGTTGGGAGCTCACACGGAAGATGAAAAGCTGTGGATGTACTATTTTGAATACAGTCTAACTGGAGCTTCTCGTGAATGGTATTCTCATTTGTCTCGTACTACCATCAAGAGCTGGAAAGACTTGGCAGAGGCTTTTGTCAAGCAATATCAATACAACTTGGACATGGCTCCAAACCGGACCTTGTTGCAAGGTATGTCTCAGACTGCCAAGGAAACCTTTAGAGAGTATGCTCAGTGTTGGAGACAGATTGCTGCGTCCGTCCAACCCCCTATGTCTGAAAGGGAGATGGCGGACATGTTCATGAACACTCTTCAAGGCATTTATATTGAGAGATTGGCTGCTTACCCGTCAATCAGCTTTGCAAAAATAGTAATTGCTGGAGAAAGAATCGAGAGTCTGTTGAAGATGGGCCGAATTCAAGACAATAGTGCTTCCAACTCATCAGGTCCCAAGAGACCGTTTGCTGGTAACGGTCAGCGAAGAAAAGAAGGCGAGGCAAGCGTTGTGTATGCCGGCAGAGCCAGGGGTAGAGGGCGCCCTAATTATTATCAAGATCAAGTGGCCGCAGTCACTATTCCAACACCTGTTCCTCAACCGCAATATCATCCGCAACAACAACCCAGGTACAACAATCAACAACAAGGAGGTAATCCGGGTCAGTAGAGACACTATCAACAACGTCCAAGGCAGACGGACCGGGTCATCGAGCCAATCCCAATGCCTTATTCAGTATTACTTCCCAAGCTGATTGACATGAATCTGGTTACGTTGAGAACTCTGGCCCCACCAATCGATCCCAATAATTTGCCTAGACGTTATGATGTCAACGCCAGATGTGCTTTTCACTCCAACGCACCTGGACATACTACAGATAATTGCAAGGCTCTCTAGTTAAAGGTACAAGATTTGAGAGATGCTCAGGCTATCAATTTTGCTCCGGTGCCTAATGTTATCCAGAACCCGATGCCGGCTCACAGCGGGCAGAGGATTAATGCTGTTGATAGTGGGGAAACTTTGAATTTGGTTTCTGATGTGACTAAGGTGAAGACTTCGCTATCAGTGGTTAAAGACCGACTTCTGAAAGGAAAGATTTTCCCGGGCTGTGGGGAAGAATGCAGAAATTGTCAAGTTGCCGAAAACTGATGTGACAGTTTGAGAAGGGGTATTCAGCAACTGATAGATGAAGGTTGTCTTCAGTTCGATCAGGCCCATCAAGTGAAGAATGATGTATCGACGGTGACGTTTTATTTCACTCTTGAAGAAATATACGTTCCCGAGAGACTCGCTCCGACAATAATATATTTCCCAGAAAGTACAGAACCAACAGCGGTGAACATCGAAAGTTCAGCACCAGTTGCAATTTACTCTGACAGCCCTCAATCGACTTTGGTTGGTCCGATCACCATCACAATACCAGGACCCGTTCCGTATGAGAAAGACAGTGCTATCCCGTGGCACTATGGGGCTGATATCTACTGCCAGGGGCAGAAAGTTAACGAAGAAGACATTGACATTGGTAGCTCCGCTGTAGACAATGTTGGAGGAATTGGTGGCTTCACTCGCAGTGGACGCCTATTTGCACCATCAACATTGTGCACGAATGCTGAAGCTGAGGCAGCTGCCAAGCCTAAAGGAAAACAGGTATCCACCGAAGAGGTTACTACCGAGGAAGCTCCTCCTAAGACCGCATTCGAGAAGGAAGTGGAGGAGTTTGTGAGGATTATCAAGAAAAGTGACTACAAGGTAGTCTACCAGCTAAATCAGACACCCTTAAAGATCTCCATTCTCTCACTATTGATGTGCTCTGAGGCACATAAAGCAGCCTTGTTGAAAGTACTGAATATGGCTTATGTTCCCCCAGAGGTAACTGTTGACCAGCTGGAGTCGGTAGTTTCGAATGTAAACGCTAGCCGGGGGCTAGGTTTCACCGATAATGACCTGACATCTGAGGGAAGGAATCACAACAAAGCCTTGCATATCACAATGGAGTGCAAAGGGGTGATGCTTTCCCATGTTTTGGTTGATACATGCTCTTCTCTGACTGTTCTTCCAAAGAAAGCCTTAATGAAGTTGGATTGCGATGACACCATCCTGAGGCCAAGTAACTTAGTTGTGAGGGCTTTTGATGGCTCTAAGAGAGTTGTATTTGGCGAAGTTGAGTTGCCAGTTAAGATTGGACCGTAGGTATTCAAGAGTACCTTTTATGTGATGGATATCCAGCCTGCCTATAGCTGTCTGCTAGGTCGGCCCTGGTATCACGCTGCCAGTGTTGTTACTTCTACCCTCCACCAGAAGCTCAAATATGAACTAGAAGGTCAGGTCGTCACTGTCTGTGGTGAAAAGGATATTTTTGTTAGCCACCTGTCTACATTTAAGTATGTAGATATGGACGGCAAGATGCGCGAGATGCTGTGTCAGGGCTTCGAAGCCATAAACATCAACGAGGTCGCGCCCGAAGCTGTCTTTTCACCTGAGTTTGAGAAGGTCGGCACTTCTATCTCTTCATACAAGCAAGCTGTCGAAGTGGTTAAAGATGGTAATGCCCAAGGCTGGGGCAAATTTGTGGAGCCAGTCATCAAAGAAGACAAGTTTGGATTGGGGTATGCTCTGGGATCTCAGAAGAATGACACCGATACTCTCTCTAGCGGGGGTTTTGTTTCTCCCCACATCGTCAATGCTGCAGATGAAGACAAGGCTGACAGCGACTGTGACTTAGATAGCTGGATTCGCCCGTGTGTCCCGGGAGAAAAGCTCGACAATTGGTCGTCTGAAAAAACCGTCCGGGTTACTCTACTAAAAGAGTGATTTTTATTGTTTTCCTTTATTACATGCATAATAAAGTCTTACACTTTGCCCAAGGTGTAACGGCTCATTTGTAGGGCCATCCATTTAGTTACATTCGCAATTATTTTTATCATCAATAAAGGACGGCTTTTGCAAACAATTTTGTGTTCTCTTTCTTTCAGTTTTTTTACTTTTACCAAAAAAAATGGCAATGTTTCTTTTTTCGTTTTTTCTTTCTTTCCAAAAAAAAAAATCTCTCATTCTAAGGTAAAGCATGATCCTCCATCATGCAGAGCGGACCACCCGGATCTCACTACTAACGACACTGCTATGGCCAACTATGACTTCGACAATCCTATCTATTAAGCCGAAGAAGGGGTTGAGGAAGATTGTGAATTGCTGAAGGGTTAGCCAGATTTTTGAAACAGGAGGACTGAGCTATTACACCTTATCAGGAGGTGATTGAGACTGTAAACATCGGTACCGCAGACGACAAGAAAGAGATCAAGATCGGGGCAAGTCTACAGGCCGAGAGGAAAGACCGTTGATCATGTACTTGACTGTGTTAGAAAGGTCAATGGGTTGTGTGCTCGGTCAGCATGACGAGTCAGGTCGAAAAGAGCATGCAATATACTACCTTAGCAAAAGTTTACCGACTGTGAACAGAGATACTCATTGCTCGAGAAAACTTGCCGCGCTTTGGCATGGGCTGCTCGCTGACTAAGACAATATATTTTGACTCACACGACTCTATTGATATCAAAAATGGATCCAGTCAAGTATATTTTTGAAAAGCCAGCACTTACCAGAAAGGTTACTAGGTGACAAATGATACTGACAGAGTATGACATCCAATACACTTCACAAAAAGTCATCAAGGGAAGTGTCTTGTCAGACTATCTTGCAGAGCAACCGATTGATGATTACCAACCTATGAGGTTTGACTTTCCTGATGAGGACATCATGTTTCTCATATCGAAAGATTGAGAGGAACCACTCCCGGAGGAGGGGCCTGACCCTGGATCCAAATGGGTTATGATGTTTGATGGGGCGGTCCACGTCAATGGTCGCGGAGTTGGTGTAGAGTTGATCACACCGGAAGGGGGTTCATATGCCATTTGGTTCAAGAATAACTTTTCCCTGCACCAACAATGAAGCCGAATACGAAGCTTGTATCCTAAGACTTGAGGAAGCCATCAATATACAGATTAAAACCCTAGATGTATACGGGGATTCAGCTTTGGTCATTAATCAAACCAACGGGAAATGGTATACACCTCAGCCTCATCTGGCTCCTTACAGAGACTACACGAGAAGATTGTTGACTTTCTTTTGAAGAAAACCAATTTGCTGATGCTTTGCTTACCTTGTCTTCGATGATTAAGGTGCTATCCTGGAACTACGTACCCAGAATTGACGTATCTCGGTCAGAGACGAATGAAGAAAGCATTTGGTCAGAAAGTGCGCCCTCGGGGGTATCAAGTCGGTGAATTGGTACTCAAAAGATTTCTTCCTCCCAACACAGATCACAGGGGCAAATGGACACCGAACTATGAGGGTCCGTACGTGGTTAAAAGGATTTTCTATGGCGGAGCTTTGATGCTAACAACCATGGATGGCGAAGGATTCTCGTCCCCTATTAACTTAGACACAGTTAAAAAAAATACTTCGCATAAAATAGACCCGCTGGACGATAAAAAGAATAGTCCAGGCAAAAAAAGGGCATCCCGATGAACAAAAAAAAAAGAGAATAAAGAGGTTCGGGCAAAAATTAGGGATATAAAAAAGAGTACACCTGGTGAGTCGAAAACCCAAAAGGACGGCTCAGGCAAAAATGGGTATCCCGGTGGATTGAAAACCCGAAAAAGGGGGCGATCCAGGCAAAAGTTAGGGAATAAGCGAATGATTGTGATCTGAGTTCATCAGTGTTATATCACTGTTTCATTCAATCCGGCAATCTTCGAAGGTTAAAGATCGACTAATCATCCACTTCAGAAAGCAAGATGAGCAGAGCGTCTTGAGGACATACGAGCCATAGCAGAGTCGAAACTCGGTGGGACCCCGTATCCCCATTGCCATTAGGATAGTTCTCTTTTTATTACGATCACCTCTTTTCAGGGATCAGCTTCCTGATACCCTCGCCTATTCCTGGCACAAATTTTCTCCCCAGTAAGAGTCGAATAATTCAGTTAAAGAGCCTCTTTATTTTTCATTTATCAGTTTGTTTGCAAAAATGTCCGAATTTTTGATAAAACATATTGCATATGAACATAATGGTGGCTTTTGCAGATGATTTGCACAGGAAAACATTTAAAATTGCTTTGAATGTGCTTAATCCCGGACGGTGAATTCAAATCGAGTAATTCCCCCGAGGCATACGTGTATTTTTGGTTGCAGGTCACAGGAACCGGATGCCAAGTCATGAATCCTCATCCCCAAGCGGTTGACAAAGTCTCTCCTCAGCAGAGCATGTTCCCCAGCAGAGTTGACAGTATCCAGACTATATATCCCCAGCGGAGTTGACCGTGTCAAACTGTATTTTCCTAGCAACAGCGGAGTGGTTGCATAACCAACAGATGAGAGGGTGGTGTTCCCAGTGTTCATCTCATTCCCCAGCAGATTATTTTTAACAGATTTGTTAATCCCCAGCTTGAGGGCGATTAGCAAGTTCATATCCCCAGCAAAGGTCGTTTCCTACGACATTTCCCCAGGAAGTGTTTTCCCTACAGACTCTCCTCACAGAGCCTCGCCGAACAAAGTTTCCATAGTTGATACTCCCCCCGCAAGGTCAACTTTCCAAGCAGCCAATTTATTTTTGGTGGCTCATTGGTCCCGGCAGACGGATCATTCCCCATTGAGCATTCAAGGATTGATACAGCGATTTGTTCCCTACCGGAGTTTGCTTCCCCAAGCAGATTTCTTTTTACACCATGCATAACATTTGCATTTGCATGCATATCATATCAAGCATGCACATAAGCTGATAAACAGGTTCTTCCAAGCATACTGAAGAATTACTTTACAACCAAGGTCATGAGATCCAGCCAGAGGATCAAGTGTGAGTGATCAATCCTGAGGGTCGTTTTGAAGATTCAGCCTGAGAATCGTGTTCCAGTGATCCAGCCTGAGGGTCATTTCGAAGATTCAGCCTGAGAATCGTGTTCCAGTGATCCAGCCTGAGGGTCATTTCGAAGATTCAGCCTGAGAATCGTGTTCCAGTGATCCAGCCTGAGGATCATTTCGAAGATTCAGCCTGAGAATCGTGTTCCAGTAAGCCAGCCTAAGGCTCAGTTTGAAGATTCCCCAGTGAAGTCGCCTACAAGCTTTATTTCCCCAGCAAGCCCAAGTCTAATTGAGGAGTCGTTACAACATGTTCTAGCCCGAAGAATATGTACGAAGCCCAAAAGTGGAATATTCTCGAAGCTGCATATCTAATATGAAGGTTGGGTGTAGATTTCAAAAGAGGGTCAACCAGCGCATGCCTCAGATGCGGGATCCTAATGATGGGAATTTATCATCAAAACAATCCAGATCTAGCCAGAAGATCGAAGTCAGGTCTAGCCCGAAGACCGGAAATAGATTCAGCCAGAGAATCGAAACAATTTATATCTAGCCAGAAGATCGAAATAGATTCAGCCAGAGAATCAAAGAAAATAGATTCAGCCAGAGAATCGAAACAAAGGAGATCTAGCCAGAAGATCGAAAAAGATCTAGCCAGAAGATCGAAGTCAGGTCTAGCCCGAAGACCGGAAATAGATTCAGCCAGAGAATCGAAACAATTAAGATCTAGCCAGAAGATCGAAGTAGATTCAGCCAGAGAATCAAAGGAAATAGATTCAGCCAGGGAATCGAAACGAAGGAGATCTAGCCAGAAGATCGAAGAAGATCTAGCCAGAAGATCAAAATCGTATCCAGCCCGAGGATCAAAATTAATATCCAACCAGAGGACTAAATTGAGTATAGGTTCAGCCAGAGGATCGAAACTCCAAATTAAGCCAGAAGACTGATTCAGATCCAGCCAGAGGATCGGAAGAAAAATAAACAGCGCGGTGTATTTCCCCGTTTCTGTGCTGTTCTCGGAGCGTAAATTTTCGGTCTGTCTTTGGTATTCAATCACAGCTTACCCCGTTTGTCTGATAAGCTGTCCGTTTTCATCCTACTCGGGTTAGTTGATGATTGAATAGGGGCAGCTATAACACCCCAAAATTTGCCCTCCTCATTCATGCATTCATTTAGCATTTCATATTGGATTTCATCATGTCAATCAGAATAAGATCCAAGAAACTTAAAAAAAAAAAAAAAAAAAACGAAAAAATAAATAAATAAATAAATAATGTTTTACAAAAAAATAAATAAATAAATAAATATAATAATAAATAAATAAATAAAATATAATAGAAAAAACTTGGACTTGGACCTCTCTCATTTGAGCCCACAAAGCCATGAAAATCAGCTTATAAAAGAGGGAGATCAGACAGAAAAAGGAAGAGAAGCAAAATACTCTGAGGTTTCCTTGAAACAAAACCCTTGACAAAACCTGGAGAGAAACCTGACAGAGAACTCAGAGCAACCCCCATCTCACGCAAACCCTAACATTTCAACCGGTCTCTCCCATCAGGTTTGCCTCATTCCCATGATTTTATGCTCTTAATTTGGATCATCTGAATGTATGAGGTATGATGGATGAATTTCATTATGTTTTTGCCCACGGGTTTAATTATGCATGAATGGGTGAAACCTATGCCTTGAATGTTTAATCACATGATTTCTGAAATGTATGCCACAGGGTTTGAGGTTTCTGAAACCATACTGTTATCCATGAAAAAAATGCTTATCGTGTTTCACTAACCCTTTTGTTGAGTTTTTGTGAGGGCTCACAGACTCTTGCAGAGATGGTTTGCGTGGTTTTCCCACTTTATTTGTGGGATACCCCCTGGAGGTTCATTCCAATTACCTGTACTGACTCACCTTTCTTTGATGGCATTAGCTTGGGAGATCCATGGGTTTCTTACTCCTTTAATTGTTGTTACTTCGGATCTCTATCCGTGTGGTACTTTTACCTCTTTTCCGCATTTTATCGCTTTCTTAGCTGGAAGACCTCGATAGGAGGCATTTGTTTTCTTTTGTTTATTTACTTCTGAGCCCTTTGTTGGCACATTTACTTTATACATGTTTGTTTTGTATGTGTTTGTATCCCTGCAGGTAGCGCGGTTCCTTCGTCAAGGACTGCCTTTTTGCCCTTGAGCATCCCAAACCCTAAAACCCAAAGCAACACCTTAACTCCTTCTACTACAGGCGAGTAAATCTCCAAATGTCGAGCATCCGGTAGATTGCGTAGTGACGTCGTTCGTCCAAAAACCAATCCATAACCCCGTAGTTAGCCGAACTACGTTTTGCTCTGATTCTCAGGCCAGATGAGATACGTAGGCATAAAACGCGATGTCTTAGAGAGCACAATTACCCAACCCATAGGTCAGCCGAGCTACAAAGACTCTGATTCTCATATTCAGATGAGATACGTATGCAGTGGATGCGACATCCGCGCGAGTCATTTTCATTTAACCCTTTTTTTTTGGTAAACAGCACAAGATAAACTCACACCCTTTAGACAAGAACTACAAAAGTGGATCCCGTAGAGTACTACGGATGCGTAGGGGTGCTAATACCTTCCCTTCGCATAACCGACTCCCGAACCCAAGATTTGGTTGCGAGACCCTGTCTTGTCCTTTCCTTTTTTCCAGGTTTACTTCGAGCGTTTCCTTTCCCTCCTTTGGGATGAATAACGCACGGTGGCGACTCTTCTGTCATTTTCTTTCGCCTGTTGTTTTTTCGTGCACTGTATTTTTCAGGTTGCTACACTATCATCCATCAAATATGCCTCCCTAGTATCTCAATTCATCATTTTGATCAAAGCAAATCAAAGGGGTTAAGGTTTGTGTCCCAAGGAAACCCTAATTCATCTGTATACCAAGTGTGCCTTGCTCATGAAGCAACCTCAGCCCATGGTCAAATACAATCAAGGGAAGTTCTTTAATTAATAATTTCATGCATATTTGAACTCATTTAAGTGTCTTCAATCATCAATTCATCAAGATATGAGTTGTGGACTTGAGAAGTTGATCAGTCAATTCATCTGACTATTTTGAAGTGCACTAAGACCTAACGTTGTATGTGTTAATCAAATGGAGATGATCCCAAGATAAAAAATGTCCTTAAGCACAATATGAACAACTTTCATGTTCATCAACATTTGAGTTAAATCATGGAAGGTCATCATCCATCCCAAGACATTATAGGTCATTTTGACTGAAACCCTAATTTAGGGTCAACTTCTCAAGAACATAACTCATTCATTTTTTATTATTTTGTGGTGGAACCAAATGCATTGGAACTCTTATTGTGTCTACTTCAAAAGTTATGTTGAATAGAATTTCAAAATCCCAAAATAAATCCATGTGATAATGCAAACATTTATAGGTCACTTTGGGTCAAATGCATTGAAATGGAAAAAAGTCCAACTTCAAGTGCCCATAACTTCTTCATTAAAAATACAAATTATGCAACATTTTAGTCCAAATTGATTGGCCTGGAACTATCTACAACTTTCATGTTGAAGCTTTTATCATTTGGAGCTTACATCATTGAGACAGAAGGGCTTGAACATTGGCCAAATTTGGAAACTTCACTTTTGCATGTTTTGCACCCTATACTTTAAACACAAAATTCACTAATTTCCAAGGCCCAATTGAAGTTTTGATCAACATATCATTTGTTCCTTATGCAATAAGCTTTCTAACCATTACTCATGAGGTAGCATTTGGAGTTTGGAAGCACCATTTTCGAAGACATAAATATTGAATGCATTTTGTGAAATTCCATTCAAATTGCCATGCATGAGCTGTTTATACTTAATGTACACGTCCATTTGCAATTCACATGAACTCAGTAGCTTGTTTTAGTCTTCATCGGGCCTTCCACATGATCACACAAGCCCATGCAATGTGAAATCCATTTGCCATGCACTCAGCCATTTCCAGCTATAAATACATGTGCTATGCTTCATAATTAACCAACCTAAGGGCGCCTAAAATGCTGCAAGAGTGAATCCCCAACCATACCAAAGGAACTAAATTCATATTTCTTCAAAAATTCAGATCTGAAATTCAATTGCATTTGGTTGAATTTCCAGATCTAAAGTTCCTAAACCTTCATCATTTGATCCATTAAAGTTCTGTTTTGCAAAAGGAACCAAGGAAAAGGACTCAAAGCTCCACAATCCAAAGGTTTTGATCAACTGTTTTTTGCTTCGAATCTCCTATTTCTTTGATCTATTGGCCTTGATATTGTGTTGTCTGAAGCCCTCTCTATAGAGGCATCATTGTTGTATGCTTAATTTTTGAAGTCGAGCAAGTTCATGATGAACACTATCGAGCTTCCATCTCTGATTTCTCTCTTAATAGGAATCTAGAGTGGAAGTGAGTGGTATAAGAGTGATGTACATCACTTCACCTTTCGAACGGTGCCTGGATCGTCCATTCTAGTGAGCATTTGAACCTCTGTGTTTTTTGGCCTTCGCCGGAGCTCACCGGAGAAGACGGTGGCGCTGGCCACCGTCCTTGTTGCCAGATCACATGTAGATCGTTTGATCATGTTTCCAGTTTGAATCGTGGCACATGCATGATATGACTTATTTTAATTCATTATGTTGCTCATTGACTTGGGACCATCATGTGCGCACATCTCTCCACATTTGGATGTGCCAGCTCAATTAATGAGCTTAGACCCAAAGCCTCTCCTTTTTTCTGATTTTCCTAATTTCCATTTTTATTTCTTTTAATTCATTTTATTTCAAAAATTCATAACTCTTTCATTTTAATTCCAAAAAATATGGGACCAATTTCATTATTTCTCTTTTTAATTCTAGTTTCTAAAAATGATTTTTAATATTTTTTATTTTGTCATTTGCTATTTTTTAAGAATTTTCTCTTTTCTGGTTATTTTTAATTCATTTTAAATGGTTTTTGACATCCAAAAAATACAAAAATATTTTCTCAACCTCTTTGAATGATGATAGATCTATGAAAAATATTCTCATCAATTTATTAATTGATTTGAGATTTATTTGAGATTTTAGTTCAATTAGGTTATTTTTCTTCATCTTTTATTGATTAAAAATAGTTTCTGACTTAAAAAAATGCTGAAATTTTTGGTCAAACTTTGTTTGACCTTGTTGAACTTGGGATAATTCACTTGGACTTTTCAAAGTTGATTTGAAGTGAATTTGAAGTTTGAACTTTCTTTAATATTTTAATTCAAGTTTATTTTCAAATCTTAAAAATACCAAAAATACTTTGTTTATTTCTTGACTTCCAATCTTCATCCCACTTTTGTTTTTGATTGTTTGACCATGATCCTCAATGTCTTTGGTCAACTCTTAATAGATTGGTACATTGCATTTCATTCCATGCACTTTAATTCTTCATCTCCATTCTTCATCTTCATCTTCTTCTTCTTCTTTTCTTTTGGATCAATGAGTTAAAGGTTGATAAGTTAGCCTTGATTAGGGAGGTTTAATCTTCCTTGATTAAAATCTAATTCATCTTGATCAATTGATCAAGTGAATGGCTTTGCATTAAGGATAGATTGCTTCCTAAATCATGCAAAGAACTTAAACCAATACAAGATCATTTCTCTTCTTCTTTTTGGCATGGCAAGTTGTTGGAACTTGGTTCACTAATCAAGACTTCTAACTTGTGTTGTTGCCTACATTATTATTGACCGACCTCAGATAGTTGTGACTTCTACATAAGTCCAATTACGATTGCTTAACATAGCGCTAAATTTTGCTTTTTACTTTTGCTCTTTACTTTTTGCTCTTTACTTTTATGCAATTTACTATTCTTGTACATATTATACATTTGCTTTTTCCTTTGCTCATTTGAGCACATGTTTATGTTAATGCAATTTGCCTTTTGCTCACTTGAGCATATAATTGTGTATATATTACTGTGCTTGAGCTTTTGTTTTGATTGTTGTGGACCAAAATGCAAAGGAGTGGACAAATGGACTTAGTTTCTAGGACTTTCCCTATGCAAATTGGAGTAAAAGGATCTTAATGTGAAGATGGATTAGAAGGACCAAACCTCTAAACTCACTCTTGTTCATTCTTGATTGTTTGATGGAACTTTTTAATGTGTGTGCTCTTGTGCTAGGGAATCCTATGAGAGCTCAAATTGAAGAACCATTGTCATGTTCATCCCAAGTGAAAGATACACGATGCATTGAGGATCTCTTAAGAGGCTTGTTTGATTGTTGTTTGAGCTTACTATTATTTTGCATGCATATTCCGAAGGATGGGAGCTACTTGGATCATCAATATGATCTCAAGAGAGGAACGCCATTTGTGGTCTTGTTCTCTTATCCCTCACCTCTTGTATGTTTAGGATTTAGCCATTCTTCTTCTTCCCTCCACTCTAACCCAAGCCAAAAAAATTGTGCAAACATTTAACATTTGTTTTCAAACATTAGAAACCTAAGCCTTATGCTTTTGATTTTCAAACTTTCTTTTTATAACACTTATTTGGAATTGAATCTTAAAATCAACTTTGACCATGTTTTTGTAAATACCTTTCATTTAAATATAACCCATTCAAATGTCTTTTGTGGTTTCAATGGCCACTTTATTAATACAACTTTTTCATAACCTTTAGCTATTAGGTTTGAGTTATCCTTGAGGTAGATGTAATACTCACTTATATCCTTAGTGGTGGACAATGAGTCTTCCATGCTTATTATAGGGTTAACCCCTCACTAGCATGTTGAAGTTATCCTCACATGGTGGATTTGTGGTTTTAGGTTGAGTTTTCTCCCTTGGATAACAAAAGACCTTAAGGCTTTTGGACCAATCAATTCACCCACTCATTTTGAGATTTTTACCCCGAACTACGAGGTTTTGATCCTAATCTTTTTTAAGATGGTACGTAGGCAATGGGTTTATCCATCCAAACACAAAATGTATATGAACTTGTATATTCTCTTCTCATCTCTTCAATCATGTTTGCACAAATAAATTTTCATAAAATACCAATCTTACAACAAATGTAAAAAGGGCTCCCTAGGAGTACCTAGGATGTTTTGGGTGCTTAAAACCTTCCCATTGCATAACCAACCCCCTTACCCAGATCTCTGACATTTTTACTAGTTTTTTATTCGATAAAACTTTTAGGTTTTTGTTCGCTTTCTAACCATTCCGTTGGATAAATAGAAGTGCGGTGGCGACTCGACTTGTATGCTTTACCTTGGATTTAGTCTATATCTCTAATGGTAACGAATACCCCGCTACAGAAAAATGGCGACTCTGCTGGGGAAGAATTTGCCTAGTGGGTTTTGCCTACTTTTCATATTTGTTGTATTGTATTGTATATTATTTTGTGACATATTTTTATGCAATTTGAGATTACTGTATAGTATGTAATGATTGAATTGCTTGAATATTAATTCCTTGTATGCTTGGTGATCTTTGTGAGATGAGTTCTATACCCGAACTCGAGTGCACTTAGGATAGGAGAATGGCATAGTCTTATTGACTTGTATGGAGTTATTCCTTAGCAAGTTGACTTGAAAGTCCATTCACTTGGTGAAGGTCATGTTGGGATCAATAATGTCACATAAGTAGTTGTGGTTAGACATTACTCTTTCCAATATAGACCTTAGAAGCCAAGGACCTTAGTTTACCAAGCCCCTCTTGGCCTATTTTTAGGATGTAGTGCGAAGGTCATTCAAGTGTAAGATTTGATACGATTGTTACGCGATACTACACTCATAAGAGTCCCTCTTGAGACTATTTTTGGGATACGAGTAGTCGTTTCTTCGATAATATTCGAAAGATGGGATGATGACTATGGGAACCTCTTGTAGAACATGCTTGGTAGGTTAAACCCTAGTACACTCCTTTTGGGTGGTTCTTAAACCGAGACTCCATGCTCGTGACTTACAACAAACCCTTGATTCATGGTCGATACATTCATGTATCCTTAATATCAATGGAACTTGGGTGTTGATAAGGTGTAAACCATAATCCACCAAAATGGATGATTGATATTAAGGATAATATGATCCATCCCATGACCTTTGTTTGGTGTGCTTTGCTTGATCCTTGAGTGTGATTGGTGCATTCATGCATTCATGCACCCATTTGCATCCATATCATCAAAATAATAAGAAAATCTTCAAGGAACTTAAGAGGTCTATTTGCAAATTTTCAGACATGGAAAGACAAAGAAGGAATACAAAGAAGTACAGTTTCAGACAACCAGACCTGAAAGAGCTAAGGAAATTGACATCCTATGTATTACATCCTTAGGTTTCAAGGCTCGTTTTGGGAAGCTTCTTCCTCTTCTAACTACTCAGGTGGACGAAGGGTTGATGAGTGTGTTGGTGCAGTTTTATGATCCTTTGTTCCATTGCTTCACATTTCTGGATTTTCAGCTTTTACCCACGCGTGAGGAGTATGCCTATCTTGTGGGAATACCTATTCTAGACTAGTTGCCGTTCAGTGGCTTGGAATGTATTCCTGCTTCTCAGGAGATCGCTGATATGTTGCATATAGATGAATCTCTGGTTGGTGCTCATATGACTACCAAAGGTGGAATTCAAGGTCTCCCTTTTGAGTTCCTTATTACTCAAGTTACTGTGTATAGGAAGGCCATGAGTGAGGACGCCTTTGAGGCCATATTTGTACTTCTCATCTATGGGTTAGTGTTATTCCCCAACATCGACAAGTTTGTGGATGTGAACGCTATTAGGATTTTCTCTACTCTTAATCCCGTTCCGACTCTGTTAGGTGACACTTATTTCTCGTTGCATATGAGGAATGCAAAGGGTGGTGGTGCAGTTGTGTGCTGTTTGACTCTGTTGTATAAGTGGTTTATTTCTCACTTACCGCAGATGGTCGCCTTCAAGGAGAACAAAGGATATCTACGGTGGTCCACGAGACTTATGTCTCTCACTAATGATGATATCTCTTGGTACAACCGCGTGTATGATGGCGTGCAGATTATCGACTCTTGTGGTGAATTCTCCAATGTACCTCTTCTTGGTACATGTGGTGGGATTAGCTACCACCCCGTTTTGGCACGTCATCAACTTGGGTTCCCCCTGAAAGCTAAACCCAATAACATTCTTTTAGAGGGTGTGTTCTTTCAGGAGGGTAAAGATCCCCAAGGCTTGAAGGACAGGATGGTCCGTGCTTGGCGCAAGATTCATAGGAAAGGAAGGAAGGAGCTAGGTCCGAGGAATTGTGTCGCTTTGGAGCCTTACACTGCTTGGGTTAGGAGGAGAGCTTCTCAGTACCTCATGCCTTACGAGTATCCGAGACCTACACCTTTGGTTGTAGTTGGGCCTTCAACCCTCCCTGACCAAGGAGTAGAGGAGTTGAAAGACGAAGACCGTTCACGTGCTTGGATCCGTGAACGAGAAGCGTTGCTTCAGTAGATCAAGGAGAAGGATGCTTTGATTGAGTTTCTCGAGCATCAGGTTATTGATGATCCTAATGATGCATAGACTTCTCTACTTCCTCAGTCTTCCATGTTTTGGAAGAGGAAGTACGATCGACTCGCCAAGGAGAAGGTAGATATGGAGGCAGCCTCTGAGGAGGAGGTGAAGAGGCTTCATGCATCTTATCTTCCTGTGTCCCGAGCTTTAGATGATTGTTTCTAGGGATCCATAGGATGATCATTTTCCTTTTCTCTGGTATTGTATTTGGTTACTAATGATGTACTTCTTTGGTGTAAAAAAAACTATATATATATATATATATATATATATATATATATATATATATATATATATATATATATATATATATATATATATATATATATATATATATATATATATATATATATATTTTCCAGATATCATTGATGAGATGTTTCCATATATGATAAAAGTGTAATATTATCCAAAATTTGCAAATAGAACTCTAAAGTTCCTCTGATATAAACAACAAATCATATGCACAAGCATTGCATGCATCATGTGCATAAGCAGGTTTTGTTCCCGGCTTCTTGTCCTATGGTCTAACTCTGTGTTCTTCATTTATTTTGAAGACAAGCTGACTCACCGGTACTACACTAGAGCCAATTCTTCGAGACTGATGGATCATTTGGAACAAGAGAACTGTGAGCTGAAAGAGGAAGTAGCCAGATTGACTGCCCTGATGGAGTCATTCTTGGCTACCCAGAGCCAGTCTTCTCCAACACCCTCAACTCCTCCCCAGAGGACGGTCATTTCAGAGATTGCGACTTCTACCGTGCCTGCTGCAACAGCCCACTTTGCGCCATCTATACCAGCCGGGTTCCCTTGGGGAATGCCCGCCAATTTTGTGCCAGAAGGTTTTGCTCCTACTCTTGCTTCTTTGCCGGCATATAGCCCGGTCCTTTCAGTGCCACCTCCCATTGTGCACACATTACCCAGAGTTGAAGATACCATCTACCATTATGAGCCGTCTGAGGGCCCAGACGTTTATGAAAAGATAGATGACATGAAAGATCTATTCCTTGAGCTTCGCAAGGAACTGAAGACTTTGAGGGGAAATGACCTCTTTGGTAAAAGTGCTGCTGAGTTGTGCCTTGTGCCCAACGTGAAGATCCCTATGAAATTCAAAGTACCTGACTTTGAGAAGTATAAGGGAAACACATGCCCTCTCAGCCATCTTGTGATGTATGCTCGCAAGATGTCGACGCAAACTGATAATGACCAACTGCTCATCCATTATTTCCAGGACAGTCTATCCGGTGCCGCTCTCCGGTGGTACATGGGTCTGGAAAGTTCGAACATCCGCTCTTTCAACGATCTTGGCGAGGCCTTCGTCAAGAAATACAAATACAATATGGATATGGCTCCTGATAGAGACCAGCTAAGGGCCATGTCCCATAAAGAGAAAGAGACCTTCAAAGAATACGTCCAGAGGTGGCGCGAGTTGGCAGCTCAGATAGTGCCACCCCTTGAGGAGAAAGAGATGACCAAGATCTTTTTGAAAACCTTGAGTTTATTTTACTATGAGAGAATGATAGTCAGTGCTCCCTCAGACTTCACCGAGATGGTGAATATGGGAATGAGACTGGAAGAGGGGGTCCGTGAAGGATGTTTGACTCAAGAGGAAGGCTCTTCAGCAAAGAGATATGGAAGCTTTACAAAGAAGAAGGAGGGAGAGGCACATGCCGTGTCTTCCAATGTCAAGAGAAGACCCTCTGTGAAGAGGAAGATTTCTCGCCCAGTCAACAACCAGCATCAGGTGGCTCATATAGCACTTATTTTCAGGGAAGCTCAGCATTATCAGCAACCACTAACTCAACAATATCAGCAACAACAACAGCGTCCGCAACAACAGGCCTACCAGCCTTGAAACAATAACAACAATGCCAGCACCAGCTACGAGAGGAAGAGGGTCACCTTTGATCCAATCCCGATGACTTATGTTGAACTCTATCCATCTTTGATTGATAGAAAGTTAATCACTCCACGAGACCCTCCCGTTGTACCTGCTTACCCCCAGTGGTGGTACAAGCCTGAGCTTCACTGCGTATATCATTCCGGTGCTCCCGGACATGACGTGGAGAATTGCTATCCCTTAAAGACCAAGTTGCAAGACCTTGTGAGACGTGGGATTTTGTTTTTCGAGGACGTAGGTCCGAACGTGAAGAAGAACCCATTTCCCGAGCATTGGAAATCTGTCAATATGGTCCAGGGTTGTCCTGGCAAGTATAAGGTCAAATATGTCAGTCATATTCGACAGTCTCTGGTCGAGATGCATCGTTTTCTGTGTGACTATATCCATTATGAGCACGACCACGATAGATGTCGAGTCTGTTCTGTTAATTAGAGAGGTTGTCTCCAGGTGCGCAAGGATGTTCAGGAAATGCTGGATTAGGGAGTCATCGAGATCCTTCAAAACAGAAATGTTAACAAGATGCTGTTGAAGTCAACGTAATTTCTCCGGTATTCCGGATACCTGAACCTGTTGTCATCAAGTATGATGGTAGCAAGCAGAAGGTTTCTCCTGCTCTGACTATCAAGCTAGCCGGCCCTGTACCGTACTCTTCTGAGAAGGCGGTCCCCTATCGCTACAATGTTGTAGTAGTGGAAAATGGGAAAGAGGTGTCCCTGCCCTCTTCATCTGTCGTTAATATTACCGACGTCAGTGGTTTAACCCGTAGCGGGCGTGTTTTTTCGGCTCTGTTGACGCCTCAAGCTGATGCTCGAGGAAAGGTTGACGCTGATTTTGTTGAACGCCCGATTGGGAATGCTGTGAGCGCTCCGAATCCGGCACTTGTTGCTAAGCCCTCCTCTACGTTGAGAACTCCTGCTTCTGCTGGCCCGAGTGGCAATACGAGAGAAGATTGTGATGAGATGCTAAGGCTCATCAAAAGAAGCGAGTACAATGTTGTAGATCAACTTCTACAAATGCCATCCAAAATATCTGTATTATCATTGCTATTGAATTCAGAACCACACCGAGAAGGTCTACAAAAGATGTTGGATGTGGCGTATGTGGATCACGATGTCACGGTAGAACAATTTGACAGCATTGTTGCAAACATTACTGCTTGTAACAATTTGAGTTTTTGTGACGCTGATCTGCCCGATGAGGGAAGAGACCACAACTTGGCATTACACATATCGATGAGCTGCAAAGATGACGCCATGTCCAATGTGTTAGTGGACACTGGGTCATCATTGAATGTATTGCCGAAGACCACTCTTGTGAAATTTTCATATTAGGGGCCTCCCACGAGGCAGAGTGGAGTAGTTGTGAAGGCTTTCGATGGGTCTCGCAAAACTGTGATTGGTAAGGTTGATCTCCCAGTCAAAATCGGACCAAGTGATTTCCAGATTACCTTCCAGGTTATGGACATTCACCCATCAAATAGTTGTCTCCTAGGCAGACCATGGATTCACGAGGTTGGCTCCGTGACATCCACCCTACACCAAAAATTGAAATTTGTAAAGAATAAGAAGCTGGTGGTGGTAGGGGGAGAAAAGGCTCTCCTGGTAAGCCATTTGTCTTCCTTCTCTTATATAGATGCTGAGGATGAAGTTGGAACTCTGTTCCAAGCTTTATCTATTGCTTAACCTATTAAGAAGGAACTCTTTCATTTGCTTCCTATATAGATGCAAAGTTGGCCATTGAGCATGGTGCAACTTCTTGTTTGGGGCAAATGATTGAGTTGGAAGACAACAAATCTCGGGCTGGCATAGGCTATTCTTCTGGGGTCTTCAACAAGAAAGGATTGTTCAAGAGTGGTGGATTTATCCACACCGGTCAAGACGAAGAGGTTGCTGCCATTTTGGAAGAGAACGAAGAGGATTCTGGCAATTTCATCATCCCTGGAGGGATCCGCAACAATTGGGTCGCTGTTGATATCCCGACAGTTATCCATAAGTCAAAGTAATGTTCATTGTGTTTAAAAACCCTTCTCCCATGCCAAAAGGAGAAGTGATGACATTGTTGGCGCATAAATACAATTATATTTTCATTCAATAAATTCATGTTAAATGTTTGTTTTTCCAACTATTTTCCCTTTTTGCTTTTGCATGAAAATGGTGATCACATAAAAACACTAAAAATAAAATCAATCTTTTCATATGCATAATGATTTGCTTTGTTTGAATTCTAAAGTTTCTTTTATATCCAAAATCATTATGCAGGTTGATCAAACCCATTGAACATAATGATCCAACACCATCTCCCAACTTTGAATTCCCTGTATTTGAGGTGGAAGAAGATGATATTGAAGAGATTCTTGACGAGATTACCCGTCTACTTGAGCATGAAGAGAAGATCATTCAGCCGCATCTTGAGAATCTAGAAACAGTCAACTTGGGGTCTGAAGATTGTATGCGAGAGGTGAAAATTGGGGCACTCCTGGAAGAATCTGTTAAGAAGGAGTTTATTGAGTTGCTACGAGAATATGTTGACGTCTTTGCCTGGTCATATGAAGACATGCCTGGTCTAGATACAGATATTGTGCAACATTTCCTACCTTTGAAGCGTGAGTGCGTGCCTGTGAAGCAGAAGCTCAGAAGAACTCATCCCGATATGGCAGTAAAGATCAAGGAAGAAGTTCAGAAGCAAATTGATGCGGGGTTTCTGGTGACTTCTATATATCCTCAATGGGTGGCCAATATTGTGCCCGTGCCTAAGAAAGATGGAAAAGTCCGGATGTGTGTGGACTATAGAGACTTGAATAAAGCTAGTCCGAAAGATGATTTCCCTCTACCACATATCGATATTTTGGTAGATAATACAGCTAAGTTCAAGGTCTTCTCATTTATGGACGGATTTTCCGGATATAATCAAATCAAAATGGCACCCGAGGATATGGAGAAGACAACATTCATCACACCTTGGGGAACATTCTGTTATCGAGTGATGCCCTTCGGTTTGAAGAACGTCGGAGCCACGTATTAACGAGCCATGACTACTTTATTTCATGATATGATGCATAAGGAGATCGAGGTATATGTTGATGATATGATCGCTAAGTCAAGAACGGAAGTTGAACATGTAGAGCACCTGTTGAAGCTTTTTCAGCGTCTAAGGAAGTACAAGCTTTGTCTGAATCCCAACAAGTGTACATTTGGAGTCCGTTCCGGAAAGCTTTTGGGCTTTATCGTTAGTGAAAGAGGTATTGAGGTTGATCCTGCCAAGGTCAAAGTAATACAAGAGATGCCTGCACCTAAAACTGAGAAGCAAGTCCTTGGTTTTCTTGGCCGCTTGAATTATATTTCCAGGTTCATATCCCACATGACTGCCACATGTGCACCAATATTAAAGCTCCTCCAGAAAGATCAGTCTCATGATTGGACCGAAGATTGCCAAAAAGCTTTTGACAGCATTAAAGAGTATTTATCTGAACCTCCGATTCTGTCTCTGCCTGTTGAAGGGAGACCATTGATTATGTATCTGACAGTTCTTGAAGACTCAATGGGTTGTGTCCTGGGTCAGCAAGATGAATCAGGAAAGAAAGAATATGCTATCTACTACCTGAGTAAGAAGTTTACTGATTGTGAGTCTCGATACTCAATGCTTGAGAAGACATGTTGTGCTTTGGCTTGGGCTGCTAAGCGCTTACGCCAGTATATGTTGAATCATACGACTTGGTTGATATCCAAAATGGATCCAATCAAGTATATCTTTAAGAAGCCTGCTTTAACAGGGAGGATTTCCCGTTGGCAGATGTTGTTAGCTGAATATGACATCGAGTATCGAGCTCAGAAGGCGAGTAAAGGTAGTATTTTGGAAGACCACTTGGCACATCGACCGATCGAAGATTATCAGTCAGTTCAGTATGACTTCCCAGATGAGGAGATTCTGTATTTGAAAATGAAAGATTGTGATGAGCCTACGCTCAATGAAGGGCCAGAGCCTGGTTCCAGATGGAGTATGGTATTTGATGGCGCTGTAAATCAATACAGAAGTGGCATTGGGGCAGTGCTTATTACCCCTCAAGGCGCACATTTTTCTTTTACAGCAAGGCTAACTTTCAAATGCACGAACAATATGGCTGAATACGAGGCCTGTATCATGGGATTGGAAGAATGTATTAATCTTAGGATCAAGCATCTTGATGTTTATGGTGATTCGGCCCTCATTGTTAATCAGATTAAGGGTGAATGGGAAACGAATCAGCCCGACCTCATTCCATATAGGGATTATGCGAGGAGGATTTCAACGTTCTTTACTGAGGTTGACTTCCATCATATTCCTCGAGATGAGAATCGGATGGCGGACGCTCTCGCTACACTTGCTTCAACGATTGTGGTCAGACTTTGGAATGAAGTCCCCAATATCACTGTGATGCGCTTGGATAGACCAGCTCATGTATTTGCAGTAGAGGAGGTGCAAGATGATAAGCTGTGGTATTATGATATCAAGTGTTTCCTTCAGATCCAGATTTACCCGCCTGGGGCATCTGTGAAAGATAGGAAGACTTTGAGGAGATTGTTAGGCAATTTCTACCTCAATGGCGATGTGCTCTATAAGAGAAACTTTGACATGGTGCTGCTCAGATGCGTGGATAGACACGAAGCAGACCTGTTAATGACTGAGGTCCATGAGGGTTCATTTGGTACACATTCCAATGGACATGCCATGGCTAGAAAGATGTTGAGAGCAGGCTACTATTGGTTGACAATGGAGTCTGACTGCTGCAAATATGTGAAGAAATTCCATAAGTGTCAGATTTACGCGGATAAGATTCATATTCCCCCGACACTTCTAAATGTGATTTCATCACCATGGCCCTTCTCCATGTGGGGAATCGACATGATTGGCATGATAAAGCCGAAAGCGTCCAACGGTCACAGATTCATTCTCGTAGCAATTGATTACTTCACCAAATGGGTTGAAGCGGTATCATATGCAAATGTGACCAGGCAGGTGGTCGTGAAATTTATCAAGAATCAACTCATATGTCGATATGGTGTGCCAGACAAGATCATTACTGATAATGGATCTAACTTGAACAACAAAATGATGAAAGAGATGTGTAGCGAGTTCAAGATAGCACATCATAATTCTTCTCCTTATAGACCCAAGATGAATGGGGCTGTTGAAGCTGCTAATAAGAATATCAAGAAAATTATCCAGAAGATGGTTGTTACGTACAAAGATTGGCATGAGATGCTGCCATTTGCTTTACATGGATATCGTACGTCTGTCCGCACTTCGACAGGGGCGACCCCTTTCTCTCTTGTTTACGGCATGGAGGTTGTGCTCCCAGTAGAGGTGGAGATCCCATCAATGAGAGATTTGATGGAAGCCCAGTTGACTGATGCTGAATGGGTTCAGAGTCGTTATTACCAGCTGAACTTGATTGAAGAAAAGAGATTGACTTCCATGTGTCATGGTCAGTTATATCAACAAAGAATGAAGAAAGCCTTTGATAAGAAGGTCAAGCCTCGTGTGTTCCGAGAGGGTGATCTTGTGGTCAAGAAAGTCTTGTCTTTCGCGCCCGATTCCAGGGGAAAGTGGACTCCAAACTACGAAGGTCCATATGTTGTCAAGAGAGCCTTTTCAGGCGGTGCATTGATACTTACAACTATGGATGGGGAGGATTTCACTCGTCCTGTGAATTCAGATACAGTCTAGAAATACTTCTCTTAAAAATAAAAACAAAATAGCTCGCTAAGTTGAAATCCCGAAAGGGAGGCTTAGGCAAACATGAGTGTCTCGGTGGATTGAAAACCTGAAAGGGAGATCCAGGAAAAAGTTAGAGACATATAAAAAAAATGATGATGATGAATATATGTGTCCCGCTAGATTGAGTACCTCACCCTGGGGCAATCTAGGCAAAAAATAGGGATTTGGCAAGTAACTGCATCCTGACAAGACTTTGTTCTATAATCTGTCATCCATCAGAGGGTCCCGCTCAGTCATCATCAACGTGAGCTTCAAATACATCGGATTTAGAATTGGTGGAGAAATGGTCATTATGTTCAATGTAGCCCCTTTTCCAATATATATCACCAATTTTAAAATTGTGAACATCCATTGGAGTCTTGCCATTTGCAGACTACCATTCCATCAAATAAATTTTGAGCCTTTATCCAATTAGTTACACTCTTATTTGTTTCTATTCAACAAATGTTTTGCATGTTTTAATTGAGAAATATCATTGTTTAAAATTTTTCATAGTTTATTTTTAAACAAAGTGAACATTCACAATGATAAAAGGGATACTATGGATGTCTTCAGTGCTCTCCCAAGGATGGTAGGATTCTCGACAGGATAAGACATTTGTTCATATTCCTGGCATGTTTGTATCCTCTTCCTCCGAAACCTTTTGTGGTTTCTTCTCCTGAGCAGAGTGTGTGTTAAAGATATGCAGCTCCCTTTCCTCCTCAGCAGATGAGATCCTGGGTAGGGATAATATGTGGTTGACCGTTGGAAGTTTCTAGTTGGTGTTTTTATCCCCACAAGGATCCATCATCCCCTTTGTTAGTTTCTCCAGTGAAGTTGCCATGATCATGTTCTCAACTGGAATGACTGATGCTCATTCCCCTGTAGAGATCTTTGTTGTCCTGGCTTTCTCTCTTGAGATGTAGTACCGGATGTTGTGTATGGTTTGTTGGACCTGTTTGTGTTAGAAATGTTTGTTTGTCAGCATTCATCATACATAAACCATGCATATATGTATAGTAATAACATTCAAATATTCATGTCGCATTGTTTGCCGTATATCTTTGGTTGTTATCTCTTGTTTAAGGGTATTATGTTTCCCCAAGCAGATGTTGGTGATTGATCTCTCCATATAGAGTCATCCCCAAAAGCAGAAAGTGTTTATCCTTTCCTCCATAGTCCCCACAGAGTTATGTCCTCGTAGATGATGGTTGTTTCTGTTTCCTCCCAACACATATATTAGGATGGAATTCCCCATTGAGTTATATCCTCATAGGGACAAGTCTTGTTTCATCGTGCCTATCTAGTTTGATCCTAGATTGGCCTCTTGTGACTGCTTCTTGCACTTCCCCGTGGTCTAGATGAGTAGTTGCTCATTAACCAGTAATTATCCATCTTTTCCCCGGTGGAGTCTATGGTTTTCTACCCAGTATCCGGTAGATGTAATCCCCTCCTTGACGGTTATCTTTATCCAATATTCGGTATTGATATTCCTTTACCCCTTTTTGAGCATATCCCCCAGTAACTGGTGATATGTCTCCTGGATCGTTGCCTTTGTCAATGTATCCCCAATGAGTCATCTCTCATTTATCCTTTGTTGGTAATGATTGTTTCTCCCCTGGATTGGTCATCATTATATACCTAGTATTCGGTATCCCGATGCCCTTACTTTTCGGTCGATTTATCCCTTATTAACCCAGTAACCGGTTGTGGATAATCTTCCATGCGAGTATGATATCTACGTTCTGACGGTAATAGATAATATATCTCATGCACTCTTTGGTCGAAGCCTTTTGTTCTTCCCCAGTCGAGTAAGTTTCGTATCCCTTTTTATGGAATCGAATGTCCATCCTATAATCGAGTTTGCTTTCTAGCCCTCTTTTGGATGATGAGTGTCTTGGGAGTACTTCCCAATTCACGCTTTGGTTGGTCACCTATTATATGCCCAGTAACCAGGTATCCCTGGTGTTCCTTCCTCTCTGCTCCCTATTATGACTTTTGTCCCCTGTGGAGTCAGATTTTCCTGAGTTGAAACATACCTTTTAGGTCTTCCTCGGATGATTTCGGATGTTTGATATCTCTCACCTTTATACCGGTCTTAGATATTCATTCTTCCCGAGCATGTTGTTGTCTTACCCTTATACCGGTGTTCAGATCACATGTCTCTTTGAGCTTATTACCCAGTAACCGGTAATACCTCATCCCGTTGCTGCCCTAGAGGAGTCTTGTTTGGGTGTTTCCCTAGCAAAGTCCCTTGGTGAATCCTCCAGCCTGAGTCCGGATTTTTATCCGAAGTATCCGTCACGGATAATTTTTGCTGTAGTGGCATATTCCCTAATACATGCATCTTTGAGTCAGCTCGAGTCTTTCCATTGATTTATTTCATGTATTTCCTTTGTGTCTCTCAGCAAGTTTCACATCGTGCTCTGCTCATGCATTTTTATCCCTTTACTCCCCAGTAAAGTCCCTAGAGTCTCTGTCACATTTATGAGTGTGTTACTCCAGTGGATTTTCAATTATCCTTGATTTCTTTCTTTCTATGTGGACACATATCCCCACAGAGTGTTACCGTTTGCATACATACATTTGCATCATGAGGTCTCTTAGGGACCAAAATTCGTCCCTTTGTTATTATTTAAGCCCATTCTACCTTGTCGAGACAAAGATTTTAACCTTCACTTCTCCGGCTAGAATGACCTTAAATAGGGGCATCTGTAAGACCCCAAATTTGGCCCTAAGATCCCTCATGGCATCACAACATTGCATTTGCAGAGCCTCAAGGATCATAAGCATCTTGGTCCCCTTTGCCTTGGAGTGAGACCTCTTGTGAGTGGTTTGAGATCACCAAACATGCTTGAATTGTATATTATTGTTTTTCTCATTTTATTCACTAACCAAAAGCACAAAAAGATGTCACTAACATTTCTTGTTTGTAGCTTGAGCAATCACAGGGTCAAAAGCTTCTAGGAGATCCTTTGTGCAATAAGAAGATGAAAGCAAGCATGGAAATGGTTCCCAAAGCTCTCATCCATCAAATATGCCTCCCTAGTATCTCAATTCATCATTTTGATGAAAGCAAATCAAAGGGGTTGAGGTTTGTGTCCCAAGAAAACCCTAATTCATCTGTATACCAAGTGTGCCTTGCTCATGAAGCAACCTCAGCCCATGGTCAAATACAATCAAGGTAAGTTCTTTAATTAATCATTTCATGCATATTTGAACTCATTTGAGTGTCTTCAATCATCAATTCATCAAGATATGAGTTGTGGACTTGAGAAGTTGATCAGTCAATTCATCTGACTATTTGAAGTGCACTGAGACCTAACTTTGTATGTGTTGGTCAAATGGAGAGGATCCCAAGAGAAAACATGTTCTTAAGGACAATATGAACAACTTTCATGTTCACCAAAATTCGATTTAAAGCATGGAACGTCATCATCCATCCCAAGAAATTATAGGTCATTTTGACTGAAACCCTAATTTTGGGTCAACTTCTCAAGGACATAACTCATTCATTTTTTATGATTTTGAGGTGGAACCAAATTAATTGGAACGACTATTGTGTCTAATTAAAAAGTTATGTTGAACAAAATTTCAGAATCCCAAAAGAAACACATGTGATAATGCAAAACATTATAAGTCACTTTGGGCCAAATGCATTGAAATGGAAAAAAGTCCAACTTCAAGTGCCCATAACTTCTTCATTAAAAATCCAAATGATTCAAAATTTAATTCTAAATTAATTTTCTTGAAAATATCTACAACTTTCATGTTGAAGGTTTTATCATTTGGAGCTTACATCATTGAGACAGAAGGGCTTGAACATTGGCCAAATTTGGAAAGTTCACTTTTGCATGTTTTGCACCCTATACTTTAAACTCAAAATTCACTAATTTCCAAGGCCCAATTGAAGTTTTGATCAACATATCATTTGTTCCTTATGCAATAAGCTTTCTAACCATTACTCATGAGGTAGCATTTGGAGTTTGGAAGCACCATTTTCGAAGACATGAAGATTGAATGCATTTTGTGAAATTCCATTCAAATTAACATGCATGAGCTGTTTATACTTAATGTACACGTCCATTTGCAATTCACATGAACTCAGCAGCTTGTTTCAGTATTCATTGGGCCTTCCACATGATCACCCAAGCCCATGCAATGAGAAAGCCATTTGCCATGCACACAAGTAAACTCATGCACTCAGCCATTTCCAGCTATAAATACATGTGCTATGCTTCATAATTAACCAACCTAAGGGCGCCTGAAATGCTGCAAGAGTGAATCCCCAACCATACCAAATGAACTAAGTTCATCTTTCTTCAAAAATTCAGATCTGAAATTCAATTGCATTTGGTTGAATTTCCAGATTTAAAGTTCCTAAACCTTCATCATTTGATCCATTGAAGTTCTGTTTTGCAAAAGGAACCAAGGAAAAGGACTCAAAGCTCCACAATCTAAAGGTTTTGATCAACTGTTTTTTGCTTGGAATCTCCTATTTCTTTGATCTATTGGCCTTGATATTGTGTTGTCTGAAGCCCTCTCTATAGAGGCATCATTGTTGTATGCTTAATTTTTGAAATCGAGCAAGTTCATGATGAACACTATCGAGCTTCCATCTCTGATTTCTCTCTTAATAGGAATCTAGAGTGGAAGTGAGTGGTATAGGAGTGATGTACATCACTTCACCTTTCGAACGGTGCCTGGATCGTCCATTTTAGTGAGCATTTGAACCTCTGTGTTTGTTGGGCTTCGCTGGAGCTCACTGGAGAAGACGGTGGCGCTGGCCACCGTCCCTGTTGCCAGATCACATGTAGACCGTTTGAGCATGTTTCCAGTTTGAATCGTGGCCCTTGGATGATATGACTTATTTTAATTCATTATGTTGCTCATTAATTTGGGACCATCGTGCGCGCGCATCTCTCCACCTTTTGATGTGCCAGCTCAATTAATGAGCTTAGATCCAACGCCTCTCCTTTTTTCTGATTTTCCTAATTTCCATTTTATTTCTTTTAATTCATTTTATTTCAAAAATTCATAACTCCTTCATTTTAATTCCAAAAAATATGGGACCAATTTCATTATTTCTCTTTTTAATTCTAGTTTCTAAAAATTATTTTTAATATTTTTTATTTTGTCATTTGCTATTTTTTAAGAATTTTCTCTTTTCTGGTTATTTTTAATTCATTTTAAATGGTTTTTGACATCCAAAAAATACAAAAATATTTTCTCAACCTCTTTGAATGATGATAGATCTATGAAAAATATTCTCATCAATTTATTAATTGATTTGAGATTTATTTGAGATTTTAGTTCAATTAGGTTATTTTTCTTCATTTTTTGTTGATTAAAAATAGTTTCTGACTTTAAAAAATGCTGAAATTTTTTGTTCAACTTTGTTTGACCTTGTTGAACTTGGGATAATTCACTTGGACTTTTCAAAGTTGATTTGAAGTGAATTTGAAGTTTGACCTTTCTTTAATATTTTAATCAAGTTTATTTTCAAATATTAAAAATACCAAAAATACTTTGTTTATTTCTTGACTTCCAATCTTCATCCCACTTCTGTTTTTGATTGTTTGACCATGATCCTCAATGTCTTTGGTCAACTCTTAATAGATTGGTACATTCCATTTCATTCCATGCACTTTAATTCTTCATCTCCATTCTTCATCTTCATCATCTTCTTCTTCTTCTTTTCTTTTGGATCAATGAGTTAAAGGTTGATAAGTTAGCATTGATTAGGGAGGTTTAATCTTACTTGATTCAAATATAATTCATCTTGATCAATTGATCAAGTGAATGGCTTTGAATTAAGGATAGATTGCTTCCTAAATCATGCAAAGAACATAAATCAATACAAGATCATTTCTCTTCTTCTTTTTGGCATGGCAAGTTGTTGGAACTTAGTTCACTAATCAAGACTTCTAACTTGTGTTGTTGCCTACATTATTATTGACCGGCCTCAGATAGTTGTGACTTCTACATAAGTCCTATTACTATTGCTTAACATAGCGCTAAATTTTCCTTATGGCACACTAACTACTAACACTAACCATTAACTATTTACATTTACTTTTGCTCTTTACTTTTGCTCTTTACTTTTTGCTCTTTACTTTTATGCAATTTACTATTCTTGTACATATTATTCATTTGCTTTTTCCTTTGCTCATTTGATCACATGTTTATGTTAATGCAATTTGCCTTTTGCTCACTTGAGCACATGATTGTGTATATATTATTGTGCTTGTGCTTTTGTTTTGATTGTTGTGGACCAAAATGCAAAGGAGTGGACAAATGGACTTAGTTTCTAGGACTTTCCCTATGAAAATTGGAGTAAAAGGATCTTAATGTGAAGATGGATTAGAAGGACCAAACCTCTAAACTCACTCTTGTTCATTCTTGATTGTTTGATGGAACTTTTTAATATGTGTGCTCTTTTGCTAGGGAATCCTACGAGAGCTCAAATTGAAGAACCATTGTCATGTTCATCCCAAGTGAAAGATACAAGATGCATTGAGGATCTCTTAAGAGGCTTGTTTGATTGTTGTTTGAGCTTACTATTATTTTGCTTTCATATTCTAAAGGATGGGAGCTACTTGGATCATCAATATGATCTCAAGAGAGGAACTCCATTTGTGGTCCTGTTCTCTTATCCCTCACCTCTTGTATGTTTAGGATTTAGCCATTCTTCTTCTTCCCTCCACTCTAAACCAAGCCAAAACTTTTGTGCAAACATTTAACATTTGTTTTCAAACATTAGAAACCTAAGCCTTATGCTTTTGATTTTCAAACTTTCTTTTTATAACACTTATTTGGAATTCAATCTTAAAATCAACTTTGACCATGTTTTTGTAAATACCTTTCATTGGTAAATATAACCCATTCAAATGTCTTTTGTGGTTTCAATGGACACTTTATTAATACAACTTTTTCATAACCTTTAGCTATTAGGTTTGAGTTATCCTTGAGGTAGATGTAATACTCACCTATATCCTTAGTGGTGGACAATGAGTCTTCCATGCTTATTATAGGGTTAACCCCTCACTAGCATGTTGAAGTTATCCTCAAATGTTGGATTTGTGGTTTTAGGTTGAGTTTTCTCCCTTGGATAACAAAAGACCTTAAGGCTTTTGGACCAATCAATTCACCCATTCATTTTGAGATTTTTACCCCGAACTACGAGGTTTTGATCCTAATCTTTTTTAAGATGGTACGTAGGCAATGGGTTTATCCATCCAAACACAAAATGTAAATAAACTTGTATATTCTCTTCTCATCTCTTCAATCATGTTTGCACAAATAAATTTTCACAAAATACCAATCTTACAACAAATGTGAAAAGGGCTCCCTAGGAGTACCTATGATGTTTTGGGTGCTTAAAACCTTCCCATTGCATAACCAACCCCCTTACCCAGATCTCTGACATTTTTACTAGTTTTTGATCCGATAAAAATTTTAGGTTTTTGTTCGCTTTCTAACCATTCCTTTGGATAAATAGAAGTGTGGTGGCGACTTGACTTGTATAGTTTATCTTGGATTTAGTCTATATCTCTAATGGTAACGAATACCCCGCTACACAAAGGAATTCTGAAATTTCACTTCATTTTTCAAGCTTAAATTTCAACTTCCCTAGTTGATCTTTAGCTTCTAATTCCTTAGCCTTGCTTCATTGTTACTTCAAGATCAAGTTGCACTTAAGGATTGGATTGGATCAAGCTCACACAAGTTGCACTTTAAAGGTTTTCACCAAAACTATTTTGATTTGAATCTCTCTTATTATTGTGCATTGCTTGGTTTGGTTGGCATTTCTGAAGTCCTCATGTGATAGGCAATTGATTTGTGGTTTTAATTTTGTGAACTGGTTAACTTCAGATTGAACACCTCATATTTCAATCTCAGATTTCTTCCTCCATAAGAATCTTGAGAAGAAACTAAGGTTACGGGGGTGATGTACATCACCCCAGCTTTCGAATGGTATATGGATCGCGTGCTATGGTTGAGGTTGTAAAACCTGCAACTGGTGGCGTTTTCAGGTCTTCTCACTCGAGAAGACGGTGGTTTCCACCACCGTCCCCACGCGTCCAAACCTTGGCCCTTGGATCCAGTCTTCCAGATCTAATCTCAGCCTTGTGTTGTTATGACTTTTTTAAAACATTCATGTTTCGTTGTTGACTCGTCCACACAATGAGCGCGCGCTTCATAGCCATTTGATCAGCCAAGTCAGTTAATGAGCGTTGATCAGACACTTGTGGATTTTTGCTATTTTTTAATTTCTGTTTTAATTTCTTTTATTCCATTTTATTTCAAAAATTCATAACTTTTTTATTTGGAATCACAAAAATATGGGACCAATTGCAAAATGTTTCTCTTAAGTTCTAGTTTCTAAAAATGATATTTAATTATTTTTGTACTTCCATATAATATTTTTTGTGAATTATTTCATTTCTGATTGTTTTTAATTCATTTAAAATACTTTTTGATATTCAAAAATGCCAAAAATATTTTCTTAACATCTTTGGATGATGATGAATCTATGAAAAATATTCTAATCAATTTCTTAATTGATTTGAGATTTATTTGAGATTTTAGTCCAATTATGTTATTTTTCTTCATTTTTAATTGTTTAAAATTAGTTTCTGTTTTCAAAAAATATTGAGAAAATTTGTCAAACCTTGTTTGACCATGTTAGACTTATGATGATCCAATTGGACTTATCCAAGTTGATTTGAATTGGATTTGAAGTTTGACCTTTATTTGTTCATTTTATTTCATGTATTATTTTAATTTCAAAAAATACCAAAAATATGTTTGACCTTTCTTGACGTTTAAGTTTCATTTCACTTCTGTTTACCATTGATTGATGTTGATTCCATTCATGTTTGATCAATGTGCTTTGGTTATGTCTTTTGAATTTCAATTTTGTACATTCCATTTCCACCTTCATCTTCTTCTTTTTCTTTTGACCAATGAGTTAATGATTTGTGGTTAGCCTTGATATATGAGAGGCTTAACCTTCTTTGATCCAAATCAAATTCATCTTGATCAAAGATCAAGTGAATTGCTTTGTTTCCAAGATAGGTTGCTCTTTGGTCAAGCAAAGAACCTAAAATCCATACAAGGTCATTCTTCTTTTCTTTTGGCATGGCAAGTTGTAGGAGCTTGGCTTACTAATCATGGTCTCTAACTTGTGTTTAATTGCCTATAGTTTTATTGACCGGCCTCAGATAGGTGTGACTACTACATTAGTCCACTTACGATTGCTTAACATAGCGTTAAATTGCCTTATGACACACTAGCACTAACTACTAATGACTAACTTTTAATCCAAGCATTTAATTATTGCAATTTACTTTAATGCAATTTAATTTCTTGCTCATTAGTTCATATTGTCTTTGCCCTTTGCTCACTTGCGCTCATGGTTATGTTTATGCCATTTGCCTTTTGCTCACTTGAGCACATTATTGTGTATATACTATTGCCTTGTGCTTGTGTTGTTTTTGTTTGTGTGAACCAATGCAAAAAAGAGAAAGGACTTAGAATTAGGACCTTAGCAATTCTTAATGGAGTTTCAAGAGCAACTAGGCCTCATGTCTTTAGAATTCTAAATATGTTGAAGAGCAACTAGGCCTCATGCCTTTAGAATGCTTAATCTTGAAGATGACTTGAAAGGACCCCTAATCCAAACTCTCTCTTTGTCCATTCTTTTTATTGCATTATGGAGCTTTTTGATTTGTTTGTTCTTGTATGATAGGGATCCCAAACTTGAGCTAATTAGAGGGACCATTGTCATGAGCATCCAAGATAAGAGAGACAAATCCAAATTGGAGGATCCTAGGAGCTTGATTGCTTGAGTTAATTGCTTATTATTTGCTAAGTCCAAAGGAAGGGAGCAACTTGGATCATCTTTATGATCTCAAGAAGGGAATTCCAAGTGGTTTTACTTCTCATCCCTCATCCTTGCATGTTTAGGACCTAGCCCTTCTCTTCTTCTCTCCACTCTAACCCAAGCCAAACTTTTTATGCAAACATTGACATTGTTTTCAAAATTAGAAACCTAGGCATTATGCCTTTGATTTTTCAAACTCTTTTCATAATACTTATTTTGAATTGAATTTTAAGTCAACTTTGACTTCCTTTTGGGAATACTTCTAATTGGTAAATCCAACTCACTCAAATTCTTTTAGTGGTTCCAATGGCCACCTTTGCCAAAGCTTTTCATAAACATTAGCTATTAGGTTTGAGCTATCATAGTGGTTGATATAAACCTCAGATGTATCCTTAGTGATTGGACTATAAGTCTTCCATACTTATTATGGGGTGGATCCCTTACTAGTATGTTGAAGCTCTCCTTACATGGTGGATTTGTGGTTTAGGTTGAGTTTTCTCCCTTTGATTTGATAAAACTTCTCGGTTTTTGTTCGCTTTCTAAACTTTCCTTTGGATAAATAGAAGTGTGATGGCGACTCAAATTGTATGATTTACTTTTGACTTAGTCAATAAATCTAAAGTTAACGAATACCCAGCTATAGATACCCACTGTGCTCTTGGCTTTGATTGAAGATGAATCAGAACCAAATGACATGCTCAAGAATGTCTTCAAGCCTGAAGATCAACAGGATGCAGTTACTTGCCATAATCCCTAATTTGTGCATAAATTTCCCTAAGGCGGGGTACTCAATTTATCGTGATAAATCTTTCTGTTTTATGTCTCTAACTTTTGCCTGGATCGCCTTTTCGGGTTTTCAACCCATCTTCTGAATGATTTTCTTGATATTCTTGTTTGCAGCTTCAACAACCCAATTCATCTTGGGTCTGTAGGTAGAAGAGTTATGGTATGCAATCTTGAAGTCTTTGCAAAGAGCTTCCACCATGTTATTATTCAAGTTCGATCCTTTATCAGTAATGATCTTACTTACCACACCATACCGACATATAATCTGATTCTTGATAAACCTTACAACAACTTGCTTGGTTACATTTGCATATGATGTCGCTTCAACCCACTTTGTGAAGTAGTCAATAGCCACCAAAATGTAATGATGTTCGTTCTAAGCTTTGGGCTCAATCATGCCAATCATGCCAATTCTCCACATGGATAAGGGCCATGGAAAGGAAATGACATTCAACAGTGTCAGAGGAACATAAATCTTATCTGCATAAATTTGACACTTGTGGCATTTCTTCACAAACATGCAACAATCAGATTCCAAAGTCAGCCAATAGTAACCTGCCCTCAACATCTTCTTAGCCATAGCGTGTCCATTGGAATGAGTACCAAAGGAACCTTCATGGGCTTCAGTCATCAATAAGTCTGCTTCGTGTCTATCCACGCATCTGAGCAAAACCATATTGAAGTTTCTTTTGTAAAGCACATCACCATTCAGATAAAAGTTGCCAGCTAATCTCCTCAAAGTCTTCTTATCTTTCAAAGATGCCCCAAGCGGGTAAATTTGACTTTGGAGAAAACACTTGATATCATAATACCATGGCTTTTCATCTTTGATCTCTTCAACAGCAAACACATGAGCTGGCCAATCAAGACGCATTACAGTCAAATTGGGAACTTCATTCCAGAATTTCACCACAATCATTGCAGCCAACGTTGCAAGAGCATCTCCCATCCGGTTTTCATCTCGAGGGATATGATGAAATTCAACCTTTGTAAAGAAAGTTAACATCCTCCTCGCATAATCTCTATATGGTATCAAACCGGGTTGATTTGTCTCCCGTTCACCTTTGATTTGATTCACAACCAAAGCTGAATCTCCATAGACGTCCAGATACTTTACTCTGAGATCATTGGCCTCTTCAAGCCCCATAATGCAAGCTTCATACTCAGCCATATTATTTGTATACTTGAAAGTCAATCTAGATGTAAACGAAAATGAGTTCCTTGAGGAGTAATAATCACTGCCCCAATGCCATTACCATACTGATTAATAGCTCCATCAAATACCATGCCCCAACGGGAACCAGGTTCTGGCCCTTCTTCAAGGAATGGTTCATCACAATCCTTCATCTTCAGGTACACGATCTCTTCATTAGGAAAATCATACTGCACTTTATAATCTTCAATAGGTTGGTGAGCCAAATGGTAAGCTAAGACACTACCTTTAATAGCTTTTTGAGATCGATATTCAATGTCATACTCGGATAATAACATCTGCCAATGGGAAATCCTCCTAGTTAAAACAGGCTTCTCAAAAATATACTTGATTGGATCCATTTTGGATATCAACCAAGTAGTATGATTCAACATATACTGACGCAGACGCTTAGCAGCCCAAGCCAATGCGCAACAAGTCTTTTCTAGCATAGAATACCGAGTCTCATAGTTGATGAACTTCTTACTGAGGTAGTAAATAACATATTCTTTCTTTCCAGTTTCATCTTGCTGACCAAGAACACAACACATACTTTCTTCAAGCATAGTCAAATACATGATCAACCGTCTTCTTTCAACAGGCGGAGACAGAATCGGAGGCTCAAGCAGATACTCATTGATACTGTCAAAAGCTTTCTGGCAATTTTCGGTCCAATCATAAGATTGATCTTTCTGAAGAAGCTTAAATAAAGGCGCACACGTGGCAGTCATATGCGAAATAAATCTTGAGATATAATTCAAGCGGCCGAGAAAACCTCTGACTTGCTTCTCAGTTTTAGGCGCAGGTATCTCTTGTATTGCTTTGACCTTGCTAGGATCAACTTCAATACCCTTCTCGCTGACAATAAAACCCAACAACTTACCAGAACGAACACCGAATGTACACTTATTGGGATTCTAGAGGAGTATGTACTTCCTCAAACGCTGGAATAGTGTCAACAAATGCTCAACATGTTCTTCTTCATCACTTGATTTGGAAATCATGTCATCAGCATATACTTTAATCTCTTTATGCATCATATCATGGAAAAGAGTGGTCATTTCTCTCTGGTATGTTGCACCAACATTCTTTAAACCGAAAGGCATCACTTTATAACAAAAGTTCCCCAAGGTGTAATGAATGTGGTCTTCTCCATATCTTCGGGTGCCATTTTGATCTGATTATAACCAGAAAATCCATCCATAAACGAAAAGACTTTGAATTTAGTTGTATTGTCTACCAACATATCATTGTGTGGCAGAGAAAAATCATCTTTCGGACTAGCTTTGTTCAAATCTCTATAATCGACACACATGCGGACTTTTCCATCCTTCTTCGGAACAGCCACGATATTAGCCACCCACTGCGGATACTCAGCGGTAACAAGGAAACCATAATCGATTTTCATTTGTACTTCTTCTTTGATCTTTACTTCCATTTCAGGGTGAGTCCTCCTCAATTTATGCTTGACTGGCGGGAATTCTGGCTTCAACGGTAATCCAAACCAGGCATATCTTGATAGGACCAAGCAAACACATCTGAATACTCTCGAAGAAGATCAATCAACCTCTTCTTAACCTCTGGACACAGTTGAGACCCAATCTTGACTTCCTTCACATCATCTTCAGAACCCAAGTTGACTAACTCAATCTGCTCTTCGAATGGCTGAATCGCTTTTTCCTCGTGCTTAGGTTGACGAGATAATTCATCAGACACTTTTTCATCACTTTCTTCCTCAGCCTCAAACACAAGGAAGTAGGATCATAGTATTCAATGGGTTTAGAAACCAACATGCATAATGATTTGATATTTTGATTTTAGAGAAGTGAATTGTGATCAAATATTATGCAGATGGACAATTATTATTTATTTACGTTTTTTTTTATTACCATTTTCAAAAAGGCAAAAAGTAATAATAAAAACATCATAGATGTGGATGAATAGAATTTCATTTTATTGATGATAAAATTTGAAAACGCCCAACAATGTTCACTTCTCCCTTAGGCATAGGAGAAGGATTTTTCTAAAAACAAATGAAAAACAAATTACTTAGAGCGATGGACAATAACAAGAACATCAACAACAACCCAATTTTTGCAAGTCGTTCCATGCCTCACAAAATTGGCACAGTCTTCATCTTCGTCACCCTCAGTTACAGCAGCTGAGTGTTGTTCATTACCATGGATAAACCCTCCTCTACGGAAAGTCAGTTGCATATCTTCAATTTTAACATGAGATGGCTCTCGCTGAAATCACAATCCGGCTCGGTTCTTGTTCTCAGCGACCTCTACCATACAACCTCACTGATTAGAACTGCCATCTTCAATAATTTTCTGCGCATCCTTGAAAGAAGATATGGGTGCCCTAGTTTTCTTCACTTCAGCAATAGATAGATCTTGGAACGGAGTTCCAACCTCCTCCTCGGCTTCCACATATGAAAAAGACGGCAGATGGCTCACCAACAACGCTTTCTCTCCACCCACAATGAAAAGCTTGTCATTCTTCACAAATTTCAACTTTTGGTGTAGAGTAAACGTTTAAGCTCCATCCTCATGGATCCATGGCCTTCCCGACAAGCAAATATAGGTTGGGTGGATATCCATTACTTGAAAAGTAATCTGAAAATCACTCGGACCTGCCTTTACTGGAAGGTCCACTTCTCCTATAACAGTCTTGCAAGAACCGTCAAAAGCTTTGACGATTACACCACTATACCTCATCGGGGTGCCTTGGTAGGATAATCTAGACATAGTTGACTTGGGGAGTACATTCAAAGAAGAACCAGTATCAACCAACACATTTGACAATGCATCCTCCTTATAGTTCATCGATATATGCAGTGCTAGATTGTGATTTCTGCCTTCCTTAGGAAGTTCTTCATCACAAAAGTTCAAGTTGTTGCAGGAAGTGATGTTAGCCAAAATATGGTAAAATTGATCCACAGTTACATCGTGTTCTACATAGGCTTGCTACAACACTCTTTGCAATGCTTCTCTTTGCGCTTCAGAATTCATGAGCAGAGACAACACTGAAATCTTCGAAGGAGTTTGGAGCAGCTGCTCCACCATATTAAATTCGCTTTTCTTAATCAATCTCAACACTTCATCATCATCATTAGGCTTCAATTTTCTGGATTCACCAAACCGACACATTGGAGCACTAACTGGGTTCACTGCGGGTATATCAACCTTCTTACAAACAGACATATCATCTATCACCTCTTTTGGAAGGACAGGTCCAAAAACACGACCGCTACGGGTCACTTTCGCAATATCGGGGATATTCACAACAGAATTGGTCATAGGCAACGAAACCTCTTGACCGTTTTCCACCATGGCACATTGTATTGGTACGGAACAACTCTATCGGATGTATACGGGACAGGGCCCGCTAACCGTATTACTAACGGGGTCATCGATCTGTTGGCGTTATTACTGCTGTTCTTGTCAAACTAAATTACAACCCGCTCAGGGGTCTTGAACACCGGAACAATAACATTCATATCATCTATATCTCTCAACTGTTGAATCTAGATTACATTCTCATCCATCAACTTCTGGATATCCCTCTTGACGATCAAACACCCATGGGGGTTTATACTACAAATTGCACAACCATCATGGTCGTGCTCAAAATCACTTATGGTACGCATGGTCCTATGCATCTCCACCAAGGACCGACGAATACGTCACACATCGAAGTCTCGGAAGCTTCCTGGACAACGATCTACCATATTAATAGAGGAATTACCATGAGCGGGAAATGGGTTAACTTTCACATTTAGCGCACGGTCCTCAAAGGACACCATCCCTCTTTTTACAAGCTTATGGACCTCATACTTCAATGGGTAACAGTTTTCAATATCATGACCGGGAGCTCCTTGATGAAAGGCATAATGGAGTTCGGGCTTAAACCACCATGGAAGTGGTTCTCGAATTTGAGGTAGATTTCTTGGCTGGAGTAGGTTCTTGAGAACCAAAGACGGATAAAGTTCGGCATATGACATAGGAATAGGGTCAAAAGAGACCATCTTCCTCTCTAAGTTTGGTTGTTTTTGATTATTGTTGTTGTTGTTGTTGTTGTTGTTTGTTCTTTTTTGTGGTTGTTGTTGACGTTGTTGTTGAACTGGCATTGATTGACTGTTTGAATGGTTTGAAAATATTGGAATAACTTATGAAACTTGGTGATGATGCTAACACAGTTGTGGATTTCTTTTGACATGAGGCCTCCTCGGCCTCACTATAGACACTTCATTAGTTTCACTTTCCTTCTTTTTGGCGAAACTGCTTCCATACTTCTTGCTTGGTGACACCTCTTCCTTAGACAAACGTCCCTCTCGGGCTCCTTCCTCTAATCTCATCCACGTGTTTACCATCTCGATAAGGTCAGTGGGGGCACTAGCAATCATTCGTTCATAATAAAATGAACTCTGGGTCTTAAGGAAAATCTTGGTCATCTCCTTTTCTTCCAACGAAGGATTGATCTGAGTGGCAAGCTCTCTCCACCTTTGGGCATACTCTTTAAATGTCTCTTTATAATTCTGTGACATAGACCTCAGCTGGTCTCTATTAGGCGCCATGTCCATGTTATACTTATACTATTTCACAAAAGCTTCACCCACATCATTAAATGTGCGAACACTTGCACTATCTGGCCCCATGTACCACCTCAAAGCGGTAACAGTCAGACTGTCTTGGAAGTCGTGAATCAATAAATGATCATTATCAGTTTGCGTTGACATTTTCCTAACATACATAACAAGATCGCTAACTGGACAAGTATTTCCCTTATACTTTTCAAAGTCAGTGACTTTGAACGTCATCGGGATCTTGACATTCGGTACTAAGCAAAGTTCAACAGCACTTTTACCGAACAAGTCTTTTCCTCACAATGTCTCCAATTCCTTTCACAGATCAAGATATTGATCCTTTATCTCGTCCATCTGCTCATAAACATCCGGACCCTCAGACGACTCGGAATGGTAGATGGTGTCCTCAACATGAGGTTGAGTGTGAACGACTAGAGGCGGCACAGACATGACCGAGCTAGATGCCAGCATAGAAGAAAATGTGGGTGAAAACCCTTCAGGCATGAAATTTGGTGGCATTCCCCATGGGATTCCAGCCGGCATAGCTGGACCGGATTGAGCTTTAGCAACAGGGACAATTGAGGTAGAAACCTCTAAGATAACAGTCCTCTGAGGAGGAGGAGTTGCGGGAGTTGGAGAAGACTGATCCTGGGCAGCTAGAACAGACTACATCATAGCAGTCAGGCGACCAATCTCATATTTCAGTTCTCAGTTCTCTTGCTCTAAGTGCTCCATGATTCTTGGTTGATTGGCGTGAGTGCTAAAGCACAGAAGAGTAACCGATAAGACATCTGGTGGAAAAAACCTGCTATGCAAATGATGCATGAAATGCAATGTTTTGTTTATTTTTGTTTTCAAGGAACATACTATTTTATTTGCAAATATATAATAAAAAAATTATTGACCATAAAAATCTCTTTTATTCATATAATCTGGAAATATTACACTGAGTACACTTTCAGAAACCAAAATATAAATACAAGAGAAAAGGAAGCTAATCATCCTAAGGATCCCTTAACAACAATGTTAGATGATCTGGCTGCAGGCGCAAACTTCCTTCGGATGCATCAAATCTCAAACATAAAAGATATCTTCATCTGAGCCTTCTCAAGGACAAGTTGATCAACAATCTTCTTCCAAGCACCGGAAGGCTGAGGCATACTAGGGGAAGATGGACCCCCTGGCTCTCTCTGTCTCTTCACTACTTTGTCTTTAAGAAGTTCAATACGCGCATCTTTGTCCTTAGACTCAAGCTGCAACTCCTCATGCTTTCGGCTCAAGGCATGGAACCGCTCTTCCAGCATATCCTTCTCTTGCTTCATCTTGGCGAGTGCGTCTTCCAACTCCTCTACATCTTGGTTAGGGAGAGTTAATGGCTCAGCCACAACCAATGACATAGGTCTCTTCTTCACCCAAGTAGTGTAAGCTTCCAAGGATACACAAATGCACGGACCAAGCTCGAATCTTCCTTTCCTATGCACATTATGCCAAGCACGTACCATCCTCTGCTTCAAATGTTGAGGATTTTTACCCTCTTGATAGAAAAGGCCTTCTAACTGAGTGTTATTAGGTTTGTCTCTTAAAAGGAACCCAAGTTGACGACGAGCCAAAGCAAGGTTGTAGTTAATTCCTCCTTCTGTACCAATGAGAGGCACATTAGAGAATTCACCACAACTATCAATTGTATCCAAGCTACTCAATGAAGAATCATACCAAACAACATCATCATCAGTGAGAGACATAAGTCTTTGAGACCACCGTAGACATTGTTTGTTTTCCACAAAAGTAGGCGTCTGAGGCTAGTGCGAAATAAATCACTTGTAAAAAATAGGAACACAACACACAATAGTCCCACCACCTTTATAATTCCTTAGATGTAAAGAGAAGTACACATCACCCAACAGAGTAAGCATAGAATTCCCGATCAAGAAAATTCTAATGGCGTTAACATCAACAAAACCGTTAATGTTAGGGAACAAAGCCAAACCAAAGATGAGCAACACAAACATGGCTTCAAATGCATCCACACTACCGGCTTGAGCAAAGGTAGTAGCTTTCACATTGAGAAACTCAGAAGTCAACCCAAATATTCCTCCTTTCTTCACCCAATGAGCCTCAATCTCAGACTTCTTCAGCTGAAGAGCTTCATCTATAATATGAGATATGGGAATTTCCTCCAATCCACTAAAAGGAAACTTGTCAGAAACAGGTATTCCCAAGATATGGGCATACTCCTCTAACATAGGCATAAGTTGATCATCGGGAAAAATGAAACAACGGTAGAGAGGGTCATAAAACTGAACCAACACACTCAAGAGTCCTTCAACCATATTAGTAGATAACATAGGTAGAAGCCTCCCATGATGTTGCTTGAAGTTCAAGGAATCTAATACAATAGATGACAGTTTCCTTAGCACTTTCAAATCGGGACATCTGAAACTGTACTTCTTAGTGTTCCTCCGTCCATAATCCATGCTCTGAAAATATTTGCATATAAAATCTCGGTTCCTTGAAGTTACTTTTCGTGTGATGAATGTTATGATGCGCAAGAATGCATGAATGCAACAATCGCAAATAAGGGATCACACACAAGGCAAACAAACAAAGGTCAAGGGATGAATCAAGTCATTGTCAAGATCAATCATCCATTTTGGTGGATTATGGTTTTCACCTTATCAACATCCAAGTTCCATTGATATTGATAAGAATTTATTGGATCAACCAAGAATCAAGGGTTTGTTGTGAGTCACGGGCATGGAGTCAGGTTATGAACTATCCCAAAGGAGTGTACTAAGGATAAACACCTTTAGATCATGTTCTAAAAAGTTCCCATAGTCTTAATTCCATCTATCTGATATTATAGGTTAGGATGATTTACTCATCAACCCATAATATTCTCAAAAGAAACTCGTCTGAGTGTAGTATCGCGTAACAACTGTTATCAAGTCTACACTTGAACAGGCTCCGCATTACGTCCTAAATAGGCCAAGTTGGGTTAAATGTTCTAAGGTCCTCGGCTTCTCGGAACCCAAATCAGAGAAAGTAATGCCTAAACACAAATAACTTGTGTGACATTAATAGCTCCAAAAGGGTCTCCACTGAGTAGATGGGTCTCAAGCCAACGTGTTAAGGACTACTCCACACAGGTCGAACATGACCATACCATCCTGCTATCTTAATTTCACTCAAGTTTGGGTTAGAACTTATCTCACCACTTAGAGATCACCAAGCACAACAAGCAAATTATATCATACGAACAAGTATACAAACATCAAATATACAATTATATACACATAAAAAGTAGGTTAACCCACTGGAGACTACTCCCCGGCAGAGTCGCCACTTAATTTCTGTAGCGGTAAATTCATGACCACTAAGTTATGGATAAACTTAACGTCAATAAAACTAAAGTCGCCACCGCATTTTTATTGTTTCTAAAGGGAAAGGGAAAAGTACAATCAAAACCCAAAGATAAGAAGTTTTCAAATCAAAACTAATAAAATGCCAGAGATTACAGGTAATGGGGTTGGATACACAAAGAGAAGGTATTAGCACCCAAAGTGTCCTAGGTGCTCCTAGGGAGCCCTTTTTTATGTGTGTATGTGTTTTGGTATAAAATGTTGTTTGCAACAAATAGAGTGTGGGGATGAGAAAAGAATTCATTAATTATATTTTTGTGTATGACAAGACCTTCGGACTTGTGTCTACGTACCAACATAATAATGAGGGATCAAAACCTCGTAGTTCGGGGTATCAATTTCAAAATGAGTGGATTGCTTTTAATCAAAATTTAAATTTAAAAGAGGCACAAAGGGACCAAAAGTGTTTGAATTAGTGTTACTTCTTTTTTATTTTGAAATTTTAAGTCATTATGGTTAAGTTCATTTACAAGTTTGATTAACAAAAGAGTGTAAAAATGCAATGGCGTAAGGCCAAAGTTTCTAATTTGCAATAAAGTCTAAGTTTAGAAATCATAAGCAAAGAAGATGTTGAAAAGGGGGAGAGATTTGAAATTTAAGAAATAGGAGGAGATGAAAAGACTAACCCTAAGAAATAATTTAGAAGTTAAGAGTTGAAAAGATCTGACTAATGGGATGCAATTCAATGGACAAGAATGTCATATAGAAACCCACTTTTCCTTTGGACTTTAAATCAAGCAATATCAATCAAGTAGCAAAATGAAGAGCAAGGCATTAAATAACGATAGCCACATCCAAGCTAGCAACTTCATAGTCTTCTTCTTAATCTTCCCATGTATCAGATGACATACTCCTTAATTGGCTCAGAATAAGGCATTAGACATGAGTTCAAAGTAACATTTGCATCAAGACCATGTAGCAAAGGAACTCAAGTGGATCCCAATACTTGTATCAGATGAAAGCTCAAATCACAATCACTTGGTTTTAGAAATGTTGGCATTGGCCAAGTCCTTTTGCATAGGGAATGTTGCCTAATTCTAAGTCCAAAGCTCAGATCAAATCCAACAGTCCACACAAACATTTTTTAGGGTTTTTATTGTTTATTAGGTATTTTGGGGTCCTAATACCACAAACACAAGCAAGATACACAAACAATTATATACAATCACAATATATGGCTCAAGTGAGCAAAGTGAAAATGGCATAAACATAAACAAGTTAAATGATAGGTAAAAATGGGAAATGGAATGGTAAATAACTTGAATTTAAAATACCTAAAGTAAATGACTAGAAATTAAAATCAATAATAACAAAAGTTAGTTAAATGTTAGTTGACTAGATGTTAGAGAAGTATTTCTTTTCAATTTATTAAGTCATTCTTTGGAGAACACTCAACCCTCTATTCACAAGCATGGATCCTTGAACCAAGACATCTTTCAAAAGAATGAAAAAAGGCCAAGTTTCCGCACAATACCATGAAAGGTGGGAGACTTACAATCTCACTTACTAGAATGCTATGCCTTTTGGGTCAAAATTTAGCGCTATGTTAAGCAATCGTAATTGGACTTATATAGAAGTCAAAACTATCTGAGGTCGGGGAATAGATATTTTGGTGTTAATGTATGTTAGAGATATGGTATAATGAACCATACTCATAAAACATATCATACACAAAAAGAAAATGATCAAAGGATGGACCTAATCTCATCCACATTTGTATTTGTTCATCTAACATGAAGTTATTGATGAACCAATTAGCCTTAGGATATTGAGACTTCATTGGTCAATGAAAGGGATGAGATAGAATGGGATTGAAGATGAAGAGGGAGGGGAGATGAGACAAACACAAATTGTTCATGGGAGGAATTTTATCAAATTAAAATTATTCATTCATTTTGGGAGATGAAATGTACAATTCATCAATCCTCTAAATCCAATGATTTTAATCCAACAAAAGTCAAATCAACCTTGACCAATGCCCAAACACATACTCAAACTTCACATGTCAATAAAAATGGCTCAACATAATTACTACACAATTAATCAATTAAAAATCAAATTAAAATGCATTTAAATTAAATTATGTTTGATCGAAAACCTAAAACCTCTTCAAAGCACCAAATAAATGGCCAAGAGACTTATCTTATGTCAAATAAGGTCAAAGGACCTTAGACAAAAAATTTCATTATTTTTGAAAAGTCAGAAGTATTTTTAACAATTAAAAATATGCACAAGAACAATTAATTCATAAAAAATATCAAAATGATTCCAAAAAATAATTTTAATTTATAAAATGAAAGAGGAAAATTTTTGAATTTTTTTGGTGAAAGTCCTATATTTTTTGGATTAAAAATGAAATTGATATGAATTAATTAAAAATAATGGATTAAATGAAATAATTAGAAATTCAAAAAAAAAAAGGAAAGCCATCTGATCTCCCTCATTAATTGAGGTGGCAGATCAGATGGTTGGAAACGTGCATTCCACATGTTCTCCAGTCAAGTATCCCACACGCATTGTAATCAATTAGATGGATGATATTAGAAGCTATCAACCAGATCAGATGTTGGAACTTTGCCAACACACCACCGGAGCCCTAGCTCTGGTCATCTTCTCCGGTGCAGACCACCATACTGGTCCAAGCTCGACTCGAAGGAAAATGAAAAGTGAATACACAAATTTGAAGGAAAAATGCTCAGGAGCACGAATCTGGCCTCAATTTTGTCCAATTCCAAGTATATAAAAAGATACAGGGATTTGAATTTTGAGGATCATGAATTGAGTTGCTTCGATTTGACCTCAAAGCAACTCAATCTTCTTGCCGACATTGATAGGACTTTAGATAACCAAAAATCAACAAGAATAATGAAGAATTGAGGGAGAATCGAAGAGATGAAAATTCTGAAAAATCACCTTCGATGGAGCTTCAGATTGGCACAATATTTCTTTTAATTATGATTGGCCTTGCTTTAGATGCTTGATGGAAGGGAAATGGATCAAAGAAATGGATGGACTCTTGGAGTTTCAATCTCAAAATAGATGGAGAATTGAAAAACGATTTTCAAAGAAAATCTTTAAGATTACCGTTCAATGGTGAGGGTTTGAGGTTGCAGGTTCAAAGCTTGGGCATGAGGTCCTTAATTCTGAGTAATGAGGGTCTTATTTATATGCCATGAGATTGATTTCCACACACTTCCAATTTTGGCAAATTTTGAAATTCTCCTTTTCAATGGTTGCATGGGCGTGTGCTAGGCCCATGACATGATGTGATATGATCCATAATTGAGTGTACACCATGATGAAATCATGTTATAAGTCCATGCAAATGTGTGTGAAAAATGGAAGTTGAAATTATCCAAATGGTCCCTTAACTTATACCCATGCGCAAGTACCTCATACTTTGGCCAAATGAGATGATCTTGGATATTTTAGAAAGGTAAGATCAAGGGGAACAACTTTCATGTTGAACACGTTTTCATTTTAAGCTTGGATCATGATGAATTTTGAGGTGGAAGTTTGGGAAATCAAACATATTTGAAAGTTTTCTAAGTCCCAAGTCAAAGGTTACTTCTTCCACCTTGAATAACTTATTCTATAGACTTCAAATGAGAAACTTTCCTTCATCAAAGTTGTAGATATTTCAAACCTATTAAATTTGGTCATAAATTTGACCTCATCTGGATTTGGAATGAAGGAGTTATGCATTTTAGAAGTTGAGGAAAATCACTTGTTCAATGGTATTGGCCCAAAATGACCTATAATGTTTCCTCTTGGCATATGCATTTGAAAGTTGAAATTGCACTCCCTCAAAACATAAATTTTAATTATACATATTAAATGCAATTTGAATGGCTTTCATCTCATAAAAATTGAACAAGTTATGGTCTTGCGAAGTTGACCTCCAAACTAGGGTTCAGACAAAATGACCTATAATCTATCACCATAAAAAATGACTTTCTAAGACAAACTAGATCTTGACCTTAAAATGAAAGTTGTTTGTAATTTTATTTTGAGTAACTTTGATCTTGGAATCATTTTCATATGACAAATATTGTACTAGATAGGGTCTAGGGAACCCCAATTTTGACCAGTTGACTTTCTCTGATCAACCACCATGAACCATCTTGATAGCTTGATATTATCTTGACTTTTGGGACTCATGGAGGACCATATATGCATAATATGATGTAATGTGAAGTATCCCTTGAAATATTTGATCAATTGTTGAAGAAACTTGTTGAAGAAGTCACACAAGATACCTAGATAAATTAGGGTTTCCAAGGCAAACAAACTCCAAACTCTTGATGATTTCTTGATCAAAATAATATGTGAAGATCATGGGGATGCATATATTATGCTTATAGCCAATGTGAATCAATTCTTGATTGTGCTCCTTGCATTAAGGGTCTTAAACCCTAGATATGAGCTTGATAGAGCATAGGTGAGCATACACACTACCTACAAAAGAAACAAACTATACATTGATATATTTTTGGTATTTTAGTTAGTGAATAATGAAAAACAAAGTATGATACAATCAAATTGTGCTTGGTGATCTCTCCCAATGCAAACCCAATGAATGAGGGGTAAGGAGGACGCCTGAAGGTAGAGAAAAACAAGAAAGGGGGTTTGAATTGTTGTGGAAATAAAAACTTTTTAAGAATTCAGACACACAGAGAATAAAAAGGGAATTGACACATAATTTTATACTGGTTCTCTTGAAATTCAAAGCTACTCCAGTTCACCTGGCCAAGGAGATTTCGCCTTCAAAAAGGACTTAATCCACTAATCTTGAAAGATTACACAAACAACTGCCTAAGAGAATAATCCCTTAGCCTTATCAAGTATTCAGACTGCACAGAGTCACTTGAGGAAATATCTTAGCAAAAATATGATCTGTAATACAATGTGCTTCTAACAAAAAGCAAATATTATAGAATAATAAGAACAAAGCTTTTCACGTAAGATCAGCAGCTCGTGGAAAAATGAGAGAGAATGAATGAGAGTTTTTGTATCTTGTGTGTCTCATGTGTATCTTCTTGTGAGGTATTCAGTCCTTTATATAGGCATTGGGAAGGACCGTTGGAGTGATGACAGGATCTTGGTCATTGAAGAATGTTTATTGTCATTACTCTCCTTGCTTCTTTCTAAAACAGTTTTGTGCACCTCATTATTTCCTTTTAGAAATAATTTCTTTCCAAAACCATATTTCTTTTTGGTTACATGTTCTGAACTGGTGAATCTATATCAGAGTCTTGGTAAATCACAGTTTAACGTTAGAGGTTGATAATATCTGACCACATCAGAGTTTCTCTATGATCTTGACTTCTTCAGATTCAGAGTCTGGATTCAATCTTCTTTACCAGAGTTTCTGACTTCTTTCTGTTGCGCTGGTAACTGCATTGAATAGAGTCAGAACCTTCTGGACGCGTTATCTCTGAGTAGCATATGATAGTTTAATTATGTATCTGATGTGTTAATCTATCTGATTGTTTGATTAGAGTCCTGCATACTTAAGAAAAATTCCGTTAGAGTATCATTTTTGTTTCATCCTTTGTTATCATCAAAATCTTAGAGATACATTGTAGAACCAACTTTGTTCTTACAATTCCAAGGTGTGATCCCAATGCTAATGCATATGATGAGATAGCATGAGGGATCTTATGGTAAAAATTAGGGTCTTACAGGTTTCATGCTTTCAGCCGAAGGCATGAAGAGTTACAACTTGAGTCAAAAGACAAAAATGCACTTATAGTGATTTTGGAGGAGCATGCAATGAAGAGACAAAGAGAGCCAGAGGATTTATTTTCCTCTAGCATACCTCCACCTTCCGGTGCTTGGAAAAAGATTGTTGATTAGCTTGTCCTCGAGAAGGGTCAAATGAAGACATCCTTTGAGTCTGATATTCGACGCATCCACAGGAAATGTACTCCTTTGGCCAAATCTTCGGATGCAGTTCCTAAGGATCCTTAGGATGATAGTTTCCTTTTCTGTTGTATTTGTACTTTGTATTCTGAAATTGTACTTAGTGTAATCCTTCCAAATTTTATGAGTAAAAAGAGATTTTATGGTCAATTGAATTACTATTATTTTTTATTATTACATTTGTAAATAAGACTTCATATGTTCCTTGAAATAAAAACCAATAAAAAACATTGCATTTCATGCATCATTTGCATGGAAGGTTTCTTCCCGCAAGTGTCTTATCGGTTCTTATTTTGTGTATCGGCCAAGATGACTCACCACTACAACACTCGAGCTAATCGTTTGAGAAGAATGGAGCATCTAGAGCAAAAAAATAGAGATTTAAAGGAGGAGATCTCCAGACATACATCATTGATGGAATATCTGATAGTTGCTCAGAACTAACCGTCTCCACCTACTACAACTCCTCCTCCTTAGAGGACTGTCATTTCAGTGATTGCTTCGCCATCCATACCTATTGTTGCTGCCAGCCAGACTGTTCCTGCTATGCCAACTGGATTCCCATGGGGAATTACACCTAATTTTATGGCTGAAGGGTATGCGTCTACTTTTGCTTCTCTGCTGGCATCTAGCTCGATCATGTCAGTGTCTCCGCCTATTGCTCATAATCTTCCTTGTATCGAGGAGACTATTTACCATTCTGAGTCATCTGAAGGTCCATATGTTTATGAGAAGATGGATGAAATGAAGGATTAGTTTCTTGAGTTGCACAAGGAGTTGAAAACTCTAAGAGGAAAGGATTTATTTGGCAAGAGTGTTGTTGAACTATTTTTGGTTCCCAACGTCAAAATTACACTGAAATTGAATGTCCCAGACTTTGAAAAATACAAAGGGAATACTTGTTTGTTGAGTCATCTTGTCATGTATACCAGGAAGATGTCTACTCAAACTGATAATGATCAGCTGTTGATTCACTACTCCCAGGATAGTCTGACGCGAGTTGCCCTCAGATGGTACATGGGCCTCGACAGTGCTAGCATTCGTACTTTCAATGACTTAGGCAAGGCCTTTGTCAAGTAGTACAAGTATAATGTTGATATGGCTCCAGATAGAGATCAATTGAGGTCTATGTCTCAAAAGGACAAGGAGACATTCAAAGAATATGCCTAGAGATGGAGGGAGTTAGTTGCTCAGATTAGTCAGCCTTTGGAAGAAAGGGAGATGACCAAGATATTCTTGAAAACGTTGAGTTTATTTTATTCTGAAAGTATGATAGCAAGTGCCCCAATGATTTTACTGAGATGGTAAACATGAGGATGAGGTTAGAGGAATGAGTCCGGGAATGGCGCATGTCCAACGATGAAGAGACAATAAGCAAGAAATATGGTGGTAGCTTCTCCAAGAAGAAGGAAGGAAAGACTAATGTAGTATCAGCTGGGAGGCCGAGGAGGCCTCAAGTCAGGAAGGGTTCTCAATCCCATCAGCATTAGCACCAAGTGTCATCAGTGATTCCAGTTTTTTCCAACAACTCAATTAATCAATCAGTTCTAATTCAACAACAACTTCAACAACAACTACAACAAAGAACCAACTACAATAACAACAACAACAATCATCAGCAAAACTTAGAGAGGAAAAAGGTCTCTTTTGACCCGATTACTATGACATATGCATAGATGTATTCGTCCTTGGTAATCAAGAATCTTATCCAGCCGAGGAACCCTCCACAAATTTCTGAGCCACTGCCATAGTGGTTCAAATCTGATCTTCATTGTTCTTTTCACCAGGGAGCTACTGGTCATGATATTGAGAATTGGTATCCACTAAAGTATGAGGTTCAGAAGCTTGTTAAAAGTGGTATGGTGTCCTTTGAGGATATATCGTCGAATGTCAAAGCAAATTCATTTTCTGCTCATGGTAACACTTCTGTAAACATGGTGGAAAATTGTCCAGGGAATTTGATGCACGTTGTATCAAAAGATCTTTGGTGGCAATGCATACGAATATTTTCGTCGTCAGTGATTATTAACATGACCATGGTGGTTGTGTGATCGGAAGTATGAACCCTCATGGATGTATAATTGTCAAGAGGGATATTCAAATATTGATGGATGGAGGTCTTATTCAAATCTTGTAGTCCTGGCATTTGGGTAATGATGTGAATGTGATAGTTCTAGTATTCAAGACCCCTAAGTGGGCAGTTATTCAATATGACAGCAGCAACAACAATAATGTCAACAGATAGGTACTGCTGTTGGTTATACGGTTAGCAGGCCCTATCCCCTACTCGTTCGATAAAGTTATGTCATACCAGTATAATGCCACTATGATAGAAAATGGTCAAGAGGTTCCTCTTCTAGTGGCAAACTCAGTTGTAAATATTGTGGATGTAGCGAAAGCGAACCATAGTGGTCGGGTGTTCAGTCCAGTGTTTCCAAAAGTTGTGGAAGATACGCCCGTGGGTAAGAAGGCAGAGACTCCTGCGATAGATCCAGTTAGTGGTCCAATGTGTCAGTCTGGTGAATCCAATAAATTGAAGGCTAATGATGATGATGAGGTGTTACGCCTAATAAAAAAGAGTGAATTTAACATAGTGGAGCAGTTGCTCCAAACACCGTCAAAGATCTTTGTGCTGTCATTATTGATGAATTCTGAGGCACATAGAGAAGCATTGCAAAAAGTGTTGGAACAAGCTTATGTGGAACACGATGTTACTGTGGATCAGTTTGACCATACTGTTGCCAACATCACTTCTTATAACACTCTGAACTTTTGTGACGAAGAACATCTTGAGGAAGGTAGAAATCACAACTTGGCACTCCATATTTCGATGAATTGCAAGGAGGACACTTTGTACAACGTTTTAGTTGACACTGGTTCATCACTGAATGTGTTTCCAAAGTCAACTCTAGTAAGACTCTCCTATCAAGGAGCCCCAATGAGGTATAATGGCGTAGTTGTTAAAGTGTTTGACAGTTCTCGTAACACTGTCATTGGAGAAGTGGACCTTCCAGTTATGATAGGTCCTAGTGATTCCCAAATTACTTTCTATGTGATGGATATTCACCCAGTCTATAGTTGCTTGTTAGGAAGGACATGGATTCATGAAGCCTGAGCTGTAACGTCTACTCTGCACCAAAAGTTGAAATTTGTGAAGAACGGCAAGCTTTTCGTTGTTGGTGAAGAGAAGGCATTGTTGGTGAGCCATTTGTCATCTTTTACTTACGTTGATGCTGAGGAGGATGTTGGAACGTTGTTCCAAGCTTTTTCCATTGCTGATGAATTAAATAAAGGTAGGTGTAAGACCCTAATTTTGACCCTAAGATCCCTCATGACATCATGTTATTGCACAAGTGCATTGCCTCAAGGGTCATAGCGTGTTTGGCTCCTTAACCCTAGGGTTGGGACTTGTTTGAGTGTTTTAAGATCACCAAACATGCTTGTATTGTATATTATTGCTTTTCTTAATTGATTACTAACCAAAAGCACAAAAATATGTAACTAACTCTTTTTGTTTTGAAGCTTAAGTGATCATGTGTTCCAATGTTCCTAGGAGGCTCTTAAGCCCAATGAAATGGCTAGATGAAGATGAGAAAAAGAATGAAAATGGTCCATAAAGCTTCTAATCATCATATATGTCTCCCAAATATCTCAATTTTCCAATTTGATTAAGACAACCCAAAGGGCTTGAAGATTGTTTCCCAAGGAAACCCTGATTTCACTATGCTTTGATTGTGCCTTGCCCATGAAGCAATCTCAACCTCTGATCAAATTTAATGAAGGTAAGTTCTTTCATTCATCATTTTATGCATATATGAGCCTATTTGAGAATCCTCAATTATTTATTCATCAAGATTGGAAGTTTGGCCTTGAAACGTTGACTAGTCAAGTCATCTGACAAAATTGAGGATCACTGAGATATAACTTTTGATGTGTTTGTTAAATGAAGATGACCCTAAGAGAAAACATGTTCCTAAGAACCATATGAACAAATTTCATTTTCATAAAAAATCCATTTGAAACATGGAAAGTCATCATTCATTTCAAAACATTATAGGTAATTTTGACTGAAACCCTAATTTTGGGTCAACTTACCAAGGGCATAACCCCCTTAATTTTTATGATTTTGAGGTGAGACCAAATGCATTCGAAATATTGAGATGTCTACTTCAAATTTGATGTTGGAAAAATTTTCATAATCATAAAATAAATACATGTGATAATACAAAACATTATAGGTCATATTGGACCTAATTCATTGAATTTGAAAAAGTACCCAACTTCAAATACCCATAACTTTGTCATAGAAAATCCTAATGATGCAAACGTTGATTCTAAATTGATAATATTGAAAAGATCTAGAATTTGTGAGTTTCAAAGTGTTTTGAATATGTTTTGTACTTGGATTTTCACATCCAGTTTTCATCAATTTTCACATGCCAAATGAATTTTTCCCAACATGACTTTTGTTCCTTATTTCAAGGGATTTCCAACCATTACTCACATAACTTATTTGGACCTACCATTTGTGAGTTTCGAAATTATTTTCATATATGTGTATTTTGGTATTTTATGATGAAACTTGAATATGCAAGCTTGTTCAGTACAATGAACACGTCCAAAACCTTTCCACTTGATCTCAGCAAGCTTTTGCATTCATCATTAGGTCTCCCACACGCCTGCACAGGCCCATGCATCCATTTTTCAACTTGCCATGCACATGAAAGAAGTGTGATCAGTTGATGCATTCATCTATAAATAACCACTTCCTCTCATTCATTTGGAAACCTTTTGGAGATCTGAGTTGATGTAGCATTGAAACCATAGCCATACCAAAGGAATTATTCAAAAATTGTTCTTACTTTTGAGCTTGAAATTCAGCATCATTAACTGAGCTTCAAAGCCTAATTCCTTAGCCTTCACTTCCCCTACATCCATAGATCAAAGAGAAGCAAGGATCTTGAAGGATTCATGGCCAAAAGTGCTTCAATTAAAAGGTTATTTCTCACACTTTTTGGATCTAGAACTCTTATTTCAATGTAGCATTCTTGTATTTGTGTGGTTTTCTGAAGTCCTCACACTTGAGGCAAGCCATTGGTGGTTTCAATTCATCATTTCATGAACAAACAGTTGGAACACCATGATATTCCCTTTCACATTTCTCTCAATATAAGAAGAGTGAGGAAGATCCATTGGTACAGTGATGATCTCCATCACACGAGCTTCATTTCCATGGCCTTGTTTTTAATTTTCACTAAAGTTCATTTTCCTGCAACTGGTGGCCGGAATTGGTTGTCTGGCCGGAGAAGATGGTGGTTTCCACTACCACCACCACGTGTGCATCCTCCTAGCCCTTGGATTTGGTTTCCACGTTTTAATCTTGTTCATTCAATGTGTTTACTTCATTTAATACACATTGTGGCACGTTTGACTTGGATGCACCATGCACCCTCATATCTGGACCGTCCCTTGATGCCACATCAATTAATGAGTTCCCTCACGTGGTTGTGGTTTTTACTATTTATTCCATTTTCATTTTATTTTCAGTTAATTCCTTTTAATTTCAAAAATTCATAAAAAAAATTATTTGAAGTCATACAAATATGAGACCAACTCCAAAAAAATTCTTGAAAAATCTAGTTTCATATTTTTATTTTTAATTATTTTTGTGACTTCATTTGATATTTTTCATGGATTATTTGATTTTTAATAGTTTTAATTCATTTTAAAATACTTTTTGACTTTTGAAAAATCCCAAAATATTTTCATAGCATTTATGGATCATGATAAATCTATGAAAAATGATCTCAACAATTTCTTGATTGTTTTGAGATTATTTGATATTTTAATTCATATTATGCTATTTTTAATTGTTTTTAATTGCTTTCTGATTTCAAAAAATTGTGAGAAAATTAGTCAAAGCTTATTTGACTATGTTGAACCTATGAGAATTTATTTGGACTTGTTAAAGTTATTTTGAATTGAATTTGAGGTTTGACCTTATTTGTTTATTTTTTATTTGCATTTTATTTTAATTCAAAAAATACTAAAAAAATATGGTTGACCTCTTGACTTGCTATCTTCATTTCTCTTCTGTTTGGTATTGGTTGATATTGATTTGATTCACATTTGATCAATTGGATTTGGTTGTGGTCTTCTTTTTCCCTCCCTTTCATCTTTATCCCTTTCTTTCCATCAATGGCCAATGATTTAAAGTCTTACGGTTGGTCTTGACAAATGAGAAGCTTAACCTTCTTTGATCCAAACCAAACTCAACTTGATCCATGATCAAGTGAGTTGTTTTGTGTCAAAGATAGGTTGCTTCTTGGTCAAGCAAATAACCTAAAGTCAATACAAGTCCCTTCCCCTCTTGTTTTGGCATGGCAAGTTTATGGAGCTTGGCTTACTAGTCACGATCTCTAACTTGTGTTCTTTGCCTATATTCTTATTGACCGGTCTCAGATAGGGGTGACTACTACATTAGTCCACTTACGATTGCTTAACATAACGCTACATTGTCTTATGACAAGCTAACATAACCTCACTAACTACTAACTTTAATTTGAGCATTTAATTCCTTGCCATTTACTTTAAATGCCATTTATTTCTTTCTCATTATTCATATTGATTTTCCCTTTGCTCACTTGAGCACATATTTTATGTTTATGTCATTTTTCTTTTGCTCATTTGAGCCCATTATTGTATACAAATATATTGCTATCTTGTGTTTGCTTTGTGTTTGTTTTGTGTGAACCAAATGCAAAAGGAGAAAGGACTTAGAATTAGCATTTACCTATGCTTAAAGGAGTTCAAGAGCAACTAGGCCTCATGCCTTTAGAATGCAAAACTTGTTGAAGAGCAACTAGGCCTCATGCCTTTAGAATGCTAAAATTCAAAGTTGATCTCAAGGGACTTCTCTTCCAAACTTATTCATTGTCCATTCCCTTTATTGTGTTGTGAACTTTTTGATGTTTGCTTTTGTGTGATAGGTATCCCATCTTGAGATTGTGAAAAGAGGACCATTGTCATGAGTAGCCAAGTTAAGAACCAAACCAAGTGAAGATCCTAGGAGCTTGAATTCAAATTGTTTGATTGCTTGTTTGTGTGCCAAGTCCAAAGGAAATGAGCATCTTGAATCATCTCTATGATTCTAAGAAAGGGAACTCCAAGGGTTTATCTTTCCCCTCTTACCTTTGTATTCTTTAGGAATGGCCCTTCTCTTCTTCTCCCTACTCTAACCAAGACAAATTATCATTTTCAAACTTTGACTTTGTTTCAAATTAGAAACCTAGGCCTTAGACCTTTGACTTTTCAAAACCATTTTCATAAATACTCATTGTGAATAAACATTAATCCCACTTTGACTTCATTTTGTAAATAACTTTAACTTGTAAATATAACTCACTTCAAGTTGTTTTGTGGTTCCAATGGCCATTTTTATTAAAACCTTTCAAAAACATTAGTCATAGGTTTGAGTTATCATAGTGGTTGATGTAAATCTCACCTCATCCTTAGTGATTGGATTATAAGTCTTCCATGCTTATTATAGGGTTAACCCCTCACTAGCATGTTGAAGCCTTCCTCACATGGTGGATTGTTGGTTTAGGTTGAGTTTTCTCCCTTTGATAACAAATGACCTTAAGGCTTTAGATTAAAATCAATTCACCCACCTTTGAGATTTTTACCCTGAACTACGAGGTTTTGGTCCTCCTCTGTAATGGTACGTAGGCAATGGGTTCATCCATTCAAACAGCAAAATTTGTAAATATAATCTATTATTTTCTCATCCCTCCAATCTTTTGTACAAATATTTTCACAAATACCAACCTACAACACATATTTGCAAAAAGAGGTTTCCTTAGAGTACTAAGGATGTTTTGGGTGCGTAAAACCTTCCCATTTCATAACCAACCCCATTACCTAGATCTCTGACATTTTTATTAGTTTTTTATTTGAAAAACTTTTTACCTGGCTTTTGTTCGCTTTTTAGCCTTTCCTTTGGACAAATAAAAGTGCGGTGGCGACTCGAATTGTATGTTGACATTTGGTTTAGTCAATAAACCTAAAGGTAACGAAAACCCCCGCTACAGAAAAGTGGCGACTCTACTGGGGAGTAGTCTCTAGTGGGTTTAGCCTACTTTTTGCTTGTATGTATTGTATGTTTATATTTGTGACATATTTATGTGCAAAATTGGGATGAATGTATTGTTTGTAATGTATGAATTGCTTGATATATTAATTGCTTGTATGCTTGGTGGTTTCTTGTGAGATGAGTTCTATACCCGAACTCGAGTGCACTTATGATAGGAGAATGGCATAGTATTGTTGACTTGTGTGGAGTTATTCCTTAGCAAGTTGACTTGCAAGCCCATTCACTTGGTGGAGGTCCTGTTGGGATCAATAATGTCACACAAGTAGTCGTGGTTAGGCATTACTCTTTCCAATAGGAATCTAAGAAACAAAGGACCTTAGATACCTAGCCCATCTTGGCCTATTTTAGGACGTAGTACGAAGATCGTTCAAGTGTAAGACTTGAGGCGATTTGTTACGCGATACTACACTCATAAGAGTTCCTCTTGAGAATATTTTTGGAGGACGAGTAGTCGTTTTATCCGATAATATCCGAAAGATGAGATGATGACTATGGGAACCTTTTTAGAACATGATTGTCAAGTTTAACCATAGTACACTACTGTTGGGTAGTTCTTAACCGAGACTCCATGCTCGTGACTTACAACAAACCCGTGATTCGCGGTTGATACGTTCTCGTATATCCTCAATATCAATGGAACTTGGGTGTTGACAAGGTGTAAACCATAATCCACCAAAATGGATGATTGATATTGACAATGACTTGAGCCATCCTGTGACCTTTGTGTGGTGTGACTTGCTTGATCCTTGAGTGTGTTTGATGCATCCATGCATTCATGCATTCATTCGCATTCATCTCATCAACAATAAAGATTTTACAAGGAACTTAAGAGGTCTATTTGCAAATTTTCAGACATGGATAAGCAAAGAAGGAATACGTAGAAGTACAGTTTCAGACAACCCGACTTGAAAGAGTTAAGGAGTTTGGAATCTTGTTTATTAGAGCCTTTGGAGTTCAAAGCCCGCCATGGGAAGCTTCTAGTTATCCTCTCTACCAAGGTGGATGAGGGTCTGATGAGTGTGTTGGTGCAGTTCTACGATCCTCTGTATCGATGCTTCACTTTTTCAGATTTCCAGCTTTTGCCTACACTAGAGGAGTATGCTTATCATGTGGGTATACCTATTCTTGACCAGTTTCCGTTCAGTGGTTTGGAGAAGATTCTGTCTTCTCAAGAGATTGATGATATGCTTCATATGGATGTATCTGACATTGTTGCCAATATGACTACCAAAGGTGGAATTCAAGGTCTCCCATCTGAGTTTCTGATTGCCAAAGCTACGTTGTTTGGGAAGGCCATGAGTAAGGAAGCTTTCGAAGCCATATTTGTACTCCTCATCTATGGGCTAGTGTTATTTCCCAACATCGACAACTTCGTGGATGTGAACGCTATTAGGATTTTCTCTTCTCTTAATCCCGTTCCGACTCTGTTGGGTGACACTTATTTCTCTTTGCATATGAGGAACACAAAGGGTGGTGGTGCCATCGTATAATGTCTGCCTCTGTTGTACAAGTGGTTTATTTCACACTTGCCTCAGACGCTTGCCTTCAAGGAGAACAAGGGATGTCTACGGTGGTCCACGAGACTTATGTCTCTCACTAATGATGATATCTTTTACTATAATTGTGTTTATGATGGCGTTCAAATTATTGATTCTTGTGGTGAGTTCTCAAATGTACCTCTTCTTGGTACATGTGGTGGAATTAACTACAACCCTGCTTTGGCTCGCCGTCAGCTTGAGTTCCCCTTAAAGGATAAACCTAACAACATTTCGTTGGAAGGCTTATTCTTTCAAGAGGGTCAATGTCCCAGAAGGATAAGGAGACCTTCAAGGAATATGCCCAGAGGTGGCGAGAATTGGCAACTCAAATAGTGCACCCTTGGAGGAGAAGAAGATGATAAAGATCTTCTTGAAGACTTTGAGCTCTTTCTACTATGAGCGCATGATTGTTAGTGCTCCCTCAGACTTTACCAAAATGGTAAATATGGGAATGAGGCTAGAAGAGGGGGTTAGTGAAGGACGCTTGTCTCGTGATGATGGTTCCTCGGTAAAGAAGTATGAAGGATTTGCCAGGAAGAAAGAAGGGGAGACTCATGTTGTTTCTTACCATGTTAAGAGAAGACCCTCTATAAGGAGGAAAGAGGTCTGACCAGCCGTTAACCAACACCAGATGGCTCATATAGCACCTGCTTTCAGAGAAGCTCGACAACTACAACAACAACATCGTCAATAACAACAGGCTTACCAGCCTCGCAATAATAACAACACCAGCACCAGCCACTATGAGAGGAAGAGGGTGACCTTTGATCCGATTCCTATTACCTATGCTGAACTTTATCCTTCCTTAATTGATAGGAAGTTGATAACTCCTCGCGACCCTCCTGTTGTGCCAGCCAATCCTCAATGGTGGTACAAGCCTGAACTTCACTGTGTGTATCATTCCGGTGGTCCCGGACATGACGTGGAGAATTGTTTTCCATTGAAGACCAAGGTGCAAGACCTTGTGAGGAGTGGGATACTGTTATTTGAGGATGTAGGCCCGAATGTGAAGAAGAACCCATTGCCCGAGCATGGGAAGGCAGCTGTCAATATGGTCCAGGGGTGCCCTAGTAAATACAAAGACCTTTATATGAATGAAATAAAGCAGTCCTTGGTAGAGATGCATAGGCTATTGTGTCAGCACAGTCATTATGAGCATGAGCATGATAGGTGCCAGATGTGCACTATCAATGAGAGAGGATATCGTCAAGCAAGAAAGGACATCCAAGAGATGATAGACAAAGGGATGATTGAGATACTTCAGAATCATAATGAGGATGAAGTTGATGTTATCACTCCAGTGTTCAAGATTCCTAATCCTGTTGTCATTAAGTATGTTGGCAGCAAGAAGAAAGTGTCGCCAACTCTTGTGAGCAAGAAGAAAGTGTCGCCAACTCATGTGGGGACTTCTTCTTCAAAATAGTTTGTGAAGGAGAATTGCGGTCCAAAACGCAGCGGAAATTAAAATTTTCTCCTTTAGAGATCCTTACGAATGGTCATGATTAGTGATAGAATATTTACCTCGTGTGACGACTGAAACCTTTGGTGCAGATCTCTTGTGACAATCAAAACCTTTGATGCAGATCCACGGAGCGATCACGAACGTCGAACGATGACAATGTCTCTACTCAGTCCACACGAACGGGTTCCTTCAATCTCAGTGCTAGCTGGTACGAATGAAGGCTTTGAGTGAGAGAGAGAGAGTGAAAACGAAAAGAATGCAATCGCGCTTAATGCTTTTGCACAAGGGTTCTATTTATAGAACCACTTGTGTGGGCTTCAAGCTAAAAGCCCACTTAAGTGTATTTTGGCCCATATCTTATAATATGCCCAAAAACACTTAAGCCCATGGTACCTTACCATATTTCGTATTCTACTCAAGTACACCGTACCGTACGATGTTCTATAATTCACTTAAGGGCACCGTACCTTACGGTATTCCTTAGTTACTCTATCTCTCATCAATCCGTCCTTTGTGTGTGACCCTGTAGGTTTTCGTGACATTAGCAATTATATTAAATCACGCATTTAACATAATAAACAGTGAGCGGTATCTAGCAACACATCACTGCTACCCAAGACACGAAAATGTCATCTGATCTGACAATTCCTTCTGTGATAATACTTATGTGTATAATTACCCTTTTGCCCTTATGTCTATATTGAACACAAGGCATAGACCGTGTCATCCTTGTCCAGTTCAATATTGGGCCCATAGACATTTATCCTGTTATGCAGGATGGGCAAATTCCATCTAGGTCACTCATGTCCCTCAGCATGCTTTGTGGAGTACCCATCAACTGTCTTTATGGTTATCCAGTTACGGACAACGTTGGATCAGCAATAAAGCACTCGACTCTACATCTAGGATCCATAGTGGTTTCAGGTCGAAGAGTGGAATATACTATTATCACCATGAGAATAACTTATGACACCTTGCATAACTTTCTATATAGTATTCTCATAGCGGGTCAATCCGGTATAAATATTACTCCTAATATTCATACCTATGTTTAAGACTTGATAACTCTTTATCCATGATCCATGAGATGTGATCATCAGTCTACAAACATAATAGTCTTAATGCTTTAATGTTATCCCACTTCACACTAAAGCTCGACTACGGATACTTTAGGAATAGTGTCCTTATGTTTAATGTGTTCTCATGATTAAGTCACACTTAATACATTAAATGGACTATCTATTCCAGGGACTTTATTAATCAACCATAATAAAGAGAATGCCTTTTATTATTTGATACAAGTACCAAAATGTATTGGCCTCTAGGGCTTACACCAACAGTTTGTTCCTGTTGTGAAGGGTGTTGACCCTGTTCTTGTTAAAGCTCCTATCCTGGTTGGCCAGTCTGGCATGTTGAAAGAGAATGGTGATGAGATGTTGAGGCTCATCAAGAGGAGTAAGTACAATGTTATGGATCAGGTTCTTCAAACTCCATCAAAGATATTTGTCCTATCTTTGTTGATGAATTCAGAGCCACACTGTGAAGCATTGCAAAGGGTGTTGGACGTGGCATACGTAGATCACGATGTCATAATTGAGCAGTTTGATAGCATTATTGCAAATATAACTGCCTGCAACAATTTGAGCTTCTGTGATGATGATCTTCCCGAGGAGGGGAAAGACCACAATTTGGCTTTACATATCTCCATGAACTGTAAAGACGATGCCATGTCCAATGTGTTGGTGGACACAGGATCAGCACTTAATGTATTGCCAAATCCACTCTCGCCAAACTTTTATATCAGGGGCCTCCCATGAGGCAGAGTGGAGTGGTAGTGAAAGATTTTGATGGATCGTGTAAAACTGTGATTGGAGAATTAGACCTCCCAATCAAGATTGGACCTAGTGATTTCCATATCACTTTCTAGGTCATGGATATACATCCGTCATACAGATGTTTGCTTGGTAGACCATGGATTCATGAGGCAGGCGCCTTGACATCCACCCTACACCAAAAGTTGAAGTTCGTTAAGAACAAAAAGTTGGTGGTGATAGGGGGAGAGAAGGCTCTCTTGGTCAGCCATTTATCTTCCTTCTCCTATATTGATGCTAAGGATGAGGTTGGAACGCCGCTCCAAGCCTATCTATTGCTGAGCCTTCTAGGAAAGGACTTTCTGCATTTGTCTCCTATAATGATGAGAAGTTGGCCATTGAGCATGGCGCAACTACTGGTTTGGGGAAAATGATAGAGATGGAAGATAACAAGTCTCGGGCTGGTATGGGGTACTCTTCTGGTGTTTCCAATGTTCTTGGGTTGTTCCAGAGTGGAGGATTCATCCACACCGTTGAAGATCAGGAAGTTGTTGCCATCGTTGAAGAAGATGAAGAGGAAGACCTCGGCAACTTTGTCATACCTGGCGGGATCTGCAATAATTGGGTCGCTGTTGATGTTCCAACAGTTATCCATAAGTCAACGTAATATGAATATTTTGTTTAAAAAACCTTTCTCCCATGCCAAAAGGAGAAGTGAAGACATTGTTGGCATAATTGATTAATGCAATGATATTCATTCAATAATCACATGTTAAATGTTTGTTTTCTCAAATTATTTTTCTTGGCCGCTTGAATTACATTTCGAGATTTATATCCCACATGACTGCCACATGTGCGCCTATATTCAAGCTCCTCCGGAAAGATCAGCGTCATGATTGGAACGAGGATTGCCAAAAGGCCTTTAACAGTATCAAAGAGTATCTGTCTGAGCCTCTGATTCTGTCTCCGCCTGTTGAAGGAAGACCATTGATTATGTACTTGATTGTGCTCGATGATTCCATGGGTTGTGTCCTTGGCCAGCAAGATGAATCAGGAAAGAAAGAGTATGCAATATACTACTTGAGTAAGAAGTTCATTGATTGTGAGTCTCGGTACTCAATGCTTGAGAAGACATGTTGTGCTTTGGCCTGGGCCTCTAAGCGTTTACGCCAGTATATGTTGAATCAGACAACTTGGTTGATATCCAAAATGGATCCGATCAAGTATATCTTTGAGAAGCCTGCTTTAACTGGGAGAATTGCCCATTGGAAGATGTTGTTATCTGAGTATGATATTGAGTATCAGGCTCAAAAAGCTATTAAAGGTAGTATCTTGGCTGATCATTTGGTGCATCAACCAATTGAAGATTATCAGTCCGTACAATACGACTTCCTTGATGAAGAGATTCTGTATTTGAAAATGAAAGATTGTGATGAGCCTACGCTCGACGAAGGGCCAGAGCCTGGTTCCCGATGGGGTATGGTGTTCGATGGCGCTGTCAATCAGTATGGAAATGGTATTGGGGCAGTGATTATTACTCCTCAAGGCACACATTTTCCTTTTATAGCAAGGCTAACTTTCAAGTGCACGAATAATATGGCGGAGTATGAGGCTTGTATTATGGGTTTGGAAGAATGTATTGATCTTAGGATCAAACATCTTGATGTTTATGGTGATTCGGCCCTTGTTGTTAATCAGATTAAGGGTGAATGGGAGATGAATCAGCCTGGCCTCATCCCATATAGAGATTACGCGAGGAAAATTTCAACTTTCTTTACTAAAGTTGACTTCCATCATATTCCTCGAGATAAGAATCGAATGGCGGATGCTCTTGCTACGCTTCCTTCAATGATTGTTGTCAATTATTGGAATGAAGTCCCAAATATTACTGTGATGCGCTTGGATAGACCAGCTCACGTGTTTGCAGTTGAGGAGGTACAAGATGATAAGCCGTGGTATTATGATATCAAGTGTTTTCTCCAAAGTCAGACTTACCCGCCTGGGGCATCTGTTAAAGATAAGAAGATTTTGAGGAGGTTATCTGGCAGTTTCTACCTTAATGGTGATGTGATTTACAAGAGAAATTTTGACATGGTTCTGCTCAGATGCGTTGATAGACACGAAGCAAACCTGTTGATGACTGAGGTCCATGAGGGTTCATTTGGTACTCATTCCAATGGACATGCTATGGCGAAGAAAATGTTGAGAGCAGGCTACTATTGGCTGGCAATGGAGTCTGATTGCTGCAAGTTTGTGAAGAAATGCCATAAGTGTCAGATTTATGCGAATAAGATTCATATTTCCCCGACACTTCTGAATGTTATTTCCTCTCTATGGCCTTTCTCCATGTGGGGAATTGACATGATTGGCATGGTTGAGCCTAAGGCGTCAAACGGTCACCGTTTTATTCTTGTAGCCATTGATTACTTCACCAAGTGGGTTGAAGCGGCATCGTATGCAAATGTGACCAGGCAGGTGGTTGTGAGGTTTATCAAGAACCAACTCATATGCCGATATGGTGTGCCAGACAAGATCATTACTGATAATGGACCTAACTTGAATAATAAGATGATGAAAAAGATGTGTAGTGAGTTCAAGATTGCACATCATAATTCTTCTCCCTATAAACCCAAGATGAATGGGGTTGTTGAAGCTGCTAATAAGAACATTAAGAAGATTATTCAGAAGATGGTTGTTACGTACAAAGATTAGCATGAGATGCTGCCATTTTCTTTGCACGGTTATCGTACATCTATCCACACTTCAAAAGGGGCAACCCCTTTCTCCCTTGTATATGGCATGGAAGATATACTCCCCGTAGCGGTCGAGATCCCATCAATGAGAGTCTTGATGGAAGCCAAGTTGACTGAGGCTGAATGGGTTCAGAGTCGTTATGACCAACTGAATTTGATTGAAGAAAATAGATTAACTGCCATGTGCCATGGTCAGTTGTATCAACAAAGGATGAAGAAAGCGTTTGATAAGAAGGTCAAGCCTCGTGTGTTCCGGGAAGGTGACCTCGTGCTCAAGAAAGTCTTGTATTTCGCACCCGATTCCAGGGATAAGTGGACTCCAAACTATGAAGGTTCATACGTTGTTAAGAGAGCCTTTTTAGGTGGTGCTTTGTTGCTTACAACTATGGATGGGGAGGATTTCAATCGTCCTGTGAATTCAGAAGCAGTAAAGAAATACTTCGCCTAAAAATAAAAACAAAATAGCTCGCTAAGTTGAAAACCCGAAAGGGCGGCTTAGGCAAGAATGAGCATCTCGGTGGATTGAAAACCTGAAAGGGCGATCCAGGAAAAAGTTAGAGGCATGGAAAAAATGAATATATATATATATATATCCCGCTAGATTGAGTACCTCACCCTAGGGCAATCTAGGCAAACATTAGGGATTTGGCAAGTAACTGCATCCTGACAAGACTTTGTTCTATGGCTGTCGTCTATCAAAGATTCTCGCTCAGTCATCATCAACTGAAGTTTCGAATACAATGTATTTAGAGTTGGTGGAGAAACGATCATTATGTTCAGTCTAGCCCTTTTTCCATGTATATCACGAATTTCAAATTTGTAAAGATCCATGGAGTCTTGCCATTTGCGGACTACCATTCTTTAAATAAATTTGAGCCTTTGTTCAATTCTTTTCACTCTTATTTGTTTCTGTTTAAAAAATGATTGTATGTTTTTAATTGATAAATATCATTGTTTTGAACAAATAAAGTTTTCATAAATAAATTGTTTTGAACAAAGTGAACATTCACAATGACTGAAGGGATAAGTAGGATGTCCTCAGTGCTTTCCCAAGGATAGTATGATCACCAAAAGGTAATACATTTATTCATATTCTAGCATTCTTGTATCCTCTTCATCAGCTTTCAAGTTGTCTCCCCAGCAAGCGTAGAAAGAATGATACATCATCAGCTTCCCAGAGAGTCTGATATGAGAAGTTCTCTTTGATGGTTGTGGGTTGATCTATCTTACTGGATTGCTTTCCCCTAACAGGATTTATGGATGCTCATCCAACGCATTCCCAAATAGTTTATTTGTGCATACATATTTGTTTCCCCTGCGGAGTCTTAGCAATCCATGATTGGTTGTATGGTTGATCCGTGGGTGATCCCTTCTGTTCCAGTTCTTGCCTTGATCTTTTAGAGACGTGTACCCCTCTATATCAGGCACTAGCGTTTATGTTTTATCAATTATATGGTTGTCATCACTTGTGTGGACTGACCTAAAATCCCTTATAGATTGATAAAAGTTGATATGGTATTTACTCGCGAGGAAGTTTGTCTCTCCCCAATATGAGTAGAAGTCCCTAGCGGAGTAAGCATGTGCTCCCTGTAGAACTATATTTCCAGACAATTGTCTCCTCAGTAGGAAGTTGCCTAGAGCAATTGATGAAGGGCTTGTCTCCCTTTTCATCCCCAGCATGTCATTTGTTGACGAAGGATTCATTTCCAATTTCCTCAACCATGGTAGTTCATTTGAGAACATTTGCAACATGTCCCCAGTAGGGTTGCCTGATCTGAGTTTGATGTTGGTATCTTCTCCGGGTCTGAAGATTTCTTCTAGCATTAAGAGCTGGTGGTGAAGATGTTTATTTCCTTCCCGAGTAGATCAAAATGCTATTATTCCCCTTTGCAGAGTTTCCTCTCCGGAAGATTGAAGGGAGTGTTTTGATAGATGTACATCTGGTCGGTGGTTGTTCCCCATAGAATTTTACATCGATCCTTAATAAGTTTCCCCAGTAGGGTTTCCTCTCCAGCAGATCTTGTTTTAACAACCTGTTGTCGCATTACGCGAAAAACCAGCGGGTAAACGAAACAACAAAGCCGCCACCGTGCGTTATTTATCCCAAAAGAGGGAAAGGAAACGCTCGAAGTAAACCTGGAAAAGACATGGTGTCGCGACCAGAGAGATGGGATCGGGAGTCGGTTATGCGAAGGGAAGGTATTAGCACCCCTACGCATCCGTCGTACTCGACAGGATCCACACTCAGAAAGAATAGAAGAAAGGTTGCTAAAGACTGCTCAAACACTGCACACACGCTGGAAACAAACACAGATGAAATACAGAAGAAACGAGACTCGGCAGGATATCGCATCCTGGGCCTACGTAGTCTGTCATACACAGACATTAGAGTCAACGTAGTTCGGCTAATGCACGCCAAATAAAACACAAACAGGAAACCGACTGTCAATCGCTGGACTTACGTCAGACTCCACACAAATAGGCAAACATGGAAACCGAATGCCAATCGCTGGACTTACATCAGACTCCGAACCAACAAACACACGCAAGAAACCGACTGCCAATCGCTGGACTTATGTCAGACTCCAACAAGCAAACAAGACACAGGAAACCAACTGCCAATCGCTGGACTTATGTCAGACTCCAAACACACACAAAGGGGGTTGAAAAAGAAAAAGGGCGCCCGGAGAGATCAGCTCATCTCCTGCCTACGTACCTCATCTGGTATGAGGATCATGGCGACGTAGTTCCCCTTAACAGGGAAAGAACTTCTAACCTAACCAGAGACACAGGGAAGATAACAAGCTACTAGGGAGACTACGACTCGAGCCTAGAAGTTGTCATGCATACGATCCCTATGTTGAGGTCTCTATCCTAACTTGCACAGGAAGCAAGCTAGCCTAAACAGCACAATCAAACAAATACAGGCACAATAAAGCAAGCACACACACTATATGCAACAATTGGCTCATACAAGGCTAGGCTGTAGAAACAAGCCAATTGGAATGGGGTGTTTTTAGCTCTTAACCCTAACATTGAGAGTTAGGGTGAAGCAGATGAAATGGGAAGTGAGGGTAAGACCTCACAGCTCTTATCCCTGGTCTGGGAGAGCTTGACTCAAATAGAAAGTGTGGGAGTTAAGAATGTAGGAACTCTTCTCCACAGATGACGGACACAACAAGATCTTGGGTTCTTATTCACAATGCATCAACATATGGTGTGAGCAAAGTGAATGACACAACTGAATAGCAGGGGATGGATTGCACATCCCTTTTATCTGCCAATTGCCTCTTAAGAGGTCTTTACCTGCTTGGCACAAAATTAAACATCCACAAACATTGCCTCTTAAGGAGGGCTTCAGACAGGTGCCTACCAATAACAGTAGGTCTTCCAGACTACATGAAGATCAAGGAATTACACCTCAGTGGTATGCCAACCACAAGCAAGCAAAGCAAAGTTCAAATGAACCTAAAGCAACTTAGGTACCTGTGGAAACAGCTAAACCAATCAGTACAATACTCAGAAAATAGTCAACAACAGTCAATATCAAACAGACAACCCAATAGGCAACACATGAGCCACAAGCACAAGTGAATGGTTTTCAAAGCCTACAAAACAGCAAATGTTAGCCAATAATAACAAATGATCAAGCTCAAATGAAGGAGCAACATCAATCATGGAGATGCACACTTGAACCTGAAACTCACAACTCAAATGTAAGTAACAAACCACTAGGTCAAAGCCTAGGGTCAAAAAGGGATCAAAAAGCCAAAACATAACTTCAAACTCAACATGAATCATATTTAACCAATCAAGAACGAGTCCTAAAAAGGACCAAACCATAATCATCATGCAAGTTCATTTTATGTACAAGAGAAATCAAAGACCAATTCAAGGCATCCAAATGATCATCATGAATGATAATTCCCAATCAAAACAGAAATGATTAAAATAATTCTGGAAAAATTCATGAACATTCAACACATGCAAAACATCCATCATACAAAAAATCAGAAGCATTAGAGGTCATTTGGCATGGAAATCAAATTTCACAAGTGGAACAACCAAAGGTGTGACAAAAATTGTCACACCATGCAAACACAAGCATAAAACAGAATTGGCACGTGAGAAAAATACCAGACCAAGCCTAAAACATCCATCAATGTGTCTAGAATCAGCATGTAAAATTTCAAGTCCATTGGATTAAAATCAAGCATTTCATGATAGAAAGAGTAAGGCAATGCCATACATGCACATGTGATCAAAGAGTCTAGAGCAAATAAAATTCCAGCCATGCACAACTTTCAAACTCATCATCATAAAAATCTAGACAAAACAAGGATCATTTTGCCAAAAATTGGGAGTGAATTGGATAATTTTTCTATTTACTATGATTTTATGAAGTTAGAATAAAATAAAAATCACATATGAACATGTACATGGAAAATAGGAGGGAAAATGAACATGAGAAAATAATTTGAAAAAAATGCTTGCGCCAGGAATCGAAGCAGGTAACTGAAAAAATGAAAAAATAAAACTCAAAAACATGACCGCCAGGGATTGAAGCGAGTATCACAGATCAAACAATGTTCTGGGCGCGTTCTTCAGGTAGAACCCTAGCGCACCAGGCTATGAAGATCTTAATCTTCTTCATGAAGATGAAGATGAACACCATGAATGTTCATGCAAGCTTTTTCCAGAATTTCCAGATTTTCTCAGAATTTTACAAATTATATATCGTTGGAAAGCTCTTTCAATGTAGAATTCAAATAACATATTATCTAAGCCTAAATCTCCATGGATTTTCTGAATCGAAGCAAAGAAGTTTCTAGATCTAAACTTGAAATCGTCATATCTCACTCAATTTTCATCCAAATTCCATAAAATTTATATCAAAACGATCAGCAAAGCAAGATCTACAAGAATATCTACATGAATTGTGAAATTATGAAGCTCGAAAAACTCACCTCTTGAAGAGCAGTTCCTTGTTTTGCACGATTCGAAGCTTGTAATGGTCCAGATCAATTCCAGAAGTCTTGTGGAGATGATTGATGAAGAATTGGAAGCTCAAACACGTGTGAATCCAACTGAATTTGAATTTGCCATTAAACCTTCAAGCTTCAAGTATGCAAGATTTTGAGCAGAAATCCACAAGATGCACGTTCAATCTTACTTAAAAACACTCCATCATCATGAATTCACCAAGAGAAATCAGGTTTATGTGAAGAATTTGGAAAATCTTTTTGAGAGAAAAATCTGAGAAAAATTCTAGATCTAGATCTGAAAATGTGTGTTATCAATGAAACAATTGTCATTAAGCTTTTATATGTCCTCTTAATCATTCTAAAATTAAGCTTAAGCCATGTTTAATTGGGATTAGAAAGAAATAAGGTGCATGCACAAATTTGCACTTTCACCTCATGCATGAGATGCACACGTGAACAGTGCACACCATGGCCCAAATTCACTCAAAATTACTCCATGCACACATTGGAATTGGAATTTCATGCATGTGATCAACCAAATTTGATTTTTGCAATTTTCCTCCAAAATCTTCATGAATAAACAAGTGACCATGTGATAACAATTCATGCAATATGATGAGGTATTTGGAAAATACATGACATGAGAAACATTTTGCAAAAAGAACCACCAAATTTGGAGTCTTGGTTCAAAAGATATGGCCATTTGAAGTTTCAAGCACACTTTGCCATAATTTGATCATAACTCCTTAACCATTCATTAGAAATTCATGATCTTGGACTTTTTGGAAATGGGAGAGAAAGATATTCAACTTTCATGTTGGACAAAGTTTCATTTTAAGCTTCTTTGAAGTTGAAAGTTGAGTTGAAGTTGGTCCAAAAACTTGCCATTTTCGGAAACTTGAAATTACAAGTCACCTTCCATTTTGGGAAACTTTTGATCTGGCTTCAAAATCTTCAAGGTAGATGTTTGACATGTTGAATAACCTTCTTTGGGACATGAATGAAGTGTCTCAAACCATTTCTCCATCTCCTAGCCCTCAGTTGACTTGCAGATGACTTTTATGGCCCTCAGATGACTTGATCATGCACTGTGGACTTTGAGCCTTCAACACTTGGCCAAATTGCTTCAAAATGATCCTTATGTAATGTACGCTCTCTAGAACAACCATATGGCATTTGTCTCATGGAAAAACCCTAGCTCTCTTGCACAGATGGATTCTCCTGATCAGTTTTGACTGAGGAAATGCAACATGATATGCAATGTGAATGCAATGTTAATGAACTAGAAATGAAATGTATGAATTAATGGGAGGTGCAAATTTGAGGTGCTACACCTGTCCCCGAGAGAGTGGATGGAAACTCCCCCGACAGATCTTCTGCGTCTTCCTTATGTCATGATTGTTTTGCTCCTGGAAGACTTCTCCTGTGCAGAGTATTACCTATTCAATCAATTGAGAACCTGAACGGATGAGAGCAACGACTGTCAGACCTTCAAGGTAAACAGGGATTGAATACCAAAGAACCGTAGAAATTTGCACTCTTCAGGGATCCAAGAAAGGAAAGTTCACCAATGGCAACTCCCACTGGGATCTGATATATATCACTGGACCAGACAAGACGTTTATCAACGACTCCACTGGGGATTTTGATTATTTTATTTTAGAAAAAGGAACCACGTCCAGACATCAAAAGATGATGAATGGGATGAGAAATCACAACTAGACGCCAATGGACGACTAGGAAAAACTCGACGTTTATCGACACCAACGGAAACGTGACCAGACATCAACGGATGAATGGGAGGAACACAACCAGAGTCAATGGACGAATGGGAAAAACTCGACGTTTACCAACACCAACGGAGAGGAGACCAGACATCAACGGATGAATGGAAAGACTCGACCAAGCATCAACGGATGAATGAGAGGAACACAACCAGACGTCAACGGACGAATGGGAAAAACTCGACGTTTATCAACACCAACGGAGAGGTGACCTGACATCAACGGATGAATGGGGAAAGGTACAACAAGACGTCAGCGGGCGAATGGGAAAAACTCGACGTTTATCGACACCAACGGAGAGGTGACCAGACATTAATGGATGAACTGGGAAGGCTCAACCAAACATCAACAGATGAAAGGGAGGAACTCGACGTTTATCGACACCAACGAAGAGGTGACCAGACATCAACGGATGAATGGAAAGTCTCGATGTTTACCGACATCGAAAGATGATGTGAACAAAAGTGAAACAAGACCAGACATTTACCGATGAATGGGGCGAACTCGATGTTTACCGACACCGAAACAATGGTGTTTACCGACACCGAAAAGAACGACCAAACATTTACCGATGACTGGGGTGACTCGATGTTTACCGACATCGAAAGATGATGTTTACCGATACCAAAGAAAGAACACACGCGGGTGCTGATATGACACTTACCGGTGTCACAAGGATGACATCTACATATGTCAAGGCAAGGCTAAACACTTGCTGGGGATCTCACTGGGGAGAATCAAACTTTCCTTTCACCTGCGGGTGAGGAAATAAACCTCCTCTAGGGAATTATCAACATTGAACGTTGTCTGTCAACTGTAGCAACCGTGTCGTACAGATGTTGAACAATGATCTGCTTCTGCTGGGGATATGATCCAATCAGGTTTAACACATGAATGCATATGTTTGAATTTGTTATGGCGTAATGCTCCATGTCGAATGGAAATGCTACACGATTTGAGGATGCAATGTTTACTACATGCAAGATGCAAAATGATGAGAAATCCTGCTGGGGAGAAAATGATTGCTTCTGCTGAGCACATAATTCTAATTAGATTCTCCAACTCTGTGGGGAGACGCGCTGCTGGGGGTGCTTTGCTGATCTGATAATCTCGGGACGGCAGAGGGACCAACTCAACTGGGGAGACCCTGCCTGGGGAACGCACCAACTTCTCAAACGTGCTGGGGACTAACATTGCTGCTGGAGAAAGGATAAATCCCACCGGAGACAACTTCCACTGAAACAAACCACTGAGGGACTCCGCTAGGGGAAACAACCCATGCTCACCTCTACTGGGGATAATTGCCAACCCCTAAGGGAGATAAACTCTACTAGGGGCGATTTTCACCGAACCTGATCCGCTTGGGGGCTTCGCCGGGGGAAACCATCAACACAAACCACCGCTGGGAAAACTACCCACTCCGAAATTGCTGAGGAAACTATTCACAACCCTGTTGGGGAAAAGCATTCCCGACCATGCTGAGGATTACAGTACTTCTTACCCGACTGCTGAGGAACAAACTACTCACTGATACCTCTGCCGGGGGTACAACAAACTTCAGATTCAGTGGGGACTAACAACCTTCAGACTAGCTGGGGATAGAATAGCCTTTGAACCTGCTACCCAACCGCTGGGGAAGAACAGTTCTAACAGCTTTCAGACTTGCTTGGGGAAACAGTCACTTCCAAGCCTGCTGGGGAAACGTCCTCAACCCTGCTGAGGACTCTCTGATCTTGACTATGATGGGGGGACAAGTCTTGAACTTCTCACACCACCGGACAGTGTCGAAACATCTCTGAACAAACTGTGGCTTGTCTGCTCTAGCCAGGAACCAAAGGTGATAACCTGCAAACAACAAGACATACATGCCCTAGGGGATTGCATGGACAAGATACACTCAAGTGTACTCAACATTCAAAATGATTTTCAAATGTTTTATCTTTCGGCACGTTATTGTCTGGCCTTCATGTTTTTATATGCAATGTTTATCAAAAATTCGGACATTTTTGCAAACAAAACAGTAAAATAAAAACAAGAGAGCAATTTATCTGAATAACGACTTTTATTGATTGAAAATGGGCCTGAAAAGGCAAATACATCAGGAAGCAATTCCTAGGAAGAGGTAATTGCGCACAAAAGGAAAAATCTATCCTAATGGCAATGTGAACACGGCATCCACTATTTCCCAATTCTGTTATGACCCACAGATCATCAACTTCCTCCCAAATCCCTTGCTTTCTGAGAAGAATGATTGGACTGATCCTATCCCTCGAGATGGTAAACACTAAAGCGCGATGAAGTACAGATAACTCAGACTGTAGTCTTCGCTTTAATCCCTCTTTTGGTTGGATCGCCCTTTCGGGTTTTCAATCTACCGGGATACCCATTTTTTTGCCTAAGCCTCCCTTGCGGGTTTTCGACTTACCGGGTGTACATATTCTTTTCATTCTTTATCCCTAACTTTTGCCCGAACCTTTTTCTCTTTTTTTTTGGTTCGCCGGGATGCCCTTTTTTGCCTGGACTCTTTTATTCTTTTTGTCCAGCGGGTTAATTTATGCGAAGTATTTTTTGACTACATCTGAGTTAAAAGGGGATGGAAAATCTTCACCATCCATAGTTGTAAGCATCAAGGCTCCACCAGAGAAAACCTTTTTAACAACATATGGACCTTCGTAATTAGGAGTCCACTTGCCCCTGTTATCTGTACCGGGAGGAAGGATCCTCTTCAAAACTAGATCACCAGTCTGATAGCTTCGAGGACGCACTTTCTAATCAAAGGCCTTCTTCATCCTTCTCTGATACAACTGCCCATGGCATACAGCTGCTAACCGTCTCTCCTCGATAAGGCTCAACTCATTAAACCTTGTTCGAATCCACTCGGCTTCGTCAAGTTTGACATCCAACAGGACTCTCAGAGAAGGAATCTCCACTTCAACAGGTAGGACTGCCTCCATACCATACACAAGGGGAGTAAGGGGTTGCCCCGGTCGACGTACGTACTGAAGTACGGTACCCATGCAAAGTCAAAGGCAGCATCTCATGCCAATCCTTGTACGTCACGACCATCTTCTGCACAATCTTCTTGATATTCTTGTTTGTCGCCTTTACAGCACCATTCATCTTTGGTCTATAAGGAGAAGAATTGTGATGTTCAATCTTTAAATCTTTACAAAGCTCTTTCATCATCTTGTTATTGAGATTCGAACCATTATAAGTGATGATTCTCTCAGGAACCCCATAACGACAGATGATCTCCTTCTTGATGAATCGGGCAACCACTTGTTTGGTAACGTTAGCATAGGAAGCTGCTTCCACCCACTTGGTGAAGTAATCAATCACAACCACGATGAAGCGATGTCCATTGGAAGCAGTAGGCTCAATCTTCCCAATCATATCAATACCCCACATCGCGAACGGCCAAGGCGAATTCATGACATTCAGAGGGCTTGGTGGTACATGCACCTTATTTGCATAGATCTGACATTTATGGCACTTCCGAGCGTATTTGAAACAATCGGATTCCATAGTCATCCAATAATAACCGGCTCTCAACAATTTCTTGGACATTGCATGACCGCCAGCATGGGTACCAAAAGATCCTTCATGCACTTCTTGCATCAACATGTCTGCTTCGTGTCTATCCACGCATCTGAGCAAAACCATGTCGAAGTTCCTCTTGTACAACACGTCTTCCTGATTCAAATAAAAGCTTCCAGCTAGCCTTCTCAGGGTTTTCTTGTCATTCTTTGACGCTCCTTCAGGATACTCCTGACTCTTGAGGAAGTTCTTGATATCATAGTATCACGGCTTCTTATCAACAACAGACTCGGCTGCAAACACATACGCATGCCTCTCGAGTCGATTCACCGCAACATGTGGTTCATGATTCCACCAACGAACCTTGATCATAGAAGACAAAGTAGCCAAGGCATCAGCCATCTGATTCTCATCTCGGGGGACATGATACAGCTTCACCTTCTTGAAGAAAGTCAGTATCCTTCTAGTGTAATCTCTGTAAGGAATCAAATGCGGTTGGTGAGTATTCCAATCTCCATTGACCTGGTTGATAACTAGAGCGGAATCTCCATAAATGTCCAGTGTTTTGATCCTTAAATCGATGGCTTCTTCAATCCCCATGATGCAAGCTTCATACTCAGCCTCATTGTTGGTTACATCAAAAGTCAATCTAGCAGAAAAAGGTATATGAGCCCCTTTTGGATTGATAAGCACTGCCCCAACACCGTTGCCATTCACATTCACAGCCCCATCAAACATCAATGTCCACTTGTCATCAGGATCCGGTCCTTCCTCGACAAGAGGCTCTTCACAATCTTTCATCTTAAGATACATGATGTCCTCATCAGGGAATTCAAACATCATAGGCTGATAATCATCAATTGGTTGCTCGGCAAGGTAGTCTAACAGAATACTACCTTTGATGGCCTTCTGCGACGTGTACTGGATATCATACTCTGTTAAAATCATCTGCCAACGAGCAACACGTCCGGTGAGAGCCGACTTCTCAAAGATGTACTTCACTGGATCCATCTTAGAAATCAATAAGGTAGTATGGTTCAACATATACTGCCTCAGTGGGCGAGCAGCCCAGGCCAAAGCACAACAAGTTTTCTCGAGCTACGAATATCTTATTTCACAGTCGGTAAACTTTTTGCTAAGGTAGTATATAGCATGCTCTTTTCGACCAGACTCGTCATGCTGTCCCAATACACACCCCATCGAGTTTTCAGTTACTGAAAGGTACATTATCAGAGGCCTCCCAGGAACTGGAGGTATAAGGATTGGAGGTTTCTGTAAATACTCTTTTATCTTGGTAAAAGCTTTCTGACAATCATCACTCCACCTGATTGCTTGATTTTTCCTTAGCAATTTGAATATCGGTTCACACGTGGCAGTTAGGTGAGATACAAACCGTGCAATGTAGTTCAATCTCCCTAAGAACCCACGAACCTGCTTTTCAGTTTTCTCAGGCATCTTTTGAATAGCTTTTACTTTTGCTGGATCAACCTCAATCCCTTTCTCACTGACAATGAAGCCCAACAGCTTTCCGGATCTCACCTCAAACGTACACTTGTTCGGATTCAGCCTCAGTTTGAACTTTCTCAGCCTTTCAAATAACTTCTGCAGATTTACCAGGTGCTCCTCTTTTGTTTGAGACTTCGCGATCATGTCATCCACGTACACTTCAATCTCTTTGTGCATCATGTCATGAAAGAGAGTCGTTATAGCCCTCTGATAGGTAGCACCGGCATTCTTCAGCCCAAATGGCATCACCTTATAGCAGAACATGCCCCAAGGTGTAATGAATGTCATCGTTTCCATGTCTTCTGGCGCCATCTTGATCTGATTATAGCCAGAGAAACCGTCCATGAAAGAGAAAACCGAGGATTGAGCAGTATTATCAACCAATACATCAATGTGAGGTAATGGGAAGTCATCTTTCGGACTGGCTCTATTTAAATCCCGATAATCGACACACATTCTGACTTTGCCATCCTTCTTCGGCACGGGAACGATGTTGGCCACCCACGGGGGATAAGTAGTAACTGACAAAAAACCCGCATCCAACTGCTTCTGAACCTTTTCCTTGATCTTGAAAGCCATATCAGGACTAGTTCTCTGAAGCTTATGCTTGACTGACGGACAATCTTCCCTGAGAGGTAGCCTATGCACCACAATATTTGTATCCAACCCAGACATATCTTGATACGACCAGGCGAATATTGTAACACCCCGATAAAAATAAGATAATTATTTAATTTAAGTTAATATTATATTTATTAATTTAATTAAATAATTGGAATTATTGGATTATTATTATTATTATTATTGGAATAATAATTATTGGAAAATATATATAAGTTGGAAATAAGAAAAAGAGTCCATTTTGGTAAAGAAAGAGTTTTACGTGAAACAGAGAAGCGGCTGAAAAGTGGAAAGTGGAGAAAGGGCAAAGAGGCAGAACAAGAGGAAGAAGGTTGAAGAAGGAAGAGCTTGAAGCTAAAAGATTCGCCGGATTAACTCATGTAAGGGGGGTTTATCGTCGTTTAATGGGTATTATGGATTAGCATGTAATGGGTAGTGATAAACCGTTGAATTGACCCTAATTGGGACTGTGAATGCTGAAAATTTCGTTGGATAAACTGTGTTGAAAACTGTAATTGAATCGATAGTCGTGTGAGTCGTAATTTGCTGGACGTATAGCTTGTTACGGAATTGGAATCGGAGGTCCGGAAGTCCTCCCACGGCGGAAAATGCGGAGAATTCTGCATTCTGCCTTGTGTTAGCGCACGAACAGCTTTCTGTCTTGCGTTAACCGGTTAACCCAGGGTGTTAACCGGTTAACACTGTGTTGTATTGTGTAAAAATTGCTGTTTTGTCTGCGTTAACCGGTTAACCCAGGGTGTTAACCGGTTAACACTGTTGTGATTGCTGAGATATTGCTGTTCTGTCTGCGTTAACCGGTTAACCCAGGGCGTTAACCGGTTAACACTGTTAAGTTTTGGGCAGGAAGCGTGTTTGAGCTGCGTTAACCGGTTAACCCAGGGCGTTAACCGGTTAACACTGTTGAAAAGTGGGAAAATTGGTATTTTAATGTTGTGAACATAATTGGGGATTGGCCTATATCGGTGTGTGATATAGTAGGGATTATTTCCCGTTGTTTTGAGTAGGATAGGTATTAGTAGAGTGTGCTAATACTGTGATTGAATTATTTGGCATGACATGATATAATTATGTGATAAATATGCTGATGATGTGTGAAAATATGCATAATGCTGTGAATGTATATATTATGCATGTGTTAGTGAATGGACTGTTTTATGGCTTAGAGTGTGAGCATATGTCCATTGTGAATTGTTGTTTGATGATGTTGCATTGCTAGGTGAATTAGCATGCATATTGTGGCCTTTATGGTGGTAGCTAATTCCCATGGTGAGGAATTAGTGAGTAAATCATTGTAGATTGTTGTTGATGTTTGCATGCTAGGTGATTAGCGTGCATGGCATAGCCCTTGGGGTGGTAGCTAATTCCCATGGTGAGGAATTAGTGAGTGAGTCACTAGGTCTCAAATGAGTGGGACTAGTGAGCTTGGTAGCCGTACCTGGATTTGGTCGGTGAGGTTGAACTATATGTTCACGAATAGTCGGTACCGCATGCATGGAGTCTCATTGCATAATGTATGTATGTATGGCGTATAATATGAATGGATGTAGTCCAATATTATACGTGTGTTTTATTGATGTGTTGAGTTTGAGTATGATGATGATGATGATTATGAGTTGATATTGTCGTTGCTGAAAATGTGTGATCTGATTAGGGTGATGATATGTGTTAGAGTACTTAACATTGCATGACATTTCATAATGCTTATTATATCGATTGAGGAACTCACCCTTACAACTATTTTTCAGGTAACGAGCAATGAGTTGAGTAGAAGCTAATGCTTGGAGTCTAGTGTAGTCTCCTTAGTGGGTCATGCTCTGATAGATGTAACATCGGGAGGGAACATTTTAATTGTGTTGTTGATGATTGTTGAACCAGTTTACATGTAGTATGTTGCATGTTTTGAATGATCGATTTGATCTCTATCCGCTGCGTATTGTGCAATGCTTTATGTTTTGAGTTAAATAATGAGCATGACTAAATATTATGGTGAATGGTGTAGAGTGTTTGTGTGACACCCTTAACTGCATAATTACTCTGATTTATATATGTTGTTTTAATTAAATATTTGGGGTATTTTAGAAGGGTGTTACATTAGTAGTATCAGAGCATAGTCGGTCGAGTCGAGTCGTAATTATTCTGTTTCCCCTGTACGGGATAGGTGTTGTGTAACCCTATCAGTACTTATTGTTTTAGCTTGTTGGGTTTTCAGAATAGAGATGGCTGGAAGAGGTAGAGACGATGCTGCGATTGCTGAGGCTTTGGGTATGCTAGCTGGAGTACTTGGAGGGAATCCGAATGTTGTGGGAATGGGAGCTGCTCGTCAACTGAGTGAGTTCCAGAAGAACAATCCTCCAATGTTCAAGGGAGCATACGATCCAGATGGTGCTCAGAAGTGGTTGAAGGAAATCGAGAGGATCTTCCGAGTGACTGAGTGTGCCCAGAACCAGAAGGTCAGGTTCGGTACGCATATGCTGTCAGAGGAAGCAGATGATTGGTGGGTTGCTACCCGCACTGAGTTGGAAACTGCTGGGAATGCTGAGATCACTTGGGCTGTATTCAGAGAGAGATTTCTGAGGAAGTACTTTCCAGAGGATGTCAGAGGAAAGAAAGAGATAGAGTTCTTGGAATTGAAACAGGGTAACAGGTCTGTTACTGAGTATGCTGCTAAGTTCACAGAGCTGTCAAAGTATTATACTCCCTATAATGAGGCTGCTGGAGAATTTTCGAAATGTGTGAAGTTTGAGAACGGGTTACGTCCCGAGATCAAGCAGGCTATTGGATACCAACGGATCAGAGTGTTTTCTGACTTGGTTGACTGTTGCAGGATTTTTGAACAGGATTCCAAAGCCAGAGCAGAGAGCTATTCGCAAAGGGTTGATAGGAAAGGCAAGAATCAGAATGATCGTGGAAAACCATATGCAGCTGGCAAAGGTTTTCAGAAGCAGAGTGGGATGAAGAGGCCTAGTGGGGGAGACTCTAGCGCCCCTGCTAAGTGTTACAGATGTGGTCAGGCTGGACATCGTGTCCATGAGTGTACCAGTGCTGAGAGGAAGTGTTTCAAGTGTGGAAAAGGTGGTCACTTGGCTGCAGAGTGCCGGTTGAAGACTGTGACTTGTTTCAACTGTGGAGAAGTGGGTCATATCAGTCCACAGTGTCCTAAGCCGAAGAGAGAGAATCAGTCAGGAGGCAAGGTCTTTGCCTTATCGGGTTCTGAGACTTCTGCAGATGACCGTTTGATCAGAGGTACGTGTTATATTAATGGCTTTCCTCTTGTAGCTATTATCGACACAGGTGCTACTCATTCCTTTATATCTTTGGATTGTGCTGTGAAACTTAAGTTAGAGATATCTGAGATGCATGGTAGTATGGTGATTGATACTCCTGCGAAGGGTTCAGTGACTACTACTTCAGTTTGTTTAAATTGTCCTTTGAGTATTTTTGGTAGAGACTTTGGGATGGACCTAGTGTGCCTTCCACTAGTGCAGGTTGACGTTATTCTGGGTATGAACTGGTTGGTGTGTAACCGAGTTTATATCAACTGTTTTGATAAGACTGTGATCTTTCCTGAGATTGAGGAAGGAAAGAGTTTGTTTCTATCAGCCAGGCAGGTGAATGAGGCAGTAGTAGATGGGGCAGAGTTGTTTATGCTGTTAGCGACTCTGGAGGCTAAAGATAAACTGGTGATTGGCGATTTAGCTGTGGTGTGTGATTTTCCTGATGTGTTTCCGGAAGAGGTGAATGAATTGCCGCCAGAGCGTGAAGTTGAGTTCTCGATTGATTTGGTACCTGGTACTAGACCGATATCGATGGCTCCGTACCGTATGTCTGCTGTTGAGTTAACTGAATTGAAGAGTCAGTTGGAAGATCTGTTGGATAAGAAATTTATTCGTCCGAGTGTGTCACCGTGGGGTGCACCAGTGTTATTGGTTAAGAAGAAAGAAGGTACTATGAGGTTGTGTGTGGACTACAGGCAACTGAATAAAGTGACGATCAAGAATCGGTATCCTTTGCCGAGGATTGATGATTTGATGGATCAATTGGTTGGTGCGAGTGTGTTCAGCAAGATAGATTTGAGATCTGGGTATCATCAGATACGTGTGAAGACTGAGGATATTCAGAAGACTGCTTTCAGAACAAGGTATGGACATTATGAGTATTCTGTAATGCCTTTTGGTGTGACTAATGCGCCCGGAGTGTTTATGGAGTATATGAATAGGATTTTCCATCCGTACCTAGATCAGTTTGTTGTGGTGTTTATTGACGATATTTTGGTGTATTCGAAATCTGAAGAAGAGCATGCTGAACATTTGAGAGTGGTTTTAGGAGTTCTACGAGAAAAGAAGTTATTTGCTAAACTCTCTAAGTGTGAATTTTGGTTAGAAGAGGTTAGTTTTCTTGGTCATGTGATTTCAAGAGATGGTGTTGCTGTTGATCCTTCTAAGATAGAAGCGGTATCTAAGTGGGAAGCTCCGAAGTCTGTTGCTGAGATTCGAAGTTTCCTTGGTTTGGCTGGTTATTATAGGAAATTCATTGAGGGATTTTCTAAGTTGGCGTTACCGTTGACGACGTTGACTAGAAAGGGGCAAGCGTTTGTTTGGGACTCAAAATGTGAAGAAGGTTTCCAAGAGTTAAAGAGAAGGTTAATTACTGCTCCTATTCTGATATTACCGAGTCCGTCGGAACCATTTGAGGTTTTCTGTGATGCCTCATTGTTGGGTTTGGGTGGTGTTTTGATGCAGAATAAGCAAGTTGTAGCTTATGCTTCGAGACAACTGAAGGTTCATGAGAGGAACTATCCGACGCACGATTTAGAGTTGGCAGCTATGGTATTTGTTCTGAAGTTATGGAGGCATTACTTGTATGGATCAAGATTTGAGGTTTTCAGTGACCATAAAAGTTTAAAGTATTTGTTTGATCAGAAAGAGCTGAATATGAGACAGAGGAGATGGTTAGAATTTCTGAAGGATTATGACTTTGGTTTGAATTACCATCCGGGTAAAGCAAACGTAGTGGCTGATGCATTTAGTCGGAAATCATTGCATATGTCTATGTTAATGGTTAAGGAATTGGATTTGATTGAGCAGTTTAGAGACTTGAGTTTGGTGTGTGAGAGTACTCACAAGAGTGTTAAATTGGGAATGTTGAAGTTAACGAGTAATATTTTGGATGAGATTAGAGAGGGTCAGAAATCTGATGTGCTTTTGGTTGATAAATTGACTTTAGTGAATCAAGGTCAAGGTGGTGAATTCAGAGTTGATGAGAATGGTGTTTTGAAATTTGGTAATCGGGTGTGTATTCCGGATGTTACCGAACTTAAGAAGAGTATTCTTGAAGAAGGACATCGTAGTGGCCTGAGTATTCATCCTGGAGCTACGAAGATGTATCATGATTTGAAAAAGTTATTTTGGTGGCCGGGAATGAAAAGAGAAATTGCGAGTTTTGTTTATTCCTGTTTGACTTGTCAGAAGTCAAAGATTGAGCATCAGAAGCCGTCTGGGCTAATGCAACCATTGACTATTCCAGAGTGGAAGTGGGATAGTATCAGTATGGATTTTGTGTCTGGTTTGCCGAGGACGAATAAGAATTGTGAAGCTATTTGGGTGATTGTTGACAGATTGACAAAGTCGTCTCATTTCATTCCGATCAGAATGGATTATCCGTTAGAGAGATTAGCCGAGTTGTATATTGAGAAGATTGTAAGTTTGCATGGTATTCCGTCGAGTATTGTTTCAGACAGAGATCCTAGATTTACATCGAAGTTCTGGGAATGTTTGCAGAGGGCTTTGGGAACTAAGCTGAGATTGAGTTCTGCATATCATCCGCAGACTGATGGTCAGACTGAGAGGACGATTCAGTCACTGGAGGATCTTTTGAGGGCTTGTGTTTTGGAAAAGGGAGGTGCTTGGGATTGTTATTTGCCTTTGATTGAGTTTACCTACAACAATAGTTTTCATTCGAGCATTGGTATGGCACCGTTTGAAGCTTTGTATGGTAGGAGATGTCGGACACCTTTATGTTGGTGTGAGTCCGGTGAGAGTGTTGTGGTTGGACCGGAGATTGTTCAGCAGACTACGGAAAAGATTAAGATGATTCAGGAGAAGATGAGAATTGCTCAGAGTCGTCAGAAGAGTTATCATGACAAGAGGAGGAAGTCACTTGAGTTCCAAGAGGGAGATCATGTGTTTCTTCGTGTTACTCCGATAACTGGGGTTGGTCGAGCTTTGAAGTCGAGGAAGTTGACACCTCGATTTATTGGTCCTTATCAGATTTTCGAGAGGATAAGGGAGGTAGCCTATCGTATCGCCTTACCGCCGTCGCTTGCGAATTTGCATGAGGTTTTTCATGTGTCTCAGTTGAGGAAGTACATTCATGATCCGTCGCATGTAGTCCAAATAGATGATGTACAGGTGAGAGATAACCTGACTGTTGAAACATCACCTATGAGGATCGAGGATCGAGAGTTGAAGCAGTTGCGGGGTAAAGAGATTGCTTTGGTAAAGGTAGCTTGGGGAGGACCAGCAGGTGGCAATGTGACTTGGGAACTTGAGAGTCAGATGAAGGAGTCTTATCCGGAGTTATTCTCTTGAGGTATGTTTTCGAGGACGAAAACTCTTTTAGTGGGGGAGAGTTGTAACACCCCGATAAAAATAAGATAATTATTTAATTTAAGTTAATATTATATTTATTAATTTAATTAAATAATTGGAATTATTGGATTATTATTATTATTATTATTATTGGAATAATAATTATTGGAAAATATATATAAGTTGGAAATAAGAAAAAGAGTCCATTTTGGTAAAGAAAGAGTTTTATGTGAAACAGAGAAGCGGCTGAAAAGTGGAAAGTGGAGAAAGGGCAAAGAGGCAGAACAAGAGGAAGAAGGTTGAAGAAGGAAGAGCTTGAAGCTAAAAGATTCGCCGGATTAACTCAGGTAAGGGGGGTTTATCGTCGTTTAATGGGTATTATGGATTAGCATGTAATGGGTAGTGATAAACCGTTGAATTGACCCTAATTGGGATTGTGAATGCTGAAAATTTCGTTGGATAAACTGTGTTGAAAACTGTAATTGAATCGATAGTCGTGTGAGTCGTAATTTGCTGGACGTATAGCTTGTTACGGAATTGGAATCGGAGGTCCGGAAGTCCTCCCACGGCGGAAAATGCGGAGAATTCTGCATTCTGCCTTGTGTTAGCGCAGGAACAGCTTTCTGTCTTGCGTTAACCGGTTAACCCAGGGTGTTAACCGGTTAACACTGTGTTGTATTGTGTAAAAATTGCTGTTTTGTCTGCGTTAACCGGTTAACCCAGGGTGTTAACCGGTTAACACTGTTGTGATTGCTGAGATATTGTTGTTCTGTCTGCGTTAACCGGTTAACCCAGGGCGTTAACCGGTTAACACTGTTAAGTTTTGGGCAGGAAGCGTGTTTGAGCTGCGTTAACCGGTTAACCCAGGGCGTTAACCGGTTAACACTGTTGAAAAGTGGGAAAATTGGTATTTTAATGTTGTGAACATAATTGGGGATTGGCCTATATCGGTGTGTGATATAGTAGGGATTATTTCCCGTTGTTTTGAGTAGGATAGGTATTAGTAGAGTGTGCTAATACTGTGATTGAATTATTTGGCATGACATGATATAATTATGTGATAAATATGCTGATGATGTGTGAAAATATGCATAATGCTGTGAATGTATATATTATGCATGTGTTAGTGAATGGACTGTTTTATGGCTTAGAGTGTGAGCATATGTCCATTGTGAATTGTTGTTTGATGATGTTGCATTGCTAGGTGAATTAGCATGCATATTGTGGCCTTTATGGTGGTAGCTAATTCCCATGGTGAGGAATTAGTGAGTAAATCATTGTAGATTGTTGTTGATGTTTGCATGCTAGGTGATTAGCGTGCATGGCATAGCCCTTGGGGTGGTAGCTAATTCCCATGGTGAGGAATTAGTGAGTGAGTCACTAGGTCTCAAATGAGTGGGACTAGTGAGCTTGGTAGCCGTACCTGGATTTGGTCGGTGAGGTTGAACTATATGTTCACGAATAGTCGGTACCGCATGCATGGAGTCTCATTGCATAATGTATGTATGTATGGCGTATAATATGAATGGATGTATTCCAATATTATACGTGTGTTTTATTGATGTGTTGAGTTTGAGTATGATGATGATGATGATTATGAGTTGATATTGCCGTTGCTGAAAATGTGTGATCTGATTAGGGTGATGATATGTGTTAGAGTACTTAACATTGCATGACATTTCATAATGCTTATTATATCGATTGGGGAACTCACCCTTACAACTATTTTTCAGGTAACGAGCAATGAGTTGAGTAGAAGCTAATGCTTGGAGTCTAGTGTAGTCTCCTTAGTGGGTCATGCTCTGATAGATGTAACATCGGGAGGGAACATTTTAATTGTGTTGTTGATGATTGTTGAACCAGTTTACATGTAGTATGTTGCATGTTTTGAATGATCGATTTGATCTCTATCCGCTGCGTATTGTGCAATGCTTTATGTTTTGAGTTAAATAATGAGCATGACTAAATATTATGGTGAATGGTGTAGAGTGTTTGTGTGACACCCTTAACTGCATAATTACTCTGATTTATATATGTTGTTTTAATTAAATATTTGGGGTATTTTAGAAGGGAGTTACAAATATCTCCACATATTCTCTTAGCATTTCAATCAGCCTTCTCTTGACATCTTCCTTCAAAGCGGCCCCGATCTTGATCTCTCTTCTGGCGTCCTCAGTACCAAGGTTAATAATCTCCAACTCCTCCTGATGAGGTTGGATGACCCTTTCCTCCTGCTTCAATAATCTGACCAGTTCTTTGGGGAGTTCACAGTCTTCCTCACTCTCCTCTTCAGCTTGGTAGATTGGATTATTGAAATCATACTGAGCCATAATAGAATTGTTTATAGTGGAGTCCGTAAGATCGATTCTGCATGTTTAATGCTTTATTTTAGAAAAAATAGTTCAAGAAAGTCACAAAACCAAAAAACATTGCCATTTTTATTGTTTTTGAAAAAAATAAAAACAAAACAGAAAGACATGGATCACATAATTGTTTGCAAAACGTCCTTTATTAATGATATCATTGAAAAACATGATGAGGCCCTACAATGAACCACTACGCCTTGGGCAGAACGTAGGCTTTTATGCAAAATGAAAAACAAAAGAAAATTACTCTATTTGAAGAGTAACTTGGACCACTTCTTCAGTTGTCCAATTGTTGATCGACTCCCCTGGAGCACACGGTCGAACCCAGTTGTTCAAATCACGATCACTGTCACCGTCTTCACTACGGGCTGCAAAGACGTCTCCATGATTCATCAGCCCAGCGCTGGTAAAGGTACTCGGCCCTTTCTGCTCACCCTGCTCCGCCTACAAAGGTTGATAACCAATACCGAACTTGTCTTCCTTGACGGGCAAATTAACCATCTTGCCCCAGCCTTCTGCATTGCCCGAGTTGACAACCTCCTCAACCTGTTTGTAGGATGCAATTGAGGCACTTGGCTTCTTTTGCTCAGCAAAAGCCACCCTCTCAAGAGCAACGGTCTCAAGTGCCTGGCATAGAGTTTCATGGATCTCGCCATCCACCTCCACATACTTGAAAGAGGATAAATGACTCACCAGAATGTCCTCCTCGCCGCACACTGTTACAATCTGACCGTTCCAAACATACTTCAGCTTCTGATGGAGAGTTGACGAAACTGCCCCAGCCCCATGTATCCAGAGACGCCCCAATAAGCAACTATATGCTGGCTGAATATCTATCACATAGAAGATAATATCAAAAACCTCTGGGCCAATCTTCACTGGCAAGGTGACTTCACCAAAAACAGACCGTTTGGATCCATCAAATGCACGAACAATGAGATCACTGGGAGTGAGGACAACCCCTTCAACATCAATCTTGCTCAGAGTCTTCTTGGGCAACACATTCAACGAGGAGCCAGTATCAACCAACACATGTGACAACACGGCGCCTTTACACTCCATGGTGATATGCAGGGCTTTGTTATGGTTGCGACCTTCAGGTGTCAGATCCAAGTCTATGAACCCCAAACCGTGCCTTGTGCTCACATTGGCAATAGCACCCTCCAACTGGTTGACGGAAATCTCATGAGGCACGTAAGCCAGATTCAACATTTTCAGCAAGGCATTACGGTGTGCCTCAGAGCACAATAGCAATGAGAGTATAGAAATCTTGGACGGAGTTTGATTCAGCTAATCTACAATCTTGTAGTCACTCTTCTTAATAATCTTCATAAACTCCTCCACATCCTTTTCAAAAGTCCCCTCAGGCACCTCCTTCTGAACAGGCTCTTCATCAACCACAGCCTGCTTACCCTTCACTTTGGCGAGAGCCTCAGCATTGTTGTCCCTCACAGGCTGCGGTACAAACAGACGACCGCTTCTGGTAAACCCTCCAGGTACCCCTACATTATCCACAACCGGACCAACAGTTACTGGGGACCTGATTGGCACACCAATAGTTACAGGAGCCTGATTAACTGGCCTGATCTGACTCTCTGCCCTTCGGTTGTTACGGTAGGCATTGTCATACTTCCACGGCACGGCCTTACTATTCTCAACCGGTCTTCTACCAGAAACAACAATAGTAGTGGGAGCACTAACAGTTACTGGAGCATATATAGTAACAGGAGTTCCAACAGTTGTAGGTGCATTGACAGTTCTCTGGCCACGTCCCTCGGACAGTTTGAAATAAATGGTGACAGTTGACACCACTCCACGATCTTTCACGGCCCTAGCAAACTGCAGACAACCTTCATCAATCAAACCCTAGATACCATTCCTCAACTGCATACAACCATTCTCTGAATCAGCACAGTCTGAACAGCCCTCATAACAGCCCGGGAACACTCCCCCATCTAGCAGACGCTCTTTCACAACCAACGGCGAGGTCTAAACATCATCAACATTGACTACCAAGTCTTCAGCTTCCCCATCTTCCACATTATTCACCCTATGCACACCATGCTGAGGCATAGGATTGTTCACAATGTTAGACACTAGAGCAAAGTTGATTATCTTGGCATCAATCAAGTCTTGGACCTTGTGATGAAAAGCCTGACAGTTTTCAATGTGGTGTCCCGGTGCACCAGAATGAAAGTCACAACAAACGTTGGCATCATACCCAGCAGGTATCTTTGTCAACGGAGCCATTGTACGCAATTCAACAAACCCTAATCTGAGCAATTCGGGCAGCAACTCAACATATGTCATAGGCAACGGGTCGAAACGACGATCCGACATTCTCTGTCTCGGCTGAAACGGACGTTGATGTTGTTGTTGTTGTTGTGGTGCTCTCTGTTGTTGTTGTTGTCGTGGTTGAGGTGCTGGGATAGTTACAACAACAATCTGGCGGTATTGCCCTCTGTTCATATTTCTTCGACTGTGTACGGCATTAGTCTCACCTTCCCTTCTGCGAGGTGCCCCAGAAAATGGCTTCCTTAAAGACGAAGAACCAGCATCCTGAATCTTTCCGGCTTTAATGAGGCTCTCGGTTCTCTCCCCACAAATCACTACATCAGAGAAACTACCGAAAGAGCAACTCCCCATCCGATCCATAAACACTCCTTGTAAAGTCCCAATGAACATATCTGTCAACTCCCTTTCAAGCATAGGAGGTTGCACCCTTGCAGCTAATTCCTGCCATCTCTGGGCGTACTCCTTGAAACTTTCTCCAAATTTTTGACATAAGCTCTGTAACTCAGTTCGGCTCGGCGCCATGTCCATATTGTGCTTGTATTGCCTCAAAAAGGCTTCACCCAGATCTCTCCAACTTCTGATAGATTCTCTTTTCAGCTCCATGTACCAGTCCAAGGAAGCTCCAGACAAGCTATCCTGAAAAAAGTACATCGACATCTTTTCATTGTTTGTATAGGCGGAGATTTTTCTGTAATAGGCCTGCACATGGGTGCGAGGACAAGAAGTACCGTTGTATTTGTCAAAGGAAGGCGCTTTGAACTTATAAGGAATTCTCAATCCCTCAACTAAACCCATATTCGTCACGTCAAACCCCAGAGAGTTCTGACACTCCATGGCTCTGATTTTCTCAGCTAGGGCATCAACCTTTCTGTCCCTCTCTTCAACCCTTACGACCTCATCATCCTCACTGAGCAGGGTGAACATATCTTCCTGCCTGTCAACTAGCGGAGCAAGATGGCGCACTGGAGCATGAGTCATTCTGGCATTAACAGTCTCTGCAGCAAGAGGTTGTCCATTAATTCGAATACCCCTCAACTCATCACCCACGGCATAATCATTGACGGGAGCAGCAGCAGCAGCATTGTCATTAACCGGGACACCCACTGGTGAAGCACGGTTGGACGGTGGAATCACAACTTCTTGTCTCTGGGCTAAGGGACGCAGCTCCTCTTGCCCTTGAACAACTCCTTGCATCATGGTCATGAATTGGGCCATGTTAGCCCTCATCTCTGCTAACTCAGCTTGCACTTGGTCCATATTCCTCTGTTGATTCAACCTCGTAGCGTAGCGGTGCGGATGTTGATCAGCAATCCTGTCTAAAACAAGAACCAGAGTGAGAAGTCTCGTTCAAGAACACCTGCTATGCCAAATGATATGTGTATGATGCTAATGATGCGTATGATGCACATGATATGTTCATTTCTCAGGCATTCAAGATCCTAATTCATCTTTGAAAAATGGCACCCTGCAACAATGAACAACAAAGAAGCAACCTACACAGGATAATGAGCACAAGGTGAAACATCAACAACCTCATCTATAAACATGAGCAACAAGGGTCATACAACAATTCAGACAAAAGATCAGAGTACAACAATGAACCCCATCATACAATCCTGGAGGTGATTCTCAACATAAACATCAAAGACAAGCTAAAAAAGATGTCCTCCAGGAATGAGCGTCTTCAGATACTGGCACTGGTCTATCAACAGGTCACATTCTGAGCACTCTGGCAGAGGAGTGAGCTTCTCTTTCAGTTGTCTTCTGAGCTCCACAACTTCTCCTCTAAGCTGGCTCTCTGATGCACGTCTCAGGTCTACCTCCTTCTTCAACTGAACATCTTTGTGTTTGAGCTGCTTTTCCAGGTCTCTTATCTTCTTCTGGTAATTGGCTTCAGCTTTCTGCAACCTCAAGCATTCACGGTGTTCTTCATTCAACAATGTCTCTATCTCCTCATAGGACCTCTTCTTGCTCTTCAATCTGCTAGCATCCTCACCTTGCATGTTTTTGAGTTGATGAGCCAAATTCAACTTATCAGCTTTGGCTTTGTAAAGCTCCATCTAAGTATCTTGTTCCTTCTCTTTCAACCGACGATTCTCCATTAAGGCCTGTTTGTAGTGCTCAGCAGGTACATTCTCAGAGAGGATCATAGGTGGTTGTTCTTGCAATGGCTCCATCCTATCATAGGGCAACAGCAAAGTCTCAACTCTATTCTTGACCCAATCAATGTAAGCAGGCATGGCAACTGCAAACTTCTTCCCTAGAATAGCTCCATCCTTGACACCAATAGTCTTCCAAGCTCTTCCCACTTGCTCCAATCTAGCCGGGTCACTCCGCTTCTCAAAATACACACTCTCTGCTATCTCAGTATCTAGTTGTCTTCCATTCATAACAAACCCCAACTGCCGAAGAGAAAGAACCGGATTGTAATTGATGCAACCCTTAGTCCCTACAAGTGGCATATTACGAAATTCTCCACAACTCATGATGACATTACACACATTCATCCAGTAAGCTTGCCACTTGATATCATAGGAGGTGAGAGACATAATCCTATGAGTCCACTTACGAGTGCTCTGAGTATCCACAAAAGGTCCACTGGTTGGCAAAAGAGACAGGAACCATCTGAGTAACAATGGGAGACAGCATCTGATAGCTTCACCCTTACCATGCCTGCTGTGTATAGCATAGTAAGTGTCAGCTAACAAGGTAGGAACCGGGTTTCCTCCAAGGAAAATAGTGACAGCAGCAAGATCCACAAAGTTAGGCATACTTAGGAACAACACAACTCCATAGATCATGATAGCTAACTGGGCATGAAAAGCTTCCCAATTTCCCTTCTTTGCTTCTTCTTTAGCCATCCTCACCAGGAACTTCAAAGGTAAACCCACAACATCACCACTCGACTTCCAATTGTCACTCACTTCCTTGATACTCAAATAAAGAGCTCTGGCAACAACCCTGAAATCAAACTCCTTTGGAACATCCAAGAAAGGCACCTGATATCTGATCGGGACATTCATCAGGATAGAATACTCTTCAAGAGTGGGCGCTAACTGATAATCCTGAAAGGTGAAACAACGGAGCTCTGGGTCATAGAACTGTAAGAGAGTCTGCAACGGTACTGGATCTACCACCATCTTCAACAGTGTCAACATATCCCCATACTGATCAACAAACACCTTCTGATTACTGTCGGCCACAAGATTGCTCAACTCTACCAAAGATGTCAATGGCTCACGGTGAAAACTGTAGGTGCAAGTCTTCCTCTTCAACTCTGGAATGGTTTCCATCTCTCACAGTGAACAGACTCCTGAATGAACCTGAGAAATGATATGCATGAGGAGATTAGCTTTTTTCTTTTTCATTTTTTTTTATTGCATTATTTTTTTGAAAATAAACATGCTATGATGCAAATGATGCAATGACTGGCTAGCTGCGTATCACGGATCACAGGATCAAAACTTCGGCATCGGAACCACAAAGTCATCTGGAACCCCAAAGTCATCTGAGACCCATATAACAAGAACCAAGTCACCAACAGGACCCAAGAGTCACCAACAAGTCACCAACAAGTCACCAACGGTACCTATAATGATTCAATCCCTCCCCACTCACGGGTGTCATCTAGGCCAAGGTAAGGTTGAGAGAAACGCAGGATAAATAACCCTTTCAAGAATATCATCATGTACACACCAGATGTATGTAACGATAATACCCCATCAGAGTCTGAACTGCTCGTGATGTCATGTTCCGCTAAGTGGCGCAATACCACCCGCTTCCCATGAATCACTCTATTCCTAGGTGTCCTAAAGTTCACTCATAGCCTGGGTATTGGACCTTTTACCTCCTGTAACTCCCACCCCACAGAGAGACAGACAACTAGCACAATGAAAATATGATGAATGCAAACACATAATGCACATATACAATCACATCATAATCATAAGTGCAATAAATAAAGCAGAAGAAGCAACCAACACCATCCTAAAGAGCGCTAGGATTGACTCGCTTAGGGAAGATGGACCAGCAAGATGTCAACTTCTCTAAATTCCCCAGCAGAGTCGCCAGCTGTCGCATTACGCGAAAAACCGGCGGGAAAACGAAACAACAGAGCCGCCACCGTGCGTTATTTAACCCAAAAGAGGGAAAGGAAACGCTCGAAGTAAACCTGGAAAAGACATGGTCTCGCGACCAGAGAGAGATGGGATCGGGAGTTGGTTATGCGAAGGGAAGGTATTAGCACCCCTACGCATCCGTCGTACTCGACGGGATCCACAGTCAGAAAGAATAGAAGAAAGGTTGCTAAAGACTGCTCAAACACTGCACACACACTGGAAACAAACACAGATGAAAGACGGAAGAAACGGGACTCGACAATATATCGCATCCTGGGCCTACGTAGTCTGTCATACACAGACATCAGAGTCGACGTAGTTCGGCTAACGCACGCCAAACAAAACACAAACAGGAAACCGACTGCCAATCGCTGGACTTACCTCAGACTCCACACAAACAGGCAAACATGGAAACCGAATGCCAATCGCTGGACTTACATCAGACTCCGAACCAACAAACACACGCAGGAAACCGACTGCCAATCGCTGGACTTATGTCAGACTCCAACAAGCAAACAAGACACAGGAAACCAACTGCCAATCGCTGGACTTATGTCAGACTCCAAACACACACAAAGGGGGTTGAAAAAGAAAAAGGGCGCCCAGAGAGATCAGCTCATCTCCTGCCTACGTACCTCATCTGGTATGAGGATCATGGCGACGTAGTTCCCCTTAACAGGGAAAGAACTTCTAACCTAACCAGAGACACAGGGAAGATAACAAGCTACTAGGGAGACTATGACTCGAGCCTAGAAGTTGTCATGCATATGATCCCTATGTTGAGGTCTCTATCCTAAAGTAACTTAGGTACCTGTGGAAACAGCTAAACCAATCAGTACAATACTCAGAAAATAGTCAACAACAGTCAATATCAAACAGACAACCCAATAGGCAACACATGAGCCACAAGCACAAGTGAATGGTTTTCAAAGCCTACAAAATAGCAAATTTTAGCCAATAATAACAAATGATCAAGCTCAAATGAAGGAGCAACATCAATCATGGAGATGCACACTTGAACCTGAAACTCACAACTCAAATGTAAGTAACAAACCACTAGGTCAAAGCCTAGGGTCAAAAGGGGATCAAAAAGCCAAAACAGAACTTCAAACTCAACATGAATCATATTTAACCAATCAAGAACAAGTCCTAAAAAGGACCAAACCATAATCATCATGCAAGTTCATTTTATGTACAAGAGAAATCAAAGACCAATTCAAGGCATCCAAATGATCATCATGAATGATAATTCCCAATCAAAATAGAAATGATTAAAATAATTCTGGAAAAATTCATGAACATTCAACACATGCAAAACATCCATCATACAAAAAATCAGAAGCATTAGAGGTCATTTGGCATGGAAATCAAATTTCACAAGTTGAATAACCAAAGGTGTGACACAAATTGTCACACCATGCAAACACAAGCATAAAACAGAATTGGCACGTGAGAAAAATACCTGACCAAGCCTAAAACATCCATCAATGTGTCTAGAATCAGCATGTAAAATTTCAAGTCCAGTGGATTAAAATCAAGCATTTCATGATAGAAAGAGTAAGGCAATTCCATACATGCACATGTGATTAAAGAGTCTAGAGCAAATAAAATTCCAGCCATGCACAACTTTCAAACTCATCATCATAAAAATCTAGACAAAACAAGGATCATTTTGCAAAAAATTGGGAGTGAATTGGATCATTTTTCTATTTACTATGATTTTATGAAGTTAGCATAAAATAAAAATCACATATGAACATGTACATGGAAAATAGGAGGGAAAATGAACATGAGAAAATAATTTGAAAAAAATGCTTACGCCAGGAATCGAAGCAGGTAACTGAAAAAATAAAAAAATAAAACTCAAAAACGTGACCGCCAGGGATTGAAGCGAGTATCACATATCAAACAATGTTCTGGGCGCGTTCTTCAGGTCGAACCCTAGCGCACCAGGCTATGAAGATCTTCATCTTCTTCATGAAGATGAAGATGATCACCATGAATGTTCATGCAAGCTTTTTCCAGAATTTCCAGATTTTCTCAGAATTTTACAAATTATATATCGTTGGAAAGCTCTTTCAATGTAGAATTCAAATATCATATTATCTAAGCCTAAATCTCCATGGATTTTCTGAATCGAAGCAAAGAAGTTTCTAGATCTAAACTTGAAATCATCATATCTCACTCAATTTTCATCCAAATTCCACAAAATTTATATCAAAACGATCAGCAAAGCAAGATCTACAAGAATATCTACATGAATTGTGAAATTATGAAGCTCGAAAAACTCACCTCTTGAAGAGCAGTTCCTTGTTTTGCACGATTCGAAGCTTGTAATGGTCCAGATCAATTCCAGAAGTCTTGTGGAGATGATTGATGAAGAATTGGAAGCTCATACACGTGTGAATCCAGCTGAATTTGAATTTGCCATTAAAACTTCAAGCTTCAAGTATGCAAGATTTTGAGCAGAAATCCACAAGATGCACGTTCAATCTTACTTAAAAACACTCCATCATCATGAATTCACCAAGAGAAATCAGGTTTATGTGAAGAATTTGGAAAATCTTTTTGAGAGAAAAATTCTAGATCTAGATCTGAAAATGTGTGTTATCAATGAAACAGTTGTCATTAAGCTTTTATATGTCCTCTTAATCATTCTGAAATTAAGCTTAAGCCATGTGTAATTGGGATTAGAAAGAAATAAGATGAATGCACAAATTTGCACTTTCACCTCATGCATGAGATGCACACGTGAACAGTGCACACCAAGGCCCAAATTCACTCAAAATTACTCCATGCACACATTGGAATAGGAATTTCATGCATGTGATCAGCCAAATTTGACTTTTGCAATTTTCCTCCAAAATCTTCATGAATAAACAAGTGACCATGTGATAACAATTCATGCAATATGATGAGGTATTTGGAAAATACATGACATGAGAAACATTTTGCAAAAAGAACCACCAAATTTGGAGTCTTGGTTCAAAAGATATGGCCATTTGAAGTTTCAAGCACACTTTGCAATAATTTGATCATAACTCCTTAACCATTCATTAGAAATTCATGATCTTGGACTTTTTGGAAATGGGAGAGAAAGATATTCAATTTTCATGTTGGACAAAGTTTCATTTTAAGCTTCTTTGATGTTGGAAAGTTGAGTTGAAGTTGGTCCAAAAACTTGCCATTTTTGGAAACTTGAAATTACCGGTCACCTTCCATTTTGGGAAACTTTTGATATGGCTTCAAAATCTTCAAGGTAGATGTTTGACATGTTGAATAACCTTCTTTGGGACATGAATGAAGTGTCTCAAACCATTTCTCCATCTCCTAGCCCTCAGTTGACTTGCAGTTGACTTTTATGGCCCTCAGATGACTTGATCATGCACTGTGGACTTTGAGCCTTCAACACTTGGCTAAATTGCTTCAAAATGATCCTTATGTAATGTATGCTCTCTAGAACAACCATAGGGCATTTGTCTCATGGAAAAACCCTAGCTCTCTTGCACAGATGGATTCTCCTGATCAGTTTTGACTGAGGAAATGCAACATGATATGCAATGTGAATGCAATGTTAATGAACTAGAAATGAAATGTATGAATTAATGGGAGGTGCAAATTTGAGGTGCTACACCTGTCCCTGAGAGAGTGGATGGAAACTCCCCCGACAGATCTTCTGCGTCTTCCTTATGTCATGATTGTTTTGCTCCTGGAAGACTTCTCCTGTGCAGAGTATTACCTCTTGCAGTTGGAAGCTTTGACTTTGCCTATTCCCAACTATGGTTAAAGTCTCCTCTTTTCCCGAGATCGTCCCCACCATTTTTGAGTTCTCCAGTAGGCTTCGCTCTTCTTGTCGAGACTTTTGCCGAGTGTCTGTTCGAGATTCTTGGGCTTGTTTGTGTTAGACGTGTCTGTTTCTCAGCATTAATCATACACAAATCATGCATATACATGCATAATCATAGCACTCAGATATTCATGATTGCATTCTTTTCCATATATCTTTGCTTGATATCTCCTGCTATAGGTGAAATATTCCTCCCCAAGCAGATGTTTGTGTCTGATCTCTCCATATAGGGTCAGCCCCATAGGCAGAAAGTGTCTATCTCTCCTTCTTTCTTCCCCACTGAGTTATGTCCTCGTGGATGATTATTGTTTCAGTTTCCACCCCAGTTATGTATCGGGATGGGAGTTACTCCCCTGAGTTATATCCTCATCGGGTTGAGTCTTGTTTGATTGTGTCTTTCTAGTTTGTTCCTAGATCGATTTCCTTTCTTATTATCCCCTGCAATTCCCTGTGGTTCAGTTGTTCAATTGCTTAGTAACCAGTTGTTCAATTGCTTAGTAACCAGTAATTCCTTTCCCCAACGGATTTTGTGGCCTTCTACCTAGTAACCGGTAGTTGTAAGTCCTATTTCTGTGGTTTTCTACCTAGTAACTGGTAGATGTAATCCCCTCTTTGTTGGTTATCTTTACCTAGTAATCGGTATTGATATTCCTTCACTTTTGAGTATACCACCCAGTAACCGGTGATATATCTCTTGGACAATTGCTTTTATCAGGCAATTTATCCCTAACGAGTCATCTTTCATTTACCCTTGTTTGGTAATGATTGTTTCTCCTTTTTTATTAGTCATCATTTTATACCCAGTAACCGGTATCCTGATGTCCTTTCTTTTTGGTCGATTTATCCTTTATTAACCTAGTAACCGGTTATGGAGAATCTTCCATGCGAGTATGTTACCTACGGTAGTAGATAATATATCTCATGCGCTCTTTAGTTCAAGTCTTTTTCTTCCCCAGTCGAGTATGATTCGTATTTCTGTGTGGAATCGAATGCCCATCCTGTAAGTCGAGTTTGCTTTTTCAGCCCTCCTCTCGAATGATTAGTGTCTTGGATATGTTTCCAATTCACGTCTGGTTGATCACCTATTATATGCCCAGTAACTGGTATCCCTGGTGTTCCTTCCTTCTGCTCCCTATTATGACTTTTGTCCCCTGTGGAGTCAGATTTTCCTGAGTTGAGATGTGCCTTCAGGTCCTCCTTAGATGTTTCAGATGATTGATATCTTTCACCCTTATACCGGTCTTAGATACTCTTTCTCCCTGAGCGTGTTGTTTTCTCACCCAGTAACCGGTGTTTTAATGACATGTCTCTCTTTGAGTTTATTACCCAGTAACCGGTAATATCTCGTTGTTTCTTCCTCTGCTGAATCCTTTGTGGACATCCCCGTCGAGTCTGGATTTTGTTATCCTTTGTGGATAGTTTTGTTGTATTGGCATATTCCACAATACATGCATCTTTGCGTCAGCTCGAGTTTTCCCATTGATTTATTTTCGTGGAATCCCTTCGTGTCTCCCAGTAAGTCTTCAAGTCGTGACCTGCTCACGCATTTTTACCTTATTTCCCCAGAGTCTCTGTCCCCTAGTGAGTGTGTTACTCCTATAGATTTTCAGTTTCTCCTGATTTCTTTTCCTTCATGGCAATTATTCACCATGAAGATTTTATTTTGCATACATACATTTGCATCATGAGGTCTCTTAGGGACAAAAATTCGTCTCTTTTCTATTATTTAAGCTCATTATATCTCGTCGAGACAAATATTTTAACCTTCATATCTCCGGCTAGAATGACCTTAAATAGGGGCATCTGTAAGACCCTAATTTTGACCCTAAGATCCTTCATGGCGTCATGTTATTGCACAAGTGCATTGCCTCAAGGATCATAACATGTTTGGCTCCTTAACCTTAGGGTTCAAACTTGTTTGAGTATTTTGATATCACCAAACATGCTTGTATTGTATATTATTGCTTTTCTTATTTGTTAAAAGCACAAAAATATGTCACTAACTCTTTTTGTTTTGAAGCTCAAGTGATCATGTGTTCCAATGCTCCTAGGAGGCTCCTAAGCCCAATGAAATGGCTATATGAAGATGCGAAAAAGCATGACAATGGTCCACAAAACTCCTAATCATCATATATATCTCCCAAATATCTCAATTTTCCAATTTGATCAAGACAACCCAAAGGGCTTGAAGATTGTTTCCCAAGGAAACCCTGATTTCACTATGCTTTGATTGTGCCTTGCCAATGAAGCAATCTCAACCTCTGATCAAATTTAATGAAGGGAAGTTCTTTAGTTCATCATTTTATGCATATATGTGACTATTTGAGAATCCTCAATTATTTATTCATCAAGATTGGAAGTTTGGCCTTGAAAAGTTGACCAGTCAAGTCATCTGACCAAATTGAGGATCACTGAGATATAACTTTTGATGTGTTTGTTAAATGAAGATGACCCCAAGAGAAAACATGTTCCTAAGAACCATATTAACAACTTTCATGTTCATCAAAAATCCATTTGAAACATGGAAGGTCATCATTCATTTCAAAACATTATAGGTCATTTTGACTGAAACCCTAATTTTGGGTCAACTTACCAAGGGCATAACCCCCTTAACTTTTATGATTTTGAGGTGACCAAATTCATTGGAAATCTTGAAATTTCAAATTCAAATTTTATGTTGGAAAAAATTTCATAATCATAAAATAAATACATGTGATAATACAAAATATTATAGGTCATATTGGACCTAATTCATTGAATTTGAAAAAGTACCCAACTTCAAATACCCATAACTTTTCCATAGAAAATCCAAATTATGCAAACTTTGAGTCTAAATTGATAATATTGAAACGATATACAACTTTTGTGTTGGAAGTTTTTCCATTTGAAGCTTGTATCATGCAAATAGAGGGGTTTGATTAAGCTTGGTTTTGGTGAAATTTTTCAAAGTATTTTGAATATGTTTTGTACTTGGATTTTCACATCCAATTTTCATCAATTTTCAAATGCCAAATGAATTTTTTTCCAACATGACTTTTGTTCCTTATTTCAAGGGCTTTCCAACCATTACTCATATGACTTATTTGAAGCTACCATTTGTGAGTTTCAAAATTCTTTTCATATATGTGCAGTTTGGTATTTTATGATGAAACTTGAATATGCAAGCTTGTTCAGTCCAATGCACACGTCCAAAACCTTTCCACTTGATCTCAGCAAGCTTTTGCAGTCATCATTGGGCCTCCCACACGCCTGCACAGGCCCATGCATCCATTTTTCAATTTTCCATGCACATGAAAAAAGTGTGATCAGCTGATGCATTCATCTATAGATAACCACTTCATCTCATTCATTTGGCAACCTCTTGGAGATCTGAATTGCTGCAGCATTGAAACCATAGCCATGCCAAAGGAATTATTCAAAAATTGTTCTTACTTTCGAGCTTGAAATTCAGCATCTTTAGTTGAGCTTCAAATCCTAATTCCTTAGCCTTTCACTTCCCCTACATCCATAGATCGAAGAGAAGCAAGGATCTTGAAGGATTCGTGGCCAGAAGTGCTTCAATTAAAAGGTTATTTCTTAAACTTTTTGGATCTAGAACTCTTATTTCAATGTAGCATTCTTGTGTTTGTGTGGTTTTCTGAAGTCCTCACACTTGAGGCAAGCCATTGGTGCTTTCAATTCATTATTTCATGAACAAATAGTTGGAACACCATGATCTTCCCTTTCACATTTCTCTCAATATAGGAAGAGTGAGGAAGATCCATTGGTACAGTGATGATCTCCATCACACAAGCTTCATTTCCATGGCCTTTTTTTTAATTTTCATTAAAGTTCATTTTCCTGCAACGGGTGGCCGGAATTGGTTGTCTGGCTGGAGAAGATGGTGGTTTCCACCACCACCACCATGTGTGCATCCTCCTGGCCCTTGGATTTGGTTTCCACGTTTTAATCTTGTTCATTCATTGTGTTTACTTCATTTAATACACATTGTGACGCGTTTGTCTTGGATGCACCATGCGCCCTCATATTTGGATCGTCCCTTGATGCCACGTCAATTAATGAGTTCCATCACGTGGCTGTGGTTTTTTCTATTTTTTCCATTTTCATTTTATTTTTAGTTAATTCCTTTTATGAGACTAAATCCAAAAGATTTCTTGAAAAATCTAGTTTCATATTTTGATTTTTAATTATTTTTGTGACTTCATTTGATATTTTTCATGGATTATTTGATTTTTAATAGTTTTAATTCATTTTAAAATACTTTCTGACTTTTGAAAAATCCCAAAATATTTTCATAGCATATATGGATCATAATAAATCAATGAAAAATAGTCTCAACAATTTCTTGATTGTTTTGAGATTATTTGAGATTTTAATTCATATTATGCTATTTTTAATTGTTTTTAATTGTTTTTAATTGTTTTTAATTGCTTTCTGATTTCAAAAATTTGTGAGAAAATTAGTCAAAGCTTGTTTGACTATGTTGAACCTATGAGAATTTATTTGGACTTGTTAAAGTTATTTTGAATATAATTTGAGGTTTGACCTTATTTGTTTATTTTTTATTTGCATTTTATTTTAATTCAAAAAATACCAAAAAAATATGGTTGACCTCTTGACTTGCTATCTTCATTTCTCTTCTGTTTGGTGTTGGTTGGTGTTGATTTGGTTAACATTTGATCAATTGGATTTGGTTGTGGTCTTCTTTTTCCCTCCCTTTCATATTTATCCCTTTCTTTCCATCAATGGCCAATGAGTTAAAGTCTTATGGTTGGTCTTCACAAATGAGAAGCTTAACCTTTCTTGATCCAAACCAAACTCAACTTGATACATGATCAAGTGAGTTGTTTTATGTCGAAGATAGGTTGCTTCTTGGTCAAGCAAATAACCTAAAGTCAATACAAGGCCCTTCCCCTCTTGTTTTGGCATGGCAAGTTTATGGAGCTTGGCTTACTAGTCACGATCTCTAACTTGTGTTCTTTGCCTATATTTTTATTGATTTGCCTCAGATTGGTATGACTACTATATTAGTCCACTTACGATTGCTTAACATATCGCTACATTGTCTTATGACAAGCTAACATAACCTCACTAACTACTAACTTTAATTTGAGCATTTTATTCCTTGTCATTTACTTTTAATGCCATTTATTTCTTGCTCATTATTCATATTGATTTTCCCTTTGCTCACTTGAGCACATATTTTATGTTTATGTCATTTTTCTTTTGCTCATTTGAGCCCACTATTGTATATAAATATAGTGTTATCTTGTGTTTGCTTTGTGTTGGTTTTGTGTGAACCAAATGCAAAAGGAGAAAGGACTTAGAATTAGGACTTCCCTATGGGTAGCGGGGTATTCATTACCATTAGAGATATTGACTAAATCCAAGGTAAACCATACAAGTCGAGTCTCCACCGCACTTCTATTTATCCAAAGGAATGGTTAGAAAGCGAACAAAAATCTAAGAGTTTTATCGAATCAAAAACTAGTAAAAATGTCAGAGATCGGGGTAAGGGGGTTGGTTATGCAATGGGAAGGTTTTAAGCACCCAAAACATCCTAGGTACTCCTAGGGAGCTCTTTTCACACTTGTTGTAAGGTTGGTATTTTGTGAAAATTTTGTTTGTGCAAACATGATTAAAGAGATGAGAAGAGAATATACAAATTATTTACAATTTTGTGTTTGGATGGATAAACCCATTGCCTACATACCATCTTAAAAAAGATTAGGATCAAAACCTCGTAGTTCGGGGTAAAAATCTCAAAACAAGTTGGTGAATTGATTGGTCCAAAAGCCTTAAGGTCTTTTTTTATCCAAGGGAGAAAACTCAACCTAAAACCACAAATCCACCATGTGAGGATAGCTTCAACATGCTAGTGAGGGGTTAACCCTATAATAAGCATGGAAGACTCATTGTCCATCACTAAGGATATAGGTGAGTATTACATTTACCTCAAGGATAACTCAAACCTAATAGCTATTGGTTATGAAAAGTTTTTGATAAGAAAGTGGCCATTGAAACCACAAAAGTATTTGAATGGGTTATATTTACCAATGTAAATTATTTACAAAATATGGTTAAAGTTGACTTAAAGATGCAATTCAAAATAAGTGTTATGAAAAGAAAGTTTTGAAAATCAAAAGCATAATGCTTAGGTTTCTAATGTTTGAAAACAAATGTTAAATGTTTGCACAAAAGTTTTGGCTTGGGTTAGAGTGGAGGGAAGAAGAAGAATGGCTAAAGTCCTAATCATACAAGAGATGAGGGATAAGAAACAAGACCACAAATGGAGTTCCTCTCTTGAGATCATATTGATGATCCAAGTAGCTCCTATCCTTTGGAATATGCAAGCAAAATAAGTGTAAGCTCAAGCAATCAAATTAATCAAGCAAGCTCTTAGAAGATTCCCAATGGCTCTTGTATCTTTCACTTTGGATGAACATGGCAATGGTTCTTCAATTTGGCTCAAATAGGATTCAGCTAGCACAAAAGAAAACACATCAAAAGCTTTTATGAAGCAAATCAAGACTGGACAAGAATGAGTTTAGAGATTTGGTCCTTCTAATCCATCTTCAACTTTTAGGCCTTTTTACTCCAATTTTGCATAGGGAATGTCCTAGAAACTAAGTCCATTTGTCCATTTTTGCATTTGGTCTACAACAATCATAACAAAACACAAGCACAATAATATATACACAATTATGTGCTCAAGTGAGCAAAAGGAAAATTGCATTAATATAAACATGTACTCAAATGAGCAAGGAGCAAAAGCAAATGAATAATATGTACAAAAATAGTAAATTGCATAAATGTAAAGAGCAAGAATTAAATGTTAATGGTTAATGGTTAGTGTTAGAGTCAGTGTGTCATAAGGCAATTTAGCGCTATGTTAAGCAATCGTAATTGGACTTATATAGAAGGCACAACTATCTGAGACCGGTCAATAATAATGTAGGCAACAACACAAGTTAGAGATTTTGATTAGTGAATCAAACTCCTACAACTTGCCATGCCAAAAAGAAGATGAGAAATGATCTTGTATTGATTTAGGTTCTTTGCTTGATTAGGAAGCAAACTATATTTAATGCAAAGCCATTCACTTGATCTATGATCAAGATGAATTAGATTTGAATCAAGGCAGGTTAAACCTTCCATGTATCAAGGCTAACCACCAATCTTTAACTCATTGATCAAAAAGAAAAAGAAAAAGAAGAAGAAGAAGATGAGTATTAAAGTACATTAATGGAAATGGAATGAAATAATCAACAAGCATTGACCAAAGATAGAGAAGATCAAGGTCAAACAATAGTGAATAAAAGCAAAATAAAGATTAGAGGTCAAGAAACAAATGAAATATTTTTGGTATTTTTCAATATTAAAATAAAACTTGAATTAAAATAATAAAGAAAGGTCAAACTTCAAACTCACTTCAAATCAACTTTGAAAAGTCCAAGTGAATTATCCCAAGTTCAACAAGGTCAAACAAAGTTTGACAAAAAATTTCAGCATTTTTGGAAGTCAGAAACTATTTTTAATCAATTAAGAATGCATAAAAATAACCTAATTGAATTAAAATCTCAAATAAATATCAAATCAATTAATAAATTGATTAGAATATTTTTCATAGATCTATCATCATTCAAAGAGGTTGGAAAAATATTTTTGTCTTTTTTGAATATCAAAAACTATTTAAAATGAATTAAAAATAAGCAGAAAAGAGAAAATTCCTAAAAAAATATCAAATGATAAAATAAAAAATATTAAAAATCATTTTTAGAAACTAGAAATTAAAAGAAGAAAAAATGCAATTGGTCTCACATTTTTTGGACCAATAATGAAGGAGATATGAATTTTTAAAATGAACTGGAATTAAAAGAAATAAAAGAAAGTAGAAATCAGAAATTAAAATGATGAAAATGCGTGGACCGTCTGATGAGACCTCATTAATTGGCGTGGATCATCACATGGCCAGGAAGCGCACGCTCACCATGCACTCTAGTCAATTGAAGCGCACAGGGCCATTAAAATAGTCATAACAATGAAGGGACTGATCAAATCTGGAAAAACAAATGGAAGGCTCAGATTCAATATGGAGAGCAGATGGTGACCAGCTTCCGGGGAGGCTCAAAATTGCAGAGAAAAAATGTTAACCAAATGCCACGATCTTGGTACCAATCAAAAGCCGGGGTGATGTACATCACCCCTATACCAACCAAATCCACTCTAGGTTTCTACATTGAGAGAAATCAGAGATGGAATTTCTATGGTGTTCAACTGAACTTGCTAGATTTTGAAAATTCGAAGCTCTAAAATGTTGCCTTTATGCAAAGGACTTCAGATCACACAACAACAGCAAGAAACAACCAGTATATGAGCAGATTCGAAGAAATTAAAATGTGAAGTGAACCTCTGATTTGCAGAGCTTGGAGTCACAATTCCCTTGTATGGATGCTTGCAGTTTGTTCTTTATATCAAAGGGAAGAAGGCTAAGGAACTTTAGATCTAAGAAAACAATCGATGCAATAGAATTCTAGATCTGAAAATTGAGAGAAAAATTAGTGAGTTCCTTTGGTGTGTGGGTGAGGATTCAATTGCACAACATTTAGGGCGCCTTCAGGTTAGTGAAATGAAGAGCATTGGCATTGTATTTATAGGAGAAGCAAGTTGAAATGCATGATCAAAATGCTTGCATGAATGGAAAGGGCCTCCATGCATGGGCCTGTACAGGCGCATGGAGGGCCCAGTTCCAGTTGGGTTTGGCAGCTAAACATCAGCATGTACAAACTGGACGTGCAGATTATGTATTAATGGCTCATGCAATGCAAATTTTATTGATTTCAAAAAATGTACCAATATGTTCCAGACTTCGAAAATGCCATGTCCAAAATAGAAACACCACCTCATGAGTAATGGTTGGAAATCTTTTTGCATGAGGATCATTTGTTATGTTGATCAAAACTCCATTTGAAACATGGAAATTGATGAAAAGTGGTCATGAAGTGTAGGGTGCAAAACATGTACATGTGAGATTTTCAAAAATGGCCAAAGTTCAAGCCCTTCTGTTTCAATGATGTAAGCTTCAAATGACAAAACCATCAACATAAAAGTTGTATATCTTTTCAATACAATCAATTTGGACTTAAATGTTGGATAATTTGGATTTTTGAAGAAGAAGTTATGGGCACTTGAAGTTGGACTCTTTCACATTTCAATGCATTTGGTCCAAAGTGACCTATAATGTTTTGCATTATCACATGTATTTCTTTTAAGATTTTGAAAATTTTCTCAACATAACATTTGAATTATACATCTTAATATTTCCAATTAATTTGATCCCACCTCAAAATCATGAAAAATGAAGGAGTTAGGTCCTTGGGAAGTTCACCCAAAATTAGGGTTTCAGTCAAAATGACCTATAATGTCTTGGAATGGATGATGACCTTCCAAGCTTCAAATCAATTTTTGATGATCATTAGAGTTTTTCATATGGTTCTTACGAACATGTTTTCTCTTGGGGTCATCTCCGTTTGACAAACACATCAAAAGTTAGGTCTCAGTGTACTTCAAAATAGTCAGATGAATTGACTGATCAACTTCTCAAGTCCAAACCTCATATCTTGATGAATTGATGATCGAGGACACTTAAATAAGCTCAAATATGCATGAAATGATGAATTAAAGAACTTACCTTGATTGCATTTGTTCATGGGTTGAGGTTGCTTCATGAGCAAGGCATGGTTGATGAACAAATGAATTAGGGTTTCCTTGGGAAACAAGCCTGCTGTCCCTTGATTTGCTTTGATAAAAATGATGAATTGAGATACTTAGGAGGAATATTTGATGGATGAGAGCTTTGGGAACCATTTCCATGCTTGCTTTCATCTTTAATTGGCTCTATCAATGCACATAGGATCTTCTAGAAGCTTTGGATATTGTGACTGCTCAAGCTACAAACAAGAGATGTTAGTGACATATTTTTGTGCTTTTGGTTAGTGAATAAAATGAGAAAAGAAATAATATACAATTCAAGCATGTTTGGTGATCTCAAACCAACTCACAAGGGATCCCACCCAAAGGTAAGGAGCCAAGATGCTTATGATCCTTGAGGCAATATGCAAATGCAATGTTACGATGCCATGAGGGATATTAGGGTCAAAATTGGGGTCTTACACTATGCTTAAAGGAGTTCAAGAGAAACTAGGCATCATGCCTTTAGAATGCAAAACTTGTTGAAGAGCAACTAGGCCTCATGCCTTTATAATGCTAAAATTCAAAGTTGATCTCAAAGGACTTCTCTTCCAAACTTATTCATTGTCCATTCCCTTTATTGTGTTGTGAGCTTTTTTATGTTTGCTTTTGTGTGATAGGTATCCCATCTTGAGATTGTGAAAAGAGGACTATTGTCATGAGTAGCCAAGTTAAGAACCAAGCCAAGTGGATATCCTAGGAGCTTGAATTCAAATTGTTTGATTGCTTGTTTGTGTGCCAAGTCCAAAGGAAAGGAGCATCTTGAATCATCTCTATGATTCCAAGAAAGGGAACTCCAAGGGTTTATCTTTCCCCTATTACCTTTGTATTCTTTAGGAATAGCCCTTCTCTTCTTCTCCCCACTCTAACCAAGCCAAATTATCATTTTCAAACTTTGACTTTGTTTCAAATTAGAAACCTAGGCCTTAGGCCTTTGACTTTTCAAAACCATTTTCATAAATACTCATTGTGAATAAACATTAATCCCATTTTGACTTCATTTTGTAAATAACTTTAACTTGTGAATATAGCTCACTTCAAGTTGTTTTGTGGTTCCAATGGCCATTTTTCTTAAAACCTTTCAAAAACATTAGTCATAGGTTTGAGTTATCATAGTGGTTGATGTAAAACTCACCTCATCCTTAGTGATTGGATTATAAGTCTTTCATGCTTATTAAAGGGTTAACCCCTCACTAGCATGTTGAAGCCTTCCTCACATGGTGGATTGTTGGTTTAGGTTGAGTTTTCTCCCTTTGATAACAAAAGACCTTAAGGCTTTAGATTAAAATCAATTCACCCATCTTTGAGATTTTTACCCTGAACTACGAGGTTTTGATCCTCCTTTGTGATGGTACATAGGCAATGTGTTCATCCATTCAAACAGCAAAATTTGTAAATTTAATCTATTCTTTTCTCATCCCTCCAATTTTTTGTACAAATATTTTCACAAATACCAACCTACAACACATATTTGCAAAAAGAGGTTCCCTTAGAGTACTAAGGATGTTTTGGGTGCGTAAAACCTTCCCATTTCATAACCAACCCCCTTACCTAGATCTCTGACATTTTTATTAGTTTTTGATTTGAAAAACTTCTTACTTGGCTTTTGTTCACTTTTTAGCCTTTCCTTTGGACAAATAAAAGTGCGGTGGCGACTCGAATTGTATGTTGACTTTTGGTTAAGTCAGTAAACCTAAAGGTAACGAAAACCCCGCTACACTAGGGCATCCATGTCTTCTTTAAAAGATGAATAAGAGGCTATTCAGGTTGGAAGTATTGTTAAGTCGGGCCATGTTATGGAAGTCACTGAGAATAAGAATAGAGCATGGATGGGATTTCATCCAAGGTCGCTTAACACCAATGTCAAGGTTAGGCAACCCGTTTTCCATTGTGGAAAGTTCATTCACGGGAATGATCAACACTCAGCTGCCATTATTGAAGACAGTGATGAAGACGAGGCTTATGACAACTTTGTGACACGTGGTCGGACTTGCAACAATTAGGTTGCTGTTGACGTTCCTATTGTTATTCATTATTCTAAGTAATTTGTTTTCATTTATTTTAAGAAAAATCCTTCTCCTATGCCTAAAGGAGAAGTGAACATTGTCGTGCATTTTCTTATTATCATCAAGAAAGTACAATTTTATTCATCCACATCTATGATGTTTTTATTTTTACTTTTTGCTTTTTCTGAAAAGGTAATAAAAAAAATATAAATAAATAATAATCTTTCCATCTGCATAATATTTGTTTTCACTCCACTTCTCTAAAATCAAAATATCAAATCATTATGCAGGTTGGTTCTCAAACACATTGAACATAATGGTCCTACTCCCTCTCCAAACATTGATTTCCCAGTGTTTGAAGCTAAGGAAGAGAATAATGATGAAGAAGTATCTGATGAGTTATCTCGTTTTCTTGAGCACGAGGAGAAATCCATTCATCCGTTTGAAGAGCATATTGAATTAGTCAACTTGGGTTCTGATGATGATGTGAAGGATGTCAAGATTGGGTCTCGACTATGTCCAGAACCTAAGAAGGGGTTGATTGATCTTCTTCGAGAATATTTTGATGTGTTTGCTTGGTCTTATCAAGACATGCCTAGTTTGGTTTCTAAGATTGTGGAGCATAGATTACCTTTGAAACAAGAATGCCCACCAGTCAAGTAGAATTTGAGAAGAACTCATCCTGATATGGAAGTGAAAATTAAAGAGGAAATGCATAAGCATATTGATGTTGGTTTTCTTGTTACCTCCGAATATCCGCAATGGGTGGCCAATATTGTGTTTGTTCCAAAGGAAGATGGAAAAGTCTGTATGAGTTTTTATTATAGAGATTTGGATGAAACTAGTCTGAAATATGATTTTCCTCTGCCACACATTGATATGTTGGTAGATAATACAGCTAAATCCAAAGTCTTTTAGTTTATGGACGGATTTTCTGGTTATAAAATGGTTTACCATCAAGGAAGGATTGGTTCACAAAGTTAAATGACGCACTCTAGGTGTATAAGACATCCTACAAAACTCCTATAGGAGCCACCCCTTTCAAGATTGTCTATGGTAATTCTTTCCATCTCCTAGTACAATTATAGAACAAATCCTATTGGGCCACCAAAGCCCTGGATATGGATCATATTGCTGCCGAGAGTAAAAGGATGTTAAATCTTCATAAGTTGGAAGAGTTGCAGTTGGATGCGTATGAAAATGCCTTGATTTTTAAACAAAGGACAAAGAAGTGGCATGACAACCACATCGCAAGGATGTAGTTTAATTCTACATTGATGTTATTTCCTGGAAAACTTTGTTCTAGATGGTCAGGACAGTTTGAAGTGACTGGAGTCAGTGAATCAGGAGCAGTGGAAGTATGGGGTAAATCCACTAGGAAATTTTTAGTCAATGGTGAATGTTTTAAGCACTATCATCCTTCGGGTAATGTGCTAGGAAAAGTTTTTACCTTGGTCCTTTGTCCCCCTTGAGGGATGAGCCTTATTGAGTTGAGCTACCGATGTAAAGTGAAGCATTCAGTGGGAGGAAAACCCATAAGTTTTTTATTTCTTTTAGTTTTCTTTAAGTACCACTAAAAGAAAATAATTTTAGTTAAGGCCAAGAAGGTGATGAGCCAAATGATAAAGAGGAATAAATTATGTGTTGGAAACCATCCAAAAATGAAAAAACAAAGCATTGACTGCATAAAGGACTAGTCGACATGCTGTTGATGGTATTTAGTTGATTTTAAATAGCTTACGGGTAGCCCGTCACAGCCTTGGCGCCCGAAAACATGACAAAGGTGTGTTTGGATAATGTGTTTAGATTCCTATTCCCATTTAACAATTTTTAGTGTCTTTTAAATCTTTTTAATACCCAATAAGACAAAAGTTTAGACTTTTCTCTCACCTTTTTCACTCAAAAACCCGCGCCTATTTGTCTTTATACTCTCACCTTCTTTTCAAACTTCATCTTCCTCACACAACTTTCTTCATTTTACACCATTGAAACACTTCTTATAAACTCTATATCTCACTCATTTTAGATCCATCTCTACATAATTTTCGGCGGCAATATGATCATTTAAGTGTTCTTCAAATTAAAACATGGCCCTATAATAGATTATGTATGAATAGTTACTATGAGGGGTGGATTTGGAACTTTACTTCCAGAATCACCCCATTTTATTACAAAAAATAGTAAGAGGGTTTAATTTGAAATTGTGTTTCCGTAGAATTTTTTTTTTACGTGACTTACAAAATATAATAGGGTTAATTTGAAAGTACATTTCTGGATTGTCCTGTAAGGCATGATTGGGTTCTTAAGGTCCATATTGATCTAAAATTTGTATAAATATGGGGTCTCTCATCTCATGTAAACAAAAACACACCACACCAGAATGAGTATATATATGCATCTTGCATTTGTCGACTTCAATGGCGCGATGCCCCAACTTAAATTTAGGGGCACTGAGGAAACTCCTCTCCTCGATCTGAATTTGAACTGGATAATCTCCTACAATACCTAGATAATTAAAGAGTAATGAAGCTTGAGTATCATTCACCCTCAATTGAAAACAAACGGGATATGAAGTTAAATAGTTTTAAGCTGAAAATGAATGAATATTTAAGGGTTATGTGGGGTATATTTCACCGTTATGAAATAAAGGGTCTGATTGAAGTGGATGAGATGATTGCAAGATCAGCCGAAGATATTCTAAGGATGTTGAAATGTCATCAACCACCTGTTGATGATGAAATGTAATGTTATATTTAGGGTAACAATCATTTATGTAATGTTACATATTTTATGTATCTCCTAACAATGATTGATGTTAACATTTGTTGTTATTCCCATTTTTTCATTTGTTTATGGTTTGAGAAAACAAATATTTCAGGGATATGCTTCTTATACAGGTAAATTCATGACCATCAAGCTATGGATAAGCTTAACGTCAATAAAACCAGAGTCACCACCACATTTTTATTATTTCCAAAGGAAAAGGGAAAAGTACGAACAAAACCCAAGAATAAGAAGTTTTCAAATCAAAACTAATTAAATCCCAGAGATTACAGGTAAGGGGGTTGGTTACACATAGAGAAGATGTTAGCACCTAAAGTGTCCTAGGTACTCCTAGGGAGCCCTTTGTTGTGTGTGCATATGTGTTTGGTATAAAAGATGTTTGAGAAAAATAAAGTGTGGGGGTGAGAAAAGAATTCATTGATTATATTTTTGTGCGCGTTCCACCAAAGACCTGAGTCAATGCGCCACACCAATGCTAATCAGAACCAAGGGCGATGATTAGAACATTTTAAAAGGGTCAAATGGTTTGGAGGGTGCCAACACACCACCGGAGCTAGGGCTCCGGTCTTCTTCTCCAGTGGACCTCACCGGACAGGTCCACGACAAACCACCATAGAAATGAAAAACAAAGATATGGATTTAAAGGAAAAATACTCAGGAGCACGAATCTGGCCTCAGTTTTCTCCAATTCCAAGTATATAAAAAGATATGGAGATTTGATATTTGAGGATCATGAACTGAGTTGCTTCGATTTAACCTCAAAGAAACTCAATCTTGTTACCTATATTGGTAGGACTTCAGCCAAACAAAAATTACAAAGAATAGTGAAGAATTGAGAGAGAATCGAAGAGATGAAAATTCTGGAAAATTACCTTCGAGTGAGCTTCAAACTAGCTTGATCTTGCTTCTAATTGACCTTGGCTTGGCTTCAGAAGCTTATAGGAGATGAATTGGATCAAGGAAAAGCTTGGACTCTTGGAGTTTCAATCTCAAAATAGAATGAGATTTGAAGCTCGATTTTCAAATGAAAACCTTCAAGATTATCCTTTAATGGTGAGGGTTTGATTGCAGGTTCAAAGCTTGGGCATGAGGTCCTTAATTCTGAACCAAGAGGGTTGTATTTATAGGCATTGCATTTTATAACAATCTCCTTGCATGCTTGCATAGGCATGTGATAGGCTCATCAAATGATGTTATCAGGTCACAAATCACCAATGTGTAATGCTGAAATCATGTCATGTACTCATACAATGGAGATTCAAAAGTGAATGTGAAATCCATCCAAATGATCCTTTGAAAAGAACCCATGTGTAAGCCTTGAATTATTGTCCAAATGAGATGATCTTTGACTTTTTGGAAAGGCTGGATCAAGGGGATTAACTTTCATGTTGAACAATTTTCAATTTGAAGCTTTGATCATGATGAATTTTGAGGTGGAAGTTTGGAAAATCAAACATATTTGAAACTTTTCTAAGTACCAAGTCAAATGTTCACTTCTTCCACCTTGAATAACATTTGTTATGAGCTTCAAATGAAAAACATTCCTTCATCAAAGTTGTAGATATTTAGCCCCTCTTCAATTTGGTCACCAATTTGACCTTATTTGGATTTGGCATGAAGGCGTTATGCACTTTAGAAGTTGAGGAAAATCACTTGTTCAATGGTAATGGCCCAAAATGACCTATAATGTTTCCTCTTGGCACATGTATTTGAAAGTTCAATTTTAACTTCTTCCAAGAATAAAAGTTGGATAGGACGTCGTGAATTTTATCATGGAACTTGAATGGATTTCAAATCATACAAATTGAGCAAGTTATGGTCCTTGGAAGTTGACCTCCTAACTAGGGTTCAGACAAAATGACCTATAATGTTTCAACATACAAAATGAATTTCCAAGCAAAACTAGTTCTTGACTTCAAAATGAAATTTGTTTGGAATGTCATAAGGAGTAAATTTTCTCTTGTAATCATTTTCATATGATAAAAATTGTAGGAGATAGGGTCTAGGGAACCCTAAGTTTGACTAGTTGACTTTCTTTGGTCAAACACCATGAACCATTATGCAAACTTGACATTATCTTGATATTTGGGACTCATGGATGATCATATATGTGTAAGATGACTTAATATGAAGTATCTCTTGAAATATTTGGTCAAATGGTGAAGAAAGTTGTTGAGGAAGTCACATAAGATACCCAGATGAATTAGGGCTTCCAAGGCAAACAAGCTTCGAACTCTTGATGAATTCTTGATCAAACTGATATGTTAAGATCATGGGGACCCATATATGATGTCTAGAACCAATGTGCACCATCTCTTTATTAGTCTTCTTGCATTGAGGGTCTCAAACTCTAGATATGAGCTTGATGGAGCATATGTGAACACACAGACTACCTACAAAAGAAGTAAATTATACATTGACATATTTTTGGCATTTTGATTAGTAAATAATGAAAAAAAAAGTATGATACAACCAAATGTGCTTGATGATCTCCCCCAATGCAAAACCAATGAATGAGGGGTGAGGAAGATGCCAAGTTGTGATCCCAAAGCAAATGAAAATGGTGAGATGGCATGAGGGATCTTAGGGTCAAAATTGGGGTCTTACACTTTTGTAAACACTGTGGAACCAAAGTTCCAGATTTGCTGAGCTTCGATTTGGCCAGGGTATGAAATTTCACTTAGGTGTGGACATTTTGGGTGCGTATGGAAATGCAAATTTGAATTTTAAGAGCATTATTGATTTTTCACCAAGGTTTATGAGCACCACTTAGGGTGCATTGAGCAATCCCCAAAATTTATTAGTAAGTCTGACCGTAGCATCAACTTCTACTTCATAAGTGATAAATTCTAGGACCACAGTTTCTGGAGGGTGAAGAGCTCTTATAGGATATCTTGGAGAGAATAACTCCACGAGAGGATCTAAAATCTAAGGCAACTTGTCATGGAATCTTCTCTGAGCAGCTGTATAATAGACTTCCTTCAGCTCCTAGGAATGTGAGTTCATCCATCTTCTGAAGTCAACCCATACGACATCACTATGAGAAGGATTGACACAGTTTGTACAATTGTATACTGTAAGACCCTAATTTTGACCCTAAGATCCCTCATGGTATCATAGCATTGCATTTGCATAGCCTCAAGGATCATAAGCATCTTGGTTTCCTTTGCCTTTGGGTGGGACCTCTTGTGAGTTGGTTTGAGATCACCAAGCATGCTTGAATTGTATATCATTGCTTTTCTCATTTTTATTCACTAAACAAAAGCACAAAAATATGTCACTAACATCTCTTATTTGTAGCTTGAGCAGTCACAAGGTCTAAAGCTTATAGGAGACCCTATGTGCATTAATATGGCCAAGAGAAGATGAAGGAAAGCATGGATATGGTTCTCAAAGCTCTCATCCATCAAATATGCCTCCCAAGTATCTCAATTCATCATTTTGATCAAAGCAAATCAAAGGGTTTGAGGTTTGTGTCCCAAGGAAACCCTAAGCCATCTGTTCATTAACTATGCCTTGCTCATGAAGCAACCTCAACCCATGGTCAAAAACAATCAAGGGAAGTTCTTTAATTCATCATTTCATGCATATTTGAACTTATATGAGTGTCCTCAATCATCAATTCATCAATATATGAGATGTGGACTTGAGAAGTTGCTTAGTCAATTCATCTGACTATTTTGAAATGCACTGAGACCTAACTTTTGATGTGTTTGTCAAATAGAGATGACCCCAAGATAAACAATGTTCGTAAGGACCATATGAACAACTTTCATGTTCATAAAAAATTTATTTGAAGCTTGGAAGGTCATCATCCATTCCAAGACATTATAGGTCATTTTGACTGAAACCCTAATTTTGGGTCAACTTCCCAAGGACATAACTCCTTCATTTTTTATTATTTTGAGGTGAGATAAAATGAATTGGAAAGATTAAGATGTATAATTCAAATGTTATGTTGAGTAAAATTTCAAAATATCAAAATAAATACATGTGATAATGCAAAACATTATAGGTCACTTTGGACCAAATGCATTGAAATGTGATCCATAGTGCCTACTGTAAGCAAAAGCATCCAAAGATCTTGACTCAAAGCCTTGCAATTCAAAGGTTTACTTCAACTGTTAATTGCTTCAAATCAGCTTGTATAGTGATCTATTTTCATTGTTGTTGTGTGATCTGAAGTCCTCTGCATAGAGGCAACATTGTTATGCTTTCAATTTTTGAAAATCATGAAGTTCACATGAACACCACAGAATTTCCACTTCTGATTTCTCTCAATATAGAGATCTAGAATGGAATTGAGTGGTACAGGGGTGATGTACATCACCCCAGCTCTCGAATGATGCCAGGATCGTGCCATTTGGTTACTATTTTAATTTCTGTAAATTTTGGTTTGGCCGGAAGTTGGCCGGAGAAGACGGTGGCGCTGGCCACCGTCTGGTCTCTAGATTCAATCAGGAGTGCCCATCTTCTTTTCCAGATTGAATCTCATGCATCCAATGTTATGACTTTTTTTGATGTTCGATGTGACTCGTTTGACTCACGTGTTTGGTAGGCGCGCGCTGTGGGCCTCATGATTTGCCAGCTCAATTAATGAGCTCAGATCCAATGGCTCACGCTTTTTCCTATTTTCTAATTTCTGATTTTAATTTCTTTTATTTCTTTTAATTCCGTTTCATTTTAAAAATTCATATCTCTCTCATTATTGGTCCAAAAATTATGGGACCAATTTCATTCTTCTCCTTTTAATTTCTACTTTCTAAAAATGATTTTAAACATTTTTTATTTTGTCATTTGATATTTTTTAGTAATTTTCTCTTTTCTGGTTATTTTTAATTCATTTAAAATAGTTTTTGATATTCAAAAAATACAAAAATATTTTCCCAACCTCTTTGAATGATGATAGATCTATGAAAAAATATTCTCATCAATTTATTAATTGATTTGAGATTTATTTGAGATTTTAGCTCAATGAAGTCATTTTTATGCATTTTTAATTTATTTAAAATAATTTATGACTTTTAAAAATGTTGAAATTTTTTGTCAAACTTGGGATAATTCACTTGGACTTTTCAAAGTTGATTTGAAGTGAGTTTGAAGTTTGACCTTTCTTTATTATTTTAAATCAAGTTTTATTTTAATATTAAAAATGGCCAAAAATATTTTATTTGTTTCTTGACTTCTAATCTTCATTTTGTTTCTGTTTTCTATTGTTTGAGCTTGATCTTCTCTATCTTTGGTTAATGCTTGTTGATTAATACATACCATTTCCATTAGTGCACTTTAATTCTGAATCTTTTTCTTCTTCTTTCTTTCTTCTTTTTGATCAATGAGTTAAAGATTGGTGGTTAGCATTGATACATGGAGGTTTAATCTTCCTTGATTCAAATCTAATTCATCTTGATCATAGATTAAGTGAATGGCTTTGCATTAAGGATAGGTTGCTTCCTAAATCATGCAAAGAACCTAAATCAATACAAGATCATTTCTTATCTTCTTTTTGGCATGGCAAGTTGATGGAGTTTGATTCACTAATCAAGACCTCTAACATGTGTTGTTGCCTACATTATTATTGATCGGTCTCAGATAGTTGTGACTTCTACATAAGTCCAATTACAATTGCTTAACATAGCGCTAAATTTTCCTTATGGCACACTAACTATTAACACTAACACTTAACGATTAACATTTACTTCTTGCACTTTACATTTATGCAATTTACTATTCTTGTACATATTATTCATTTGCTTTTTCCTTTGCTCATTTGAGCACATGTTTATGTTAATGCAATTTACCTTTTGCTCACTTGAGTACATGATTGTGTATATATTATTGTGCTTATGTTTTGTTTTGATTGCTGTGGACCAAATGCAAAGAAATGGACAAATGGACTTAGTTTCTAGGACATTCCCTATGAAAAATTGGAGTAAAAGGACCTTAATGTTGAAGATGGATTAGAAGGACCAAACCTCTAAACTTGTTCTTGTCCATTCTTGATTTACTTCATAGAATTCTTTGATGTGTGTGCTTTTATGCTAGGAGATCCTATGAGAGCTCAAATTGAAGAATCATTGCCATGTTCATCCAAAGTGAAAGATACAAGAGACATTGGGGGATCTTCTAAGAGCTTGTTTGATTTTGTTGATTGCTTGAGCTTACACTTATTTTGCTTGCATATTCCAAAGGATGGGAGCTACTTGGATCATCAATATGATCTCAAGAGAGGAACTCCATTTGTGGTTTTGTTTTTTATCCTTCATCTCTTGTATGATTAGGACTTTAGCCATTCTTCTTCTTCCCTCCACTCTAACCCAAGCCAAAACTTTTGTGAAAACATTTACCACTTCTTTTCAAACATTAGAAACCTAAGCCTTATGCTTTTGATTTTCAAACTTTTTCATAATACTTATTCTGAATTGAATCTTTAAGTCAACTTTGACCATATTTTGTAAATACTTTTTATTGGTAAATATAACCCATTCAAATACTTTTATGGTTTCAATGGTCACTTTCTTAATCAAAACTTTTTCATAACCTTTAGCTATTAGGTTTGAGTTATCCTTGAGGTAGATGTAATACTCACCTATATCGTTAGTGATGGATAATGAGTCTTCCATGCTTATTATAGGGTTAACCCCTCACTAGCATGTTGAAGCTATCCTCACATGGTGGATTTGTGGTTTTAGGTTGAGTTTTCTCCCTTGGATAACAAAAGACCTTAAGGCTTTTGGACCAATCAATTCACCAACTTGTTTTGAGATTTTTACCCCGAACTACGAGGTTTTTATCCTAATATTTTTAAGATGGTACGTAGGCAATGGGTTTATCCATCCAAACACAAAAATGTAAATAATTTGTATATTCTCTTCTCATCTCTTCAATCATGTTTGCACAAACAAATTTTCACAAAATACCAACCTTACAACAAGTGTGAAAAAGGCTCCCTATGAGTACCTAGGATGTTTTGGGTGCTTAAAACCTTCCCATTGCATAACCAACCCCCTTACCCTGATCTCTGACATTTTTACTAGTTTTTGATTCGATAAAAACTTTAGGTTTTTGTTCGCTTTCTAACCATTCATTTGGATAAATAGAAGTGCGGTGGCGACTCGACTTGTATGGTTTACCTTGGATTTAGTCAATATTTCTAATGGTAACGAATACCCCGCTACATATACTACAAAATGTAGACGCTCATTTGGATCTGATTCGAACTACCAAACTAAATCATCAATCTCCTCGGGTTCTGTGATGGGTTAAGGTTCAGGTTCATATTCTATTTAGGTATCAGATTAGATGTTTATGGGTTGGTTAGATGAATAAGGATTTAAGGGATCATTGTTTTTGATACTTTCTAAGAAAGTATCCAAGATTGAATCATCTATTTGGTTAGGTTGAGGGGGTGGAGATTGTGGTGTTGGTGTGTGTTTTAGGAAGGCACGCATTTCATGGATGGTGAGTGTGATTGAAGAGGGTGTGGAGAAGATTAAATCAGAAGAGTAGTATTCTGGTTTATTGGGTTGAGGGTCAGTGGGTATTGTTGTTTCAGAAAGAGTGGGAATAGTAGTAGTGATGGTTAATTTAACTATTGTTTAGATTGGTATTGGGATTGTTACAGAAACACTTGGTTGTTTTGAAATAGGTGTTGTAATGGTTCCAAAAGGAATATGAAGATTATGTTGGTGTAAGCCCTAGAGGCCAATAATTTTGGTACTTGTATCGAATTATTTATTAATAATAAAAGGTTTTTTCTTTATTATGTTTGTCTAATAAAGTCCCTAAAATAGATAGTCCGTTTAATGTATCAAATGTGACTTAATCATGAGATCACATTAAACATAAGGACATTATTCTTAAAGTATCCATAGTCGAGCTTTTTTGTAAAGTGGGATAACATTAAAGCATTAAGACTATTATGTATATAGACTGATGATCACATCTCATGGATCATGGATAAGAAGTTATCAAGTATTAAACAAGGTATGAATATTAAGAGTAATATTTATACTAGATTGACCCGCTATGAGAATACTATATAGAATGTTATGCAAAATGTCATAAGTTGTTCTCATGGTCATAATGGTGTATACCACCTTTCGACCTGAAACCACTATGGACCCTACATGTAGAATCGAGTGCCTTATTGTTGATCAAACATTGTCCGTAACTGGACGACCATAAAGACAGTTGATGGATACTCCACGAAGCATGCTAAGGGGCATGAGTGACCTAGATGGAATTTTCTCATCCTGCGTAACAGGATAAATGTCTATGGGCCCAATATTGAACTGGACAAGGATGACACGGTATATGCCTTGTGTTCAATATAGATATCAGGGCAAAAGGGTAATTGTTCACATAAGTATTATCACAAAAGGATTTGTCAGATAACATGACATTTTCGTGTCTTGGGTAGCAGTGATGTGTTGCTAGATACCACTCACTGTTTATTATGTTAAATAAGTGATTTAATATAATTGCCAATGTCGCGAAAACCTACAGGGTCACACACAAAAGGACGGATTGATGAGAGATAGAGTAACTAAGGAATACTGTAATGTATGGTGCACTTAAATGAATTTTAGAACATCGTAAGGTACGGCGTACTTAATTAGAATACGAAAGATGGTAAGGTACCACACGCTTAAGTGATTTTGGCATATTATAAGATATGGGCCACATACACTTGAGTGGGCTTTTTTAGCTTGCAGCCCATATAAGTGGTTCTATAAATAGAACCCTTGTGTAGAAGCATTTGTGCAGTTGCAATTTCGTTTCTCTCTCTCTCTCACTCAAAGCCTTCATTCGTAGCGCTGAGATTGAAGGAATTTGTTCGTGTCGACTAATGAATCTGATAGCTGTTTATTTTCTGTATTTTCTATATTAATATGATTAAAAGACATAATGAATCAGAGAATAAACGAGTAATTAAATTTGGCATCATGTATGTATGATTTGGATGATTGATGTTGACTATGCTTCGGAATCCGACATTAGTATGGTGAAACAGCGATACATTAATCGTCCATAGGTTATACAATTGAGATCGATCAAGTTATATATATGGTATAAGTAATCCTGATGCAAAATACGGTATATATGATATACTGTTTCTGTTTTGATCCATGATGAGTCACGCCGATCTTCCAAACTCCTTTAGGGACATGCACTATTGACAGCAGCTTACACACTTAGCCGTGTTCCATCCAAAAAGGTTAAGAAGACACCATATGAGATATGGAGTGGTAAGAAACCACATATGTCTTACATGAAGATTTGGGGTTGGGAAGTTTATGTGAAACGACAAATTTCAACTAAGCTTGAGCCCAAATCTGACAAATGCTTATTTGTGAGGTATCCTAAAGAAACAAGAGGGTATTACTTCTACAATCCTTCTGAGGGCAAAGTGTTTGTCGCTCGAACTGGAGTTTTCCTAGAAAAGGATTTTATTTCCAAAGGAATAAGTGGGAGGAAAGTAAAGCTTAAAGAAATTCAAGAATCATAAAGCATTGATACACCTATGGAGGAACTAGAGCAGGAAACACAAGTAGTTGTGGAAGAGCAACCTGCTCAAGTAGAACAAGACCAGCGTAGGTCAAGCAGGATACGTCACCTACCTGAGAGATATGGATATCTCATAACTGATCAAGGTGATGTATTACTCATGGATCAAGATGAGCCTGTGACCTACCAAGAGGCCATAACTGGTCCCGAGTCTGTGAAGTGGCTAGAAGCCATGAAATCTAAAATGGATTCCATGTACACAAACCAAGTTTGGACCTTGGTATAGCCTCACGTAGGAGTTTGAAATTCTGGTATCAGATATGAGATGTCGAAGGTAATGTCACGATACTAATATCTGATTAATACAAACAGGATAAAGATAAAGAACTTTAATGCAAAATGCACAAGCAATTGTTAACCCAGTTCGGTGCAACTCACCTACGTTTGGGGGCTACCAAGCCAGGAAGGGAATCCACTAAAATAGAATCAGTTCAAAGACTCTCAGTAAACAACACAAGTTATAGTCTTTTTCACCTAATCTTTACCCGTGTGACTTCTACCTAAGAACTCTTAGATATGAGATCCCATCTCACTCCCCCTCAATCACACCAGTGATATAAACAAGAATTACAATCAAAAGAAGACACTCTTCAAAGACACACACTTGATCTTAGTTAGCAACTTCAATCAAGTAGACACACACTCATGCTTAAAAGCTTAGAGTGACAAATTACAACTCAAAAATCAGACCAATTCAATCATCAATGGATGAATTGAATGGCTTACAAGTCACACGACCACACAAGACTTAAACCCTTATTCTCTCTCAATATTTCGCTCTGTATTTCTTATGTCTCAAATCAGGTTTTCCATGTCCTTTTTATAGAAGCATTTGGCTGAGCTTGGACATCATAAAACCCTAAAACTATTTTCCTTTTAAATCCTCTCTTGACAGCTGATTAGATCTCTTTGGAAAATAAGTAAATTTGGTTGTAATTAATGATTGAATGCGTGTGTAAATCAGATCTTCAATCATACATAGATTTGCATTAAAAACACAATCACATAATACATAACACTCAGACTAAATATTCTGTATACAGATGTCATGACATCGGGTCTGACATCCTGGAACAATCCTGCATAATTCCTTTTTAAATATCCAGCAGGTACATTATATCAGATGTCATGACATCAGGTATGACATCCTGAAACAATCCTGCATAATTATATTTTAAACCTCCAGCAGGTACAAGATATCTTATGTTAAGACATCACATGTAACATCTTGTGAATACTCTTGGTTTTACCAAAATTGCTACCAACACCTAGAACCAACAGAGTTAACCCTATAGGATGCAAGTGGGTCTTCAAAAAGAAGACTGACATGGATGGTAAGGTACATACCTATAAGGCAAGACTGGTTTCAAAAGGATATAAACAAATTCATGGGGTTAACTATGATGAAACCTTTTCACCAGTTGCAATGCTTAAATCTGTTCAGATTTTACTCGCTATCGCTGCATATCATGATTATGAAATATGGCATATGGATGTCAAAACTACTTTCCTTAATGGGAATTTTCTTGAGGATGTGTACATGACACAACCTGAACGATTTGACATACCAGAAGAAGGCCAAAAGATATGTAAGTTACAAAGATCAATCTTTGGATTGAAGCAAGCTTCAAAAAGCTGGAATCTTCGTTTTGATGAAATAGTAAAACAATATAGATTGATCAAGAACAACAATATTGCTGACCAACTGAAAAAGCCTCTTGCGCAGCAGAACCATGATGGCCATACCAGATCTATGGGCATTAGGGGTATGCCTGATTGGCTCTAGTGCTAGTGGGAGATTGTTGGTGTAAGCCCTAGAGGCCAATACTTTTGGTACTTGTATCGAATTATTTATTAATAATAAAAGGTTTTTTCTCTATTATGTTTGTCTAATAAAGTCTCTAGAATAGATAGTCCGTTTAATGTATCAAGTGTGACTTAATCATGAGATCACATTAAACATAAGGACATTATTCTTAAAGTATCCATAGTCGAGCTTTATTGTGAAGTGGAATAACATTAAAGCATTAAGACTATTATGTATATAGACTGATGATCACATCTCATAGGTCATGGATTAGGAATTATCAAGTCTTAAACATAGGTATGAATATTAAGAGTAATATTTATACTGGATTGACCCGCTATGAGAATACTATATAGAATGTTATGCAAAGTGTCATAAGTTATTCTCATGGTGATAATGGTGTATACCACCCTTCGACCTGAAACAACTATGGACCCTAGATGTAGAGTCGAGTGCCTTATTGCTGATCAAACATTGTCCATAACTGGATGACCATAAAGACAGTTGATGGGTACTCCACGAAGCATGCTAAGGGATATGAGTGGCCTAGATGGAATTTGCCCATCCCGTGTAACAGGATAAATGTCTATGGGCCCAATATTGAACTGGACAAGGACGACACGGTCTATGCCTTGTGTTCAATATAGACATAAGGGCAAAAGGGTAATTGTACACATAAGTATTATCACAAAAGGATTTGTCAGATCACATGATATTTGCGTGTCTTGGATAGCAGTGATGTGTTGCTAGATACCACTCACTGTTTATTATGTTAAATACGTGATTTAATATAATTGCCAATGCCGCGAAAACCTACAGGGTCGCACACAACAGGACGTATTGATGAGAGATAGAGTAACTAAGGAATACTGTAATGTACGATGCACTTAAGTGAGTTGTAGAACATCGTAAGATATGGTGTACTTAAGTAGAATACGAAATATGGTAAGGTACCACGCGCTTAAGTGGTTTTAGCATATTATAAGATATGGGCCACATACACTTGAGTGGGCTTTTTTAGTTTGCAGCCCACACAAGTGGTTCTATAAATAGAACCCTTGTGTAGAAGCATTTGTGCAGTTGCAATTTCGTTTCTCTCTCTCTCTCACTCAAAGCCTTCATTCGTAGCGCTGAGATTGAAGGAATTTGTTCGTGTCGACTAAGTAGAGGTGTTGTCATCGTTCAACGTTCGTGATCGCTTTGTAGATATGGATCAAAGGTTACAATTTCCACAAGAGGTAACGATTCTATCACTGATCATGCGCATTCGTAAGGATCACTAAAGGAGAAAATTTTAAATTCCGCTGCATTTTGGATCGCTCTTCTCCTGCAGATTATGGTGAAGTTGGTTGTAGAAGAGTAGATGAAATAGAAAAAATAGAACTATCAAAATTAAATGGAGTCTCAGAACTAAAAACTTTTGCTTCTGGTCTCACTGTATCTCTCAGAATCTCTTAAGTTCTAGCAATCTTTGTAGGGGGTCTGGTAGTTCTAGAAGATCCATCACCAATAGATTTTGACTTCCTTTTTCTATTGATAGAGTACATATCAAGAGGATGATCTGGGATTTCCTCATAAGAATAAGTAATTGGAGTTACACATGTTGCTAAGCAATCATCAATGTAGGATCTAGAAGATCTAAGGGATGTTTCTTGGTGAAGATTAGATAGTCATCCACTGGAATTCTTATGACACCAACAATCTCTTTAAATTCCTACCATTGAATGCCTTGCCAACATCAAATTATACTTCCTTTGATAAACCTACTTCCATCAGATTTGAATCAGCTTACTTTCGAATAGAATATCAAAAATCAATCTTCCTAGAGGTATCGACTTTTTGGGCTTTAGTAAATCATTTCTTATTTCTCTGACCAGTTCCCTCAGATACTTGAAGAGTATGGAGGATAAACTCATCTTGATTCTAAATGATAGATAGTACAACATGTACTTCTGATATGTGTTGATGTAGTCAGAAGGATTTGTTAGAGGTTTGTGATGAATGCACCCTAAAATAATCTTGAACCAAACCCTAAGATATTTGTGAAGATTCTTGACATTGGAAGAGTTCTTCCCATCCTGGAAAATAACTTTAGAAAATTCATCCATTTTTTCCTTCTTAGCATGCATCCTAAAGCATCTCTTCCAAGAGACGTCGTGGTTGAAAAGCTTATCTATTGACTTCTCAGAAATAGAGATTTTATGCCCTAACACAAATGAAGTAATTTGAAGATTAATGATACTAGCAAGAATCCAAAATGGCTTTATAAAATCAGTATAAACAGGCCTTTTGAGACGTTCAAAGTAACCTTCCCAGCCATGAGTCATAACTCCCAGTCAAATCAAAACCATTAACCTTGAGATTTTCAAAATCAACAAGAAGCTCATAGAGAACTTCTAACTACCTGACTGGAGTAGAAAGAGTAAGCTCCTGAATTCCTTCTTTCATCTGATCTTTTTGTTGAGGTTGTTTTTGTTCTTGAGAATCTTATGTTGATCGTTGATATTTTTGATAAGATTCAACCATGATGATAATGAAGAACAAGGTTTAGGGTTGCAGATAAATTTTTGGTTGAAAGAGAGAAAGTGTAGCAGAAATATAGCGTAAGTGTATGAAATATGAGTGAAGTGGGTTTTACAAAGGTTTTGCAATCATGAAAAAATGTTGAAAAGTGAGAAATTCTGAAAAAAAGGGGAATGCATGGAGAGATTTTACTTAATTCCAAGAAATCTCTTCACCCAATGTGTCACTCGACCATTTAGAAGCATTTCAAGTTTCTAAGACAAGTGTCTTTAAAACTGATCCACTAACCAAGACTGATTGACAACTAATTAATGCAATAACTATTCAAAATCCAGAAGATAGAACACTTACTCAAAGAGGTTTTGACTGGACACTTATGAACTCATGAAACATTCTCACTTCAAAATACTCAATTGTTCAGAGTCAGTAAATGTTAGAGTCTCATTGAACCATTCTGAGAAGTTAAACATTTTGAGATAATAATTTTTTTCATTCTAGACATGAATCCATTTTTAAATTCTTCAGAATGAAAACAAATCTATCTTCAGGAAAGGGTTTTGTAAAGATATCAACCCATTGATGGCATGTATCAATAAATTTTAAATTTTAAATTCCCTTATGAACATAGTCACGTATAAAGCGATGCTTAATCTCAATATGTTTAGCTTTAGAATGTAAAATGGGATTCTTATATAAACAAATAGAAAAATTATTATCACGGAGAAAAGGAATGTTAGTCTCATATATCTAAAAATCATCTAGCTAAATTTTCATCCATAACGTATGAGTGATGCATCCATAAGCCGCAATGAATTCAACTTCTCTAGTTGATAGTGCTATGGTTGATTGTCTCTTATTGGACCATGAAATCTTGTTGTATCCTAGAAACTAACAACTTCCAGAAGTTCTTTTTCTTTCAAGTATATCTCCAGCGTAATCATAATTCACAATAATCCACTAGCTTGTACTCTTTTGATTTTCTATAACACGAGCCAAGGTTAATAGTACCTTTCAGATGCCTGAAGATCCTCTTAACAATTGTTAAGTGGGATTCTCTAGGATCTTATTGAAAGCGAGCATACAAATAGACACTAAACAAAATATGAGGTTTATAAGCAATTAAGTATAAGGGAGAACCAATCATACCTTTGTATACCTTTTGCTCTACCTTTTCACTTACTTCATCCTTCTCAAGGATACAAGTAGGATGTATATGAGTCTTTGTTATCCTGCATTCTGACATGTCAAACTTCTTCATAAGTTCTTTAGTATATTTACTCAGATAGATATATGTCTTTTCTGGACTTTGATTAATTTGAATTCCTATAAAGAACTTGAGTTCTCCCATCAGACTCATCTCAAATTCTTCATGTATAGACTTAGCAAATTCTTTCCACAAAGTATCATTAGCAGAACCAAATATGATATCATTCACATAAATTTGAAAAACAAGAATATCATTTTTTAATGATTTACAAAACAAAGTTGTACCAACCTTCCCTCTGGTGAAATCATTTTCTAAAATAAAATTGCTTATTCTTTCATACCATGCTCTAGGAGCTTGTTTCAGACCATACAAGGATTTCTTGAGTTTGAAAACAAAATCTGGGTTTTTATTATTTTCAAAACCAGGATCATGGTGTACATACACTTCTTCTAGTTTATGTAACCAATCAAAAATGCACTCTTAACATCCATCTGATATAAGATGATGTTATGATTAACAACAAAAGAGATTAAGAGACGAATAAACTATAACCTGGAAACTGGTGCAAAGATCTCAGTATAGTTAATCCCCTCTTGTTGACTATAGCCTTGTGCTACCAGTATGGCCTTGTTCCTTACCGCATCTCCTTATTCATTCAGTTTGTTTCTGAAGACCCATTTTATCCAAATGACATGAGTTCCTTTGGGTATAGGTGATCCGTGCATTTTGGATGCACGTTCTTCCATGTTTGTACTTAAGAATGTCATCGGTTTCCTTTGATTATTTTTATGTTTTAATATATTTTCATATCTTGAGCTCGGAGTATCGGATTGAGACGTGCTACCAGTCGATGGAAAGCTAAGAAAAAGATCTATAACTTTTGTTCAGAAGTCGAGAGCTGAATCAGAATGTAGTAGGGCCATAAATTTCGTTGAAGCTGCTGCATTATTTTTATATTTTGTTTGGGTTAGTTGTATTGGGCCCGGATCGTACATTTGACCCGGTTGAGTTGTGAAACGGGTTTGGGTGTTTTTACCTAGGTTAGGCAGCCAAAAACAGGGTTACATTTTTCTGTTCATGTACGATTTTTTGAGAGCTAGCAAGATGACTATGGAGAACTAATCCCTTTTGAATCAACCTGCTGTAATTCAGAATCCGCTTTGAGGTTTTTATTAATTCCAATTTGTTTCCTTTGAATTCTTCTTATAATTCCAATTATTTGCTTAATCTAATTGTTGTTATAGGATAGAATCCTTAAATTCGATTGATGAATGATGATCCCGAATCAATTTCGTGTTAACATAACTTTTATTTTATCACGAACGATCAAGTTGCGCCTGCTTAATTCGCAATAGTTTTTAATTCGTTTGCTTAATTCGGAATTTGGGAATATTACTCGCATAATTTCCTTTACGCTTGTTAATGGTAATTGTAATCGAATAGGAGCAGACCCGTTAGGGATTTGGAATTTTATAAGAATCAATGATAAGTCGGAAGATGATGCAGTAGGTTGGTTCGTGTCAGCTTATTTTATAATCACTTTTAAAAATCACTTTTTCGAATCTAAACCAACCACCACCACCCCCCTTTTTGTTCTATCGGTAGATTAATTAAACAAGAATCCTTGAGAACGATATTTGAGTCAATTTGTCGTTAAACTACATTTTTGAAAAACTACTCGTTTTGATTCGCGTGCGACAGCGGCTCAAATTGGCGCCGTTGCCGGGGATTCTTGTTTCTTTTAATCGTTTTTAGAGTCATAGGTTTAGTGTCTAAGGGTATAGGTCCTAGTTTCCTCGCAGTTTCGTCCAACTCGCATTTTAGAGTCCAAATCGTAAAAAAATCGGTTTTTGAGAAATTGTGTCTGTTTCGAAATCTGCTCCGGGTATCTGAAGAGAAATAATTCTTTGGTCATTTTTCCTATACTACATAGTAGTATTGGGAGAAATTTTTTTAAATCCAAAATTTATCATTTTTCTATTTTTAAGCAATTATTTACTGTTTTCAGCGTCTCGAAAAAAATCGAAAAAAATCTCAAAATTATATTTTTAAGTCCTTAGATTAATTTCGGTGTCAGTTTATTTTTTTGAATTATTTTTTATCGATTTCTTTCTTTGTGTTTATTTTTTGACTTTTAGGACATTTTTGGAATTTTCACTATTGTTGTTGTTGCTGCATTGTTGTTCCGTTAGTCCTGGCTACTAGGTCTCGCTATTCTGAAATTGTTGCTTTTGATCCTGAAATAGAGAGACCTTTGCACACACAACGTAGAACAGTCCAGGCTACCAATAGCTCACCACCCACAATTGAGTCTGATTCTGAGTCTGACTATTTGCATAACTTGTTTGCTTCGGATTCTGAACTTGATTTTGCAATGGCTGATAATAGAACCTTAAGGCAGTTAGTTGCTCCTGATTTGAATTACAATGGTTTGTGTATTGAATATGATGTTGCTGCTGTTTCTTTTGAATTAAAATCGGGTTTAATACACTTGTTGCTGAAGTTTAGTGGTCTAGCAGGTGAAGATCCACACAAGCATTTGAAAGAGTTCCAGGTGGTGTGTTCTACACCATTGAAGCCTGAAGGGATCACCGAAGATCACATCAAACTTCGAGCTTTTCCTTTTTCATTGCAGGGTGCAGCAAAGGATTGAATTTATTATCTCGAGCCAAACTCAATTGCAAGTTGGACAGCCCTGAAAAAAGTGTTCTTGGAAAGATATTTTCCTGCCTCCAGAGCTGCCTCAATAAGAAAGGAGATTTGTGGTATTAGACAAGGCAATGAGTCGCTGACCGAGTATTGGGAGAGATTCAAGCACTTGGTATCTAGCTGCCCTTAACACCAGATCACTGAGCAACTCCTCATCCAATACTTTTATGAGGGGTTGTTACCGATGGACAGGAACATTCTTGATGCTGCTAGTGGTGGAGCATTAGTCGATAACACTCCAGCTGCTGCCAAAAGCCTTATTGAAAATATGTCTCTTAATTCTCAACAGTTCATCACTAGAGACAATTCTGTGCAAAGCAAAGGCGTGAGTCAAATTCAAGTTTCTTCCAACAAAGCTTTAGAGACCGGAATTGATGATACTTGTCCTATTCTGAGAGACGAGTCCATTACTGAGCATTTGTACTTCTCCTGAGCACACGACCGATACTTGTCCTATTCTGAGAGACGAGTCCATTACTGAGCTGCCACAAGCTTATGCAGCCAACCTTTACAATCAAAATAGGTACAACAACACTCCTGACCTGTCCACCAACAAATACCATCCCAACCTTCGATATGGAAACCCGCAAACCAACCAATAATAGAACTCACCTCAAGTGGCTGCCCCTGCACCTTCCGGACCATCCTTGGAGGATCTTGTTAAGCAAATGGCCGTGAACAACCTCCAGTTCCAACAAAGGACCGATGCTAGCATTCAGACCTTGAACACACAGATGGGACAGCTTGTTACTCAAATAAATAACATGCAAGCTCAAGGTTCGAACCAATTTCCAGCCCAGACAGTTGTCAATCTGAATGGTCCTAATGCTAATGTAAGCGCAATTTCTTTGAGATCCAGAAAAGTTACAGAACCAGCCCCTGAAAAAAAAATCATTGAGGTAACTTCTGAACTTTCTCCTTCTGAGCCTCACCCAGCTGAACTTTCTTCTCCTTCTTCTGTTGTGGTCGAAACTGAAAAAATTAAAGAAAAGGAGTATGGGCCACCAGTCCCCTTCCCATATAGAGTTCTGAAAAATAAAAGAGTTGAGGAGGGAGACAAAGAAAGAGAGATACTGGATGTTTTCCGAAAGGTTGCGGTAAACATTCCGCTACTTGGTATTATTAAGCAGGTTCCTAAGTATGCAAAGTTTCTGAAAGATTTGTGTACCAACAAGAGAAGGATTAAGGGAAGTGAAAGAGTAAACTTAGGACGAAATATTTCTGCCTTTATTCAGCCCAAACAATCATCCAAACAGATTGTAGGCGAGCAAAATGTTTCAGCCCTCACTACTCCTTGTACCATCGGGGATAGTAAATTTGAGAATTGCATGCTTGATTTGGGAGCGGGCATTAATGTTATGCCTACTTATGTTTATAATAACCTTTGTCTTGGTCCTTTGCAGCATACAGGTTTAATCATTCACTTGGCAAACAGGAGCAACGCTCGACCCGCTGGGGTAATCGAAGATGTTCTTGTTCAAGTTAACGATTTGATTTTTCCTGTAGATTTCTATATTCTAGACATGGAAGGAGAAACCAAGACAAGCAGAGCTCACATCTATTTAGGCAGACCGTTCATGAAAACGGCGAAGACAAAAATTGATGTTGGCGATGGAACCATGTCCATGGAATTTGGTGACATTGTCGCAAAATTTAACATTTTTGATGCCATGAAACACCCTGTGGAGGAGCATACCGTTTTTCATATTGAGCTGATTTCTGAATTAGTTGATGACGCTAGTTTTGAACTATTTGCGCTTGATTTTCCATTTCTCTCTGGTTTTGATGATATTTACTCATCTTCTGATTGTACTGACACTAACGTTTGTGTTGTCTGTGCTGAGATTGATGCTGCCTTGCAGGCTGATACATTTCCTACAGGTGAAGTTGTTACCAATAAACCTGTTTTTGCAGTTGATGCTCTTGACATCCCGGCTGCCCCAAGAAATCCATCCACCGAGCAGCCCCCGTCCTTAGAGCTAAAAGAGCTCCCTGAGAACCTGAAATATGCTTACTTGGAGAGTAATGAGAAACTCCCTGTTATTATCTCTTCTAACCTTGATTTCGATCAAGAACACAAACTTTTGCAGGTTTTAAAGAAGCATAAGAAGGCAATCGGGTGGACATTAGCCGACCTTCCAAGTATTAGTCCATCGATGTGCATGCACAGGATTCTACTTGAGGATGGATCCAAAACAGTAAGGCATCCCCAAAGGAGGCTTAATCCTTTGATTCTTGATGTTGTGAAGAAAGAGGTAACCAAACTCTTGCAAGCAGGTATAATTTATCCTATCTCTGACAGTAAGTGGGTAAAAAAACTGGACTTACATTGGTGAAAAATGAAAAGAATGAACTTGTTCCCACTAGAGTTCAGAACAGCTGGAGAGTTTGTATTGATTACAGGAGATTGAACCAGGCTACGAGAAAGGATCATTTTCCTTTACCGTTCATTGACCATATGCTTGAACGGTTAGCTGGTAAATCACACTATTATTTTCTTGATGGTTTTTCAGGTTATTTTCAGATTCATATTGCACCGGAGGATCAAGAGAAGACGACTTTTACTTGTCCTTTTGGTACTTTTGCTTACAGAAGGATGCCTTTTGGTCTTTGCAATGCTCCTGGTACTTTCCAGCGATGCATGATTAGCATTTTTTCTGATTTTATCGAAAATTGCATGGAGGTTTTTATGGATGATTTCACTGTTTATGGTTCCTCTTTTGATGCATGCTTGAACAGTTTAACCTTGGTTTTAGAAAGATGCATCGAGACTAACCTTGTTTTGAATTATGAAAAATGTCATTTTATGGTTGAGCAGGGAATTGTTCTTGGTCACATTATTTCTGAAAAAGGAATTTCTGTTGACCCTACTAAGATTGATGTAATTTCTACACTGCCTTACCCTTCTTGCGTTCGCGAGATTCATTCTTTTCTTGGTCATGCAGGTTTTTACAGGCGTTTCATCAAGGATTTCAGCAAGATAGCTCTTCCGCTGTCAAACTTGTTGAAGAATGACGTCACTTTCAGGGCTTCGATGACAAGTGCAAACAAGCGTTTGACTTCTTAAAGAAAGCATTGACTTCCGCTCCCATAATCCAACCCCCTGATTGTACCCTCCCATTTGAGCTTATGTGTGATGCTTCTAATTATGTTGTTGGGGCTGTCCTTGCACAAAGAGTTGACAAGGCTGCCCATGTTATTTACTATGCTTCTAGGACTTTAGATTCTGCAGAGTCAAATTACACTACCACTGAAAAAGAACTGCTAGCTATTGTTTTTGCTCTTGATAAATTCAGATCTTATTTGCTAGGTTCCAAGGTTGTTGTTTTTACTGACCATGCAGCTTTAAAGTACTTGCTGAAGAAGCCGGATGCAAAACCGATATTGATTCGGTGGATGTTGTTGCTCCAAGAGTTTAATGTTGAGATTAAAGACAAAAGTGGAGTTGAGAACTTAGTGGCTGATCACTTGAGAAGGATAGAGAGAAATGAAGATCCTTTTCCTATTCAGGATGACTTTCCTGATGAGCAGTTGTTTCTTTTGCATGGGATTACACCTTGGTTTGCTGACATTGTTAATTTTCTTGTTGCTGGTGTTTTTCCTACAGGTGCATCGAGATCACAGGTTCATAAACTCAAGAGTGATGCCAAATATTATGTTTGGGATGATCCATATCTATGGAAGTTTGGTAGTGATCAGGTAATCAGGAGATGTGTCCCCGACAATGAGATTGAATCTATTTTGAATTTTTCTCATGCATCTCAAGTCGGCGGACACTTGGTCCTCAAAGGACGGCAAGAAAGGTCCTTGATTCAGGTTTCTATTGGCCAACTGTTTTTAAGGATGCTTATGAGACGTACCGCACTTGTAAAGAGTGCTAGATAGCAGGTACAAACATCACTCGCAAGAGTGAAATGCCTCAGCAGCCTATGCTTTTCTGTGAGGTATTTGATGTATGGGGAATCGACTTCATGGGTCCCTTTCCTATATCATTTGGTTTTCTTTACATTTTACTTGCTGTTGATTATGTTTCAAAGTGGGTGGAAGCTATCCCCACTAGAACTAATGATTCTAGAGTTGTTGCAGATTTTGTCAGGTCTAATATTTTTTGCAGGTTTGGAATACCGCGAGCTATCATCAGTGACCAAGGCACTCATTTCTGTAACCTCACCATGGAAGCTTTACTTCGGAAGAATGGAGTTGTGCATAGAGTCTCTACTACTTATCACCCACAAACTAATGGGCAAGTTGAGATCTCAAACAGGGAGATCAAACAGGTTTTAGAGAAAATGGTGCAGCCAAACAGGAAGGACTGGAGCCGTCGTCTAGAAGACGCACTTTGGGCTCAAAGAACCGCTTTCAAGACACCCATTGGGATGTCTCCTTATCGACTTGTTTTTGGTAAGGCATGTCATCTTCTTGTTGAGATAGAACACCGTGCTTATTGGGCGGTGAAAAGTTGTAATTTGGAGATGCAACAAGCAGGTATTGAAAGAAAACTCCAATTACGACAGTTGGAAGAGCTTAGATTAGAGGCTTATGAAAGCTCTAGGATTTATAAAGAGAAAACTAAGCACTTCCATGATAAGATGATTTCTAGGAAGGAATTTTCTGTGGGCCAACAAGTTTTATTGTTTAACTCCCGCCTTAAGCTTATGGCTGGGAAACTTCGATCCAAATGGATTGGCCCCTTTGTTGTTACTAATGTTTTCCCTCATGGTGCAGTAGAAATAAAAAGTGCAGGTACTGAAAAAGTCTTCAAGGTTAACAGGAAGCGTCTGAAGTTATTCCATGCAAGTTCGGTGCCTGAAGATGTCAGCATAGAGGCGCTTTCTTTGGAAGCGCCTGACTACAATGCAACTTGATCAGGGAGTCTTTCTTTCCTTCTCTCTACTTTATTAGTAAAGTCCTTTCATTGAGGGCAATGCTTAGTTTAAGTATGGGGGAGGGAATCGTGTGTTTTCTTTGTTTTTGTTAGTGTTTTGTTTGTTTTTAGTCATTAAAAAAATAAAAAAATGCATCTTCTTGAAAGTTTTAGGCTATAAGTTACTTTGAGTCGAGTTTGCGGAGACTTGGGAAAATTTCACAAGATCGGTATTGTTTTAACACCGTAAGTCTCCTGCATATGAAAATTGAGTTGAATTTTTATTATGTTTTAGCCTTAAATTCTCATCCTCTGACAGCTCTTGAGTAGTTTATTTTAGCAGTCAGCACCATCTCACACACACTCTACGCAGGGAAGCCGATGAATATAAGTGAGTGTTCCGAAGAAGAAAAAAAATGAGAAAAAACTAAAGGAATGCACCTTCTAAGTTTGGTGACCCTCACCCGGTCACTTAACCCAACGGTTGTGGAACCTTCAAAAAAAGTTGGAAATAAGACTCTTTTGTAGTTGGTTCAGCGGGTTCTGGTGCTGAACTTGGTAGGGCGGATTACGGTCCGATCCCCCGCAACTACAATTGAGTAAGCAAAGGGTTATACCACTTAAGTACTAGAACCCCGTGCAGAAAAGGATCAGAGTCACTAACCGATCGCCTTGCTATGAGTGTGTGGAGATAACGGGCTTAATGTGATTGCGCCTGAATGAAAAAGAGCCAAAGAAGGATAGGTAAGTTAGGCTTTAATATAATAACATGATTCGAGTTGATTTGTGTATTCAGGAGGTTTATGTCTGCATAACTGTGGATTAGTGTTCTTACAATGTCCTTAGTGTGCAAGATTAGTACCTATCAAAGCAAACTTAACCGAAGATGACTTGTAACCTAGAATGAGTAACCGTTGATGTGTCTGTGTTTTGTTTTGTTTTTCATTTTGCTCGGAGTGCAAAAGTTCAAGTGTGGGGGAATTTGATCAGTGCATTTTGGATGCACGTTCTTCCATGTTTGTAATTAAGCATTTCTTCGGTTTGCTTTGATTATTTTTATGTTTTAATGTGTTTTCATAATTTATGTTATTTTTGCACTTATTTAATTTTTGTATTTAATATTCAGCATTAGTAGCTTTCGCGAGAAAAATCATATATTGAGCTCGGAGTATCGGATTGAGACGTGCTACCAGTTGATGGAAAGCTAAGAAAAAGATCTGCAACTTTTGTTCAGAAGTCGAGAGCTGAATCAGACTGTAGCAGGGCCAGAAATTTCGTTGAAGCTGCTGCATTATTTTTATATTTTGTTTGGGTTAGTTGTATTGGGCCCGGATCGTACATTTGACCCGGTTGAGTTGTGAAACGGGTTTGGGTGTTTTTACCTAGGTTAGCCAGCTAAAAACTGGGTTACGTTTTTCTGTTCATGTACGATTTTTTGAGAGCTAGCAAGATGACTATGGAGAACTAATCCCTTTTGAATCAACCTGCTGTAATTCAGAATCCGCTTTGAGGTTTTTATTAATTCCAATTTGTTTCCTTTGAATTCTTCTTATAATTCCAATTATTTGCTTAATCTAATTGTTGCTATAGGATAGAATCCTTAAATTCGATTGATGAATGATGATCCCGAATCAATTTCGTGTTAACATAGCTTTTATTTTATCACGAACGATCAAGTTGCGTCTGCTTAATTCGCAATAGTTTTAAATCCGTTTGCTTAATTTGGAATTCGGGAATATTACTCGCATAATTTCCTTTACGCTTGTTAATGGTAATTGTAATCAAATAGGAGCAGACCCGTTAGGGATTTGGAATTTTATAAGAATCAATGATAAGTCGGAAGATGATGCAGTAGGTTGGTTCATGTCAGCTTATTTTATAATCACTTTTAAAAATCACTTTTTCGAATCTAAACCAACCAAACCCCCTCCCTTTTTGTTCTATCGGTAGATTAATTAAACAAGAATCCTTGAGAACGATATTTGAGTCAATTTGTCGTTAAACTACATTTTTGAAAAACTACTCGTTTTGATCCGCGTGCGACAGCGGATCAATAGGAACAAGACTCCACACATTATTTCTGAAGAATTGGTTAAATTCTTCTTCCATTTCCAAAATGCACTCATAAGGGACACCAAACCCATAAGCGTCTCTTTAGAAGGTTTAAATGAGGAATCCGTAAGGTCCAAAATCCACTGAGATTGAAGGAATCCGTTCGTGTGGACTGAGTAGAGGCGTTGTCATCGTTCAACTTTCGTGAACATATCAAGGATAGACTCAACAAGGGAAAATAGGATTTACAACAACCCGTTACTGGATAGCAGGCCGGAAAGAGGAGAAAATCCTTCATTGTTTAGAGTGAACATATCTAGGATAGACTCTCTGGGGAATAAAATAGGGATTATGACTACCCTTTTACTGGGTAGAAAACCAAACAGGAAGAATATCCATCATCAGTTAGGATGAACATATCAAGGATAGACTTGTCGGGGAAATATGAAAATGAATATGCTGGAGAAATAAAGGAAGTAGATTAATTTTTACCGGTTACTGGGTAAAGGTAAAATACTCAACATCAAGAAGAACATTACCAGTTACTGTGTAATATACTCTCCGAGACCAAAAGATCTATCTAGGTAAGAACTAGAAAGAAACGATCAATCAAAGACTTAACCCAATGAGGATATAACTCAAGGGGAATGGTTCCATCCAGATGATAAAATGAGAAGGAAACTGAAATAATAATCATCCACGAGGAAAATAACTCATTGGGGAATGAGAAAGGATAAATTATTTTGCTTAAGGGGCTGACACTCTATAATTGAAGGAAGACAAACACCAAATCTGCATGGGGAAATAATATCACCAAAACAGGGGATCAGAAGAAAATTCAATGCGATAAAATGCACAATGAAATATCTGATGCTACGATTTATGCATGAATATGTATGTATGTGATTATGCCAACAAAACAACATAAAGTATACATATAACAAAGATTTGAATCATCACTACAAAACACTCGACCAATCTCAACAAGATGGAAACACCAATTGGAGAATCTGCTAGGGATGAAAATAAATCATCTAGCTCTGAATAAATCAACTCTGGTTGGGGAAAGACATGGAGAACATGCTTCAAATCAATCATGGAAAACTCTACAGGGGAAAAGAGCATTGTTGAAGGATAATCAACCAAACATGCCAAGGATAGAGAAGGATCTGTTGAGGATCCAAATAAGTCAATGATGCGGGGAATTTTAAGTCAACACCATATCAAATGGGAGACAACCTTGCAGGGGACAAAAATCAATACTGCTCAGAACTATGCACTACCGGGAAGGAGGGAAACTTTAGTCAGAAGATGAACTCCGCTGGGGAAACAAGAGGTAAAGCTCTGAATGAGGAACCAGACAAATTGTTGGGGATGCTGTGACTTGTTGGAACAAACCAAAGACCATCAAATACCTCAATAATCATCAAATTTCTTCTTGGAAATTGCGAAATAAACCAATTTCAAGGCAAAGATAATCGGATCAGACTCATACAGGTGAGAAACTGATGTGGTTATGTAACACAAATGAAAATGCAATTGGGGATCTGGAGACCAAAATCCAAGGTCCATTCATCAAGTCACAAACTGGGGGATGCAGAGCATGAATGCCTCAGCTGGGGAAGATGAATTGCAAAGGGGACCAATCATCAGCTCAACCGGGGATAATAGGTTATTTAGGGAGCAACTTATTAACCATGTTTTGGATAAACGACGAACTGTTGGAGGAAGAGAAAGTCAACCAACCAACTTCTTGGGGAAGACCAACAATGCTTCACACTTCAAGACTTACCTGTTCTTAGATTGTTGTTGACATTCCTTGGTGAAATCGATTATTCTTAAAGTGAATGTTTTTATTATTTTAAGAAAAATAATATTCATTGATTTATTTCAAAATTATCATCATAAAAATTCAATTTTAAATAGAAACACATAGGAATATAAATAATTGGATAAAAGCTCAACTTTATTTAATTGAATGGTAGTCTGCAAATGGCGGGACTCCATGGATCTTTACAAAATTTGAAAAATGGAAATTTACATGGAAAAGGGATACATTTAATACAATGATCACTACTCTCCCTACTAACTTAAAAATTAATTGTGCTTGTCTTTGGTTGAGAATGATGAATCAGAACCGAATGACTACTCAAAACTGATTCAAAGATCTGGACTAGCCGGATGCAGTTACTTTCCATAAACGTTATTTTTTCCTAGATTTCCCCAAGGTGGGGTACTCAATCTATCAGGATGAATTTCAGCTTTATGTCTCTAACTTTTGCCTGGATTTTCCTTTCGGGTTTTCAATCCAACGAGACGCTCATTTTTGCATAATTCGCCCTTTCGGTTTTCAACTTAGCGAGTTGTTCTATTCTTATTTTTACCGAAGTATTTCTTGACTGCATCATCATTCACAGGGCGCGTGAACTCTTCACCATCCATAGCTGTAAGGATCAAAGCACCGCTTGAAAAGGTTCTCTTATCAACATATGGGCCTTCATAATTAGGAGTCTATTTGCCCCTAGAATCAGGTTTTAAAGATAGAACCTTCTTGAGCACGAGGTCACCTTCTCTGAACACACGAGGCTTGACCTTCTTATCAAAAGATTTCTTCATTCTCTGCTGATATAACTAACCATGATACACAGAAGTCAATCTCTTCTCTTCAATTAAATTTAGCTGATCATATCTGGTCTGGCACCATTCAGCTTCAGTTAACTTGGCTTCCATCAAAACACACAATGATGGGATCTCAACCTCCACGAGGAGCACAACTTCCATGCCATAAACGAGAGAGAAAGGGGTTTCCCCTGTTGAAGTGTGGATCGATGTACGATACCCCTACAAAGCAAATATGATTATTTCTCGCCAATCTTTGTATGTCACAACCATCTTCTGAATAATCTTCTTGATGTTTTTGATTGCAGCTTCAACAACCCCATTCATCTTGTGTCTGTAGGGAGAAGAATTATGATGTGCAATCTTGAAGTATTTGCAAAGAGCTTCCACCATATTATTGTTCAAGTTAGATCCATTATCAGTAATGATCTTACTTGGAACACCATAACGAAATATAATCTGATTCTTGATAAACCTTACAATAACTTGCTTGGTTACATTCGCATACGATGCCGCTTCAACCCACTTTGTGAAATAGTCAATAGCCACCAGAATGAAACGATGTCCGTCTGAAGCTTTGGGCTCAATCAAGCCAATCATGTCAATTCCCCACATGGAGAAGGGCCATGGGGAGGAAATGACATTTAACAGTGTCGGAGGAACATGAATCTTATCTGCATAAATTTGACAGTTGTGGCATTTCTTCACAAACTTGCAACAGTCAGATTCCATTGTCAGCCAATAGTAACCTACTCTCAACATCTTCTTAGCCATAGCATGGCTGTTGGAATAAGTACAACAGGAAACTTCATGGACTTCAATCATCAATAGGTCTGCTTCATGTCTATCCACGCATCTGAGCAAAACCATATCGAAATTTCTCTTATAAAGCACATCACCATTCAGGTACAAGTTTCCAGCTAATCTTCTCAAAGTCTTCTTATCTTTAAAAGATGCCCTCGACGGGTAAATCTGACTTTGGAGGAAACATTTGATACCATAATACCATGTCTTTTCATCATTGATTATATTTTTGTGTTTGACAAGACCTTCGGACTTGTGCCTACGTACCAACATAAAAATGAGGGATCAAAACCTCGTAGTTCGTGGTAACAATTTCAAAATGAGTGGATTTCTTTTAATCAAAATTTAAGTTAAAAGAGGAACAAAGGTCCCAAAAGTTTGAATGGGTGTTAATTGTTTTTGTCTTTTGAAATTTAATGTTAATATGATTAGATTTATTTGCAAGTTTGATTTAAGAAAAGAGTTTAAAAATTCAATGGCATAAGGCAAAGTTTCTATTTGAAATAAGATCTTAGTTTGAAATCACAAGCAAAGAAAGTTTTTTTGAAAAGGGGGAGAGATTTTGAAATTTAAGAAGTGGGAGGAGATAAAGAGACTAGTCCTAAGCATAAAATTAAAAGTTAAGAGTTGAAAAGATTTGACCAATGGGATGCAATCCAACAGACAAGAATGTTATATAGAAAACCCATTTTCCCTTTGGACTTTGAATTAAGCAATTATCAACAAGCAATTGGCAATATCAGACATCAAATAAAGATGGCCACATCCAAGCAAGCAAATCCCATAGCTAACAGTCTTCTTTGTCTTCTCATGTATTAGATGAAATACTCCTTAATTGACTCAGAATAATGCATCAGACACAAGATCAAAAATATCAGTTGGCATCAAGATAATGTAGCATATTAGTTCAAATAGATCCCAATACTTGCATCATATGAAGGCTCAATCCCAATAACCTGGTCTCAAAATGTTGGCTTTGGCGAAGTTCTTTTGCATATGGAATGTTACCTAATCATAAGTGCAAAAGTTCAGATCAAGCTCAACAGTCCACCACACATTTTTTAGGGTTTTTGTTGTTTATTAGGTATTTTAAGGTCCTAAGACCACAAACACAAACAAGATACACAAACAAATATATACAATCAAAATATATTGCTCAAATGAGCAAAGTTAAAATGACATAAACATAAACAAGTTAAATGATATGTAAATGGAAATAAATGGTAAATGACTAGAAGTAAAATGGCTTGAAAGTAAAGCAATATTAATAAGAATTAGTCAAATGTTAGTCAAAGTTAATTAAATGTTAGTAGTGTTTTGCTTTTTAATTGATTAAGTCATTCTTTGGAGAACACTCAACCATCTATTCACAAGCATGGATCCTTGAACCAAGACATCTTCCAAAGGAAGGAAAAAAGGCCAAGTTTCCACACAATACCATGAAGGATGGGAGACTTACAATCTCACTTACTAGAATGTTATGCATTTAGGGTCAAATTTAGCTCTATGTTAAGCAATCATAATTGGACTTATATAGAAGTCACAACTATCTGAGGTCGGGCAATAAAAATTTAGGTGCTAATACATGTTAGAGATATGGTATCATGAACCAAACTTCTAAAATATACCACACACTAAAAGAAAAAGATCAAAAGGGATGGACTTATCTCATCCATGAAGGTCATTGATGAACCAATTAGCCTTAGTATATTGAGATTTCATTGGTCAATGAAAGGGATAGGAAAGAATGGGAATGAAGATGAAGAGGGGGGGAGATGAGAGAAACACAAATTGGTCATGGGAGGAATTTTCTCAAACTAAAATCATTCATTCATTTTAGGAGATGAAATATAAATTTCATCAATCCCCTAAATCCAATGATTTTAATCCAATAAAAGTCAAATCAACCTTAACCAAGGCCCAAGCAAATAGTCCAACATCACAAGACCATAAAAATGGCTCAACACAAATTTTACACAATTAATCAATTAAAAATCAAATTTAAAATGCATTAAAATACAAATTAATTTGGTCAAAACCTAAAACCTCTTCAAAGCACCAAATAAACGGCCAAGAGATTTATCCTAGGTCAAACAAGGTCAAAGGACCTTCGACAAAAAAATTCATGGTTTTTAAAAAGTCAGAAGTATTTTTACACAATTAAAAATATGCACAAAAATATTTAATTCATGAAATATCAAAATTAATCCTAAAATTAATTTTAATTCAGAAAATGAAAGAGAAAAATATTTAAATATTTTTGGTGAAAGTCCGATATTTTTTGGATAAAAAATGAAATTAATATGAATTAAAAAAAGAAATGCAATTAAATGAAAAATCAGAAAATACAAAAAAACAAGGGCCATCAGACCTCCCTCATTAAATGAGGTGGCAACTCTGATGGCCAAGTGCGCGCTTCCATTATGTTCTGTAGTCAACGCGTGTACACGCATGGTAATCGGGAAGAATGACTCATATTAAAACATTGGACCAAGATTAGATGATTGGAAAAGGTCCAAAATCGTGCACATGTGATGCTAAAAGCAATGCATTAAGCCATGCAATATTGAAATAACTATGAACATGAGAAACTTCCAAATGGTACCAAGCATTACACCCATGCGCAAGTCCTTCAATATTGATCCAAATGAGATGATCTTGGACTTTTTGAAGGTGATATCAAGAGGGACAACTTCCATGTTGAATACGTTTCCATTTAAAGCTTGTATCATTATGAATTTTGAGGTGGAAGTTTGGAAACTCAAACATTAATGAAATTTTTCTAAGTACCAAGTCAAATGTTTACTTCTTCCACCTTGAATAACTTTTTCTATGGACTTCAAATGGAAAAACTTCCTTCATCAAAGTTGTAAATATTTCAAACCTATTCAATTTAGTCACAAACTTGACCTCATTTGTATTTGTCATGAAGGAGTTATGAATTTTAGAAGTTGAGGAAAATCACTTGTTCAATGGTAATGGCCCAAAATTGAATTTGAACTATAATGTTTCCTCTTGGCACATGCATTTTCAAGTTGAATTTGATTTTCTTCAAACATAAAAGTTGAAGAGGACATATTTAATTTGATCCTAGAATTTGAATGGCTTTCATCGCATAACAATTGAGCAAATTATGGTCTTGGTAAGTTGACCTCCTAACTATGGTTCAGACAAAATGACCTATAATCTTTCACCATAAAAAATGACTTTCAAAGCAAAACTAGATCTATAATTCAACATGAAAGTTGTTTGTAATGTCATAAGGAGTAACTTTTCTCTTGGAATCATTTTCATATGACAATAATTGTAGGAGATAGGGTCTAGGGAACCCCAGTTTTGACCAGTTGACTTTCTCTGGTCAACCATCATGAACCAACTTGCTAGCTTGAAATTCTCTTGATTTTTGGGACTCATGGAGGATTATATATGTGTAAGATGATTTAATATGAAGTATACCTTGAAATACTTGATAAATTGATGAAGACACTTATTGAGGAAGTCACACAAGATACCCATTTGAATTAGGGCTTCCAAGGCAAACAAGCTTCAAACTCTTGATGATTTCATGGTAAAAATGATATGTGAAGACCATGGGGATCCATATATGATGTCTAAAGTCAATTTGAACCATTTCTTGATTAGTCTCCATGCATTGAGGGTCTCAAACCCTAGATATGAACTTGATGAGGCATTAGTGAGCACACACAATACCTACAAAAGAGTTAAACTATAGATTGACATATTTTTTGGTATTTTGGTTAGTAAATAATAAAAAACAAAGTATGATACAATCAAATGTGTTTGGTGATCTCTCCCAATGCAAACTAAATGAATGAGGGGTAAGGCGGAAGCCAAGGTGTGATCCCAAAGCCAGTGCATATGATGAGATATCGTGAGGGATCTTAGGGTCAAAATTGGGGTCTTACAGCTGCCCCTATTTAAAGACATTCTAACTGAGGATGTGAAGGTTAAAATCTTTATATAGATCAGTAGAATGGACTTAAATAACAACCTTTAGAAACAAAATTTGGTCCCTAAGAGACCTCATGATGCATATGATATGAAATGTTAAAACAATCTTTGTATAATGTATTCCATAAGGAAAAGCTCACTGGAGAGGCAGAGACTCTAGGGATAAACTGATGTCCGTAGGCCAGTCTACGACTTGAAAATTGTAGGAGACACGAGTGAAATTTCCATGAAAATAAATCATTGGAAGGACTCGGTTGGGGATAAGGGAAATCTGCAGAGGAAACGGGTATATCAGAACAAGACTGAAATACTCGAACCAAACTCAACTGGGGAAGAAAGATCTTCAACACAGGAGTACCAGAAATATATTATCTAATACCATTTACTTGGTAAGAAAATAATATACTCTGATAGAGAGGCACCCGTTACCGATTAGGGTAAACATATGAAGGATGACCCGCTGAGAAAAAAGGAGGTGTATTCACTACCAGTTACTGGTTAAGAATAGCCTACTGGGGAAAATATCAAATAGGATTTACAACTACCGGTTACTGGGAAGAAGACCAAAGAAAGAGAATATTCGTCACTGGTTAAAGTGAACATATCAAGGATAGACTCAGGGGAAGAATATACGTCATCGATTAGGATGAACATATCAAGGATAGACCACCTGGGTAAATGGGAAGAATATCCGTTACCGGTTAGGGTAAACATATCAAGGATAGGCTGCCTGAAAAAGTAGGAATTATATCTATCGGTTACTGTATAGAATACCAAAGAGAGAATATCCTTCACCGGTTAGGATGAACATATCAACGATAGACTCGGCACGGGAAAGCAGGATTTATAACTACTGGTTACTGGGCAGAAGACCGCAAAGAGGAGAAAATATGTCATCAGTTAAGATGAACATATCAAGGATTAAATCGCTGGGGAATGAAATAGGGATTACAACTACCTTTTTACATGGTAGAAAATCACAAAGGGAGAATATCCGTCACCGGTAAGGATTAACATATGAAGGATAGAATGCCTGGGGAAACGAATCCGCCGGGAAAAATATAGGAAGTAGACTACTTTTGTCGGGTATTGGGTAAAAGTAAAGTACTCACAAATCGAAAAGAATATTAACAATTACTGGGCAATAGACTTTCGGGGGACCAAAAGTATCTATCTAGGTAAGAGCTAGAAATAAACGGTCAAACAAAGACTCAACCCGATTAGGATGTAACTCAAGGGGAGTGGTTCCATCCAGATAATTAACTAGGGAGGAAACTGAAATAATAATCATCCACAAGGAAATAACTTAGTCGGGAATGAGAGGGTTAAGTTCTTTTTGCTTAAGGGGCTGACACTCTACAATTGAAGGAGGACAGACGCACCAAATCTGCATGAAGAAATAATGTCACCATAGCAGGGGATCAAAAATAAGGAATCAAATGCAATAGCAAATGCATAATGAAATATCTGATGTATGAATATGTATGTATATGATTGATGATTATACTGACAAAATTGTCACAAAAGATACAAATGTCACAGATTTGAATCATCGCTACAACACTCGGCTAATCTCGACAAGATAGAAACACCAACTAGAGAAACATGCTAGGGATGGATGCAAATTATTGGAATCTGAATACCTTAACCCTGGCTAGTGAAAGAGAAAAGATCTGTCGAGGATCCAAACTGTCCACTCTACGGGGAATTTTAGATCAATGCCATATCAAATGGGAGATAACCTCGCACGGGACCAAATCAAATACTACTCAGAATCATCGTTGTCAGGAATCATAAATGAACTCCGTTGGGGACTACAGGAGATAAAACTCTGTACGGGATATGAGTCAAACTGTAGAAGTTGTGAGCCTACAAATTTACTGTGGCGGTGACCCCCAAATACAGCTGGGGAAACCTGACTTACTGTTGGGGAGGAAAAACTTACCAAACCAACCGCTTGGGGAAGACCAACAATGCTTCTCATTTTAGAACTCACCTACTCTCAGATTGCCGTTGATATTCCTTACTGAAATTGATTGCTTTTAAAATTAGTTGCTTTCATATTTTTAAGAAAAAGGATTTTTATTTATTAATTTATTTCAAAATTATCATACTAAAATTCAATTCTATTTAGCTGAAAAATAAATAAGAGCAGAAACAATTGGATAAAAAACTCAACTTTATTTAAAAGAATGGTAGTCTGTAAATTACAAGACTTCATAGATCTTTACAAGAGTTGAAAATAGTAATTTACATGGAAAAAAAGGCTACATTGAACATAATGATCACTAATCCTTCTACCAACTTCGATATCCGCTGCGCTCTTGCCTTTAGTTAAGAATGACGAATTAGAACCGAATGACTTGCTCAAAACTACTCTCATGACTGGGGATCAACCGAATGTAGTTACTTGCCATAATCCCTAACTTTTGCATAGATTGCCCCAAGGTGGGGTATGTTGGTGTAAGCCCTAGAGGCCAATACTTTTCGTACTTGTATCGAATTATTTATTAATAATAAAAGACATTTTCTTTATTATGGTTGATTAATAAAGTCCCTGGAATAGATAGTCCGTTTAATGTATTAAGTGTGACTTAATCATGAGAGCACATTAAACATAAGGACACTATTCTTAAAGTATCCGTAGTCGAGCTTTAGTGTGATGTGGGATAACATTAAAGCATTAAGACTATTATGTTTGTAGACTGATGATCACATCTCATGGATCATGGATAAAGAGTTATCAAGTCTTAAACATAGGTATGAATATTAGGAGTAATATTTATACCGGATTGACCCGCTATGAGAATACTATATAGAAAGTTATGCAAAGTGTCATAAGTTATTCTCATGGTGATAATAGTGTATACCACTCTTCAACCTGAAACCACTATGGATCCTAGATGTAGAGTCGAGTGCTTTATTGCTGATCTAACGTTGTCCGTAACTGGATAACCATAAAGGCAGTTGATGGTTACTCCACAAAGCATGCTGAGGGACATGAGTGTCCTAGATGGAATTTGCCCATCCTGCGTAACAGGATAAATGTCTATGGGCCCAATATTGAGCTGGACAAGGGTGACACGGTGTATACCCTGTGTTCAATATAGACATGAGGGCAAATGGGTAATTATACACATAATTATTATCACAGGAGGTTTTGTCAGATCACATGACATTTTCGTGTCTTGGGTAGCAGTGATGTGCTGCTAGATACCGCTCATTGTTTATTATGTTAAATGTGTGATTTAATTTAATTGCCAACGTCGCAAAAACCTACAGGGTCACACACAAAGGACAGATTGATGAGAGATAGAGTAACTAAGGAACATCGTAAGGTACGGTGTACTTAAGTAGAATATGAAGTATGGTAAGGTACCAAATACTTAAGTGATTTTGGCATATTATGAGATATGGGCCAAAATACACTTAAGTGGGCTTTTTGGCTTGAAGCCCATACAAGTGGTTCTATAAATAGAACTCTTGTGCAGAAGCATTGTATGGGAATACAACACAACTGAAGAGTTGGAATTTCGCATCTCTCTTTCTCTCACTCAAAGCCTTCATTCATAACAGCTAGCACTGCGATTGAAGGAATCCATTCGTGTGGATTGAGTAGAGACGTTGTCATCGTTCAACGTTCGTGATCGCCCCGTAGATCTGTATCCAAGGTTTTGATCGCTACAAGAGATCTGCACCAAAGGTTTGAATCACCACAAGAGGTAACGATTCTATCACTGATCATGTCCATTCGTAAGGATCACTAAATGGAGAAATTTTTAAATTCCGATGCGCCTTGGATGGCAATTCTCCTTCAGTGGTATCAGAGCCACTTACGAAACCATGAATATGATAACTATTTTTGTTCTGTATTAATATGATTAAAGACAGAATGAATCAAAGATTAAATTGAGATCGATCAAGTCATATATGTGATATATGTAATCCTGATGCAAAATACATTATATATGATATAATGTTCTCGTTTCGTTCATTCAAACACTCAATGATTGTTTTCCTTTGAGCGATCAATGGTCATTTGCTTCTTGATCAATCATACTGAATCAACAATCGAGATATGTTTGACGGTCTGAAATTGGTGCATCAGGGTTAGTGATGGTACAAGGGTTATGTTGTCAGAGAGTTATGCGATTGGGGTTGTGACTGCACAAGAGTTGTGCTTTCTAAACACTTTTTGGAACAGTGTTAACCGGTTAACGCATATGGTTAACCGGTTAATGCAATACGAAATAATTTTTTTGAGTTTTTCAAACAGTGTTAACCGGTTAACGCTTTTGGTTAACCAATTAACGCAAGACAGAAAACAATTTTCCAAGACATTTTCAAACAGTGTTAACCGGTTAACGCATTTGGTTAACCGGTTAACGCGAGGCAGAAAACAATTTTTTGAACAGATTTCAAACAGTGTTAACCGGTTAACGCATATGGTTAACCGGTTAACGCAAGGCAAAATTCACCCGTTCGGATAACTCAGTGCTTTAAAAGTATCAAGTGTTGATGCGAAAAGAGACATTGATTTTAAATGAATTGTTCATTAAAATGTGGTAATCGGTCGTCGAGATTTAATTTGATTTTAATTAATTAAAGGAATTAATAATAACAATAAAGTGTTTATTATTGTCTTGTGGTGATCGGTTATGGCCTTAGTTTTCCTTTATTTTGCTTTGGGTTTTAAAATACGACCTGCGTGTCGTGCCTCTCTCTTAATCTCCAAAATGTAACTTCTTTTCTCATCTCACTCCCTCGTATGTAAAACCAGTTTCTTTATGTAATGTAATGATATGAAGAAAGCAAAGAAGTAAGTGCCAAAGGAGGACAACCTTGAATATCTTGCTTGGAGAAGCTTAGATCGTTGTTAGGTTAGCTTAGGTTCTCTCATTGGCTTGGGAGAACAATTGCGCTAGGGGCCATAACTGTTTCATTATGTATGTATGTATGTTGATACATGTGAATGTATGTTGATGCATGTGAGAGGCGATTTATGTGATAAATAAGCCGGTGAGATCAGAAAAAATTGCAATTCCCTCAAATTAAATATTAAGTTTATGCTTTCCAAGTTTTAACACTCATTAAGACTAGTATCGAATAATGTAGGTTTCGCCTACGTGAGGTGCATGTTCTATATTAGTAAGGTGCGATGCGATAATTGTAATATCCAACTGTTAAAACAATGGGTCAAACTTAACTAAACAAATTATAATAAGATTATATATATGTTTAGAAGCAAGAGTTGGGAATGATCCATATGATGGATTGGAATAAGGAGTTATTCACCCAATTGAAATTTTCGAGAGTTGTATGAGATACAATTGGAAGGAGTTCCTACCTAACCTAGTTTTGTGTAATCCGCCTACACGGACTTAGAACGAAGTGAAATATGGATCTCGACCCACTAGAAAATCTTCCAACGGGATTTTCCGAATCAAATGATGAGGGTCATTTGTTTTGAGTAAAATAGTGGGAGCATATTTAATTAAAGGCCTAATTAAATATGTTAATGATACTTATATTTTCATTAATCCTTGTGTAGATTACCATGACAGCAAACACCTCTAACAACATCTTGCGATCAATCCTTGATAAGGAAAAATTGTCTGGGACAAATTTTCTGGATTGGCACCGAAACCTGAGGATTGTCACCAAACATGATAAAAACTTGTATGTCTTAGGGACACCTGTTCCTGAAGAGGAACCTCCTAGTTCTGCACCTAAGGCAGAAAGAGATGCTTATAAGAAGCATGTCGGTGATGCCAATGAAACTGCTTGTCTCATGCTAGCTACCATGAACTCAGAATTGCAAAAGCAACATGAGAACATGTCAGCGTTCGATATGATCGAACACCTGAAGATGCTCTATCAAGAGCAAGCAAGGCATGAGAGGTTTGAAGTTTCAAAAGCCCTTTTTCAAGGCAAGTTAGCTGAGGGAGCCCCTGTAGGTCCCTATGTACTCAAGAAGATTGGGTATGTGGAAAACCTTGAGAGATTGGGTTTTCCCCTCGAAAAGGAACTTGCGACTGATTTGATCTTGCAATCGTTGCCAGATAGATTCAGTCAATTTGTTCTAAATTTTAATATGATTGATATGGATAAATCTCTTCCTGAACTGCTCGCCATGTTAAGAACTGCCGAGTAGAATCTGAAGTCAAAAAGGAAGTCCATTCTGATGATCGGAAATGGAAAGAGACAGAACAAAAGACCCACTAAGCAGGGTGATAAAGGGAAAGGCAAGGAAGTTGCCAAACCCAAACCCACCGTTGCTGCTTTAAAGCCTAGTGGAGGCATAGAAAAAGAAGGCACCTGCTTCCATTGCGGTAAGACCGGACACTGGAAGAGAAACTGCCCAAAGTACCTGGAAGATAAGAAGAATGGAGTAGAGACTTCAACTTCAGGTATTTTTGTTATTAATTTATCTACTTCTGCATCATGGGTATTAGATACTGGATGCGGTTCTCACATTTATACAAATGTGCAAGGGCTGAAATGAAGTAGAGATTTGGCAAAAAGTGAAGTTGACCTACGAGTTGGCAATGGAGCAAAGGTTGTTGCTTTAGCCGTAGGGACTTATGGCTTGACTTTACCTAGTGGTTTAATAATTCAGTTAGAGAACTGTTATTATGTACCTGGAATTAGCACGAATATTATTTCCATTTCTTGTTTGGACAAGTTTGGTTTTTCATTCATAATAAAGAACAATTGTTGCTCAATTTATTTGAATGATATATTCTATGCTACTGCACAAATGAACAATGGATTATATGTCCTTGATCTTGAAATGCCTATTTATAACATTAATACTAAAAGGATGAAACCTAATGAGTTAAATCCAACTTACCTTTGGCATTGTCGATTAGGCCACATAAATGAGAAACGCATTTCCAAACTCCATAAAGATGGACTGTTGGACTCTGTTGATTATGAATCATATGAGACATGCAGATCTTGTTTAATTAGAAAGATGACAAAGTCTCGACTCACAGGAAAAGGTGAAAGAGCTAATGATCTTTTGGCCCTCACACATACTGATGTATGTGGACCACTGAACATGCCAGCCAGAGGAGGTTTTCAGTACTTCATCACATTAACTGATGATTTCAGTAGATATGGTTATGTGTATTTAATGAAACACAAATCATAGTCCTTTGAAGAGTTCAAGGAATTCAAGAATGAAGTACAAAACCAACTAGGTAAGAATATTAAAACTCTTCGATCAGATCGAGGTGGTGAGTATTTAAGCCTAGAGTTTGATGACCATCTGAAAGAGTGTGGGATCCTATCCCAACTTACTCCTCCTGGAACACCCCAATGGAATGGTGTATCTGAGAGAAGAAATCGAACCCTGTTGGACATGGTCCGATCCATGATGAGTCACACCGATCTTCCAAACTCCTTTTGAGGACATGCACTATTGATATCAGCTTATACACTTAATTGTGTTCCATCCAAAAGGTTGAAAAGACACCATATGAGATATGGAGTGGTAAGAAACCACATATGTCTTACATGAAGATTTGGGGTTACGAAGTTTATGTGAAACGACAAATTCCAACTAAGCTTGAGCCCGAATCTGACAAATGCTTATTTGTGAGGTATCCTAAAGAAACAAGAGGGTATCACTTCTACAATCCTTCTGAGGGCAAAGTGTTTGTCGCTCGAACTAGAGTTTTCCTAGAAAAGGATTTTATTTCCAAAGGAACCAGTGGGAGGAAATTAGAGCTTGAAGAAATTCAAGAATCACAAAGCATCGATACACCTATGGAGGAATTATAGTAGGAAACACAAGTAGTTGTGTAAGAGCAACCTGCTCAAGTAGAACAAGACCAGTGTAGGTCAGGCAGGATACGTCACCTACCTGAGATATATGGATATCTGATCAAGGTGATGTATTATTCATGGATCAAGATGAGCCTGTGACCTACTCATGGAATCTTCATTTTGATGAAATAGTAAAACAGTATGGATTCATCAAGAACGAAGATGAGCCTTGTGTCTACAAGAAGGTTAGTGGGAGCATGATCGTATTCCTAGTATTATATGTAGATGACATATTACTCATTGGAAACGATATCCCTACCCTGCAACAAGTAAAGTCTTGGTTGGGGAAATGCTTTTCTATGAAAGAACCTAGGTGAAGCAGCCTATATATTAGGAATCAGAATCTATAGAGATAGATCATAAAATGCTTGGCCTAAGTTAGAGTACATAGACAAATTGCTGAGACGCTTTAATATGAATGATTCCAATGGTTATGTGTTTTGCTTAAATGGTGGCGATGTGAGCTTGAAAAGTTCAAAGCAAGATACAGGTACTGATTCTACAACCGAGGCCGAGTATATTGCTGCCTCAAGTGCAGAAAAGGGAGTTGTTTGGATCAAAAAGTTCATTAGTGAACTTGGCATAGTCCCTAGCATTGTGGATCCCATTAGTCTCTATTATGATAACAATGGTGCTATCGCACAAGCTAAGGAGCCTAGATCTCACCAACGATCCAAACACATACTCAGGCGTTATCATCTCATTTTAGAGATAATAGATAGAGGAGATGTGAAAATATGTACCTACACTTGACAATATTGTTGACCCACTGACAAAGCCTCTTGCGCAGCAGAAGCATGATGGCCATACTAGAGCAGTGGGCATAAGGGGTATGCTTGATTGGCTCTAGTGCTAGTGGAAGATTGTTGGTATAAGCCCTAGAGGCCAATACTTTTGGTACTTGTATCGAATTATTTATTAATAATAAAAGGCATTTTTTTATTATGGTTGATTAATAAAGTCCCCGGAATAGATAGTTCGTTTAATTATTTAAGTGTGACTTAATCATGAGAGCACATTAAACATAAGGACACTATTCTTAAAGTATCCGTAGTCGAGCTTTAGTGTGAAGTGGGATAACATTAAAGCATTAAGACTATTATGTTTGTAGACTGATGATCACATCTCATGGATCATGGATAAAGAGTTATCAAGTCTTAAACATAGGTATGAATATTAGGAGTAATATTTATACCGGATTGACCCGCTATGAGAATACTATATAGAAAGTTATGCAAAGTGTCATAAGTTATTCTCATGGTGATAATAGTGTATACCACTCTTCGACCTGAAACCACTATGGATCCTAGATGTAGAGTCGAGTGCTTTATTGCTGATCCAACATTGTCCGTAACTGGACAACCATAAAGACAGTTGATGGGTACTCCACAAAGCATGCTGAGGGACATGAGTGTCCTAGATGGAATTTGCCCATCCTGCGTAATAGGATACATGTCTATGGGCCCAATATTGAACTGGACAAGGGTGACACGGTCTATACCTTGTGTTCAATATAGATACCGCTCACTGTTTATTATGTTAAATGCGTGATTTAATGTAATTGCCAACGTCACGAAAACCTACAGGGTCACACACAAAGGACGGATTGATGAGAGATAGAGTAACTAAGGAACATCGTAAGGTACAGTGTACTTAAGTAGAATATGAAGTATGGTAAGGTACCAAATACTTGAGGGATTTTTGCATCTTATGAGATATGGGCCAAAATACACTTAAGTGGGTTTTTTGGCTTGAAGCCCACACAAGTGGTTCTATAAATAGAACTCTTGTGCAGAACCATTGTATGGGAATACAACACAACTGAAGAGTTGGAATTTTGTATCTCTCTTTCTCTCACTAAAAGCTTTCATTCATAACAGCTAGCACTGCGATTGAAGGAATCCGTTCGTGTGGACTGAGTAGAGACGTTGTCATCGTTCAACGTTCGTGATCGCCCCGTGGATCTGTATCCAAGGTTTTGATCGCTACAAGAGATCTACACCAAAGGTTTGAATCGCCACAAGAGGTAACGATTCTATCACTGATCATGCCCATTCGTAAGGATCACTAAATGGAGAAATGTTTAAATTCCGTTGCGCCTTGGATGGAAATTCTCCTTCAGGGTACTCAATCTATCGGGACGGGTTTTCTGTTCTTCGTCTCTAATTTTTGCCTAGATCACCCTTTCAGATTTTCAATCCACCGAGACACTCATTTTTGCCTAAGCCGCCCTTTCAGGTTTTCGACTTAGAGAGTTGTTCTTTTCTTTTTTAGGCAAAGTATTTCTTGACTGCAACAACATTCACGGAATGAGTGAACTCTTCACCATCCATAGTTGTAAGAATCAAAGCACCGCCTGAAAAGGCTCTCTTCACAACATATGGGTCTTCATAGTTAGGAGTCCATTTGCCTCTAGCATCAGGTTTGAAAGATAGAATCTTCTTGAGCACAAGGTCACCTTCTCAGAACACACGAGGACTGACCTTTCTATCAAAAGCTTTCTTCATTCTCTGCTAATATAACTGACCATGACACATGGAAGTCAACCTATTCTCTTCAATCAAATTCAGTTAGTCATATCTAGTCTGGCACCTTTTAGCTTCTGTCAACTTGGCTGCCACCAAGACACACAATGATGGGATCTTAACCTCCACGGGGAGCACAACTTCCATTCCATAAATGAGAGAGAAAGGGATTGCCCCTGTTGAAGTGCGGACGGATGTACGATACCCATGCAAAGCAAATAGGGGCATCTCATGCCAATCTTTGTAGGTTACAACCATCTTCTGAATTATCTTCTTGATGTTCTTATTTGCAGCTTCAATAACCCCATTCATCTTAGGTCTGTAGCGAGAAGAATTATGATGTGCAATCTTGAAGTCTTTACAAAGAGCTTCCACCATATGATTATTCAAGTTCGATCCATTATCAGTAATGATCTTACTTGTCACACCATAACGACATATAATTTGATTCTTGATAAACCTCACAACAACTTGCTTTGTTACACTCGCATATGATGCCGCTTCAACCCACTTTGTGAAGTAGTCAATAGCCACCAAAATAAAACGATGTATGTTTGAATCTTTAGGGTCAATCATGCCAATCATATCAATTCCCCACATGGAGAAGGGCCATGGAGAGGAAATGACATTCAACAATGTCGGAGGAACATAAATCCTATCTACATAAATTTGACACTTATGGCATTTCTTTAAAAACTTGCAACAGTCAGATTCCACTGTCATCCAATAGTAACCTGCTCTCAACATCTTTTTAGCCATAACATGTCCATTGGAATGAGTACCAAAGGAACCTTTATAGACTTCAGTCATCAATAGGTCTACTTCTTGTCTATCCACGTATCTAAGCAAAACCATATCGAAGTTTCTCTTGTAAAGCACATCATCATTCAGGTAGAAGTTGCCAGCTAATCTTCTCAAAGTCTTCTTATCTTTCAAAGATGCCCCTGATGGGTAAATCTGACTTTGGAGGAAACATTTTAGATCATAATACCATGTATTTTCATCTTTGACTTCTTCAACGGCAAGCACATGAGTTGGCCGATCAAGATGCATCACGGTTAAATTGGGAACTTCATTCCAGATTTTTACCACAATGGTTGAAGCCAACATTGCAAGGGCATCTGACATCCGATTTTCATCTCGAGGGATATGATGAAACTCAGCCTTTGTAAAGAAAGTTGAAATCCTCCACGCATAATCTCTATACGGTATTAAACCGGGTTGATTCGTCTCCCATTCACCTTTGATCCGATTCACAACCAAATTTGAATCTCCATAGACGTCAAGATATTTGATTATGAGATCAATGGCCTCTTCAAGCCCCATAACACAAGCTTGATACTCAGCCATGTTGTTCGTACACTTGAAAGTCAATCTAGTTGTAAACGGAAAATGAGTGCCTTGAGGAGTAATAAGCACTACCCCAATGCCATTACCATACTAATTAGTAGCTCCATCAAATACCATACCCCAACGGGAACCAAGTTATAGCCCTTCTTCAAGCAATGGTTCATCACAATATTTCATCTTCAAGTACAAGATCTCTTCGTCAGGAAAATCATACTGCACTGACTGGTAATCTTCAATTGGTTGGTGAGCCTAATGGTCATCCAATACACCACCCTTAATTACTTTTTAAGATCGGTATTCAATATCATACTCGGATAACAACATCTGCCAACGGGCAATCCTCCCAGTTAAAGCAGGCTTCTCAAAAATATACTTGATTGGATCCATTTTGGATATCAACCAAGTAGTATGATTCAACATATATTGGTGCAGACGCTTAGCAGCCCAAGCCAATGCGCAACAAGTCTTTTCGAGCATAGAATACCAAGTCTCACAATCGGTGAATTTCTTACTGAGGTAGTAAATTGCATACTCTTTGTTTCCAGTTTTGTCTTGCTGACCTGGCACACAATCCATACTATCATCCATCACAGTCAAATACATGACCAAAGGTCTTCCTTCAATAGCCGAAGACAGAATTGGAGGCTCAAGCAGATATTATTTGATATTGTCAAAAGCTTTTTGGAAATCCTCGGTCCAACCACAAGACTGATCTTTCCGAAGAAGTTTGAAAATAGGCGCACACGTGGCAGTCATATGCGATATGAATCTTGAGATATAATTCAAACGACCGAGAAAACCTCTGACTTGCTTCTCAGTTTTGGATGACGGTATCTCTTGTATTGCTTTGACCTTTGCGGGATCAACTTCAATACCCTACTCACTAACAATGAAGCCTAACAACTTACTAGAACAAACACCAAAAGTACACTTATTGGGATTCAAGCGGAGTTTATACTTCCTTAAACGTTGGAATAACTTCAATAAATGCTCAACATGTTCTTCTTCATCACTTTATTTGGCAATCATATCATCAACATAAACTTCAATCTCTTTATGCATCATATCATGAAAAAAAGTAGTCATAGTTCTCTGGTATGTTGCACCAACATTCTTTAAAACGAAAGGTATCACTCTATAAAAGAATGTTCCCTATGGTGTAATGAATGTGGTCTTCTCCATATCTTCAGGTGCCATCTTGATTTGATTATAACCGGAAAATCCGTCCATAAATGAAAAGACTTTAAATTTAGCTATATTGTCTACCAACATATCAATGTGTGGCAAGGGAAAATCATCTTTAGGACTAACTTTGTTCAAATCTCTATAATCGACACACATGCAGACTTTTCCATCTTTCTTAGGAACATGCACAATATTGGCCACCCACTGCGGATATTAGGAGGTAACAAGGAAACAAGCATCAATCTGCTTATGTACTTCTTCTTTGATTTTCACCGCCATATCGGGATGAGTCCTTCTCAATTTTTGCTTGACTGGCGGGCATTCTGGCTTCAATGGTAATCTATGCTCCACAATCTCAAAATCCAAACCAGACATGTCTTGATAGGACCAAGAAAACACATCAGAATATTCTCGAAGAAGATCAATCATCCATTTCTTAGCCTCTGGACACAGTTGAGACCCAATACTGACTTCCTTCACATCATCTTCGGAACCCAAGTTGACTAGTTCAGTCTTCTCTTCAAACGGATGAATGGCTTTTTCCTCATGCTCAAGTAAACAAAATAATTCATCAGATATTTCTTCATCATCAGTCTCTTCCTCGGCCTTAAACACAAGGAGATCAAAGTTTGGAGAGGGAGTAGGATCATTGTATTCAATGGGTTTGGGAACCAACCTGAATAATGATTTGATATTTTGATTTTAGAGAAGTGAATTGCGACCAAATATTTTGCAGATGGACAATTATTATTTATTTATGTTCTTTGTGATTACCATTTTCATAAAAGCAAAAAGTAAAAATAAAACATCATAGATGTGGATGAATAAAATTGTATTTCATTGATGATAATTGAAATGCCTAACAATGTTCACTTCTCCCTTAGGCATAAGAGAAGGATTTTTTTCTTAAAAAAATGAACAACAAATTACTTAGATCAATGAACAACAATAGAAACATCAACAGCAACCCAATTGTTGCAAGTCTGGCCATGCGTCACAAAGTTGGCACAAGCTTCGTTTTCATCGTCACCATCCGCGATCACAACAACTGAGTTTTGATCATTACCATGAATGAACCCTCCACTGCGGAAAATCGGTTAAACATCTTCAGATTTGACATTGAACGACCCTGGTTGAAACCCCAATCCGGTCATATTCTTATTCTCATCAATCTCTATCATTCGGCCCCACTAATCAGTGTTTCCGGTCTCAATAGCTTTCTGAGCATCCTTCAAAGAAGACATGGGTGCCCCAGTTTTCTTCACTTCAGCAATAAACAAGGCTTGGAACGGAGTTCCAACCTCCTCCTCAGCTTCAACATAAGAAAAGGATGACAAATGTCTCAATAAAAGAGCTTTCTCTCCACCAACAACGACAATCTTTCCATTCTTCACAAATTTAAGCTTCTGGTGTAGAGTAGATGTCACAACTCCTTCTTCCTGAATTTGTGGCCTTCCCAATAAACATCTATAGGCCAGGAAAATATCCATCACTTGAAAAGTAATATGAAAATCACTCGGATCTATCTTGACTGGAAGGTCCACTTCACCAATGACGGTTATACGAGAACCATCAAACGCCTTGACAATCACGCCATTGTACCTCATTGGGGCGCCTTGATAAGAAAGTTTGGACAGAGTTGATTTCGGGAGCACGTTCAGAGACGAACCGGTATCGACCAATACGTTGGATAGAGCGTCCTCCTTATAGTTCATCGAAATATGGAGTGCTAGGTTGTGATTTCTACCTTCCTCAGGAAGCTCTTCATCATAAAAACTCAAATTATTGCAAGAAGTGATGTTAGCAACGATATGGTCAACCTGATCCACAATTACATCATGCTCAACATAGGCTTGCTCAAGTACCTTCTGCAATGCCTCTCTCTGTGCCTCAGAATTCATTAACATATATAACACCGAAATCTTTGACGGGGTTTGGAGCAGTTGCTCCACCACATTAAATTCACTCCTCTTTATCAAACACAATACCTCATCATCATCGTTAGTCTTCAGTTTGTTGGATTCACCAGACTGACACACTGGAGCACTAACTAGATTCACCACTTGGATCTTTGCCTTCTTAATGGTTACATCATCTTCTACCTCCTTTGGAAAGACCGGACTGGAGACATGACCGCTACGGGTCACTTTTGCAATATTAGCTATATTCACCATAGAATCTGCTACGGGTAACAAAATCTCTTGAACATTTTCCACCATGATAGCATTATAATGATAAAGCATATCTTTATCTGATACATACAGGACAGGGCCCGCTAACTGTATTACCAACAGTGATACCGATCTATTAACATTGTTATTGCTGCTGCTATTAAATTGGATTACTACCCGCTCATGGGTCTTGAAAACAGGAACAATCACATTCACATCATTTATATCTCTCGACTAACAAATTTGGATAAACCCTTCATTCATCAACCTCCGAATATCCCTCTTGACAATAACACATCCTCGAGGGTTCACGCTGCATGTTACACAACCATCATGGTCATGCTCACAATCACTGACCAAACATATATCTCTATGAATTTCCACCAAATAAGATTGTCTGATATGGCGGACATCATAAACCTTATACTCTCCAGGACAACCATCTACCATATTGACATAAGCATTACCATGGGCAGGCAATGGATTAGCTTTTACTTTAGGCACACGGTCCTCAAAGGACATCATCCCACTCTTCACGAGCTTTTGTACTTCTTACTTCAATGGATGGAAGTTCTCAATGTCGTGGCCAGGGGCTCCCTGGTGAAAGGCACAACGGAGTTCAGGTTTGAACCACCATGGAAGTGGCTCGGGAATTTGAGGTGGATTTCTAAGTTGAATAAGGTTCTTGAGAACGAAAGATGGATATAATTCTACGTAGGACATAGGAATAGGATCAAAAGAGACCTTCTTCCTCTCAAAACTTTATGGTTGATTATTTTTGTTGTTGTAGTTGGTTCTTTGTTGCGGTTGTTGTTGACGTTAATGTTGTTGAATCAGAACAAATTGATTGTTGGAATTATTGTAAAATACAGGAATCACTGAAGAAACTTGGTGTTGAAGCCGACGCGATTGAGAACTCCTTCTGACATGAGGCCTTCTCTGCCTCCCCGCAGATACTGAATTAGTTTCCCGCTCCTTTCTTTTGGAGAAACTTCCACCATACTTCTTACTGGACGATGCTTCTTCCTTAGACATACGTCCTTCTCGGACTCCCTCTTCTAACCTCATCCTCATATTTACCATTTCGGTAAAGTCACTAGGCGCGCTAGAAATCATACGTTCGTAATAAAATGAACTCAAGGTCTTCAGGAAAATCTTTGTCATCTCTTTCGCTTCTAATGGAGGATTAATCTGGGCAACAAGTTCCCTCCACCTCTAAGCATACTCTTTAAATGTCTTCTTATCCTTCTGAGGCATAGACCTCAGTTGGTCTCTATCAGGCGCCATATCAACATTGTATTTATACTGCTTAATAAAAGCTTCACTCAAATCGTTGAAAGTACAGACACTTGCACTGTCCAACCCCATATACCATCTCAAAGCAGCACCAGTCAGGCTGTCTTGAGAGTAGTGAATCAGCAACTGATCATTATCAGTTTGAGTTGACATCTTTCTGGCATACATAACAAGATGGCTTAGTGGACAAGTGTTTCCCTTATACATTTCAAAGTCAGGGACTTTGAACTTCATCGGGATCTTCATATTCAGTACCAGGCAAAGCTCAGCAACACTTTTACCAAACAAGTTTTTTCCACTCAACGTCTTCAACTCCTGTAGCGGGGTATTTGTTACCTTTAGATTTATTGACTAAATCAAAAGTAAATCATATAATTCGATTCGCCATCGCACTTCTATTTATCCAAAGGAAAGGTTAGAAAGCGAACAAAAACCAAGAAGTTTTATCAAATCAAAAACTAATAAAAATGTCAGAGATCTGGGTAAGGGGGTTGGTTATGCAATGGGAAGGTTTTAAGCACCCAAAACATCCTTAGTACTCTAAGGCAGCCCTTTTTGCAAAGTTGTATTATAGGTTAGTATTTGTGATTTTTTTTTGTGCAAACATGATTGGGGAGATGAGAAAAGAATATACATATTATTTATAATTTGTTGTTTGAATGGATGAACCCATTGCCAACGTACCATCACAAAGGTAGGATCAAAACCTCGTAGTTCGGGATAAAAATCTCAAAAAAATATTGGTGAATTGATTTGATCAAAAGCCTTAAGGTCTTTTGTTATCAAAGGGAGAAAACTCAACCTAAACCAATAATCCACCATGTGAGGAGAGCTTCAACATACTAGTGAGGGATCCACCCTATAATAAGTACGGAAGACTTATAATCCAATCACTAAGGATAAGGTGAGGTTTATATCAACCACTATGATAACTCAAACCTATGGCTAACTTTTATGAAAAGTTTTAACAAAGGTGGCCATTGGAACCACAAAAAAAACATGAAGTGAGTTGTATTTACAAGTTAGGAGTATTTGCAAAATGAAGTCAAATTTGACTTAAGGTTTATTCAAAATAAGTATTAATGAAAAGAGTTGAAAAAAATCAAAGGCATATGGCCTAGGTTTCTAATTTTGAAAACAATGTCAATGTTTGCACAAAATGAGTTTGACTTGGGTTAGAGTGGAGAGAAGAAGAGAAGGGCTAGTCCTAAACATGCAAAGATGAGAGAAGAGATAAAACCCTTGGAGTTCCTTTCTTGAAATCATAAAGATGATTCAAGATGCTCCTTTCCTCTGGACTTAGCAATTAACTCAAGCAATCAAACAAATATTCAATCAAGCTCCTAGGATCTCCATTTGGCCTGTCTCTCTTATTATAAGTGCACTCGAGTTCGGGTATAGAACTCACCTCACAAGAGACCACTAAGCACACAAGCAATTGATATATCAAGCAATTCATGCATTACAAACAATACAGTCATCCCAAATTTGCACAAAAATATGTCACCAAATAATATAAACATACAATACAACAAAGGCAAAAATTAGGCTAAACCCACTAGGAATGTTATGTCCCCAGTAGAGTCGCCACTTTTCTGTAGTGGGGTATTCGTTACCTTTATATTTATTGACTAAATCAAAAGTAAATCATACAATTCGAGTCGCCACCCCACTTCTATTTATCCAAAGGAAAGGTTAGAAAGCAAACAAAAACCAAGAAGTTTTATTAAATCAAAAACTAATAAAAATGTCAAAGATCTGGGTAAGGGGGTTGGTTATGCAATGGGAAGGTTTTAAGCACTCAAAACATCCTTAGTACTCTAAGGGAGCCCTTTTTGCAAAGTTGTATTGTAGGTTAGTATTTGTGAAGAAAAAAATTGTGCAAACATGATTAGGGAGATGAGAAAGGAATATACATATTATTTACAATTTGTTGTTTGAATGGATGAACCCATTGCCTATGTACCATCACAAAGGTAGGATCAAAACCTCGTAGTTCGGGGTAAAAATCTCAAAAAAACATTGGTGAATTGATTTGATCAAAAGCCTTAAGGTCTTTTGTTATCAAAGGGAGAAAACTCAACCTAAACCAACAATCCACCATGTGAGGGGAGCTTCAACATACTAGTGAGGGATCCACCCTATAATAAGTACGGAAGACTTATAATCCAATCACTAAGGATAAGGTGAGGTTTACATCAACCACTATGATAACTCAAACCTATGGCTAACTTTTATGAAAAGTTTTAACAAAGATGGCCATTGGAACCACAAAAACAACTTGAAGTGAGTTGTATTTACAAGTTAGGAGTATTTGCAAAATGAAGTCAAAGTTGAGTTAAGGTTTATTCAAAATAAGTACTAATGAAAAGAGTTGAAAAAAAATCAAAGGCATATGGCCTAGGTTTCTAATTTTGAAAACAATGTCAATGTTTGCACAAAATGAGTTTGGCTTGGGTTAGAGTGGAGAGAAGAAGAGAAGGGTTAGTCCTAAACATGCAAAGATGAAATAAGAGATAAAACCCTTGGAGTTCCTTTCTTGAAATCATATAGATGATTCAAGATGCTCCTTTCCTTTAAACTTAGCAATTAACTCAAGCAATCAAAAAATATATTCAATCAAGCTCCTAGGATCTCCATTTGGCTTGTCTCTCTTATCTTGGATGCTTATGACAATGGTCCTTCTTACTATCTCAAGTTTGGATTCCCTATCACAGAAGAACAAACAATCAAAAAGTTCACAATGCAATAAGAGGAATGGACAAAGAGAGTTTAGATTAGGGGTCCTTTCAAGTCAATTTCAAGATTTAAACATTCTAAAGGCATGAGGCCTAGTTGCTCTTCAATCAATTTTAGCATTCTAAAGGCATGAGGCCTAGTTGCTCTTCAATCAATTTTAGCATTCTAAAGGCATGAGGCCTAGTTGTTCTTGAACTCCATTAAGCATAGGTAAGGTCCTAATTCTATGTCCTTTCTACTTTTTGCATTGGGTTCACACAAACAAAGACAAAACAAGCACAAGGCAATAATATATTTACACAAGAATGTGCTCAAGTGAGCAAAAGGAAAAGAGCATAAACATAAACATGAGGCATAGTTGCTCTTCAATCAATTTTAGCATTCTAAAGGCATGAGGCCTAGTTGTCCTTGAACTCTATTAAGCATAGGTAAGGTCCTAATTCTAAGTCATTTCTCCTTTTTGCATTGGGTTCACGCAAACAAAGACAAAACAAGATCAAGGCAATAATATATTTACACAATAATGTGCTCAAGTGAGCAAAAGGAAAATAGCATAAACATAAACATGAGCTCAAATGAGCAAAAGGAAAAGACAATATGAATAAATGAGCAAGAAATTAAATTGCATTAAAGTAAATTGCAAGAATTAAATGCTTGAATTAAAAGTTAGTAATTAGTAATTAGTGTTAGTGTGCCATAAGGCAATTTAGCGCTATGTTAAGCAATTGTAAGTGGACTAATGTAGTAGTCACACCTATCTGAGGCCGGTCAATAAAACTATAGGCAAATAAACACAAGTTAGAGATCATGACTAGTAAGCCAAGCTCCTACAACTTGCCATGCCAAAAGAAAAGAAGAATGACCTTGTATGAATTTTAGGTTTTTTGCTTGACCAAGAAGCAACCTATCTTGGACACAAAGCAATTCACTTGATCTTTTGATCAAGTTGAATTTGATTTGGATCAAAGAAGGTTAAGCCTCTCATATGTCAAGGCTAACCACAAATCATTAACTCATTGGTCAAAAGAAAAAAAGAAGATGAGAGATGAAGATTGAATGTACAAAAATGGAAATTCAAATGACATAACCAAAACACAATGATCAAATGTGAATGGAATCAACATCAATCAATGGTAAAGAGAAGTGAAATGAAGATTAGAAGTCAAGAAAGGTCACATATATTTTTGGTATTTTTTGGAATTAAACAAATACATAAAATAAAATGAACAAATCATGGTCAAACTTCAAATTCAACTCAAATCAACTTGGGTAAGTCCAATTGAATCATCATAAGTCTAATATGGTCAAACTAGGTTTGACAAATTTTCTCAACATTTTTTGAAAACAGAAACTATTTTTAAACAATTAAAAATGAAGAAAAATAACACAAATGGTCTAAAATCTCAAATAAATCTCAAATCAATTAAGAAATTGATAAGAATATTTTTCATAGACTTATCATCATCCATATGTATTAAGAAAATATTTTTGGCATTTTTGAATATCAAAAGGTATTCTAAATGAATTAAAAACTATCAAAAGTAAAATAATTCAAAAAAAATATTAAATGGAATCACAAAAAGAATTAAAAATCAGATTATGAAACTAGATTTTAAAAGAAATTTTTTGCAATCGGTCCCATATTTTTGTGATTCCAAAGAAAAGAGTTATGAATTTTTGAAAATAAAAGAAATTAAAGAAAATAAAACAGAAATTAAGAAAATCTAGAAAATCCACAACGCTTGGATCAACATTCATTAATTGACGTGGACAATCCAAAGGCCATGAGGCGCGCGCTCATTAGTCAACATCATCACACGTTGGATTTAAATAGGTCATAAAGAGCAAAGGCCACGATTAGATCCTATATGTGAGATCCAATGGACACAAGGCCTCCACGTGGGGACGGTGGTGGAAACCACCGTCTTCTCCGACAAGCAAACAAAAACCGGCCACCAGTTGCAGGTTTTCCAACCTCAACCAAATTGCATGATCTTTATACCAAATTAAAGCAAGGGTGATGTACATCACCCCTGTAACCTTGGATTTCTCTCAAGATCCCTATGGAAGGAGAAATCTGAGATGGAAAATCCAGGTGTTCAATCTGAAATGCATCAATTCATGAAATTAAAGCCATCATTGGCTTGCCTCTCACACGAGGACTTTAGAAAACAAAACAAACACAAGCAAAGCACAATATCTGATGATATTCGAATCAAAATAGTTGAGATGTAAACCTTTGAAGTGCAGATTTGATGAGCACGATCCAACCAAACTCTTGCTTGCAGCTTGATCTTGATGTATGGTATGAGTGCAAGGCTAAGGAATAAGTGTTGAAGATCAACTGATTTTGTTGAAATTCAAACTTGAAAAGAGAAATGAAAATTCAAAATTCCTTTGGTGAGAGGTTAGGTATGGATTCCAACAGAATTTTAGGCGCCTTCGAGTTGATTATTGAATGAAGCAAGCATGTTATTTATAGCTGAAAATGCAAGGCAAGGTGAATGGAATCCGTGTGCATGATCATTGGGTCCTCCATGCATGGGCCTGTACAGGCGCATGTGAGGCCCAAAACCAATTGGAAATGCAAGCTGAAGTCACTTGGAGTTGAAATGGGCGTGCATTCTGAGCTGCATTGGCTTGTACATCAAGTTACAAAGTGAAATGCATAATTGATCACAAATGTTCCCCTCTTTGAAAGTCCCATATGGAAAATCCAAACATAGGTACATGAGTAATGGTTGGAAAGGTCTTGACATAAGGAACAAAAGCTATGTTGAACAAAAATCCATTTGGAGATTGGAAAATTGTGAAAACTGGCCATGAAGTTTGATGTACAAAACATGCCTTTGAAATTTTTTTCAAAAGTGACCAACATCAAGCCCTTATGTTTCAATGATGCAAGCCTCAAATGGAAAACCCTTCAACATAAAAGTTGTATATAGTTTCAATATGATCAATTTGGAATTAAATTTTGCATCATTTGGATTTTTGATGAGAAAGTTATGGGCACTTAAAGTTGAACTTTTTCAAGATTCAATGGCTTTTGTTCCAAAGTGACCTATAATGTTTTGTATTATCACATGTGTTTCTTTTAGGATTATGAATTTTTTCAAACATAAAAATTTAAGTATACATATTAAGCTTTACAATGCAATTGGTCTCACCTCAAAATCATAAAAAATGAGTGAGTTAGGTCCTTGGGAAGTTGACCCAAAATTAGGGTTTCAGTCAAAATGACCTATAATGTTTTGAAATGAATGATAACCTTCCAAGTTTCAAATTCATTTTTGATGAACATGAAAGTTGTGCATATGGTTCTTAATAACAGTTTTTCTCTTAGGGTCCTCTTCATTTGACAAACACATCAAAAGTTAGGTCGCAGTGGATTTCAATTTGGTCAGATGAATTGACTGGTCAACTTCTCAAGTCGAAACTTCAAATCTTGTTGAATGAATTATTGAGGATACTCACATAGGCTCATATATGCATAAAATGATTAATGAAAGAAATTCCTTTGATTTTATTTGATCATAGGTTGAGGTTGCTTCATGAGCAAGGCACAATCAATGCATAGTTGAATTAGGGTTTCCTTGGGAAACAATCCTCAAGAATTTGGTTTATCTTTATCAAAATGACAAATTGAGATACTTTGGAGACATATGTGATTATTGAGGTATTTGGGAACCATTGTCATGCTTGCTTTCATCTTCATCTGGCCATTTCATTGAGCATAGGGGCCTCTTAGGAGCAAGGGATCTCATGATTGCTTAAGCTTCAAAACAAAACAAGTTAGTTACATATTTTTATGCTTTTGGTTAGTAAAACAAATAATAAAAGCAATAATTTACAATTCAAGCATGCTTGGTGGTCTCAAACCAACTCACACAAGTCCCAACCATAGGGTAAAGGAACCAAGATGCCATGATCCTTGAGGCAAATGCAATGAGCAATGATATGATTCCATGAGGGATCTTAGGGTCAAAATTAGGGTCTTACAGATGCCCCAATTTAAGGTCATTCTAGCCGGAGATATGAAGGTTAAAATCTTCGTCTCAACGTGGTAGAATGGGCTTAAATAATAACAAAGAGACAAATTTTGGTCCCTAAGAGACCTCATGATGCAAATGTATGTATGCAAAAGTTAATACTCTGTGGGGATGTATAACCACAAAGAAAAAGGAATCCGGAGAAACTGAGAATCCAAAGGAGTAATACACACACTAGGGAGACAGGCACTCTGGGGAAAAAGAAGGGTAAAATGCGTGAGTAGGTCACGACTTGAATATTAGCTGGGAGACACGAAGGGATTCCATGAAAATAAATCAATGGAAAGACTCGAGCTGACGCAAAGATGCATGTATTGGGGAATATGCCAATACAACAAAACTATCCACAACGGATACTTCGGATAAAGATCCGGACTCGGGTGGGGAATATCCACTAAGGGATTCAGCTGACGAACAAAAATGAGATATTACCGGTTACTGGGTAACAAACTCAAAGAGACATGTGGTCAAAACACCGGTATAAGGGTGAGAGAACAACGCGCTCAGAGGGAAAGAATATCTAAGACCGGTATAGAGGTGAGAGATATCAATCAACCAAAACATCTGAGGAAAACCTAAAAGGTATATCTCAACTCAAGAAAATCTGACTCCACAGGGGACAAAAGTCATGATAGGGAGCAGAAGGAAGGAACACCAGAGATACCAGTTACTGGGCATATAATAGGTGACCAACCAGGCGTGAATTGGGAACATATTTCCAAGACACTCATCATCCGAAAAGGAGGGTTGAACAAGAAAACTAAATTTACAAGATAGATAAACACTTTCTACTTAAAGGGCTGATTCTAGTGGAGATCAGAAACAATCATCTGCTTGGGGAAGAACATTTCGCCACTAGCAGGAGATAACAAGCAAAGATATATGGCAAAAAATGCAACATGAATATCTGGATGCTATCATTATGCATGTACATTCATGGTTTATGTATGATTAATGCTGACAAACAGACATATCTAACACAAACAGGTCCAAGAAACAATGGACAGACATCCGGTATAACATCTCAAAAGAGAAGGCCAGGCCCATAGAAGAAATCTGATCTAGTGGGGAGCATTAAATACCAGGAGACACAAACTGCTGCTGGGGAACAAGTAGAGTCGCTGGGGATCAAGCAGAGTCCGCTGTTGGGGATAAGCGAAGGCCGTAACTACCAAATGCTGGGGATCTTCCAAACATTCTACTGAGGAGACATCTTTGCCACCGAGAGAAGGAACAAATTGCTCTATTGGGGAAGCTACAGAGTCACTGCCAGGGATTTGCTGTTGAACGGCGAAAGGATCCAACGTAGATGAAACTCTACTGGGGAGTTCAACACGGATAAGATTCTGTCGTAGAAAAAACTGTACTGGGGAACTTATCAAGGGATGATACGAAACCCTGTGGGGAACAACAACCAAACAGAAGTTCCAATAATCAACCACTTCCTTTTATCTGCTGGAGAGACATCTCTGCCAAGGGGGAAGAATCAATTGCTCCGCTGGGGATAGATACGACATCCTTACCACCAACTCAACTTATAGGAAACTTTCCAATAAGGAGGGAAAAACAAATATCAGGCTCTGATTAGGCAACTCCACTAGGGAAGACTGAAGGCGATCCAACTGGGAACAGTCTGCTGTGAGCAAACCTACTGGGGACGAGTTGTAGGCAAAACCTGCTGGGGAGAAACTGAAAGCCAACTTGCCGAGAATTTCCACTCATGCTGGGAATTCCTGCTCACTCTGCTGGAGATTTCCATTTATGCCGAGGGAAAGGCCAGCTTCCTCGAGAAATAGATAGCATATCAATTTTTTTATCAATCTATAAGGGATTTTAGGTCAGTTCACACAAGGGATGACAACCATATAATTGATAAAATACATATGCTAGACTCAGACTCCCTGGGGGTCTGAGGATGGATGTATATATATCTCCAAAAGATCAAGGCTAAAACTCCTGACTTTCTGGGGACTTGATGATGTATCACCCTCCCATGCGCCTGCTAAGGAGACAACCTGAAAGATGATGAAGAGGATGCAAATATGCTAGGGGTATGAACAAATGTCTTACCCTTTTGGAGATCGTACTATCCTTGGGAAAGCACTGAAGGCATTCCATTTATCCTTTCGGTCATTGTGAATGTTCACTTTCTTTAAAAACAGTTCATAAAAACTTTATTTGTTTAAAACAATGATATTTATCAATTAAAACATGCAAACATTTGTTGAACGGAAACAAATAAGAGTGTAAAGAATTGGATAAAGGCTCAAATTTATTTGATAGAATGGTAGTCTGCTAATGGCGAGACTCCATGGATCTTTACAAATTTGAAATTGGTGATATATATAGGGAAAGGGCTACATTGAACATAATGAATGTTTCTCCACCAACTCTGAATCTAATGTATTTGAACCTTCAGTTGACGATGACTGAGTGAGAATCTTTGATAGACGACTGTTGTAGAACAAAGTCTTGTCAGGATGCAGTTACTTGCCAAATCCCTAATTTTTGCCTAGATTGCCCCAGGGTGAGGTACTTCAATCTAGCGGGATATATATATATTTATTTTTTTTGTCTCTAACTTTTGCCTGGACCGCCCTTTCGGGTTTTCAATCCACCGAGACGCTCATTTTGGCCTAAGCCGCCCTTTCGGGTTTTCGACTTAGCGAGCTATTCTGTTTTTATATTAGGCGAAGTATTTCTTGACTGCATCTGAATTCACAAGACGAGTGAAATCCTTCTCATCCATAGTTGTAAGTATCAAAGCACCGCCTGAAAAGGCTCTCTTAACAACATATGAACCTTCATAGTTTGGAGTCCACTTGCCCCTGGAATCGGGCGCGAAAGACAATACTTTCTTGAGCACAAGGTCACCTTCTCGGAACACACGAGGCTTGACCTTCTTATCAAAGGCTTTCTTCATCCTTTGCTGATACAACTGACCATGTGTTTACTGTGAAAATTGGTAAACAACCGTTGGTCCTCCCTAGTGTAAGACCCCAATTATGTCCCTAAGATCCCTCATGGCATCATAAGATTGCATTTGGCATTGCCTCAAGGATAATAAGCATCTTGGTTCCCCTTGCCTTTGGGTGGGACTCCTTGTGAGTGGTTTGAGATCACCAAGCATGTTTGAATTATATATCATTGCTTTTCTTATTTTATTTACTAACCAAAAGCACAAAAATATGTCACTAACATCTTTTGTTTGTAGCTTGAGCAATCACACGGTCAAAAGCTTCAAGGAGATCATTGGTACAAAGACATGGTCAAGAGGAAATGAGAGCAAGCATGGTAATGGTTCCCAAAGCTCTCATCCATCAAAATGCCCCCCAGCATCTCAATTCGTCATTTTGATCAAAGCAAGTCAAAGGGTTTGAGGTTTGTCCCCCAAAGAAACCCTAATTCATCTGTGCACCACAATGCCTTACTCTTGAAGCAACCTCAACCCATGATCAAATAAAATCAAGGGAAGTTATTTAATTCATCATTTCATGCATATTTGAACTTATTTAAGTGTCCTCAATCATCAATTCATCAAGATATGAGTCATGGACTTGAGAAGTTGATCAGTCAATTCATTTGACTATTTTGAAATACACTGAGACCTAACTTTTTATGTGTTGGTCAAATGGAGATGGTTCCAAAATCAAACATGTTCTTAAGGACAATATGAAAAACTTTCATGTTCATAAAAAATTGATTTGAAGCTTGGAAGGCCATCTCCCATTCCAATACATTATAGGTCATTTTGATTGAAACCCTAATTGTGGGTCAACTTCCCAAGGACATAACTCATTCATTTTTTATGATTTTGAGGTGCGAACGAATGCATTGGAAATATTAAGATGTCTACTTCAAATGTTATATTTAACAAAATTTCAAAATCTCAAAGGAAATACATGTGATAATGAAAGACATTATAGGTCCTTTTGCGCCAAATGCATTGAAAGGCAAAAAAGTCCAACTTCAAGTGCCCATAACTCTCTCATCAAAAATCCAAATGATGCAATATTTAATCCATCTTGATTGTCTTGAAAATATCTACAATGTTTATGTTGGAGGTTTTTTCATTTGAGGCTTGCATCATCAAAACAGAAGGGCTTGAACATTGGCCAAATTTGGAAACTTTGCATTGACATGTCATGCACATCACACTTTAAACTCAAATTTCATGAATTTCCACACTCCAAATGGATTTTTTCCCAATATAACAATTGTTCCTTACATCAAGACCTTTCTAACCATTACTCACATGATCATATTTGGACTTGGGAAATGGTATTTTAGAAGAGTTGAACATTTAGGCATAATTATGGAATGCACATGATTTCATCTTGATACACAAGCAATTGCCATTCAAGCTACACGTCCAATTCAACTTGGTTTGTGTTCAGCATGCATTTGCATCAGCTTTTGGGCTTTGCACGCGCCTGTACAGGCCCATGCATGAAGGATCCAATCTCCATGCACATGAGAATTCACCCTGCTTGCAGTTTGTTTTGCTATAAATAGAAGGGTTCAGCTTCATTCAAACTCAACCTAAAGGCGCCTGAAACCCTGGTGAAGTGATTCCTCAACCTCACCAAAGAAGCAATTTCCATTTTTCTTCAAATTTTTCAGATCCAAAATTCAACTTCATCTGGTTGAATTCTTAGATCTAAAGCTTCTAAACCTTCATCATTTATCTCACTGATCTTCTGTTTTGGCAAAGCGAGCAAGGAATTGAGCTCAAGTTACCAGAATTCAAGCTTACTCTTCAACTGGTATTTCATTCGAATCTCATCATCCATTGACCTATTGGCTTAGATCTTGTGTTGGCTGAAGTCCTCTCAATAGAGGCATCATGATTATGCATTCAATTTTTGAAATCCATTGAGTTCATGATGAACACCAGACTTTTCAACTTCTGATTTCTCACACAATGAAAATCTAGAGTGAAAATGGATGGTACAAGGATGATGTCCATCATCCCGGCTTTCCAAAGATGTATAGATCGTGCATTTTCATTAAGGTTTGGATCTCTGCAACTCTGGCCGGAATTCTGAGGCTCACCGAAGAAGACGGTGGCTCCGGTGGCCATCCCAACTCCAGATCAATTCCTGGCCACACGATCTTGTTTCCAGATCTATTCTGGACCGTTCCATGTTATGACTTGTTTTAATGCTGCGTGTAGTTCAGTTGACCAAGGCGTATGGTGGGAGCGCATCTTTGGAGCGTATGATCTGCCAGCTCAATTAATGAACTCAGATCTAACGCTCCTTGTTTTTTTGCATTTTTTATTTTCTGGTTTTATTTTCTTTAATTCCAATTATTTTCAAAAATCAATATCTTTCTCATTTTTAATCCAAAAATTATGGGACCAATTGCATTAGTCTCCAAATAAATTCTAGTTCCTAATCTGATTTTTAATATTTTTTATTTTGTCATTTGATATTTTTTGTGAATTTTCTCTTTTCTGGTTATTTTTAATTCATTTTAAATAGTTTTTGATATTTAAAGAATACAAAAATATTTTCCTAACCTATTTGAATGATGATGAATCTATGAAAAATATTCTCATCAATTTTTGAATTGATTTGAGATTTATTTGAGATTTTAGTTCAATTAGGTTATTTTTATTCATTTTTAATTGATTAAAAATAGTTTCTGACTTTTAAAAATGCTGAAATTTTTTGTCAAACTTTGTTTGACCTTGTTGAACTTAGGATAAATTACTTGGACCTTTCAAGGTTGATTTGAAGTGATTTTGAAGTTTGACCTTTCCATTATTTTTAATACAAGTTTATTTTAATATTGAAAATGCCAAAAATATTATGCTTATTGTTTGATCTCCAATCTTCATCTCATTTCTGATTTATCGTTGTTTGACTTTGACTTTCAATGTCATTTGGTAAATACATATGGATTGGTACATCTTATTTCATTTAATGCACTTTAATTTTGCCATTTTCATTATCCATTCTTCTTCTTCTTCTTTCTTCTCCTTTTTTTTCTTTTTTTGATCAATGAGTTGAAGGTTGATAAGTTAGCATTGATTAGGGAGACTTAACCTTCCTTGATCCAAATGTAATTCATCTTGATCAATTGATCAAGTGAATGGCTTTGCATTAAGGATAGGTTGTTTCCTAAATCATGCAAAAGGCTTAAACCAATACAAGATCAATTCTCTTTTTCTTTTTGGCATGGTAAGTTGTTGGAACTTGGTTCACTAATCAAGGCTTCTAACTTGTGTTGTTGCCTACATTATTATTGACCGGCCTCAGATAGTTGTGACTTCTACATAAGTCCAATTACGATTGCTTAACATAGCGCTAAATTTGCCTTATGGCACACTAACTATTGACAATTAACATTTACTTTTTGCTCTTTACTTTTATGCAATTTACTATTCTTGCACATATTATCCATTTGCTTTTCTCTTTGCTCACTTGAGCACATGTTTATGTTAATTCCATTTGCATTTTGCTCACTTGAGCACAAAATTGTGTATATATTCTTGTGCTTGTAATTTGTTTTGATTGTTGTGAACCAAAAGCAAAGAAATGGACTTAGTTTCTAGGACTTTCCCTATGCAAAGAATGGAGAATTGGACTTAGATTCTAGGACTTTCCTTATGCAAAATTGGAGTAAATGGACCTTAATGAAGAAGATGGATTAGAAGGACCAAATCTCTAAACTCACTCTTGTCCATTCTTGATTTACTTCATGGAACTTTTGATGTGTGTTTTTTTGTGCTAGGGAATTCTACTTGAGCTTAATTGGAGGACCATTGCCATGATCATTCAAAGTGAAAGATACAAGACACATTGAGGATCTCTTATGAGACTTGTTTGATTGCTTATGCTTTGTGATTACTTATTCCAAAGGATGGGAGCTACTTGGATCATCAATATGATCTCAAGAGAGGAACTCCTTGTGTGGTTTTGTTCTCTTTCCCCTCACCTCTTGTATGTTTAGGACTTAGCCATTCTTCTTCTTCTCTCCACTCTAACCCAAGCCAAAACGTTTTGTGCAAACATTTAACCATTGTTTTTAAACATTAGAAACCTAAGCCTTATGCTTTTGATTTTCAAACTTTCTTTTCATAACACTTATTTTGAATTGAACTTTTAAGTCAACTTTGACCATTTTTGTATATACTTCTAATTGGTAAATATAACCCATTCAAATGTCTTTTTGTGGTTCCAATGGCCACTTCCTTAATCAAATTTTTCATAACCTTTAGCTATTAGGTTTGAGTTATCCTTGTGGTAGATGTAATACTCACCTATATCCTTAGTGATGGACAATAAGTCTTCCATGCTTATTATAGGGTTAACCCCTCACTAGCATGTTGAAGCTATCCTCACATGGTGGATTTTTGGGTTGGTCGACTTTTGGCACGTCGTCAACTTAGGTTCCCCCAAAAGGATAAACCTAATAACATTCTGTTAGAGGGTGTGTTCTTTCAGGAGGGTAAAGATCCCCAAAACTTGAAGGGCATAATGGTCCGCGCCTGGCGCAAGATTCATAGGAAAGGAAGGAATGAGTTGGGTCCTAAGAATTGTGTTGCTATGGAGCCGTACACTGCTTGGGTTAGGAAGCGAGCGTCTGAGTATCTCATGCCTTACGAGTATCCGAGACCTACACCTTTGGTTATGGTTGGGCCTTCAACCCTCCCTAACCAAGGAGTAGAGGAGTTGAGAGACGAAGACCGATCACGTGCCTGGATCCGTGAAAGGGAAGAGTTGCTTCAGCAGATCAAGGAGAAGGATGCTTTAATAGAGTTCCTCGAACATCAGGTTATTGATGATCCTAATGATGCATGGACTTCTCTACTTCCTCAGTCTTCCAAGTTTTGGAAGAGGAAGTACGACCGACTCGCCAAGGAGAAGGCAGATATGGAGGCAGCCTACGAGAGAGAAGTGAAGAAACTTCGTGCGTCTTATCTTCCTGTGTCCCGAGCTTTAGATGATTGTTTCTAGGGATCCATAGGATGATTATTTTCCTTTTCTTTTGTATATGATTGACAATGCTGTACTTCTTTTCCCGATGTTATTTGATGAGATATTTCTACATGTGATAAATGCTTAATATTTCCAAAAATTTGCAAATAGAACCCTAAAAGTTCCTTTGAAAGAAAAATCATATGCACAAGCATTGCATGCATCATGTGCATAAGCAGGTTTTGTTCCCAGCTTCCTGTCCTGTGGTCTAACTCTGTGTTCTTCATTTATTTTGAAGACAAGCTGAGTCACCGGGGCTACACCAGAGCCAACATTTCAAGACTGATGGATCACATGGAACAAGAGAACCGCGAGCTGAAAGAGGAAGTGGCCATATTAAGTGCCTTGATGGAATCATTCTTGGCTGCTCAAAGGGAAGGATCCCCAATGTCTATGAGAAGATGGACGCTATGAATGATCAATTTCTTGAGCTTCGCAAGGAATTGAAAAATCTCAGAGGGAAGGATCCCCAATGTGAAGATCCCGGTGAAATTCAAGGTCCCTGACTTTGAAAAATACAAGGGAAATACTTGCCCTCTCAACCACCTGGTCATGTATGCTAGGAAGATGTCAACTCAGACCGATAATGACCAATTGCTCATCCACTACTTTCAGGACAGTCTGTCCGGTGCCGCTCTGCGTTGGTATATGGGTTTAGACAGCGCGAACATCCGATCCTTCAACGACCTTGGCGAGGCCTTCGTCAAGCAGTACAAGTACAATGTGGATATGGCTCCCGATAGGGATCAATTGAGGGCCATATCCCAGAAGGACAAGGAAACATTTAAAGAATATGCCCAGAGGTGGCGAGAGTTAGCAGCACAGATCGTGCCTCCACTGGAAGAGAAAGAGATAACTAAGATCTTTTTGAAGACCTTAAGTTCTTTTTATTATGAGCGGATGATCGCTAGCACTCCTTCTGACTTCACCGAGATGGTGAATATGGGGATGCGTCTAGAAGAAGGGGTTAGAGAAGGACGTCTAACCAGAGAAGAAGGCTCTTCTGCCAAACGTTATATGGCATTTGCGAAGAAGAAAGATGGAGAGGCACATGCTGTCACCTCCCATGTGAAACCAAGAAGACCCTCTGTGAGGAGGAAGACTGTGCGTCCTGTTAGTAACCAGCACCAGGTGGCTCACATAGCACCTGTTTTCAGAGACAATCAACAGTACCAGCAACATAACACCAATCAGCAACCACATCCGCAATATCAACCTCAGCAACACCGACCGCAGCAGCAGGCCTACCAGCCTCAAAACAATAATCAAACCAGCACGAGTTACGAGAGGAAAAGGGTCACCTTCGATCCTATTCCAATGACATATGCAGAATTATATCCCTCTTTGATAGAGAGGAAGTTGATTACTCCGAGAGACCCGCCGGCTATACCTGCTAACCCCCAGTGGTGGTATAAGCCTGAATTACACTGTGTTTACCATTCTGGTGCTCCCGGTCATGATGTGGAGAATTGTTACCCTTTGAAGACCAAGGTTCAAGACCTTGTGAGGTGTGGCATTTTGTGTTTCGAGGATGTAGGTCCTAATGTGAAGAAGAACCCATTGCCCGAGCATGGGAAATCTGTCAACATGGTCCAGGGCTGCCCTGGCAAATACAAAGTCAAATATGTCAGTCATATTCGACAATCGCTAGTCGAGTTGCATCGTTTGCTATGTGAGTACAGTCACTATGAGCATGACCGTGATAGATGCCGAGTCTGTTCTGTTAACCAGAGAGGTTGTCGCCAGGTGCGCAAAGATGTGCAAGAAATGCTGGATGAAGGAGTTATTGAGATCCTTCAAAACAGAAAGGTTGACGAAGATGCTGATGAGGTCAACATAATTTCTCCAGTATTCCGGATCCTCGAGCCTGTTATCATCAAGTATGATGGTAGCAAGCAGAAGGTTTCTCCCGCATTAACCATTAAGCCTGTCGGTTCTGTACCGTACTCGTCCGAAAAAGCAATTCCCTATCGCTACAATGTTGTCGCGGTAGAAGATGGGAAAGAAGTGTCCTTACCATCCTCCTCTGTTGTTAACATTGCGGATGTAAGTGGTTTGACCCGCAGCGGTCGTGTGTTTTGAGCACCTCCCAAGCCCCAGGCTAATGCTGATTTTGTTGAACGCCCGATTGGGAATGCTGTGAGCACTTCGAATCCGGCACCTGTTGTTAAGGCCTCCTCTACATTGATAACTCCTACTTCTATTGTCCCGAGTGGCAATGTGAAAGAAGACTGTGATGAGATGCTGAGGCTCATCAAAAGAAGTGAGTACAATGTTGTAGACCAGCTTCTACAAACGCCATCCAAAATATCGGTGTTATCATTGCTATTAAATTTAGAACCACACCGAGAGGCTCTGTAGAAGGTTTTGGATGTGGCATATGTGGATCATGATGTCACAATAGAACAATTCGATAGCATTGTTGCAAACATTACCGCTTGTAACAACCTGAGTTTCTGTGACTCTGATCTCCATGAGGAGGGAAGGGACCACAACTTGGCATTACACATATCTATGGGTTGCAACAACGACGCCATGTCCAACGTGCTGGTGGACACTGGTTCATCACTAAACGTATTGCCAAAATCCACTCTTTCGAAACTGTCATATCAAGGGCCTCCCATGAGGCAAAGTGGAATAGTTGTGAAGGCTTTCGATGGGTCTCGCAAAACTGTGATTGGGGAAGTTGACCTCCCAGTCAAAATCGGACCAAGTTATTTCCAGATTACCTTCCAGGTTATGGATATTCACCCATCGTATAGCTTCCTCTTAGGTAGACCATGGATTCACGAGGCAGGCACCGTGACATCCACCCTACACCAGAAACTGAAATTCGTGAAGAATAAGAAGCTGGTGGTGGTAGGGGGAGAAAGGGCTCTCCTGGTTAGCCATTTGTCTTCCTTCTCATACATATATGCTGAGGATGAAGTTGGAACTCCTTTCCAAGCTTTGTCTATTGCTGAGCCTATTGAGAAGAAAACTCCTTCATTTGCTTCCTATAACGATGCAAAGTTGGCCATCGAGCGTGGTGCAACTGCTGGTTTAGGGAAAATGATTGAGCTAGAAGACAACAAGTCTCGGGCTTGCATAGGTTATTCATCTGGGGTTTTCAACACCCAAGGGTTGTTCAAGAGTGGAGGGTTCATCCACACGAGTCAAGATGAGGAAGCTGCTGCCATTCTGGAAGAGGACGAAGAGGATTCTGACAACTTCGTCATCCCTGGGGGAATCTGCAATAATTGGGTCGCTGTGGATATTCCAACAGTTATCCATAAGTCGAAGTAATGTTCATTGTGTTTAAAAAACCCTCATCCCATGCCAAAAGAAGGAGTGATGACATTGTTGGCGCGTTAATACAATGATATTTTCATTCAATAAATGCATGTTAAATGTTTGTTTTTCCAATTATTTTCCCTTTTTGCTTTTTGCATGAAATTGGTGATCACATAAAACCCCAAAAAAATATAGAATAGAATAAAATCAATCTTTTCATCTGCATAATGATTGCCTTGTTTGAATTCTAAAGCTTTTCATATCTAAAATCATTATGCAGGTTGACCAAACCCATTGAACATAATGATCCAACACCATCTCCCAATTTTGAATTCCCTGTATTTGAGGCAGAAGAAGATGATGTTGAAGAGATTCCTGATGAGATTACCCGTTTACTTGAGCATGAAGAGAAGATCAATCAGTTGCATCTCGAGAATCTGGAAACAGTCAACTTGGGGTCTGAAGATTGTGTGCGATAAGTGAAGATTGGGGCACTCCTGGAAGAATTTGTTAAGAAGGGGTTGATTGAATTGCTACGAGAATATGTCGACGTCTTTGCTTGGTCGTATGAAGACATGCCAGGTCTAGATACTGATATTGTGCAACATTTCTTACCCTTGAAACCTGAGTGCGTGCCTGTGAAGTAGAAGCTCAGAAGAACTCATCCTGATATGGCAGTGAAGATCAAAGAGGAGGTTCAGAAGCAAATTGATGCAGGGTTTCTGGTGACTTCTACATATCCTCAATGGGTGGCCAAAATTGTGCCCGTGCCTAAGAAAGATGGAAAAGTCCGAATGTGTGTGGACTATAGAGACTTGAATAAAGCTAGTCCAAAAGATGATTTCCCTCTACCACATATTGATATGTTGGTAGATAATACAACTAAATTCAATGTCTTCTCGTTTATGGACGGATTTTCCGGATATAATCAGATTAAGATGGCACCCGAGGATATGGAGAAGACAAAATTCATCACACCTTCGGGAACATTCTGTTATCGAGTGATGCCCTTCGGTTTGAAGAACGCCGGAGCCACGTATCAAAGAGCTATGACTACCTTGTTTCATGATATAATGCACAAGGAGATTGAGGTATATGTTGATGATATGATTGCTAAGTCAAGAACGGAAGTTGAACATATAGAGCACCTGTTGAAGCTTTTTCAGCGCTTGAGGAAGTATAAACTTTGTCTGAATCCCAACAAGTGTACATTTGGAGTCCGTTCCGGCAAGTTATTAGGCTTTATTGTCAGTGAAAGAGGTATTGAAGTTGATCCTGCAAAGGTTAAAGCAATACAAGAGATGCCTACGCCCAAAACTGAGAAGCAAGTCCGAGGTTTTCTTGGCCGCTTGAATTACATTTCTAGATTCATATCCCACATGACTGCCACATGTGCGCCGATATTCAAGCTCCTCCAGAAAGATCAGTCCCATGATTGGATCGAGGATTGCCAGTAAGCTTTCGAAAGTATTAAAGAGTATATGTCTGAACCTCCGATCTTGTCTCCACCTGTAGAAGGAAAACCATTGATCATGTACTTGACTGTTCTGGAAGACTCAATGGGTTGTATCCTTGGTCAGCAAGACGAATCAGGGAAGAAAGAATATGCCATCTACTACCTGAGCAAGAAGTTCACTGATTGTGAGTCTCGATACTCGATGCTTGAGAAGACATGATGTGCTTTGGCTTGGGCTGCTAAGCGCTTACGCCAGTATATTATAAATCATACGACTTGGTTGATAACCAGAATGGATCCAATTAAGTATATCTTCGAGAAGTCTGCTTTAACCGGGAGGATTGCCCGTTGGCAGATGTTGTTATCTGAGTATGATATTGAGTATCGAGCTCAGAAGGCTATTAAAGGTAGTATCTTGGCTGACCACTTGGCACATCAGCCGATCGAGGATTATCAGTCAGTTCAGTATGACTTCCCAGATGAGGAGATTCTGTATTTGAAAATGAAAGATTGTGATGAGCCTACACTCGATGAAGGGCCAGAGCCTGGTTCCAGATGGAGTATGGTGTTTGATGGCGCTGTAAATCAATATGGAAATGGTATTGGGGCAGTGATCATTACTCCTCAGGGCACACATATTCCTTTTACAGCAAGGCTAACATTCAAATGCACGAATAATATGGCTAAGTATGAGGCTTGCATTATGGGATTGGAGGAATCCATTGATTTAAGGATCAAGCATCTTGATGTACATGGTGATTCGGCCCTCGTTGTTAATCAGATTAAGGGTGAATGGGAGACAAATCAACATGGTCTCATTCCATATATGGATTATGCGAGGAGAATTTCAACGTTTATTAATGAGGTTGACTTCCATCATATTCCTCGAGATGAGAATCGGATGGCAGATGCTCTTGCTAAACTTTGGAATGAAGTTCCCAATATCACTGTAATGCGCTTGGACAGACCAACTCATGTGTTTGCAGTAGAAGAGGTAAAAGATGATAAGTCGTGGTATTATGACATCAAGTGTTTCCTTCAGAACCATGTTTACCCGCCTGGGGCATCTGTGAAAGATAGGAAGACTTTGAGGAGGTTGTCAGGAAGTTTCTACCTCAATGGCAATGTGCTTTATAAGAGAAACTTTGACATGGTTCTGCTCAGATGCGTGGATAGACACGAAGCAGACCTGTTAATGACTGAGGTCCATGAGGGTTCATTTGGTACTCATTCCAATGGACATGCCATGGCTAGAAAGATGTTGAGAGCATGCTACTATTGGCTGACAATGGAGTCTGACTGCTGCAAATATGTGAAGAAATGCCACAAGTGTCAGATTTATGCGGATAAGATTCATATTCCCCCGACACTTGTGAATATGATTTCGTCACCATGGCCTTTCTCCATGTGGGGAATTGACATGATTGGCATGATAGAGCAAAGGCATCTAATGGGCACAGATTTATTCTTGTAGCAATTGATTACTTCACCAAATGGGTTGAAGCAGCGTCGTATGCCAATGTGACCAGGAAGGTGGTCGTGAAGTTTATCAAGAATCAGCTTATATGCCGTTATGGTGTGCCAGATAAGATCATTACTGATAATGGATCCAACTTGAACAACAAAATGATGAAAGAGTTGTGTAGTGAGTTCAAGATCGCCCATCATAATTCTTCTCCTTATAGACCCAAGATGAATGGGGCTGTTGAAGCTGCTAATAAGAATATCAAGAAGATTATCCAGAAGATGGTTGTCACATATAAGGATTGGCATGAGATGTTGTCGTTTGCTTTACATGGATATCGGACGTCTGTCCGCACTTCAACAGGGGCAACCCCTTTCTCTCTTGTTTATGGCATGGAGGCTGTACTCCCAGTAGAGGTGGAGATCCCATCAATGAGAGTCTTGATGGAAGCCAAGTTGACTGATGCTGAATGGGTTCAGAGTCGTTATGACCAACTAAATTTGATAAAAGAGAAGAGATTGACTGCCATGTGCCATGGTCAGTTATATCAACAGAGAATGAAGAAAGCTTTTGATAAGAAGGTCAAGCCTCGCGTGTTCCGAGAAGGTGACCTTGTGCTCAAGAAAGTCTTGTCTTTCGCGCCCGATTCCAGGGGCAAGTGGACTCCAAACTATGAAGGTACATTTGTTGTTAAGAGAGCCTTTTCGGGCGGTGCTTTGATGCTTACAACTATGGATGGGGAGGATTTCACTCGTCCTGTGAATTCAGATGCAGTCAAGAAATACTTTGCCTAGAAATAAAAACAGAATAGCTCGCTAAGTTGAAAACCCGAAAGGGCGGCTTAGGCAAAAATGAGCGTCTCGGTGGATTGAAAACCCAAAAGGGGGGTCCAGGCAAAAGTTAGAGACATGAAAAAAAAAACGAATGTTTGTATCCCGCTAGATTGAGTACCTCATCCTGGGGCAATCTAGGCAAAAATTAGGGATTTGGCAAGTAACTGCATCATGACGAGACTTTGTTCTACAACTGTCATCCGTCGGAGATTCTTGCTCATTCGTCATCAACCGAAGCTTCGAATACATCGGATTCAGAATTGGTGGAGAATGGTCATTATGTTCAATGTAACCCTTTTCCAATATATATCGCCAATTTCAAATTTGTAAAGATCTATGGAGTCTTGCCATTTGCAGACTACCATTCCATCAAATAAACTTGAGCCATTTATCCAATTAATTGCACTCTTATTTGTTTCTATTCAACAAACGTTTTGCATGCTTTTAACTGAGAAAATATCATTGTTTCGAAAAAATGAATTTTTCATAACTTGTTTTTAAACAAAGTGAACATTCACAATGATGAAAAGGATACTTAGGAGATCCTCAGTGCTCTCCCAAGGATGGTATGATCTCCAACAGGGTAAGACAGTTATTCATATTCCTGGCATGACTGTATCTTCTTCCTCCAGAGCCTTTTTGTGGTTTATCCTACTGAGTGGTATGCTTGTTGAGATATTCACCACTCTCTCCTTCAGCGGGGTAGCAACATTTCCTCCTCAGCAGATGTGATCTCCTTGGTGGGTACTGCACTTGGTGGTTGATCCCCAGAATCCCTTTATCCCTTGGATAGATTCCCCAATGGAGTTGCTTATATGGCAGATTTTATCTGTGCAATAAATTCCTTTCCCCAGTGGGAATGACTGATGATTCATCCCCTGCGGAGGTCTTTGCTTCCTGGTATCTTTGATTCCTGGCAGATTGGGTACTCTCCGTTGATCCTGGCTTTCTTGAGATGTAATACCGGATGTTTGTGTGCTTATTCTCTAGAGCCGTTTGTGTTAGAAATGTCTGTTTGTCAGCATTCATCATACATAAACCATGCATATGTGCATATAATTTTCAAACATTCGGATATTCATATTGCATTCTTTGTCATATATTTTTGTTTGTTATTCTCTGCTAGTTGGTAATACATTCCCCAAGCAGATGTCGGTGTCTGATCCCTCAATGAAGAGAGTCAGCCCCTTAAGCAGAAAGTGTTTATCTTTCCTTCCGCATTCCCCACCGAGTTATATCCTCGTGGACGACGGTTGATTATGTTTCCTCCCAACACATATATTGGGATGGGTTTCCCTATTGAGTTATATCCTCACTAGGACAAGTCTTGATTTAGTTTGCCTCTTTGGTTTGATCCTAAATTGGCCTCTTATGAGTGTTTCCTGTGTTTCCCCGTGGTGTAAATGAATAATTGCTCAGCAATCAGTAATCATTCATCTTATCCCCGGCGAAGTCTGTGATTTTCTACCCTTATACCGGTAGTTGTCCCCTGTTTTCTCCCCTTTGCAGAGTTAACCTCCTTGTTCATCCTAATCGATGACGGTTACTCTTCCGTGGTTTTCTACCTAGTATCCGGTAGATGTAATCCCCTCCTTGATGGTTATCATTATCCAATATTCCGTGATGATATTCCCTTCTCTTGGATAATTGCTCTGATTAGACAATTTATCCCCAACAAATCATCTTTCATACGGGTTGCCGGTAATGTTTATTGCTCCCCTTGAATGGTCATCATTATATACCTAGTTTTGGTATCCCGATGCCTTTCTCTTTGTCGGTCGTTTTATCCTTTATTAACCCAGTAACCGGTTGTGGATAATCTTCCATGCGAGTATATTATCTATGTTCTGACGGTAATAGATAATATATCTCATGCACTCTTTGGTCGAAGCTTTTTGTTCTTCCCCAGTTGAGTAAGATTCGTATCCCTGTTTTAGAATCGAATGTCCATCCCTTAATCGAGTTTGCTTTTTTCCCTCTTTTTGGATGATGAGTGTTTTGGGAATATTCCCCAATTCACGCTTTGGTTGGTCACCTATTATATGCCCAGTAACCGGCATCCCTGGTGTTCCTTCCTTTTGCTCCCTATTATGACTTTTTGTCCCCTGTGGAGTCAAATTTTCCTGAGTTGAGATATACCTTTCTAGGTCTTCCTCAGATGATTTGGTCGATTGATATTTATCACCCTTATACCGGTCTTAGATATTCATTCTTCCCGAGCGTGTTGTTCTCTCACCCGTATACCGGTGTTCAGACCACACGTCTCTTTGAGCTTATTATCCAGTAACCGGTAATACCTCATCCCCTTGCTTCCCCAGGAGAGTGCTGTTGGGATCTTCCTCACCTGAGTCCGGATTTTTATCCGAAGTATCCATTATGGATAATTTTGGCTATATTGGCATATTGCCCAATACGGACGTCTTCGAGTTAGCTCGAGTCTTTCCATTGGATTTATTCCCTTTGGAATTATGTTCCCCAAGCTTTGAGTCGTGACCTGCTCACGCGTTTTCATCCCTTTACTCCCCGTTAGAGTCCCTGCCTCATAGAATGAATTATTCATGGGAATTATTAATTCTTCTCCTAATCTTTTCCTTTGTGGACACATACCCCCACTGAGTGTTACCACTTGCATGCATACATCTGCATCACGAGGACTCTTAGGGACCAAAATTCGTCTCTTTGTTATTATTTAAGGCCATTCTACCCCGTCGAGACGAAGATTTTAACCTTCATTTCTCCGGTTAGAATAACCTTAAATAGGGGCATCTGTAAGACCCCAATTTTGTCCCTAAGATCCCTCATGGCATCATAACATTGCATTTGGCATTGCCTCAAGGATCATAAGCATCTTGGTTCCCCTTGCCTTTGGATGGGACTCCTTGTGAGTTGTTTGAGATCACCAAGCATGTTTGAATTGTATATCATTTCTTTTCTTATTTTATTTACTAACCAAAAGCATAAAAATATGTCACTAACATCTTTTGTTTGTAGCTTGAGCAATCACAAGGTCAAAAGCTTCAAGGAGATCATTGGTACAAAGACATGGTCAAGAGGAAATGATAGCAAGCATGGTAATGGTTCCCAAAGCTCTCATCCATCAAATATTCCCCCCAGCATCTCAATTCATCATTTTGATCAAAGCAAGTCAAAGGGTTTGAGGTTTGTCCCCCAAAGAAACCCTAATTCATCTGTGCACCACAATGCCTTGCTCTTAAAGCCACCTCAACCCATGATCAAATACAATCAAGGGAAGTTCTTTAATTCATAATTTCATGCATATTTGAACTTATTTGAGTGTCCTCAATCATCAATTCATCAAGATATGAGTCATGGACTTGAGAAGTTGATCAGTCAATTTATCTGACTATTTTGAAATACACTGACACCTAACTTTTTATGTGTTGGTCAAATGGAGATAGTTCCAAATGAAAACATGTTCTTAAGGACAATATGAACAACTTTCATGTTCATCAAAAATTTATTTGAAGCTTGGAAGGCCATCTCCCATTCCAATACATTATGGGTCATTTTGACTGAAACCCTAATTGTGGGTCAACTTCCCAAGGACATAACTCATTCATTCTTTATGATTTTGAGGTGGGATCAAATGCATTAGAAAGCTTAATATGTATACTTCAAATGTTATGTTTAACACAATTTCAAAATCTCAAAGGAAATACATGTGATAATGCAAGACATTATAGGTCCTTTTGGGCCAAATGCATTGAAAGGCAAAAAAGTCCAACTTCAAGTGCCCATAACTCTCTCATCAAAAATCCAAATTATGCAAAAGTTAAGTCCATCTTGATTTTCTTGAAAATATATACAACTTTTATGTTGGAGGTGTTTTCATTTGAGGCTTGCATCATCAAAACAGAAGGGCTTGAACATTGGCCAAATTTGGAAACTTTGCATTGACATGTCTTGCACATCACACTTTAAACTCAAATTTCATAAATTTCCACACTCCAAATGGATTTTTTCCCAACATAACAATTGTTCCTTACATCAAGACCTTTATAACCATTACTCACATGATCATATTTGGATTTGGCAAATGATATTTTCGAAGAGTTGAACATTTAGGCATAATTATGGAATGCACATGAAATCTTGATACACAAGTAATTGTCATTCAAGCTACACGTCAAATTCAACTTGGTTTCTGTTCAGCATGCATTTGCATCAGCTTTTGGGCTTTGCACGCGCCTGTACAGGCCCATGCATGAAGGATCCAAATTCCATGCACATGAGAATTCACCTTGCTTGCAGTTTGTTTTGCTATAAATAGAAGGGTTCAGCTTCATTCAAACTCAACCTAAAGGCTCCTGAAACCCTGCTGAAGTGATTCCCCAACCTCACCAAAGAAGCAATTTCCATTTTTCTTCAAATTTTTCAAATCCAAAATTCAACTTCATCTGGTTGAATTCTTAGATCTAAAGCTTCTAAACCTTCATCATTTATCTCACTGATCTTCTGTTTTGGCAAAGCGAGCAAGGAATTTAGCTCAAGTTACCAGAATTCAAGCTTACTCTTCAACTGGTATTTCATTCGAATCTCATCATCCATTGACCTATTGGTTTAGATCTTGTGTTGGTTGAAGTCCTCTCAATAGAGGCATCATGATTATGCATTGAATTTTTGAAATCCATTGAGTTTATGATGAACACCAGATTTTTCAACTTCTGATTTCTCATACCATGGAAATCTAGAGTGAAAATGGATGGTACAGGGATGATGTACATCATCCCAGCTTTCCAAAGATGTATAGATCGTGCATTTTCATTAATGTTTGGATCTCTGCAACTCTGGCCGGAATTCTGAGGCTCACCGAAGAAGACGGTGACTCCGGTGGCCATCCCAACTCCAGATCAATTCCTGGGCACACGATTTTGTTTCCAGATCTAATCTAGACCGTTCCATGTTATGACTTGTTTTAATGTTGCGTGTGGTTCAGTTGACCAAGGCGTATGGTGGGAGCGCATCTCTGGACCGTATGATCTGCCAACTCAATTAATGAGCTCAGATCTAACGCTCCTTGTTTTTTTGCATTTTTTATTTTCTGGTTTTATTTTCTTTAATTCTAATTATTTTCAAAAATCAATATCTCTCTCATTTTTAATCCAAAAATTATGGGACCAATTGCATTAGTCTCCAAATAAATTCTAGTTTCTATTTATGATTTTTAATATTTTTTATTTTGTCATTTGATATTTTTTGTGAATTTTCTCTTTTCTGGTTATTTTTAATTCATTTTAAATAGTTTTTGATATTCAAAAAATACAAAAATATTTTCCTAACCTATTTGAATAATGATGAATCTATGAAAAATATTCTCATCAATTTTTGAATTTATTTGAGATTTATTTGAGATTTTAGTTCAATTAGGTTTCTGAATTTTAAAAATGCTGAAATTTTTTGTCAAACTTTGTTTGACCTTGTTGAACTTAGGATAAATTACTTGGACCTTTCAAGGTTGATTTGAAGTGATTTTGAAGTTTGACCTTTCCGTTATTTTTAATACAAGTTTATTTTAATATTGAAAATGCAAAAAATATTATGCTTATTGTTTGATCTCCAATCTTCATCTCATTTCTGATTTATCATTGTTTGACTTTGACTTTCAATGTCATTTGGTCAATACATATGGAATGGTGCATCTTATTTCATTTAATGCACTTTAATTTTGCCATTTTCATTATCCATTCTTCTTCTTCTTCTTTCTTCTCCTTTTTTTCTTTCTTTGATCAATGAGTTGAAGGTTGATAAGTTAGCATTGATTAGGGAGACTTAACCTTTCTTGATCCATATCTAATTCATCTTGATCAATTGATCAAGTGAATGGCTTTGCATTAAGGATAGGTTGTTTCCTAAATCATGAAAAACACTTAAACCAATACAAGATCAATTCTCTTTTTCTTTTTAGCAAGGAAAGTTGTTGGAACTTGGTTCACTAATCAAGGCTTCTAACTTGTGTTGTTGCCTATATTATTATTGACCGGCCTCAGATAGTTGTGACTTCTACATAAGTCCAATTACAATTGCTTAACATAGCGCTAAATTTGCCTTATGGCACACTAACTACTAACACTAACTATTGACAATTAACATTTACTTTTTGCTCTTTACTTTTATGCAATTTACTATTCTTGCAGATATTATCCATTTGCTTTTCTCTTTGCTCACTTGAGCACATGTTTATGTTAATACCATTTGCCTTTTGCTCACTTGAGCACATAATTGTGTATATATTATTGTGCTTGTAATTTGTTTTGATTGTTGTGAACCAAATGCAAAGAAATGGACTTAGTTTCTAGGACTTTCCCTATGCAAAGAATGGAGAATTGGACTTAGATTCTAGGACTTTCCTTATGTAAAATTGGAGTAAATGGACCTTAATGAAGAAGATGGATTAGAAGGACCAAATCTCTAAACTCACTCTTGTCCATTCTTGATTTACTTCATGGAACTTTTGATGTGTGTGTTTTTGTGCTAGGGAATTCTACTTGAGCTTAATTGGAGGACCATTGCCATGATCATTCAAAGTGAAAGATACAAGACACAGTGAGGATCTCTTATGAGACTTGTTTGATTGCTTATGCTTTGTGATTGCTTATTCCAAAGGATGGGAGCTACTTGGATCATCAATATGATCTCAAGAGAGGAACTCCTTGTGTGGTTTTGTTCTCTTTCCCCTCACCTCTTGTATGTTTAGGACTTAGCCATTCTTCTTCTTCTCTCCACTCTAACCCAAGCCAAAACTTTTTGTGCAAACATTTAACCATTGTTTTTAAACATTATAAACCTAAGCCTTATGCTTTTGATTTTAAAACTTTCTTTTCATAACACTTATTTTGAATTGAACTTTTAAGTCAACTTTGACCATTTTTGTATATACTTCTAATTGGTAAATATAACCCATTCAAATGTCTTTTTGTGGTTCCAATGGCCACTTCCTTAATCAAAATTTTCATAACCTTTAGCTATTAGGTTTGAGTTATCCTTGTGGTAGATGTAACACTCACCTATATCCTTAGTGATGGACAATAAGTCTTCCATGCTTATTATAGGATTAACCCCTCACTAGCATGTTGAAGCTATCCTCACATGGTGGATTTGTGGTTTGGTCGAGTTTTCTCCCTTGGATAACAAAAGACCTTAAGGCTTTTGGACCAATCAATTCACCAACTGTTTTTTTTTTTAGATTTTTACCCTGAACTACGAGGTTTTGATCCTAATCTTTTTTTAAGATGGTACGTAGGCAATGGGTTTACCCATCCAAACACAAAATGTAAATAATTTGTACATTCTCTTCTCATCTCTTCAATCATGTTTGCACAAACAAAATTTTCCACAAAACAAACAACCTTCACAACAAGTATGAAAGGGGCTCCCTAGGAGTACCTAGGATGTTTTGGGTGCCTAACACCTTCCCATTGCATAACCAACCCCCTTACCCAGATCTCTGTTTCTTTTACTAGTTTTTGTTGAAAACTATTAGGTTTTTGTTCGCTTTCTAACCATTCCTTTGGATAAATAGAAGTGCGGTGGCGACTCGACTTGTATGATTTACCTTGGATTTAGTCAATATCTCTAATGGTAACGAATACCCCGCTACACCTAGGCCTAAAAACTAAGGGTTACTTGCAGGATCGACCAGTTGATCCTAAGACATGTGCTAGTGCAAGTGAGGCTTGTCCAATTCGACGAGATGACTTTGTGAGGAACGACTCCTAACAAAGTGTCGAACAAACGCATTATTTTCCACACGAACGGTTTAAACGATGCTACAGCCTATAGGTGACTCGTGACCGACAGCGCTACAACATTCAAAATATGTACACGACGAACACGCTTTTGCTAAACTCTATTATCGTAATAGAATCAGTGTCGACAGCGTAAACGACAATGTAAAATGATAACTCAAATGTAAATGAAATTGAGATAAAATGTTCAACGGGAACAATTGAAAAGTAAGGAAGTTGGATTGAAATAAATGTGGTGATTCACGTACATAGCACTCTCAAAAAACTCTTGCTTCCTCGCGTTGGGAATGGGAAGTTTCTTACAAGTGGTTTGTTAGTAAAAATTGAACACCCGGAGCCCCTCGTGGGACATTCTATTTATAATAAACTAAAGGAACTGCTCATAAGCTAAAACTCCTAGAAACTAGCAGATGTTATGTCACACGATCTACAAACCGTTATATCCACGTCTTGCCAACTGTTCCAGATTCTGGCGCTTTTATTATTCTTGTAACTGCTGGTTATTTTTAAATTCCACATTTTCTCCCGGCCAGACGTTTAGGGTGACGCTGCCTTCTACGCATTTGGCATAAAAGAAAATTCTTTAAGTCTCAGACTTCACTTTAGTCAACGGAATGGCCTGTCGACCAAGCAGGCTTCTCTTGTCGGCTTCATCCCTTGACTTGTGTTTTTTCCACTCTTGCTTGCCTCAAACACCTCTTCATCCTTTGATGAGGTATAACCCCCAAATTCATAGGACTCTATCATTGACTCTGCTTTCAGCATGCCTTAGAGATTTTTGGTGGTAACAAAATGCCCCCCAAAGATGCCATTTTCGACTGTCGAAGTTGGTGAGATGATGGCATCTTTGAAATGTCGACTTACCTTTGACTGCTTCCACTTCTACTTAGTGGGACCTCTGTTTTCCCCACGCTGGTGACGTCATATAATCATGACGAACATTTCCTTTTTCCTCGAGACGCACAAAATCACGTCTCCATCACGTCTTTATGACTAAAACGTGTTTGTCATTAAGCCTGCCTTCTCTCCTCCACGTGTCTGCAAACGTGGGAACGTGGGCATACGTGTCGAAGGTGGAAGCTCAAACACTCACTCTTCTCTGCTCAGGGTTTAACCCCTATAAAACCCTCATTCTTTCTTCTTCTTCCCTTTTTTCGCCCTTTTTCTTCATCATACACTCATCTCCTGCGCTCTGTGAAAACTCTCCTTCTCCAAAACAAAATCTCCCATTTTCTCCATGGCAAGCTCCAACAAACCTTCTGCTACTAAACTCACCCATCCCATCACCCTTGATGGTAGGGTATATGTTCCTGAGCCTCTGTTTGCAGAAGAGAACGCAAAAATCTGGCGTTCTCAGGTATTGACTCCTCTTTCTTTGGCTGATGAACCCCTAGCATTCTTAGGTCCTCTCCCAGAAAACCGACACCCAGAGATTACCAGAACAAATTCGTCCCTTTTCCCCTCAAGTCACATCTCTGAACCCATGATTTCTGCTCAAAAACCCTTTTCCCTTCGCTACGTCGATATGAACTTCAGGACTGCTCCTCCCAAAAACTGTCCTAAGTTTTGTGCTTGGATGGATCAGTTAGAATTAGAGAAAATCAACCATTGGAAAAGGACATGCATCTACACCCTTCTACTGATTGCCCGTTGTGGCCCTCCCCAATATTGTGGCATGTTATTAGCTTCCCTTCAATTTTGGGAGCGTTCGACCAAATCCTTCCATACCAAGTGTGGCATGATCACGCCGACACTCCTTGACATTGCTGCCATCACTGGCTTAAAACCGACTGGCGAAGTCTTCGACTGTGAAGCTGTAGAGCCAATTTCCTTGAGGTTCGACGTTGGTGACTCTCGCAAGCCAACGTACAACAATTTTATTGATCATCATGCCCCCTCTGCAGGCCCTGTGACCGACAAGGAACATGCGGCTTTCCTGATCCTCTGGCTATCCCGCTTTGTCTTCTGTTCCAGATTTATGCAGGTAGCCAAGCACTTTGCTCTCTTGGAAACTCAATTGCACAAAGAGCGTGATATTGCCTTGGGCCAACTGATTTTAGCTTCTCTCTATGAGTCTCTGTCTGAGGTTGTCTGCCAAATTAGACTCTTCGACCCTGAGAACTCCAAACAGAAAAATGTCTTGGTCCATGGCCCTTTCTGGTTCTTGTAACTGTGGCTCAATGCCACTTTCTCTAAAGATATAGCCCCCTACGGGATGAGGAGGGTTGCGTGTCCCCCAAAGGAACGACACCTTATTTGGAAACGGTAAATCCCTCTGACGCCCATCGACAAAAACTTCCCCGACCTCCAAGTGTTTCAACTTTTGTTCGACATCATGTTGACCCGTGTCGATTTTCTACCTTCTATGGCCCCTTTCAGCCGTCAAACTGAGGGTCCTGCATGGCTCACCAGGCCTTTTCCTCCGACTGAGGAGGAACATAGATTTGAAACCTTCCTCATTTGGAGGAGTTTCTTGGTTCCTCGATTCCTGTCGGCTGAAACCTCTAGCAATAATCCTGGCTTAGTGGCTTATCAGCCTAACTTGGTGGCCAGGCAATTTGGCCTTTGCCAATTCATTCCCAAGTCCATGTTCTCCTCTTAAGACTTACTCGCCAATATCCTCTGTGGTCAACCGTGGAGTGAGATCGAAGCGGAACTTGAAACCATTTGGAAAAACCGACCACGTCTCCCCTCTCTTCCTTTTCGACCAACCTACTTCTGTAACAAAGAATTCCATGATTGGTGGCAGTCGTATTTTACCATTTATGTTGGCGCTCCTGAGGCCAAACTATCTGAATTAACTGAAGCTTTTGTTTACTTGCAGGCGAAGTCGACCAAGTGTAAGGCTCTTCATGTCAAACAAATTCGCGCTTTCCAGATTTACCTCCAAGTTGTGTATCGACCAGATAATCTTCGTCGGACAATCTGGGAGGCCGCGATCGAACTTAAGGAGAAAGTAACCGATAGGCTTCCAAAACTTAAAATCACTGGTTACGCGAAAGACGAGTATCTAGCCCCTTGGCTTTGGCCTTTGGTCATTTGGTTCCAGTGTGGTTTTATTGTCCCATTTCATACGTACAAAACGCCTATAAGAAAAAGGCCAACAAAGTGGTCCCGACGAAGCATTATCTGCCTGACTATTTAGGGCCACTTCATATTGATCCTCAATATGTTATTGTGTTCGAATCCACACAACTTCGTAACCCTTCTCTGGAAATTTTAACACTTCCTTTCAGCTGGATTTCATCGCTCACTTGCATTTCTTTTGTTTATTTGCGGCGATCCCTCTAGATCCTGTAGGTCCTGTACCTGCTAAAAAACCTACTCCTTCGACATAGGAGGCTCAGGTTCGACTCTGGCTGAGTTGATATTTCCTTTGGCTTTTTGTTTTTATTCTTAGCCATCATCTCCCTTCTTGCAGGCTGCTCCTGAGAAATCCTCTGATGATGATGAGCGCCCTATTGCTCAAGTCTTGAGAAAACCTAGTTCTTCTGTATGCACCTATCTGAACCATTCCCCTTTACTCTTGTGACTTTTTAGGGGAAATACTATGTGGTCTCTAATATCTCACTTGTAAGCAGGGTCAACCACATTCGACAGACCCCACTGTCTCCTCTCACTCCAAAAAATCCAAAAAACACAAACGCTCTGCCCCCACAGGCTCTGAGGTATTTCTTGTCGGCTTGTCTGATCTTCTGGCTAGAATATCTGCTTATAACCTCTCTTCGTGTCTCCAACACACTTCCCAGCATAAATCCAAAAGCCACCATCGCCACAAGAGGAAGAAGCATGACCCACCCTCCAGGAGTGGCGAAACCAAGAGGAAGAGACACCATACAATGCCCACTCCAGAGGTTCCTGCTGAAGACGTCGACACCATTGTGGTTGACACTTCCATCCTCGACAAGGTCCCTGATCAAGTTGTGGGAGCTTCACAGTCGACTGACACCTCCCCTGTTGCTGTCTTGGGGAAATAAACTCAGGATGCAGTCTCCCCTGCGTCGACATAGGTAATTACTTATTTTCCTGTCTACTCCCTTGGATTGTTGTATTTCTCTTACACATATTCCTTCCTTACAACAGGCTAATGCTTCTGCTGAGCCGACTCAACCTATTGCCGACTACATTCCTTCGTCGCCGGTTTCTTCTCTAGCTCGCCCACTACAGTCTGTCGACACCGCTGTTGAGTTCATTGAATTCCTTATCCAGATTAGTGACAGTGACTCTGACTCAGTCACTAGTCCTGCAACGTATACGGACTCCAGTTTGACTAGTTCTGACTCTAGTCTTTCTTCAGCTTCCTTGCCTTTGCAGGATCCAAGGGGACCAGCGGGTGTCGACACAAACACCAACAAACAACCATCTTCTCAGACTACTTCTTTTTCAACGGCCTCTCCTTCTTCTCAGACTACTCCTCTGTCGACCGCTTCTCCTTTGTCTTTCCCGGGGCTGGCGATCAAACCCTTTGCTTTGGAAGCAATTGCTAGACTCCGTAATCTGGTGAAATCACGTGATGCCAGATTGCTGCCACTGAGGCCTCTGTACAGGAAAAGTGGGAGTTGGTGACGCACGCCGACGCGGAAGTCACCGAAATGTTGAGGGCTATAGAGAAGCGGAAGAAAGAATTGGTCTCCAAACAATCAAGGGTCATTGAGATACGCCAATAGATTGATGCCCTTCGACGTCAGATTGCCACTCTGCACGGTGAGTTGGAGTCAATTACCAAGGAGGAGTCATGCTTTATCGTTGAAGTTCTAAAACCTGCCCAGGACACTATGGAGCAAACCACCGGTGATGCCTTAGCGGTCGCTGAAGAGCTTATGACTGTCGAAGGGAAGCTTGAGAAGCTCAAAGCCCATGCCGACACCTTGGAGCCTACGTCCTTGCATTATAATTTTGAGCTTATATCTTTCCAATCCATGTTCGGACAACTTTGACTGTTTCTATTGTTTGTATGAATTTTTTGTACTATTTAAGCAATGGCTTCTTGCCACTTTAATGTTATCCTTCTTTTTTTTAGCATTGTGTATTTGTTTTCTGTTCCCTTTGTAGCTGGTTTCCAACATAGTTTTCTCCAACATAGTTCTTTCGACCGTTATTTAGTCTGTCAAAATCTTGACCTCTTGAAGGAGAGGTCTATATTTTTTTAGGTACTTTCCTTTCACCCTCATGATTCGCCTGTCTGGTGCCAACTCCTCGACCTCGTAGGCGTTATTAGAAAAAGCCTGCACAACCTTAAACGCTCCTTCCTAATTTGGGGACCATTTACCCAAAACTCTATCATTTCTGTCCATAGGCAAGATCACTCTCCAAACCAGGTCGTCGACAGCAAACATTTTACCTTTCACCTTTTTATTGTAGGCTCTGGCGACTTTTTCTTTCTACCTTAGTAGGGAATCCAAGGCTAACATTATCTCTTCATCTACGTCGACCAGTTCGTCTATCATCATACTCCAGTAATCTTCAGAAGGTATTTCATATTGCCTTTGGGTTCTGACCGCCTGGACCTGAATCTCTACTAGAAACACTGCGTCATGCCCATATGCCAGTCGAAATGGAGTCGTTCCAGTTGCTTCTTTTGGTGAAGTTCGACATGCCCACAAAGCTTGGTCTAACGTCTTATGCCAATTTATCGGCTTCTTGCCTATGTGTTTCTTTATTAGGCTGATGATCACCTTATTAGCAGCCTCGACTTGGCCATTCGCCTGTGCGTAATAGGGGGTAGAAGTCAGTAATTTGATTCCCATTTCTCTTGCAAAATCTTGCACTTCTCGACCAGTGAAAACTAACCCCTGGTCAGTTGTAATTGTTTCTGGGATGCCAAATCTGCAGATGATATAACTTTGGACAAAATCTATCACAGCCTCTTGGTCTACATTTGTTAATGCCACGACTTCGACCCATTTTGTGAAATAGTCGATACCGACTAAAACATACCTTTGTTGTTTCGACAAGGCTGGTTTTATTTCTCCTATAACATCCAGTGCCCACCCTCGAAATGGCCAGGGCTTCACAATTATATGCAACTCGCTTGCAGGCACATGCTGTATGCCCTTATGTAATTGGCATTCTTGACAACTTTTAGCAAATTCAATGCAATCTTTCAACATTGAAGGCCAATAAACTCCTGAGCGCATCAAGAGCCATTTCATTTTCAACCCTACTTGATGCGCCCCACATGCTCCGCTATGTACGCTAAACACAACCACATATGCCTCGCTTTCTCCTAGGCATTTTAGTAATACTCCTTAGACCGTCTTTTTGAATAATTCATCATTTACTAAGACGTAGCTAAGGGCCCTATATTTTATCTTTCGATGTGTCGACCCTACAGGATTGCGTAAGTAATCGACTAACGGTTTACGCCAAACACTTTCTCCCTCGTCGTCGACGGCCAGAATTTCAAAATGATTTTTATCTACAGCTCCCAACTTCACAATCGACAAATCTGATGGTGACAGCAATGTCGCTCGTACTTTCTCTGTTATTTGGACCTCTTCATCCTGGTCTTTCGACGCTTTGTAACCTGAAGACTCCTGCGCCAAATCATTTTCTCTTTGGTTCTCTTTTCGTGGTATGTGCTGGAGGTTGACTTGCTCAAACTTCTTGAGTAATCTGATGCTAACCACAAAATACATGATTAAATTTTCTTTAACACACCTGTACTCTTTTAATGCTTGTTTAATCACTAACTCCGAGTCTCCCATAATTTCGACATTCCTTGCCCCCAATTCTAGCAGCAGTTCAAGTCCTGTGATCAGTGACTCATATTTTGCTTCATTATTAGTGCATACTCCTTAAACTCTGTATTTAAACTCTGCTAGAATTCCATCTGGAGAAATTATGACTCCTCCTATCCCAGATCCATGCTTATGTCTTGAACCGTCGAAGTATAACCTCCATGGCGCTAAGTCTATGTAATTTTGCGCCATTTTGACAATTGAGTGGTCGACAAGGAAATTCGCTACTACTTGCCCTTTCATTGCTTTCAAGGGTACGTATGTTAGGGAGTATTCTGTTAACGCTAAATCCCATTTCCCAATTCGACTATGCAAAATTGGTTTAGATAACATGTGTTTAATAATATCAAAGTGGGAAGATACGTACACATCAACAGGCTTGATATATTGCTTTAGTTTCATACAAGAGAAATACAGGCATAAACATAGTTTTTCTATATCACTATACCTAGTTTCAGGGTCATTAAGCATTCGACTAAGGTAATACACAGGTCTCTCGACACATTTTTCATCCTCTTGGACTAACATGCTTCCTATAGTCGATTCTGAGGCTGCTATATACAGACTCATTGGCCTATTCCTAACATGAGGGGCCAGTACTGGAGGCATAGTCAAATACTCTTTGATTTTGTCAAAAGCCTCTTGGTGCTCTTCCTGCCACTTGAAATCCTCATTCTTCAGTCGAAGTAGTAGGGAGAAAGCTTTTGTTTTGTCACTTGAATTTGATATAAATCTTCTAAGAAAATTTATTTTTCCCAGAAAAGATTGTAGCTCCTTTTTGGTCGACGGAGGCTTGACGTCCATAATGGCTTTTGTTTTGCTTTGGTTTACTTCAATACCCTTTTTATGCACCACAAAGCCAAGGAAGTCGCCTGCTTGCACACAAAAAGCACACTTTAGTGGATTCATTTTTAATCCATATTTCCTCATCCTTGGAAAAGCCTTTCGAAGATGTTCGACGTGAGTATGTCGACCATTTGACTTTATCACAATGTCATCAATGTAGACTTGCATGAAATCTTCAATAAAGTCACGAAACATTGAGTTCATTACCCTCTGATATGTTGCTCCGGCATTTTTCAAGCCAAATGGCATGACAACCCACTCATATGTCCCCAAGCCTCCTGGGCATCGAAACACCGTCTTCGGCACGTCTTATTCTACAATAAAAATTTGGTTATATCCAGCATAACCATCTAACATACTTAAATATTCAAAACCAACGGCCGAATCGACCAACATTTCCGCCACGAACATGGCATACCCATCTTTTGGGGTGGTAGCATTTAGATCCCTAAAATCAATACATACTCTTAAAGACCCGTTTTTCTTGATGACTGGCACAATATTGGCCAACCATTCGACATACCTTGTAGTTTGAATAAACTTGCTTTTCAGGAGTCTTTCTACTTCTGCTTTTATCTTTGCCATGATCTCTGGGGCGAAACACCTGGGCGTTTGCTTTACTGGCTTTCTTCCATCTTTTATTGGTAGCTTTAACTCGACCAAATCCCTACTTAAACCAGGCATTTCGTTATAATCCCAAGCAAAACAGTCCCTAAATTCTTTAAGTATGGATATTACCTCAGACTTTAGTTCTTTGTCGATGTTGGCGCTTATGTATGTTGGCCTTTTCTCGCCATTTCTCGCCAAGGTCGACTTCTTCCAAGGGGTCTTTTGGTCGTATCTTCTCTGGCGCCTTTGGGTCTTTCTCAAACCCTAAAGGTTCATTGTCATAAATACAGTCTAAACGCTGCATTTTGACGTTTCCTTTAGCCAAAACTGGATCATCTGTGGGCTCTAGCGCAATAGCCATATGACCCTCTTTATTTAACGCATAGGCTTCGACAACCATGCTTTCTTCAGCCTCTAGAGCCGACTTTATTTTGTTCTCGGCAACGTATGCCGAAATCTTTCTTAGAGCTTCTAGCTCAGTCATCATCAGTGACGTCTCCCCAGCCTGTCGGTCGGATACCTGTATAGGGTGGATCGTCCAGACGTTCCACATCCCAAATGAAGCCATGAGTCTCGTGCAGAGTTAGAGAAACGAAAGCTTCACTTAGATTAGCATATACATCCTCAGCTGGAAAGCAAGGAGAAATGTTGACCAGCTTTCTTTCCAACTCCTTCCTACCGACATTATTCACGTCAGCCATGAAGTACCCTTGGTCGGCTTCGATATTTTTGACCACCCCATCTTCTCTCCAAATCACCAACCTTTGGTGCGCTGAAGATGGTACGGCTCCGACACCATGGAGTCATTCTCTGCCAAATAACAAGTTATAACTTGGCTTAGCATCTATCACCATGAACAATGTCGGTCTGGTTATTGAACCCACCGTGATATTCACCATAATCACTCCCATGGTACTTTTCGTCTTTCCTCCGTAGTCAGGCAAAACCACGCTGTTAGATCTGATGTCGATATCATACTTTCCAATCTTCCTCAGAATATGGTGCGGCATGATGTTGACAGTGGCACCACAATCGACCAAGACTTTGTTGACAATTACGCCTTCCACTTTTGCCCTTATCAGCAGTGGTTCCAAATGATTTTTCATAGTCATCGTTGGTCTTTCAAACACTTCCTCTTGGCTTTCAGCAGAGCCATCGTTCAGCATAAAATAGCATCTTGGCTGGTGCAGAGCCATTTCTTCAGCGTCAGCATCGTCTACCGATTCCTCCACTTCAGTCACACATTTGTATTCTTGTGGTAGTATTGAAACCACGTTGACCAAAATATCCAGACTTGCTTCGGACTCTGAATTGAAGTCATCAGTCACTTCATCAGAACATTTTTCAGTCGGTCGACGGACATACTCTCTGATCCGTTCTTTCACTGCTGTGTCGACCTTCACAACAATCTTCTTCCCAGCATTCGCCTCACTGGCCATGCCTCTTGCAGCCTCTCTTTCGGCATGCTTACGCCTCTGAAAGCGTCTCCATTGAGTCCTTGACATGGGGTTCTTCCCCAAATAATTTTCAGAGACATGAGTCCTTTTTTCAGACTTAAACTCACGCCTGTAGTTAATTGCTAGACCTCCTCTAGAAGTAGAAACACCTTGTGGGGTGTCTTGTTTTTCCTGAGGCTTGATCCCTAGTCTTTTTTGAGCCTCTTTCATTCTGTTAACCCCTGATCGGCCCGTTTCTTTTGCTTTTACCCAACTGCAGTTTCTGGAAATTTTCCGCCGTTATTTTGTCGGTGACAACACCACATCTAGGGCACAGGCAAACTTGTGAACCCTTGCTCTTGCAGCGATACAGGAAATATAGCAAGTCTTCATCATCCCTTGGGTAAACTTCAGCTATATCGACCTCTGGGCTTTCCCCAGTTTGCTCCAGCATGTTGGGGGTCATCGTATTCGATGATCTCGACCATGTTGATCTCGACTGGCTCCACAAATAGGGCTTCCTTCTATTGAAGAGGATCATCATCGATCTTTATTCTGCGGCCAGTAAACTTCAGCCTACCTTCTTGAATCGCTTTCTGAACCAGAGCCCTAAAAAGGTAACAATTAGAGGTATTATGACCAAGATAGTTATGATACTTACAAAAACCTCTTTTCTGTCTTTGTTCTAACGGTGGTATTTTAGTACCCGGTGGTACCACCATTTGGCCATCTTTGACCAACAGGTCAAAAATTTCTTCACACTTTGTCACATCAAAAGTGTTAGTTTTCGCAGGGAATTTTGGATTGTTTTCGACAGGATTCTTTCCTTTTGCAGGAAGTAATGATCGACACTCGTAGGCCGATCCTGGCTTTAATTCAGCCATGTCGATTTCTAATTCGGTTGCGTCGTAGTCGACAAACGCTACCTTTTCTTTCTTAGATTTATTGTGTCTAACTTTTTCTAGCCTTAGTCGTTCTAGGTGTCTAACTCTATCAGCCAATTGTGACATACTTTTCACAAAAGTTGGGTCTATTTTCTTCCTAATGGAATAATCTAAACCCCCTGCAGCCATTTGAACCAGTTCATGTTCTAGCACTTGCGTAAAACACCTAGCCTTTAATGACCTAAAACGATTCAGATAATCGTCGATGCTCTCAGCGAACCTACTCTTGATGCTAGACAATTCTACCAAACTAATTTTGGAATGTCCTTCGTAAAACTGTTCATGGAACTTCTTTTCTAATTTGGCCCACGAATCGATTGAACTTGGGGCCAACGAAGTAAACCATGTGAAGGCAGCCTTAGTGAGAGAAGTGGGAAAGTTTTTTACTCTCAAACATTCATTATGAGCTAGATCTCCTGACTCTGTTGAGTATCTGGCAACATGCTCTATTATCGATTCACCAGACTCTCCCCAAAATTTAGTGTACTTAGGCACTTTCATTCCCCTGGGCGCCTCGGCTTGGAGAATAAACTCAGCTAACGGGGAGACGTACAATGGCCTTTGCAATATAGCACCCATACCATTTCTGGCCATAATCCTTTCGACAATAGTTGTCAAATTATTTTCCACTTCTAAGTCTTCTTGTCGATGTTGATCGACAATTTGATCAGCATCCTGGTGTCGGTTAAAGAGTACCATCTGGTTGCGTCCTGCGACTCCTGATTCGAAGCCCTGATTTTGAAGGGGTCTAATGATTTGCCCTTCGTGGACTGTCTCATCTTCCGCTGCCCCTGTCTCCATCTACACAGGAACAATCGGTCTAACCACTTGTGCCATCTGTCGAGCCGGTGCCCCAAAAAAATTGCACAAGCGTGTCAATAGATTCGCCACCTGCCTATTTGTTTCAGCAGATTCTTGTATAACTGGATTAAAGACTGTACCCATTTGGTTGGTCAACATGTTAACCAATTCATGGTTACTATCGTCCATTTGTTGTCTCAACACCACTACTGAAGTGTTCGACAGCGGCATGGTTTTATTTTGAATATTATTCCTAATGTTGCCCCTTGCGCTGATCCTTGCAAGGGTGGATTTGTGTTTTGGACGTTGTCTGAAAACAGTGTTGCACTTGATGTCGACTGATATCCTGGCATTAAGGAATACGGCATTCCATAAAGAGGATTTGTGGTGCCAAAGCAAGGCACATAAGGTCCGAACGTCGTTATCGTTGATCCTGAACCCCCCGGTGGAGGTGAAGGAATTGATGTTCCATCCGCACCCGTGGTCGACATGGTTGAGGCTGCACTTGTCATCGGTGGCAAAGTGGCAACCTGTGAGATTATTGTTTCCGTAGTGGATAAAGTTCCTCGTGGCACTTCATCCGTGTTAGTATCTGACATTTTCAAAGTGTCTCGTGGCTTACTATACAGTTTGCCACTTCTAAGTTTCATGCAATTTCATAACTGCTCTAGCATTGTCCCACTAGGCGTACCATTTTGTTTACTGTGGAAATTGGTAAACAACCGCTGGTCCTCCCTAGGCCTAAAAACTAAGGGTTACTTGCAGGATCGACCAGTTGATCCTAAGACATGTGCTAGTGCACGTGAGGCTTGTCCAATTCGACGAGATGACATTGTGAGGAACGGCTCCTAACAAAGTTTCGAACAAACCCAGTATTTTCCACACGAATGGTTTAAACGATGCTACAACCTATAGGTGACTCGTGACCGACAACGCTACAACATTCAAAAGATGTACACGACGAACACACTTTTGGTAAAATATATTATCGTAATAGAATCAGTGTCGACAGCGTAAACGACAATATAAAATGATAACTCAAAAGTAAATGAAATTAAGATAAAATGTTCAACGGGAACAATTGAAAAGTGAGGAATTTGCATTGAAATAAATGTGGTGATTCACGTACATAGCACTCTCAAAAAACTCTTGCTTCCTTGCGTCGGGAATGGGAAGTTTCTTACAAGTGGTTTGTTAGTACAAAGTGAACACCCAGAGCCCCTCGTGGGACATTCTATTTATAATAAACTAAAGGAACTGCTCATAAGCTAAAACTCCTAGAAACTAGCAGATGTTATGTCACACGATCTACAAACCGTAACATCCACGTCTTGCCAACTGTTCCAGATTCTGGCGCTCTTATTATTCTTGTAACTGCTGGTTATTTTTAAATTCCACATTTTCTCCCGCCCAGACGTTTAGGGCGACGCTGCCTTCTACACATTTGGCATAAAAGAAAATTCTTTAAGTCTCAGACTTCACTGCTGTCGACGGAATGGCCTGTCGACAAGGCAGGCTTCTCCTGTCGGCTTCATCCCTTGACTTGTGTTTTTTCCACTCTTGCTTGCCTCAAACACCTCTTCATCCTTTGATGAGGTATAACCCCCAAATTCATAGGACTCTATCACTGACTCTGCTTTCAGCATGCCTTAGAGATTTTTCGTGGTAACACCATGGCACATGGTAGTTAATCTCTTCTCTTCAATCAAATTCAGCTGGTCATAACGACTCTGAACCCATTCAGCCTCAGTCAACTTGGCTTCCATCAAGACTCTCATTGATGGGATCTCAACTTCGACGGGGAGCACAACCTCCATGCCATATACAAGAGAGAAAGGGGCTGCCCCTGTTGAAGGGCGGAAAGATATACGATAGCCATGCAAAGCAAATGGTAACATCTCATGTCAATCTTTGTACGTAACAACCATCTTCTGGATAATCTTCTTGATGTTCTTGTTAGCAACTTCAACAACCCCATTCATCTTGGGTCTATAAGGAGAAGAATTATGATGCGCAATCTTGAACTTGCTACACAGCTCTTTCATCATTTTATTGTTCAAGTTAAATCCATTATCAGTAATGATCTTGTCTGGAACACCATAACGGCATATAAGTTGATTCTTGATGAACTTCACAACCACCTTCCTGGTCACATTCGCATACGATGCCGCTTCAACCCACTTGGTGAAGTAAATAATTGCTACGAGAATAAAACGGTGACCGTTTGACGCCTTTGGCTCTATCATGCAAATCATGTCAATTCCCCACATGGAGAAAGGTCATGGTGATAAAATAACATTCAGAAGTGTCAGGGGAATATGAATCTTATCCGCATAAATTTGACACTTGTGGCATTTCTTCACATATTTGCTGCAGTCAGACTCCATTGTCAGCCAATAGTAGCCTGCTCTCAACATCTTCTTTGCCATGGCATGTCCATTGGAATGAGTACCAAATGAACCCTCGTGGACTTCAGTCATTAACAAGTCTACTTCGGATCTATCCACGCATCTGAGCAAAACCATGTCAAAATTCCTCTTATAGAGCACATCACAATTGAGGTAGAAACTGCCAGATAATCTTCTTAAAGTCTTCTTATCTTTAACAGATGCCCCAGGCGGGTAAATCTGACTTTGGAGAAAGCACTTGATATCATAATACCATGGCTTATCATCTTTCACTTCTTCAACTGCAAATACTTGAGCTGGTCTATCCAAGCGCATCACAGTGATATTAGGTACTTCATTCCAGTATTTTACTACAATCATCGAAGCAAGTGTAGCAAGAGCATCTGCCATCTGATTCTCATCTCGAGGAATATGATGGAAATTAACCTCAGTAAAGAACGTTGAAATCCTCCTCGCATAATCTCTGTATGGGATGAGGCCAGGCTGATTCGTCTCCCATTCACCCTTAATCTAATTAACAACAAGGGCCGAATAACCATAACCATCAAGATGTTTGATCCTAAGATCAATACACTCTTCCAATCCCATAATACAGGCCTCATACTCCGCCATATTATTCGTGCATTTGAAAGTTAGCCTTGTTGTAAAAGGAAAATGTGTGCCATAAGGAGTAATAATCACGACCCCAATACCATTTCCATATTGATTAAAAGCGCCATTGAATACCATACCCCGTCGGGAACCAGGCTCTGGCCCTTCATTGAGCGTAGGCTCATCGCAATCTTTCATCTTCAAATACAGAATCTCCTCGTCAGGGAAGTCGTACAGGACAGACTGATAATCCTCAATTGGTTGATGTGCCAAGTGGTCAACTAAGATACTACCTTTAATAGCTTTCTGAGCTCGATACTCAATATCATACTCAGATAACAACATCTACCAACGGGCAATTCTCCCAGTAAAAGCAGGTTTCTCAAAGATATACTTGATTGGATCCATTTTGGATATCAACCAAGTCGTATGATTTAACATATACTGGCGAAAACGATTAGTGGCCCAAGCCAAAGCACATCATGTTTTCTCAAGCATTGAGTATCGAGACTCACAGTCAGTGAACTTCTTACTCAGATAGTATATAACATACTCTTTCTTTCCCAATTCATCTTGCTGACCCAATACACAACCCATAGAGTCCTCAAGAACCGTCAAGTACATAATCAATGGTCACCCTTCAAAGGCGGAGACAAAATCGGAGGCTCGGACAGATACTCTTTGATACTGTCAAAGGCCTTCTGGCAATCCTCGGTCCAATCATGACGCTGATCTTTCCGGAGAAGCTTGAATATTGGCACACATATGGCAGTCATGTGGGATATAAATTTGGAAATATAATTCAATCGGCCAAGAAAACCTCGGACTTGCACTACAAAAATCTGTGTAAATTATGTCGGTTTAATTATGGGTTTAGTTCAAAACGCCGTAATCTGCGGTTGATTACGGCGGTTTTTCTAAACGACGTAATATTAGAAACAAAATGACGGTTTTACAACCACTATTTACTTAATTGTTTTTAAATTCTCGCACTATAGTGAAACATGTTTTTGTCACTCTTCATTCCCTTTTTAAAATTAATAAATAATAATAATAATAATAATAATACTAATACTAATAATAATAATAATAATAATAATAATAATAATAATAATGTTATTCGATAAATAAAAAAGAAAACAATTATTCAGATGCCCTTCTTCTTCAAACGCAAAAAATAACCCTAATTCATCTCAATTCTCTCCGATATTTTCATCTTTCTTCTCCGATTTTCAATATTCTTCTTTGAATTTCCACTCCGGTTTCAAATTTCTCACATTCCTTTCCTTCCGTCCAGTTCTGGTAAACCCTTTTGATCTCAATTTATTCCTTTCATTCAAATTCAAACCCTAACAATTATTTGAAATTAGAATCTTACATATTCAATATCATTATCAATATGGAACCCTAACAATCAGGCTTTCTACTATTCCACAATCAGGTTTTTACTGCTCTGTTCTGCTGCTCCGCAATCTACAGTTCTGCAATTGGTCGTTCTATTGCTCAAGTTTTCTACTCAACGATCCACAATTGCACAAACCACCAATTTTAAGGTAATAATATGCTTTCGTTTTTCATAACATGATTTATGATATTGACATTGTTATGGTTTATGGGACTCATGTGATAATTTTCTTTCCCTTTTCACAAGAGTAGCATTATTTGATAAGTTCTTGATATATTCTTATGTAAGAGTGCCTTTAGGGGATTTTGAATGATAATATTTTCTTAGTCCTATGGCTTATCTTATAATTTCAGCCACCGAATTCGATTATATTCAACGGCTTTTAACAGCTATATCCAAATTTTGAACAATATTATGGATGAATCATACTTTGTTAGTTTTTTTTGCTTGCTGTTGTATTTCACTGTGTCATTTCCTTTTGACTTATTTGTATGAATCTTATCCTAATATTTGATGTTGTGGTTATTTATTGATAGATACACAGTGGTTTCTCCAACTAAATTGTTGGATTCATAACTCTATTTGTTAGCTGGTGAGTTTTCCTTATCCTTGTAGTTGTTTGATACATAAATATATAACATGGTTTACTTACAATAATTAGAAAACGAGGCTTCTTTGTTGTTAGGATGGGGATGTTTCGAGTATTTTCGTTTTTCTTTCTCTTAGTATTTGGATTGCATTAGATACTTACAATGTTAATGTATCTATTCTTAAGTTTCTGGATGTTCACTAGTTGGTATTAGTATAGGTTTGTTTCCTGTGTGTGGACCGAGGTATTCCAATTTGGGAAAGATGCTTAATTTTCATTTTGATTGCTACTGTACGGAATAATTTAAGATAATATAATAATAATTTATTTCGGTTGCTACTGCATAATTGTACTGCATAATTATACTATATTAATAATGTAATAATAATTATAATAATAATTTATTTTGGTTGCTACTGCATAATTATACTGCATAATTATTTTGGTTGCTACTGCATGAGCTTGGTCCTAATAAGATAATATAATAAATTATTTTGGTTGCTACTGCATGAGCTTGGTCCTAATAAGATAATATAATAACAATTTATTTTGGTTGCTACTGCATTATTATACTGCATAATTATACTATATGTTGCATGACCAAACAAGGAAAGAGCTTGATAAATTTGACGAAAATTCAAATATGGAATACAAAAGCTCTTGAATTTTTGTTTGATATCATAATCAGGTCATGCAATAATATAGTTTGAAATATTCAGCTCATTTATAAATGTAGCTAGATGAGATGAGACAATGTCATTGTTTGTAATAGCTATGTGTGTCTAAATTTCAAAAGGCCAATTAAGTGCAATGTGTTTTGTTATAGAAATATTCTGTCATTATCTCATTATTTGTATTACCTATTGCAATAACAGGCTTTGTTTTTTTTACATAGTATGGATATTCCATTGATCCTTTAGGTGCTCACGCCTAGCATAGTATTTATATTCATAATGTATAAGGAAAATATCAATGAGTTACTTGAATAGTGAAACATTCACACAAAAACTGGTGGTTCAAGTGTAATTGTTGTTCTAAGATATAATCTATTCCTTTTCACACGTTGTGTATTCAATTTAAGTGTGCTATAAGATATATTGCTTTTGGAATGGTTGAAATTTCACCACCGCATTAACTCCACCATTTTTATTTACATTCTTTATACTTCTTTCGTGAATTTTCTAATCATACTTACAAAAGTTATTCACTTTTTGCAGAAAATGAAAGAAGGGTCATATAAACTTTATTGGACTTCTTTTTGTAGTCGAAGAAATATTGAAGTAAGTACTTGTTATATAGTCATCTTGTCGTGTTTGAACATTTAAATTATGTTACACACACACACACATATACATACACACACACACACACACACACACACACATATATATATAGTTCTTATTTTATATTTTCATAAATGGATATTTAAAATTTAGTACTCATTATTATTGTTATTGACTATTATACTACATATAGAATTGCTCATGATTTGATAGTCATTAATTTTAAGATGCAATAGTTTGGTTTCTTTTGTAGTCATGCAAATTGATAAATCATGGATTGACAAACCACAAGACACGCTTGAATATGAAAATGGATTGATTAATTTTTTGAATTTTTCATTTCACCATAAATCTATTGACGGTCTTAAGATAAAGTGCCCAAGTTCAAAATGTGGTTTCAAGAAGTGGGGAACATGGGATGAGGTTTATGTACACCACAAAAATAGACCTTTTCCAAAAAATTACAAAGTTTGGAACTGGCATGGTGAAGGGTCAAGTATAAATGAGCCTCAAGTATTTGAAAGAACACATGTCGCAGAAGATACCTTCCAACCACAGAATGCAATGGTAAACATGGTTCATGATGCATTTGGATTTACCCAAAGTAGTCTGAATAATCTTGGTCCATCTTTTGAGAACAACAACGAAGGGCGTAATTCAATATGGGGTGAAGACAAGGCCGAGTTTTTTGATTGGTTAAAAGATGTTAATCAACCATTATATGAAGGGTGTAAAAACTACTCAAAGTTATAATTTCTAATCAAATTGTATCATATAAAATGCTTGTGTGGAATAAGTGACAAAGTAATGACTATGATTATAGAGTTATTAAAAGATGTGTTTGTTGATGCCAAGATTCCTGTTTCGTTCTATGAGGCTAAGAAAATCATCAACAAACTTCGTCTTGATTATACCAAGATAGATGCTTGCCCAAATGATTGTATGTTATACTAGGGTGAAGAAAATAAAGACTTAGAATAATGTAAGCGATGCAAGACATCTAGGTGGAAGGATGAAAAGAAGAAGCAATCTATAAAGATACTACGCTACTTTCCACTAAAGCCAAGATTGCAAATACTTTTTATGTGTTCTAAAACCGCAGATTCAATGAAATGGCATGCATTGGAGGCTAATAAAGATGGTATGATGAGACATCCTAGAGATTCCGAGGCATGGAAAACATTTGACTTACGTCATCCAGAATTTGCTACGGATTCTCGAAATGTACGACTTTGCCTAGCCACCGATGGCTTTAACCCTTTTGGTGTGATGAGTACAAACTACAGCATTTGGCCAGTGGTTCTTATCCCATATAATCGCCCTCCTTGGGAATGCATGAAGCAAACATCAACAATCCTTTCCATGATCATTCCTGGAAAACAAGCGCTGGGAAATAATATAGATGTGTATCTACAACCTCTCATCAAAGAGTTGAAATAAATGTGGTATGATGGAGTGAAAACATTAGATTCATCAAAAAATGTAATGTTTATGATGAAGGCAATTTTGATGTGGACTATTAGTGACTTTCCAGGACTTGGCACTTTATCAGGATGGAATACATACACTAAGCTTGCTTTCCCCACTTGTAACAATGACACTGATAGTTTTAGATTAAAGAATGGTGGGAAATGGTGTTTTATGGGTCACCGCCGTTTTTTAGAAAAAGGCCATAAACTTAGATTGAGTCGGTCTCGTTAAAATGAAAAAGTTGAGCAAAGAGATACCCCTGCTACTTTGATAGGAGAAGACATCTTGAACCAACTAAAGGGAGCAAATGTTACTTTTGGGAAAGTGTTAGAATCTAAAGAAAAAGATGGAGGAAAAAGAAAACGCAAGAAAAAAATTGTTGAAGGACCGAGACAATGGAGGAAGAAAAGTATATTTTTTGATCTTCCTTATTGGGAGTCCAATTTGTTGCGCCATGATTTAGATGTTATGCACATTGAAAAAAATGTATGTGATAATGATGTATACACTTTGCTCAATGAAATTGGGAAATCAAAAGATAATCTTAAAGCTCGTGAGGATCTTAAATTAATGGGTATAAGGAAGGATCTTTGGCCATATAGTAATAAAAGATTTTGCCCATCTTTGTTTACAATGTCAAATTCAAAGAAAGATGTATTCCTACGAACTTTGAGGAATACTATTTTTCCTAATGGATACTCAAGTAACATTTCTAGGTGCTTTGACATAAACAATCGAAAACTTTTTGGGATGAAAAGCCACGATTGTCATATTCTTATGGAGCAAATACTACCTATTGCTATACGAAATGTCCTACCAGACAATGTGATTGCAGTGTTAGTAGAGTTTTGTTCATTCTTTCGTCAATTATGTGCCAAGAGTTTAAGTCACTTGGATCTCGATAGACTCCAATCTCGAATCATTCTCACTCTTTGTCACTTAGAAATGTTATTTCCTCCTTCATTTTTTACAATCATGGTTCATTTGACTTGTCATCTTATTGGTGAAGCAAAACTTGGAGGTCCAGTACACTATCGTTGGATGTATCCTATTGAAAGGTTATTAACTTACTTCATTTTGAGATTATTCTTGTATCTCCCCTTTAAGTTATTCACATTTTCTAATTTTCAACCCTTTTTCTAGGTACTTAGGACACTTGAAATCCTATGTTAGGAATAAGGCACAACCCGAAGGTTCTATTGCTGAAGGATACCTTGCGGAAGAGGTTCTCACATTTTGCTCTCAATATATAGATGAGATTGAGACTCGAATCAGTAGACCTGCACGTATTGATGATTATCCTGATGAAAGAGATTCATCCCACAGATCTACAATTTTTCCACCTATAGGTAGGGCAGTAGGAGCATTCTCAACCTTTGATCTATCAACCATGGAGAAAACTCAAGCACATCGATATGTGTTGTTAAATTGTCCCCAAGTCAAACCTTATATTGAGTGAGTACCTCAAAGATTTTCAAATTATGTCTAGTCAAGTAAGATATATGATATTAATCATCCTATATTAATATCAATTGTTTATGTAGTGAATTTAAGGAGTACTTACGGATACGGTCTAAAAGGCGAAGGCAGTCAACAACAGAGATAGAGAAAATGATTAGTAAAGATTTCATTGTTTGGTTTCCTCAAAGGGTTGGTTAATTTTTCCATAACCTTTGCTTATTTTTATGGATGTTTATATACTTATGTAAATTACTAAATCATATTTTCGCTTTCAATTTAGATTATGAACCCCGACATATCAAATATAGTGTCAGATGATCTCAAGTATCTTGCAAAAGGCCCAACAACACAAGCTAGAAGATATTCTGCATTTAACATTAATGGATTCAAATTTCGAACCATAGCACGAGAGCATGGTTTGAAAACCCAAAAGAGTGGTGTTTATTTAGCATCTTCAACATCATGTGTTGCTAGTAGTGTCGATACAAACTTTAGAGAAGCAAATTTGTTATATTATGGGAAATTAGAAGATACCATTGAGCTTAACTACTATGGTCGATTTAAAGTTACCTTATTCAGATGTAAATGGGTTGACACCACTAAGGATAGAGGGTACAAAAAAGATTCATGGGGTTTTACTTCCGTTAATTTTTCAAGAAGTATTCACATGGGTGATCGTGAAGAACATGATCCGTACTTTGAGGCCTCACAAGCCCAAATGGTCTATTATGTGAATGATGAGATAGATAAAGACTGGAGTGTTAATGTCTATTTGAAGCCAAGAGACTTATATGATATGGGAGATCAAATAGATATTGAAGTTTGTCCTGAGCAAAACCTAAATCAATTTTTTGGAGACTCTGATCATTTGTCTTTAATAAGGGAGGATGTAGATGATGAACTAATAAGTGAGGGGCATGTTAATGATGACATTGATGGAGATGAACTTATGGAAGAATAAGAGCAATGAGTATATGTAGGTGATGAACTAATCGTCATGGACATTAAATATAACTCACAATAATAAGGTAAAGACCAAGTTAATTTTTCTAAAAGTATTAGTTTTGCTTACATGCCTTAACCAAGAATGTTAAGTTTTAATTTTAGTTCTGTTTATTTCATTTTATTCTAGATAAAATTTAATGGTTGCTAATTTTTTTTTGTAGTGTATTATTTTATGATATTATGCTATCTCTAATTTTTAATATGTGTGCGTGAATCCATTATGTTGTACAACTCCTTACTTCTATTTATTTTTTAAGGCATTGGCTTTAGAACTCAACCTTTTTACATTTAGATGAACAACATATATAATGTGTCAAATATATGTACGGTGGGTTAGATTTCTGAATATGTAATGTATATTACAATATATTAATTGACATGTCATTTTTTTCATACTGTAATGAGCATACACAACATTTTTAAAATCTCAAAGAAATTAAGAAATGCTCTCACGGACATTTTTCATATTGTAGTTGTGGAAAGACATACTGTAAGCTTGAAGTAAAATGGCTTCGGATGCGTTCAATTTTCTATTTTTTAAAATGTTTTAGGGAAACTTGAACTCAAATGAAAAATAAATTTGACGGGGGAAAAGTTACCTGTATAATAAAATCTCATAAAATGTCTATTGCACTAAAAACTCACATAGTGCACTCATTTTCAATCATCTCCCGAACCTCATTTACTACCAAATATGTTTTATTTACACTAATGACTTCAACTTGTTTCTTACTGTCTTTCCACAACTACAAAGGAAACATTTAAAACACCAACTTGTTTCTTGTTGTCTTTCTATGACTTCATGATGTTTTTGTAATATCCTTATTTATGTTCTTTTTAATTGACTATTTTATTTTATATGCAGTAATGCCAAAGCCAAGGAGAATCAAAAAATTTCTTAAATTAGCTAATCAAGCATCCTCACAACCTTCACAACAAAGTGTTGAAAGTTCTCATCTTAGAGCTAATGTATCATCTCAATTACCTAACCAAACATCCTCACAACCTTCACAACAAAGTGATAAAAGTTCTCATCTTAGATATAATGTATCATCTCAATTCCCTAACCAAACATCCTCACAACCTTCACAAGAAAGTGTTGAAAATTCTCATCTTATAGATAATGTATCATCTCAATTACCTAACCAAACTTCCTCACAACCTTCACAGCAAAGTGTTGAAGTTCTTATCTTAGAGTTAATGTATCATCTCAATTACCTAACCAAACATCCTCATAACCTTCACAACAAAAAGCTGAAAGTTCTCAACATAGAGGCGGTCGAGCATTTACCCATTATTGGCTTGTAGATGCACAAGGTATATTTATGTTTGGTTTTACTCATATAACCTTTATATCTTTCAGATAAAGAGCATGGTACAATTCAAAAATTGCGTTTGAATTGTAAGGATGTGAATGGCATGCCAAATAATTTGCGTATTATTGTGGAGTTTGATGAATTTTATTCACCTATTGGAGAGGCTGCCGGTTTGCTTGCTGGAGTATGTGGCCTAGTAGCAACGAATAGTCTCTTTTTTCCTATAGGTTTTGATAAGTGGTCAGACATGCCTGAGGATTATTTTGATGAACAATGGAAAACCCTTTTTGAGGTAAATTAATTTTAATTTTACATATTTATTGAGAGTTTGCATGTGTAATATTGTATGTGACTAACATTATTTTTATTCGGAAGCCTCGATATTGTTTTAAGGTACATGAAGATTTAGCTAAAAGGTATATTGAGGCTTCGATTGGCAAAAAGTGGAAGGAATATAGGGGTAATATTTGGAAAGATAAATATAACCCACTTTGAAGCAAAATTGAGATCATCAAAAATAGACCTATTGACGTTCCTCTGGACCATTGGGCATTATTCGTTGAGTATCGATCAAAACCAGAAACGATGGTACACTATTTTCATTTGGATATGTATATTGAATAGTTTTTTATATATAATATTTTTGTTATATAAAGTAATAAGTTTTCACTTTTAGGATCTTTGTAAGAGAAACCAACAAATCAGGAAGAAACAATTGTTTTCTCATACGTGTGGTGCTATGTCTTTGGCAAGGAGAAGACATGAGCTAGTAAGTTTAACTCTATCTTTATATAAATATTTTTTTATGTTAAGGAATATTTTTTTAGATTATCTTTATATGTTAAGTATTATAAATGAATCTCCTAACTTCTCTTGTTATCCTTTATCTTCTTGAGAACAAAACACATTAAATAGAAACATTTAGTATCTTATACAATGAACATTGAGTGATTTTAATTATAGAAGTCAGTGAGGTTTAACAATTGGTGGACTTATAGGTACTAGTGTTCATGGCAGTACACAGTGGGATAAATGAAGTGTTGTTCATGAACATGTTATACATATTGGAATTGGTTAAGCATTTCCATTTTTTATTATAATTTATTTACATCTTTAATATCCATTGCATATGATTTATGTTGTTTCTATATGTTGTGGTTTGTTTTCAAGATGATATGGATGTTAATGGACAAAAATATACGTTATTGGATTAAGTTACAGTAGGACAAATATTGTGTGTGAGGTTGTGCAAATTTATTACTTTTAACTATAATAGTTTTGAACCCTTGATCTAATCTCATGGAATATTCTTTGAGTTTCACCGGTGGGGTACTTAATTAAAGTCTCACCTTATATGCCACCTGTAGCGGTGTATTCGTCGCTATATGATCTATCGATTAAATCATAAGCAAGAGATACATTGAAATTTCGAGTCGCCACCGCACTTTTATTTATCCAAAGGACTGGCTAAAAAGCGAACAAAAGCCTAAGAAGTTTTACACGTAGAAAACTAATAAAAAGATCAGAGAGTCTGGGTAAGGGGTAAATTACGCAATGGGAAGGTGTTAGGCACCCACTACGTCCTAGGTACTCCTAGGGAGCCCTTTTCACACTTGTTGTAAAAGATTGTTATTTGTTATGACATAAACATTGTGCAAACATGATTGGGATGATGAGAAAAGAATATACAATTTTATTGGGTTTGAACGGATGAACCCGCTGCCTACGTACCTTCCATCAAAGGTAAGGATCAAAACGCCGTAGTTCGGCTAAAAGATTTCCAAAAGTTATTGGATTCAATTTTAAACACAAGCACTGAGGCTTTTCGTTATCCACGGGAGAAAACTCAACCTTATACAAACAACAAAGTCCACCATGTGAGAACAGCTTCAACTTGCCAGGGAGGGGTTAACCCTATAATAGGCAAGGAAGACTTACAATTCAATCACTAAAGACAGAAGGTGAGATTAACATCAACCACTAAGATAAATCAAACCTCTAGCTAATGTATGAAAAGATTAACAATGGACAAAGCCAAAACAAGTGAATGAGTGAAGTTAATTGATTGTGATTATGAAAATGGAGTCAAAGTATGATTAAGATTAATTCAAAGAAGTATTATGAAAATGGGGTTTGAAAAAAGTCAAGGACTTAAGTCCAGGTTTTTAGTTAGAAAACATGAAGATGTTTGCACAACACTTATGTCAAGTTTGAAATCAAAGTGTGAAAAGGTTTAGGACATAATGAATGATGAATGGATGAAGATGGATTGTAAAACTTCTTAGAAGGTTCACTTCTTGAAATCATATGGAAGACGATTCAAGTGTGTCCTTTGGAATAAGCAATGGATAATAACAAACAAACAAGAAAGAAAGCGGATATCGGATGCCAATCACTGGGCTTATACCAATCTCCTAAAATGAAACTGGATATCAGATGCCACTCAATGGTCTTACACTAATCTCCTCAAACAAAGAAATAAAAGGTGGATACCGGATACCAATAGATGGATTTACACCAGTCTCCTAAAACAGAAATGGATATCAGAGGCCACTCAATGGTCTTACACTAATCTCCTCAAAAGAAAACGAAGATGAAATATGGAAGTCAACTGCCAATCTATCTGGACTTAGGTCAACTGCACATATGCTCATAGGAAAACCAATGCCACATTACAGGGACTTACAATGGATCCTCACATACAAAAATAAAAGCAACAATATGATCATAGGAAAGCAAATGCCAACTTACAGGGACTTATAATTGCATCCTCACATACAAATCAAACAGATCAAATTATGATCACAGGAAAAGCAGATGCCAACTTACAGGGACTTATAACTGCAACCTCACATACAAGAACAAAAGCAACAGAAGATATGAGTGGCCAATGAGGTCTTACACTCTATCCTTCCATATCATAGGAACAATGGCCAAAGAGATGGACTTACAGTTGTCCTCAATGGGCAAACAACAAATGACAATATCACAAAGACAAATGAGATGATTGTGCATTAATGAGCAATTAATGATGATGATAAATGCATGAAGCATACAAGCAAACATGTGCATATGAAGTAATCAATCAATCAATCAATATCAAACAGCACACTCTATAGCCAAACAAGGAGGCTCATACAAGAGGGTTAGGCACTGAGGCCAACTGGAATAGGGTCAAAGATTTGCTCTTAACCTTGCCATTGAGAGGCTAAGGTGAAGCAGATGAAAGGAGATGAGGGGTGTGCCTCATTGCTCTTATCCCTGATCAGGGAGAGCATCAAATATAAGAAAGTGTGGGAGCTCAGAAAGATGGAGCTCTTTCCACATTAGACTCTATAGATCTTGGGTTTTGATCTCAATGCTACAACCATGTAATGGGAGCAAGGAGAAGACTCACAGAATAGTAGGGGATAGGCTACTTATCCCTTTGATCTACCAATTGCCTTACTTGAAGGACTTTTCCTGCTTGGGGACAAATATAAACACACACAAGCATTGCCTCTTAAGGAGGACTTCAGACAGTTTGCCCGGCCAAATAACAGGCCGGGTCTCCAGACTACATGAAGGAAGAGGGATTACCTCAAAGCAAATTGCTAAATAGCAAAGCAAAGAAATTCTAAGCAACTAAAGGGTACCTGAAATGATCAGACAAATCAGTACACAGTTCAACAGTTTAAATCAAAAGGAAATGAATCAAACTGTTAAATCAGAGGGACCAATGTGCAAAGCACAAGACTCAAGTCACATGAGTCACACCTACAAAACAAAGGTTAGCACATGATAATATAGTCAAGCTCAATCAAATATGGATGGTTTCTTTGAAGCACTATGCTTAACCTGAAACAAATGAACTCAACATAAGCCCAAAAGACCACTAGGACAAGCCTAGGGTCAAAAACAAAAGGGAAGGTCAAAACAGCAAACAATAGTCAACCAAAGTCAAGTTCAAACATTTAAGAAGCAAGCACAATTGGTTTCAAGTTTATATCATGCATCAACATCATTTTATAGACCAAAGAAGTCAAAACATGGCAAGAGGGAGCACACAAAAGGTCAACAGCAAGACCAAGCTCAAACCCAAACATAATCAATTCCAAAAATTATGTAATAATTCATACTCAATCACAATCCATAACATAGCATGCATATGAAATTTCAGCTCAATTGGATCATGGGAAGATAGTCAAATAAAATCAGGAAGTCAACACAATTCCAAGCATGCACAAAGGAGTCAACAAAACATGTGTCATTTTCAAAAATTCATAACTAAATGAAAACAGATGAGAAATGAATGGGATCAACACCAATGCAAAGCTCAAGATGTCTAGTATGCATATGTAAGATTTCATGATCATACAATAAGATATGAGAATTTCCCAAATGAAATGGCCAGATGTGTCACACAAAGTCAACAATTGACTAGGCAGGGAAGAAAAATCACAAACAAATAGGAAATGGCACAATTAAATCCAGGAAAAATCACACAACAACTAGACACCTGAGAGAGGGCTCATGCAAAATTTCACATTATTTGAAGGTCAGGAAGCATGTAAACAAAAATCATGAAATAGCATAGCATTGGTGTGACACAAATTGTCACACCCTACTTCAAAAATTTATATCTCACAAACCACATATGATAAATGCACAAACTTTACATCAAAATGAACATGAATGAGTGTAGATTAACCACAAAAAATTTCAACTCAAATGGATGCAACATGATCATTTCACAAAAGGATTGGCAAAAGGTACCACATAGGCATACATGTTAAGAACCCTAAAGCCAATTAAAATCCAGCCAACCAAAAATTCAGCAAAAATCATGATAAAATAGTGGACATCCTCATGAACATGATGCAAAAAATTCCATGATTTTTGGAGTTGAAATGAATGAGAAATGATTTTTGGAAGTGGAGTGATCATTTGGAACAAACATGAATGCATAGCATGGTTTAACAAGTCAACTAAGTTGACCGGATGGCAAATCAGTAAATACGCGCGTCACTAAACCAAACGCTGCGTTTCAGGCCACGAAACCAAATGTTTTGATTGGTCAACTCTCAATGAAACAGTACTCATGCAGAAAAATCAAACAAAGCAACCAATCGTGTTCTGGGTTCAAAACCCTTAGGGTTTATGCAGCAGCCACAGCATTTCAAGTTCATGGTTCATCATCAAACAACAGATTTCCAACAGAAATATTCACACAACATGGCATTGATATGGTTCATGCAAAACAACATAGAACAACAAACCAATCGCGTTGCATAAAGTTTGAATAAATTCTGGGCAAAAACTGTTAGAGTTTCATGGCAACTACAGCAGCAACTTCATCACTAATCCAGAAATCGTGAAAAATTGAACAGTCCAAAACACGAAATCCAGCACACCATTGTAATCAACAAACAACATACAGTATAAATCCAGCAAGCAAATTCATCAAAACATGTTAACCAAGATGAACTGAGCAAAAATAAGTTTATACACCAAACTTTCAAACAGCATATCTTCCTAAATAACCAACCATTTGACATGATTCGAAGCTTAAAACAAACAGCTAAGTAGGTACTACATGATGTATAGCAAGATTTGGAAAAATAAAGAGGTCGAAAAACTCACTTGATTTGAAGAAAATGGAGCAACAGTGGTTATTTGGATGATGCAGCTTGAAATAGGTGCAGATTATGGTTAGTGTTGAAGGATTCTTGAAGAACTTTAGCTCAAACTTGCTTGAAACAAACTGGTTCGAAATCTGCCATTGGAGGGTGTTGATGTAGCAGCTACCTTTCCTTTGTTTACAGTCACCAAAAGAGGATTGAGAATGCTTCAAAAATGTTGGCAACTGATGAAAATACCAAGGGTGCTCGTGGTTCTTTGAGAGTTTAGCAGAAAAATGCAAATCGAGCAAAATGAAAAATGAGAGAGTGAGAGTTTTTCTGGTTTTGTTATGGCTGCTGCTAGGGTTCAGAATCCCAGAAAAATGACTTATATATGTCTGTTTAGTCTTGGTTTAACAAATGCTAAGCTTGTTTAACTTAAATGGAACCATTTGCAAAATTGCTAACTTTCCACCAAATGAACATGGAGGTGTATGGTCTGCACGATTTGGGCTTGTAAACAAGTTTCAAACATCATTTAAAACAGATCCCAAAAGGCCAAATTGCTTTAAAATAGCTAAATCCAAAAGTCAACATTTTGCACACTTGAATTTAATAAAGTCAAGCTCAAAAATGGCATTTTGATTGGCAAGGTTTTGGTGAATGAAATTTATATTTTTGGAAAGAGGAGATGAAATGTGGTTTGTAGGAAAAAACCCCACCAAAATTGGCCAAATGGTTTGAGTGATATGGCTTGTTGAAGTTCACAAATTTTTGAAATTGAATTGATCATATCTTGACAACCACACATGGGATTTGAGTGTTCTTGGACTTTTTGAAAATGGGAGAACAAGATCTTCAACTTTCATGTTGGGCAAAAATTCATTTGAAGCTTGTATCATGATGTAAGTTGAGGATCAAGAAGTTTCCATTTTTGGCAGTTGAAATTACAGGTCCACTTTCTATTTTGGGAAATTTTTTATTTTACTTCAAATTCTTCCATGATGAGGTTTGGCATGATACATGAGGCTTGTATGAGCATGAATGAACTCCTTCAAATCAATTCCATCCATCAAATCACTGATTAAATCCACAGTTGACCAAATTTGACTTCCTGTTGACTTTTCTAGGGTTTTGCATGATTAAAGCATTTCTGATGAATTCCAAACCCTAATTCCTTGAGAATTTGATTTCAAATGATGTCCCAAGTTGTATGAACTTTTGATTATTGATCATGGTGCCCAAATTCTGCAAGAATGGCCACCATCCATTGCTTTGACTGACTGTTGACTGTCTTTGACCTAATTGCTGATGATTGCTTCAACTGCAAGCAACAAGGTTAGAATGACAATATTTTTGTACTTTGGAATGATAAACATATGAAAAGCAAGAATATACAAATGCAAAGCATGCTTGGTGATCAAGAACCACACTCACAAAGCAACCTACCCACTAGGAGGGAAACTAGGGCATGCAGTGATCCTTGAGGCCATGATATGATATGATATGGGCCATGAGGGATCTTAGGGCCAAAATTGGGGTCTTACACCACCATCTTTATATAATCAATTTTTTAAAGCATTAGTTTGATTCATAATAACATTGCATTTTAATTTTTTAGACTATTGAGACTGGTAAGACTATTGGTCGAGGTCTAATGTGGAATATGACTCACAAAAAGAAAGATGGAAGCTATGTGAATGAAAAAGCTTAGGATATAGGGGTAAATTAATAATATATATTTCCAAATATATTTTAAGTTTATGTTCATTATTTTTATAATATATGTAAATGAGTTATACTCATTTGTTATTTGTATTTTATGTAGGAAAAGATTGACACTCATTTAAATAAAAACCCTGAGGCTTCTTATGAAATTTCTTCAAATGATGTTGTTGGAAAGGTATTAGGAAGAGAGCATCCTGGCCGTGTTCGAGCAATGGGCATGGGAGTGGTTCCTACCACTGCTTTTAAACATACCACTACAAGACTTAGTGGTATGGATTTTGGTTCTTCAAGTGGTAGTAATTCAAGTGGTAGTTCTTCATTAGTGGAACAAAGACTTGCATCTGTGACTGCTCTATTGGAAGCAGTTGTTGGCTACATTAGTGCGAAAGAAGGTGGTACACTCCCTGCAGAGTTAGCTGCCGTACTTGCAAATCAAACACAACAGGTATATTAATTAGTTAATTATTTTTTTACTGAATCTTATGTTTTAGATTTCTAGTTTAAAATCATTGTAGTTAATTTTGTAGTTTTTTCCTTCTTATGTGCTGTTATTTTTGTGATTTCGTGTAGTTTTAATTTAGTCACATGAGCACATAACATTTAAGCTATCAAAGGAATACTTTCAATTCACCAACTTATCGCAAAACTCATATAGAATCATGTTTAGTGTCTTTTATTTTCTCTGATGCAATGCAAATGAGAGTTTCATTGAGTATATATAATACGGAATTCCACATAGATATATTTCAGACTATTCAATTGTTCTACTTGTTTAACTTTATTGTGATAAGATCACTGGTCTCATTAGTTGAAAAAGTGAAGGAAGACTCCACAATTGTCTTCTTCATTCATAATGAAAGTGATTTTTGTCACTTGGCTAAGTTGTTGCTGCTTATCCTCTTTATTTTTGAAACAACAAAGGAAATATATTAAACTAGGCATAAGACATGTCCATGATCCAAACAAATACACCACCGCGAAAATAGTGATGATACATCCCATTTAACAATTCTAGTGATGTTCTAATATAATAATTATTTTGTTTTTTATAGGCTTCTGAAGCAGGCAATATACATGAAGAAAATCATCAGAGTCATTCAAAGGACATATGATTTTTATGGCACTTTTATGAAAATAGCTTAAGATACTGGATACAAAAACTACTTGACCATTTTTATGTTTTAATATTTTAGGAATAAAGTGTGAAAAATATATCAAACATTTGAGTTTCTATTCAGAAATAGATTGTGAAAAATATATCAAACATTTGAAATTTCCATGTAATTTTGATAAAGTTAAACAATTGCATTGAATATGTATGTATATATATATATATATATATATATATATATATATATATATATATATATATATGTGTGTGTGTGTGTGTGTGTGTGTGTGTGTGTGTGTGTTTCTTTTACAAAAATGCATAAATATAAATTTGTTATAGATATTTTAATTTACTTTTAGTGTTTGTGTTAAATTGTGGAAAAAAAATTAAATATGTTTTAGCATATTTCAAAGAGATTTTTTTTCAAATTAATTTAAAAATAGTGGTGGTTTATACAATGTTGTTAAACTAGGTTTAAAATACCGTACCTTTTAGTATATTAGGACGGTTTAAAATGCCATACCTTTTAGTATATTAGGACGGTTTTAACTTTGTTTAGTTAGAAAAATATGGCATTTGAAACCGCCACTAATATCAAACAAAAACCAACACTTTCCACTGCGTAAAATACGGCGGTTTGCACGGCGTTTAATTTTAAACCGTCACTATTTTCTTTGCGGAAGCCAAATTTATGGCGTTTCCAGAAACGTCGTAATTGTAAATTCTGGCGGTTCAAACCCCCACAATGGTCTTGATTTAACCGCCGTAATTTACGCGATTTTTTGTAGTATTGCTTCTCAGTTTTAGGCGCAGGCATATCTTGTATTGCTTTGACCTTGGCAGGATCAACTTCAATACCTCTTTCACTGACAATAAAGCCCAATAACTTTCCGGAACGGACTCCAAAAGTACACTTGTTCGGATTCAGGCGGAGTTTGTACTTCCTCAAACGCTGAAAAAGCTTCAACAAGTGTTCTACATGTTCAACTTCCATTCTCGACTTTGTGATCATATCGTCAACATATACCTCAATCTCCTTGTGCATCATATCATGAAACAAGGTAGTCATATCTAGTTAATACGTGGCTCCGACGTTCTTCAAACCGAAGGGCATCACTCGATAACAAAATGTTCCCTAAGGTGTGATTAATGTTGTCTTCTCTATATCCTCGGGTGCCATTTTAATCTGATTATAACTGGAAAATCCGTCCATAAATGAGAAGACAATGAATTTAGCTGTATTGTCTACCACCATATCAATGTGTGGTAGAGGAAAATCATCTTTCAGACTAGCTTTATTCAAGTCTCGATAGTCCACACACATTCAGACCTTTCCATCTTTCTTAGGCACGAGCACAATATTGGTCACCCATTGAGGATATGTAGAAGTCACCAGAAACCCCGCATCAATTTGTTTCTGAACTTCTTCTTTAATCTTCACTGTCATGTCAGGATGAGTTCTTCTGAGCTTCTACTTCATAGGCACACACTTAGGCTTCAAAGGCAGGAAATGTTGCACGATATCAGTATCTAGACCAGGCATGTCTTCATATGACCAGGAAAAGACGTCGACATATTCTCGTAGCAACTCAATCGACCCCTTCTTTACAGACTCTTCAAGGAGTGCCCCAATCTTCACCTCACGAACACAATCTTCAGACCCCAAGTTGACTGTCTCCAGATTCTCAAGATGTGGCTGAATGATCTTCTCTTCGTGCTCAAGAAGACGGGTGATCTCATCAGGAATCTCTTCAACATCATCTGCTTCGGCCTCAAATATAGAGAACTCAAAGTTGGGAGATGGTGTTGGATCATTATGTTCAATGGGTTTGATCAACCTGCATAATGATTTTGGATATAAAAGGAGATTTCAGAATTCAAGCAAGGCAAATCATTATGCAGATGAAAAGATTGATTTTATTCTCTTATTTTAGGGTTTTTTAGTGATCACTAATTTCATGCAAAAAGCAAAAAGGGAAAATAATTTGGAAATACATACATTTAACATGTAAAGTTTGAATGAATATCATTGTATTAATGTTCCAACAATGTCATCACTTCTCCTTTTGGCATGGGAGAAGGGTTTTTGAACAAAAGTGAACACATTACGTGGACTTATGGACAACTGTTGGAACATCAAAAATGACCCGGTTATTGCAAATTCCTCCAGGGATGACAAAGTTGCCCAGATCTTCCTCTAGATCATCTTCCACTATGGCAGCGGCCTCCTGGTCTTCAACAGTGTGGATGAAACCACCACTCTGGAACAACCCATGCTCGCTGAAAATGCCTGAAGAAAACCCTATGCCAGCCCGAGATTTATTTTCTTCCAGCTTAATCATTTGTCCTAAACCAGCAGTTGTGCCATGCTCAATGGCCAACTTCGCATCATTGTAGGATGCAAATGAAGAAGATCATTTCCTTGAAGGCTCAGCAATAGATAAGGCTTGGAACGGAGTCCCAACCTCATCCTCAGCGTCTATGTAGGAAAAGGAAGACAAATGGCTAACCAAGAGAGCCTTCTCTCCCCCTATCACCACCAACTTCTTATTCTTGAGGAATTTTAACTTCTGGTGTAGGGTGGGTGTCACGGCGCCTGCCTCGTGAATCCATGGTTTGCCAAGCAAGCAGCTATATGATGGGTGAATATCCATGACTTGGAAAGTGATCTGGAAATCACTAGGTCCAATCTTGATTGGGAGTTCATGTTCGCCAATCAAAGTTTTCCTCGATCCATCAAAAGCCTTAATAACCACTCCACTCTGCCTCATGGGAGGCCCCTGGTATGAAAGTTTGGCTAGAGTGGATTTTGGCAACACATTTAGCGATGATCCTGTGTCTACCAACACATTAGACAAGGCATCATCCTTGCAGTTCATGGAAATGTGTAGAGCCAAATTATGGTCTTTTCCCTCCTCGGGAAGATCAACATCGCAAAAGCTCAAATTGTTACAAACAATTATGTTTGCAACAATGCTATCAAACTGTTCTATTGTGACATCGTGATCCATGTATGACACGTCCAACACCCTATTCAAATCTTCACGGTGTGGCTCAGAGTTCATCAGCAAAGATAGGACAGATATCTTTGATGGAGTTTGAAGCAGCTGATCAATAACATTATATTCGCTCCTCTTGATGAGCCTCGACATCTCATCATAGTCCTCTCTCAAAATGCCATTCTGGCCAACAGGGATGGGAGCTTTAGCGGATTTATAAACAATAAGTGTCGAATTCGGAGAAAGAGAAGCCCCCACAAGACTGGCGGAATTATCAACAGCATCAGTTCTTCTCAAGACGTCTACATGGGGTTTCGGCGGTGCCGAAAAAACACGACCACCGCGGGTCATACCACTAACGTCAGATATACTTACAACAGAAGTGGAGGGCAACAACACCTCCTTCCCATCTTCTAACGCAACTGCGTTATATCTGTAGGGAGCAGCTTTATCTAAAGAGTACGGGACAGGGCCCGCTGGCTTGATAATAAAAGATGGAGAAACCTTCTTCTTGCTGCCACCATATCTGACAACAACAGGTTCTGGTATTCTGAAAACAGGGGATATAACATTCACTTCATCCTCATCACGATTCTGAAGTATCTTGATCACACCCTGATCCAGCATCTCTTGGATGTCCTCCCTGACTTGGAGACATCCTCTCTCGTTGACAATGCACACCTGGCACCTGTCATGGTCATGCTCATAATAATTATATCCACATAACAGTCTATGAATCTCGACCAACGATTGCCTGATATGACTGACATACAAGACTTTATACTTGCCAGGGCAACCCTGGACCATGTTCACATCAGATTTCCCATGCTCGGGCAATGGGTTCTTCTTCACATTCGGACCCACGTCCTCGTAAAACAAGATCCCACTTGTAACAAGGTCTTGAATCTTGGTCTTTAAGTGATAACAGTTATCCACATCATGTCTTGGAGCACCAGAATGATATACACAATGAAGCTTAGGCTTGAACCACCACTGAGGATTAGTCGGTACAGCAGGTGGGTCACGTGGAGTGATCAACATAGGTCATTGGAAATGGATCAAAATGACCCTCTTCCTATCGTAGTTGGTGATGGTATTGGTGTTGTTTCGAGGCTGGTAGGCCTGCTATTGTGGACGATGTTGTTGTTGATATTGTTGATGTTGTTGTTGTTGATGTTGATAATGTTGAGCTTCCCTGAAGGCAGGTGCTATATGAGCCACCTGGTGCTGATTACTAGCAGGGCGGACAGTCTTCCTCTTCATAGAGGGTCTTCTTTTAATATGGGAAGACACGGCATGTGCCTCTCCCTCCTTCTTCTTTGCAAAAGCCCTAGAACGCTTTGTAGAAGAGCCTCCATCTCTGGTCAGACGTCCTTCACGGACTCCTTCCTCTAGCCTCATTCCCATGTTCACCATTTCTGTGAAGTCCGAGGGAGCACTAGCTCTCATCCGCTCGTAGTAGAAAGAGCTTATAGTATTTAAAAAGATCTTCGTCATTTCTTTCTCTTCGAGTGGGGGCACAATCTGTGCGGCCAACTCACGCCACCTATGGGCGTACTCCTTGTATTTATATTGCTTGGCGAAAGCTTCGCCAAGGTCGTTGAAGGAGCGGATGTTCGCACTATCCAGACCCATATACCATCTGAGTGCGGCACCGGACAAGATATTCTGTAAATAGTGGATGAGGAGTTGATCATTCTCGGTTTGAGTTGACATCTTGCGTGCGTACATCACAAGATGGCTGAGAGGACAAGTGTTTCCCTTGTACTTTTCAAAGTCAGGCACTTTGAAATTGATAGGGATTTTAATGTTGGGCATGACGCACAACTCAGTAGCAGATTTACCAAAGAGGTATTTCCCTCTTAGAGTCTTCAGTTCCTTGCGCAGCTCAAGGAATTGGTCATTCATGGCGTCTATTTTCTCGTTAACATATGGGCCCTCAGATGGCTCAGAGTGATAAATCGTGTCTTCAACTCTCGGTAATGTGTGCACAACGGGAGGTGGCACAACAAGGATCGAGATAGATGCCGGCAGAGATGCAAAGGTCGGAGCAAGACCCTCAGGCACAAAGTTTGCGAGCATCCCTCAGGGAAACCTGGCTGGCATAGCAGGAGAGAAATGAGCAGTCGCGGCAGGCACAGTTGAGGAAGCTACCTCTGAGATGACCGTCCTCTGGGGAGGAGTTGCAGGTGTTGGAGAAGACTGGCTCTGAGCAGCCAGTACTGACTCCATCATGGCAGCCATCCTAGCTACTTCCTCCTTCAATCCATGATTCTCTTGTTCAAGATGATCCATTAGCTTTGGTAGATTCGCTTTGGTGTTATACTGGTGCGTCAGTTTGTCTTCAAAATAAATGAAAAACACAGAGTTAGACCACTGATCAAGAAACCCTGAACAAAACCTGCTTATGCACATGATGCATGCAATGCTTGTGCACATGATTTTATTTTTATTTGAGGAACTTTATAGAGATCTATTTACAAATATTTGGAAATATTAATCTTTTTAGACATATAATGGAAATATTCATATCAATAACATTTGGAAAAAAAATTTACACCAAAGAAGTACAGTCTTGGTAACCAAATTCAATACAAGAGAGAAGTAAAATGAACATCCTATGGAACCCTAGAAACAATCGTCCAAAGCTCTCGAGACCGGAGGATAAGCTGCACGAAGCCTCTTCACCTCTCTCTCATAGGCTGCCTCCATATCTGCCTTCTCCTTGGCGAGTCGATCATACTTCCTCTTCCAAAACTTGGAAGACTGAGGAAGAAAAGAAGTAACCACATCATCTGCCTCATCAATAATCTGATGCTCCAAAAATTCTATCACATCATCTTTATCTCTGAGTTGCTGAAGTAGCTCCTCTCGCTCACGGACCCAAGCACGCGAACGGTCTTCATCTCTCAACTCATCTACTCCTTGGTTAGGGAGGGTTGAAGGCCTAACCATAACCATAGGTGTAGGTCTCAGATAGTCATAGGGCATGCGGTACTCAGAAGCTCTCCTCCTCACCCAAGAGGTATAGGGTTCCAAAGCAATACAATTCTTCGGACCAAGCTCTTTCCTTCCCTTCCTATGAATCTTGTGCCAAGCGCAGACCATTTTTCCCTTCAAGTTCTGGGGATCTTTACCCTCTTGAAAGAAGACACCTTCTAACAAAATGTTGTTAGGTTTGTCCTTTAAGGGGAACCCAAGCTGACGGTGTGCCAAAATAGGGTTGTAGTTAATTCCACCACATGTGCCAAGAAGAGGCACATTGGAGAATTCACCAGAAGAATCAATAATATGGACACCATCATACACACGGTTATACTGAAAGATATCATCATTAGTGAGAGACATAAGTCTCGTGGACCACCGTAGACATCCTTTGTTCTCCTTGAAGGCGAGCTTCTGTGGCAAGTGCGAAATAAACCACTTGTACAACAGAGGCAAACAACACACAATGATATCACCACCCTTTGCATTCCTCACATGCAAAGAGAAATAATTGTCACCCAATAGAGTCGGAACGGGATTAAGAGTAGAGAAAATCCTAATAGCGTTCACATCCACAAAATTTTCGATGTTGGGGAATAACACTAGCCCATAGATGAGAAGTACAAATATGGCTTCAAAGGCGTCCTCACTCATTGCCTTCCCAAACAAAGTATCTTGGGCGATGAGAAAATCAGATGGGAGACCTTGAATTCCACCTTTGGTAGTCATATGAGCACCAATGTCAGATAAATCTATGTGCAACAGATCAGTAATCTCTTGAGATGAAGGAACCGTCTCCAAGCCACTGAATGGCAACTGATCCAATATAGGTATACCCACAAGATATGCATACTCCTTAAGTGTAGGCAAAAGCTGGAAATCCGGAAAAGTGAAGCAGCGGTACAAGGGATCATAGAACTGCACCAACACACTCATCAAACCTTCATCCACCTGAGTAGCAAGAATAGACAGAAGCTTCCCATGGCGAGCTTTGAACTCCAAGGGATCTAATACATAGGATGTCAAACTCCTTAACTTTTTCAAGTCAGGTTGTCTGAAATTGTACTTCTTTGTATTCCTTCTTTGCTTATCCATGTCTGAAAATTTGCAAATAGACCTCTTAAGTTCCTTGAAAACTTTCATTATTGATGATATGGATGCAAATGAATGCATGAATGCATGGATGCAACAATCACACTCAAGGATCAAGCAAGTCACACCACACAAAGGTCAAGGGAAGGATCAAGTCATCCTTAATATCAACCATCCATTTTGGTAGATTATGATTTACACCTTATCAACACCCAAGTTCCATTGATATTAAGGATATACAAGAACGGATCAACCGTGAATCAAGGGTTGGCTGCAAGTCACGAGCATGGAGTCTCGGTTAAGAACAACCCAAAGGGAGTGTACTATGGTTAAACCTGACAATCATGTTCTAAAAAGGTCCTCATAATCATCATCTCATCTTTCGGATATTATCGGATAAACGACTACTCGTATTCCAAAAATATTCTCAAGAGAGACTCTTATGAGTGTAGTATCACGTAACAATCGTATCAAATCTTACACTTGAACGACCTTCGCACTACGTCCTAAAATAGGCCAAGATGGGCTAGGTAATCTAAGGTCCTTGGCTTCTAAGGTATATATTGGAATGAGTAATGCCTAACCACAACTACTCGTGTGACATTATTGATCCCAACAAGACCTCCACCAAGTGAATGGGCTTGCAAGTCAACTTGCTAAGGAATAACTCCACACAAGTCAACAGGACTATGCCATTCTCCTATTATAAGTGCACTCGAGTTCGGGTATAGAACTCACCTCACAAGAGACCACCAAGCACACAAGCAATTGATATATCAAGCAATTCATGCATTACAAACAATACAGTCATCCCAAATTTTCCCAAAAATATGTCACCAAATAATATAAACATACAATACAACAAAGGCAAAAATTAGGATAAACCCACTAGGAATGTTATGTCCCCAGTAGAGTCGCCACTTTTCTGTAGCGGGGTATTTGTTACCTTTAGATTTATTGACTAAATCAAAAGTAAATCATACAATTCGAGTCGCCACCCCACTTCTATTTATCCAAAGGAAAGGTTAGAAAGCAAACAAAAACCAAGAAGTTTTATCAAATCAAAAACTAATAAAAATGTCAAAGATCTGGGTAAGGGGGTTGGTTATGCAATGGGAAGGTTTTAAGCACTCAAAACATCCTTAGTACTCTAAGGGAGCCCTTTTTGCAAAGTTGCATTGTAGGTTAGTATTTGTGAAGAAAAAAATTGTGCAAACATGATTGGGGAGATGAGAAAATAATATACATATTATTTATAATTTGTTGTTTGAATGGATGAACCCATTGCCTATGTACCATCACAAAGGTAGGATCAAAACCTCGTAGTTCGGGGTAAAAATCTCAAAAAAACATGGGTGAATGGATTTGATCAAAAGCCTTAAGGTCTTTTGTTATCAAAGGGAGAAAACTCAACCTAAACCAATAATCCACCATGTGAGGGGAGCTTCAACATACTAGTGAGGGATCCACCCTATAATAAGTACGGAAGACTTATAATCCAATCACTAAGGATAAGGTGAGGTTTACATCAACCACTATGATAACTCAAACCTATGGCTAACTTTTATGAAAAGTTTTAACAAAGGTGGCCATTGGAACCACAAAAACAACTTGAAGTGAGTTGTATTTACAAGTTAGGAGTATTTGCAAAATGAAGTCAAAGTTGAGTTAAGGTTTATTCAAAATAAGTACTAATGAAAAGAGTTGAAAAAAAAATCAAAGGCATATGGCCTAGGTTTCTAATTTTGAAAACAATGTCAATGTTTGCACAAAATGAGTTTGGCTTGGGTTAGAGTGGAGAGAAGAAGAGAAGGGTTAGTCCTAAACATGCAAAGATGAAAGAAGAGATAAAACCCTTGGAGTTCCTTTCTTGAAATCATAAAGATGATTCAAGATGCTCCTTTCCTTTGGACTTAGCAATTAACTCAAGCAATCAAAAAATATATTCAATCAAGCTCCTAGGATCTCCATTTGGCTTGTCTCTCTTATCTTGGATGCTTATGACAATGGTCCTTCTTACTATCTCAAGTTTGGATTCCCTATCACACAAGAACAAACAATCAAAAAGTTCACAATGCAATAAGAGGAATGGACAAGGAGAGTTTAGATTAGGGGTCCTTTCAAGTCAACTTTAAGATTTATGCATTCTAAAGGCATGAGGCCTAGTTGCTCTTCAATCAATTTTAGCATTCTAAAGGCATGAGACCTAGTTGTTCTTGAACTCCATTAGATTAGGTGTCCACAAACAAATACAAAACAAGCACAAGGCAATAATATTTTTACACAATAATGTGCTCAAGTGAGCAAAAGGAAAATAGCATAAACATAAACATGAGCTCAAATGAGCAAAAGGAAAAGACAATATGAATAAATGAGCAAGAAATTAAATTGAATTAAAGTAAATTGCAAGAATTAAATGCTTGAATTAAAAGTTAGTAATTAGTAATTAGTGTTAGTGTGCCATAAGGCAATTTAGCGCTATGTTAAGCAATCGTAAGTGGACTAATGTAGTAGTCACACCTATCTGAGGTCGGTCAATAAAACTATAGGCAAATAAACACAAGTTAGAGATCATGACTAGTAATCCAACCTCCTACAACTTGCCATGCCAAAAGAAAAGAAGAATGACCTTGTATGGATTTTAGGTTTTTTACTTGACCAAGAAGCAACCTATCTTTGACACAAAGCAATTCACTTGATCTTTTGATCAAGTTGAATTTGATTTGGATCAAAGAAGGTTAAGCCTCTCATATATCAAGGCTAACCACAAATCATTAACTCATTGGTCAAAAGAAAAAGAAGAAGATGAGAGATGAAGATTGAATGTACAAAAATGGAAATTCAAATGACATAACCAAAACACAATGATCAAATGTGAATGGAATCAACATCAATCAATGGTAAACAAAAGTGAAATGAAGATTAGAAGTCAAGAAAGGTCACACATATTTTTGGTATTTTTTGGAATTAAAATAATACATAAAATAAAATGAACAAATCATGGTCAAACTTCAAATTCAACTCAAATCAACTTGGGTAAGTCCAATTGAATTATCATAAGTCTAACATGGTTAAACTAGGTTTGACAAATTTTCTCCATTTTTTGAAAACATAAACTATTTTTAAACAATTAAAAATGAAGAAAAGTAACACAAATGGATTAAAATCTCAAATAAATCTCAAATCAATTAAGAAATTGATGAGAATATTTTTCATAGACTTATCATCATCCATATGTATTAAGAAAATATTTTTGGCATTTTTAAATATCAAAAGGTATTCTAAATGAATTAAAAACCATCAAAAGTAAAATAGTTCACACAAAAATAATTAAAAATCAGATTATGAAACTAGATTTTAAAAGAAATTTTTTGCAATTGGTCCCATATTTTTGTGATTCCAAATAAAAGAGTTATGAATTTTTTAAAATAAAAGGATTTAAAGAAAATAAAACAGAAAATAAAACAGAAATTAAGAAAATCTGGAAAATCCACAGCGCTTGGATCAACATTCATTAATTGACGAGGACAACCCAAAGGCCATGAGGTGCGCGCGCATGGTGATCATTAGTCAACAGCATCACACGTTGGATTTAAAAAAGTCATAAAGAGCAAAGACCAAGATTAGATCCTATATGTGAGATCCAATGGACACAAGGCCTCCACGTGGGGACGGTGGTGGAAATCACTGTCTTCTCCGGCGAGCAAACAGAAATCGGCCACCAGTTGCAGGTTTTGCAACCTCAACCAAATTGCATGATCTTTATTCCAAATTAAAGCAGGGGTGATGTACATCACCCCTGTAACCTTGGATTTCTCTCAAGATCCCTATGGAAGGAGAAATCTGAGATGGAAAATCCAGGTGTTCAATCTGAAATGCATCAATTCATGAAATTAAAGCCATCATTGGCTTGCCTCTCACACGAGGACTTCAGAAAACCAAACAAACACAAGCAAAGCACAATATATGATGAGATTCAGATCAAAATAGTTGAGATGTAAACCTTTGAAGTGCAGCTTTGATGAGCACGATCCAACCAAACTCTTGCTTGCAGCTTGATCTTGATGTATGGTATGAGTGCAAGGCTAAGGAATAAGTGTTGAAGATCAACTGATTTTGTTGAAATTCAAACTTGAAAAGAGAAATGAAAATTCAAAATTCCTTTGGTGAGAGGTTAGGTATGGATTCCAGCAGAGTTTTAGGCGCCTTCAGGTTGATTATTGAATGAAGCAAGCATGCTATTTATAGCTGAAAATGCAAGGCAAGGTGAATGGAACCCGTGTGCATGATCATTGGGTCCTCCATGCATGGGCCTGTACACGCGCATGTGAGGCCCAAAACCAATTGGAAATGAAAGCTGAAGTCACTTTGAGTTGAAATGATGTGCATTCTGAGCTGCATTGGCTTGTATATCAAGCTACAAAGTGAAATGCATAATTGATCACAAATGTTCCCCTCTTCGAAAGTCCCATATGGAAAATCCAAACATAGGCATGTGAGTAATGGTTGGAAATGTCTTGACATAATGAACAAAATATATGTTAAACGAAAATCCATTTGGAGTTTGGAAAATTGTGAAAACTGGCCATGAAGTTTGATGTACAAAACATGCCTTTGAAATATTTGTCAAAAGTGACCAACATCAAGCCCTTATTTTTCAATGATGAAAGCCTCAAATGGAAACACCTCAAACATAAACGTTCTAGATCTTTTCAATATGATAAATTTGGGGACTTCAATTTTGCATCATTTGGATTTTTTATGAGAAAGTTATGGGCACTTAAAGTTGGATTTTTTCAAGATTCAATGGCTTTGGTCCAAAGTGACCTATAATGTTTTGTATTATCACATGTGTTTATCTTAGGATTATGAAGTTTTGTCCAGCATAACTATTTAAGTAGACATTTTAAGCTTTCCAACTCAATTGATCTTACCTAAAAATCATAAAAAAATGAGTGAGTTAGGTCCTCGGGAATTTGACCCAAAATTAGGGTTTCAGTCAAAATGACCTATAATGTTTTGAAATGAATGATAACCTTCTAAGTTTCAAATGAATTTTGGATGAACATGAAAGTTGTGCATATGGTTCTTAAAAACATTTTTTCTCTTAGGGTCATCTTAATTTGACAAACACATCAAAAGTTAGGTCTCAGTGGATTTCAATTTGGTCAAATGATTTGACTGGTCAACTTCTCAAGTCCAAACTTCAAATCTTGTTGAATGAATGATTAAGGATACTCACATAGGCTCATATATGCATAAAATGATCAATTAAAGAACTTCCCTTGATTGTATTTGATCTTAGGTTGAGGTTGCTTCATGAGCAAGGCATAGTCAATGCATAGTTGAATTAGGGTTTCCTTGGGAAACAATCCTTAAGCCCTTTGGTTTATCTTGATCAAAATGACAAATTGAGATACTTGGGAGACATATGTGATGATTGAGAGCTTTGGGAACCATTTTCATGCTTGCTTTCATCTTCATCTGGCCATTTCATTGAGCATAGGGGCCTCTTAGGAGCAAGGGATCTCATGATTGCTTAAGCCTCAAAACAAAACAAGTTAGTGACATATTTTTGTGCTTTTGGTTAGTAAAACAAATAATAAAATAAATAATATACAATTCAAGCATGCTTGGTGGTCTCAAACCAACTCACACAAGTCGCAACCCTAAGGTAAAGTAACCAAGATGCCATGATCCTTGAGGCAAATGCAATGAGCAATGATATGATGCCAAGAAGGATCTTAGGGTCAAAATTAGGGTCTTACAACTCCTTTCGCAGCTCAAGGAACCGATCATTCATTTCATTCATCTTCTCATATACATCTGGGCAATCAGATGGCTCAGAATGGTAGAGGGTGTCCTCAACACGAGGCAAAGTATGAATAACTAGAGGAGGCAGAGACATGATCGGGCTAGATGTTGGCATAGAGATAAAAGTGGGTGAAAACTCTTCGGGCACAAAGTTTGGTGGTATTCCCCACGGGAATCCAGCTGGCAAGGAAGGACCGTATTGGCTTGCAGCGACGGGAACAGTTGAGGTAGCAACCTCAGAAATAACAGTCCTCTAGGGAGGAGTTGCGGGATTTGGTGAAGACTGATTTTGCGCAGCAAGAACAGACTCCATCATAACGGTCAACCGTGCAATCTCATCCTTCAGCTCTCTATTCTCTTGTTCCAAATGTTCCATGGTCTTGGGTTGATTAGCGCGAGTGTTGTATCGGTGAGTCAACTTGGTCTTGTTTTACATTATACTTCAAGAATAGCTTCTCCATTAGGTGATTTAGGAAATGAGTTCCCTCATCACTTATTAGAGCTCTTGGCACTCCAAACCTGTAAAATATGTTTTCCTTTAGAAACTTGACTACCACTTTTGCATCATTCATTGGTAGAGCAACTGCTTCTACCCACTTGGATACATAATCCACCGCCACCAAAATGTAATTCTTTCCAAATGAAGGTGGAAATGGTCCCATAAAGTCGATACCCCAAACATCAAAGAGTTCAACTTCCAACATAGGGTTTTGAGGCATCTGATTTCTTTTCGAGATGTTTCCCATCTTTTGACACTTATCGCACTCTTTGATTAATTGCTGAGCATCTTTGAAAAGTGTAGGCCAGTATAGGCCTGACTGGAGAACTTTGGTTGCGGTTCTATCACCACTAAAGTGTCCACCATAGTCAGACTCATGGCATGCTTTCAGGATATCTCTCTATTCTTCTTCGGGAACACATCTTCTAACCAACCCGTCTACTCCTTTCTTGTACAAGAATGGGTCATCCCACAAGTAAAACCTGCAATCATGCACAAACTTTTTCATTTTGTTAGAGTCAAATTCGCTAGGGATAACCTCACCTACTAGATAGTTCGCGTAGTCTGCGAACCATGGCATTCCAATAACAACAAGGATGTGTTCGTCAGCAAACTTATCCTTTATTGGACGCTTTTCCTCATTCTCCTCTATAGGTGACATCCGAGAGAGGTGATCGGCCACAGTATTTTCACATCCTCTTTTGTCACGAATTTCCACATCAAACTCTTGGAGGAGTAAGATCCATCTCAATAGTCTTGGCTTAGAGTCCTGCTTAGCAAATAAATACTTCAAAGAAGCATGGTCAGTATAAACAATGACTCTAGAACCCAACAGATATTGCCTGAATTTATCGAAGGCATAAACCACCGCTAGCAACTCTTTCTCGGTAATCGCATAGTTCATCTGTGCAGCGTTCAAAACATAAATAACATAATATATGACATGCAACAGTTTATCTCTACGTTGCCCAAGAACTTCTCCCACTGCAATGTCACTCGCATCACACATGATCTCAAAAGGTAGAGACCAGTCTGGGGCAATGACAATTGGTTTCGTCACCAATTTATTTTTTATAGTTTCAAATGCAATGGCACACTCTTTATCAAAAATAAAAGCCTTGTCCTTAACCAAAAGGGTAGTTAAAGGTTTAGCTATCTTAGAAAATTCTCTTATGAACCTGCAGTAGAAACCCGCATGCCCTAAGAAACTTCTTATACCTTTTTCGTTTATTAGAGGGGGCAACTTTGCTATTACCTCGATCTTGGCTTGGTCCACTTCTATTCCCTTGTGGAAAATTTTGTGTCCCAAGACTATGCCTTCTCGCACCATGAAATGGAACTTCTCCCAGTTGAGAATCAAATTGGTCTGTTGGCATCTTTCTAAGACAAGGGAGAGGTTAGTCAAACAATTATCAAAAGAGAAACCAAATACCAAGAAGTCATCCATGAAGACCTCCATATGCTTTTCAAGCATGTCAGCAAAAATGGAAGTCATGCATCTTTGAAATGTGGCTGGCACATTACATAACCCAAATGTCAAGCTCTCTGTAAGCAAAAATACAATAGGGGCATGTAAAAGTTGTCTTCTCTTGATCTTCTGGTGCAACCGCTTTATGATTATATCGAGAGTAGCCATCAAGGAAACAATAGTAGTCATGACCAGCCAACCTTTCCAACATCTGATCGATGAATGGTAAAGGAAAGTGATCCTTTCTTGTCGCCAAATTCAACCTTCTGTAATCGATGCAAACACGCCACCCCGTGACTGTCCTTGTAGGGAGCAACTTGCTTTTTTAATTCTTTATCACGGTAGTCTCTCCTTTCTTTGGAACCACATGAACAGGACTTACCCAAGAGCTATCGGATATGGGATAAATTAACCCCGCATCTAATAGTTTAACAACCTCTTTCCTAACCACTTCCTTCATTGCAGGATTTAGTCGTCTTTGGGGTTGCACCAGAGGTTTGTGACCATCCTCCATGAGAATTTTATGAATACATACCTGTAAGACCCTAATTTTGCCCCTAAGATCCCTCATGGCATCATAACATTGCATTGCATAGCCTCAAGGATCATTGAGCATCTAGGTTCCCTTTGCCTTTGGGTGGGACTCTTTGTGAGTGGTTTGAGATCACCAAGCATGCTTGAATTTTATATCATTTCTTTTCTCATTTTTTTTACTAACCAGAAGCACAAAAATATGTCACTAACATCTTTTGGTTGTAGCTTGAGCAATCACAAGGCCAAAAGCTTCAAGGAGGTCATTGGTACAAAGACATGGTCAAAAGGAGGTGGAAGCAAGCATGGTAATGGTTCCCAAAGCTCTCATCCATCAAATATTCCCCCCTAGTGTTTCAATTCATCATTTTTGATCAAGTCAAGTCAAAGGATTTGAGGTTGTTCCCCTGAGAAGCCCTAATTCATCTGTGCATCACAATGCCTTGCTCATGAAGCAACCTCAGCCCATGGTCAAATATAATCAAGGGAAGTTCTTTAATTCATCATTTCATGCATATTTGAACTTATTTGAGTTTCCTCAATCATCAATTCATCAAGATATGGGTTGTGGATTTGAGAAGTTGATCAGGCAATTCATCTGACTTTTTTGAAATGCACTGAGACCTAACTTTTTATGTGTTGGTCAAATGGAGATGGTTCCAAACGCAAAAATGTTCTTAAGAACAATTTGAACAACTTTCATGTTCATCAAAAATTTATTTGAAGCTTGGAAGACCATCTTCCATTTCAATACATTATAGGTCATTTTGACTGAAACCCTAATTTTGGGTCAACTTCCCAAGAACATAACTCACTCATTTTTTATGATTTTGAGGTGAGATTAAATGCATTGGAAAGCTTAAGATGTCTAATTAAACTGTTATGTTGAAATAAAATTCAAAATCTCAAAGAAAATACATGTGATAAATCAAGACATTATAGGTCCTTTTTTGACCAAATGCTCTAAAAGTCAAAAAAAGTCCAACTTCAAGTGCCCATAACTCTTTCATCAAAAATCCAAATGATGCAAAATTTAAGTCCATTTTGATTTTCTTGAAAATATCTACAACTTTGATGTTGGAGGTTTTTCCATTTGGAGCTTGCATCATCAAACCAGAAGGGCTTGAAAGTTGGCCAATTTTAGAAACCTTGCCTTGACATGTTTTGCACATTACCCTTCAAGCTCAAATTTCACTAATTTCGAAGGCCCAAATGAAATTTTGATCAACATGACATTTGTTCCTTATGCAATAAGCTTTCCAACCATTACTCATAAGCTTGCATTTTGATTTTGGACATGGCATTTTCGAAGGCTTCAATGAAATAGTGCATTTTGTGAAAATCATTTCAATTGCCATGCATGATCCATTAATACACAATCTGCACGTCCAATTTGTACATGATGATGATCACCTGCCAAAACCAAGTGGAATTGGGCTTTCCATGCGCCTGTACAGGCCCATGCATGGAGGCCCTTTCCATTCATGCAAATTTGAAATCATGCATTCGGCATTGCCTTGCCTATAAATACATTGCATATGAGCTTCATTTCACTAACCTGAAGGCGCCTGAACCTCTGCTGAATTGAATCCTTAACCACACTCAAAGGAACTCTCTCTTTTCTCTAAAAATTTTAGATCTAGAATTCAGTTTCCTCGACTGTTTTCTTTGATCTAAAAGTTCGTATACCTCTTCACCTTGATCCATTGGACTTCTGTTTTGATAAAGCAAGCAAGGTTTCATGCTCCATTCACCAGAACTCAAGCTTGCACTCCAACTAGTAATTTCCTCGATTCTCTTCATCCATGGACTTTTTTGCTTGGATCTACTGTTGGCTGAAGTCCTCTCAATAGAGGCATTTGATTTGTGCTTTCAATTTTGCAAAAAACATGAAGTTCATGATGAACACCATCATACTTCCAACTCTGATTTCTCCATTTATAGGGATCTAGAGTGGAAGTGCATGGCATAAGAGTGTGAGCGGCGTATTCGTCGCTATATGATTTATTGATTAAACCATAAGCAAAGCATACAATGAATTCGAGTCGCCACCGCACTTTTATTTATCCAAAGGACTGGCTAAAAAGCGAACAAAAGCCTAAGAAGTTTTACGCGTAGAAAACTAATGAAAAGATCAGAGAATCTGGGTAAGGGGTAAATTACGCAACGGGAAGGTGTTAGGCACCCACTACGTCCTAGGTACTCCTAGGGAGCCCTTTTCACACTTGCTGCACTAAATTGTTATTTGTTATGAAATATTTATTGTGCAAACATGAATGGGATGATGAGAAAAGAATATACAATTTTTATTGTTTTTGTGTTCGAACGGATGAACCCGTTGCCTACGTACCTTCCATCAAAGGTAAGGATCAAAACGCCGTAGTTCGGCTAAAAGATTTCCAAAAGTTAGTGGATTCAATTTTAAACACAAGCCCTAAGGTCTTACGTTATCCACGGGAGAAAACTCAACCTTATACAAACAACGAGTCCACCATGTGAGAAAAGCTTCAACTTGCTAGTGAGGGGTTAACCCTATAATAAGCAAGGAAGACTTACAATTCGATCAACTAAGGACAAATAGGTGAGATTAACATCAACCAACTAGGATAAATCAAACCTATGGCTAATGTATGAAAACTTAACAAGAATGGACAAAGCCACAAAACAATTGAATGGGTGAAGTTAATTGATTATGATTATTCACAAAAGGAGGGTCAAAGTATGATTAAGATTTATTCAAAAGAAGTACTATGAAATGGAGTTTGAAAAAGTCAAGGACTTGGGGTCCAGGTTTTTTAATTTGAAAGCATGAAGATGTTTGCACAATATTTATCTCAAGTTTTGAAAGCAATGTGTGAAAAGGTCTAGGACAAAATGGGATGAATGGATGAAGATGGAGTGTAAAACTTCCTAGAAGGTTCACCTCTTGAAATCATATAGATGACTCAAGTGTGTCCTTTGGAATAGACAATGAGCAAAAGACAAACAAGCAAAACTAAAAAAGGAAGGTTAACAAAAGCGGATACCGGATGCCAATCACTGGACTTATACCAATCTCCTAAAACAAAACTGGATATCAGAGGCCACTCTATGGACTTATACCAATCTCCTCAAAAAAAGAAATAAAAAGTGGGTACCGGATGCCAATCTATCTGGGCTTATACCAATCTCCAACAAAAAAAACCAAGCAAACACTTGGATGTCAGATGCCAATCTATCTGGGCTTACTCTAACTTCCAACATATGATCATAGGAAAACAAATGCCAAATTACACGGACTTACAATTGCATCCTCACACACAACAAACAAATGAATCAAGCAAAGAGAAGATGAGTGGCCAATGAAATGGTCTTATACTCACTTCCATATCATAGGAACAATGGCCAATGAATGGTCTTACAATTGTCCTCAATGGGCAAACAACAAAGATATGTCACAAAGACAAATGAAATGATCATGCACTAATGAGCAATTAATGATGATAAATGCACAAATCATACAAGCAAACATGTGCATATGAAGTAAGCAATCAATCAAATGAAGTCATTCAACACACACTATAACCAAGCAATAAGGCTCATACAAAAGGGTTAGGCATTGAAGCCAACTGGAATAGGGTTAATGGTGCTCTTAACCTTGACATTGAGAGCCAAGGTGAAGCAGATGAAAGGATATGAGGGGTGTGCCTCGTCACTCTTATCCCTGGTCAGGGAGAGCTTTGAATATCAGAAGGTGTGGGAGTTCAGAAGGTAGGAACTCTCTCCACAGATTATTGACTCGATAGATCTTGGGTTTTTATTCACTATGCATCAAGACATGTGGTGTGAGCAAGGTGAGTGACACACAGAATAGTAGGAGATAGGTTACATATCTCTTGGATTCTACCAATTGCCTTATTTAAAGGACTTTTCCTGCTTGGGACAAAAGTAAACAAGCACAAACATCGCCTCTTAAGGAGGACTTCAGACAGTTGCCTGGCCAAGTAACAGGCCAGGTCTTCCAGACTACATGAAGAAAAAGGATTCTACCTCAATGCAAATGCTATCAAGCAAAGCAATGAAGTTCTCAAAGAACTATTAGCAACTAATGGTACCTGGAATCAATCAAATAAAATCAGTACACAACTCAAAGTCAAAACCAATATAAGATAAGGATCAACACAATCAGTCAAATGTGCAATGCACAAAGCTCAAAGCTTATGAGCTAAGCATCCTACAAAACAAAACAAGTTAGTTCATGATAATCAATCAAACTCAAGCAACTTGCATTAATCTCCTTAAAGCATTCACTTCTTAACCTGAAAAACCAAACTCAAACATGAGCAACAAGACTACTAGGACAAGCCTAGGGTCAAGAGGAGATAAAAAATCCAAAACAGCAAGTGAAAGATATCCAAAATAAATTTCAAACAATTAAGAAACAAACCCAAGTGGTTTCGTGTTCATATCATTCATCATTATCATTTCACAAACAAATCAGGTCAAAGCATGTCATATAGAACCTCAAAGAAGTCAACAGAAAGATTCAAGTCAAATCCAATCACAAACATTTCAAAAAATTCTGAAATAATTCATGATCAAACATCATCCATAACATGATAAGCATACCAAATTTCAGCTCATTTGGATCAAGGGAAGTAGGTCAATGAAAATCAGATATTCAAAGCAAGTTCAAGGAAACTCATACAAAGCATCAAAACATGCACCAACTCCAATAAATCATAAAATAGTGACAACATATGATAAATGAATGGGACTAAAACCGTGACAAACATTAAGATGTTTGTAATTCACATATCAAATTTCACATCCATCCAATTAAGCATGAGGATTTCACAAATCATATAACATCATGTGTCACAAAAAGTCAAGAAATGACCAAACAGGGGAGAAAATTCCAATCAAATAGGAAATGCCATCAATAATTCCAGAAACAATCACATGTATTCTCAACATCCATAAGTAGGTTCATGCAAAATTCCAGACCATTTTTAGTTCAATAAGCATGGTAATTAAAATCATGAATTTGGACATGAATGGTGTGACACAAATTGTCACACCTCTATTCAAAAAATCATATCTCATCAACCAGCAATGATAAATTCACAAACTCTACACCACAATCACCATGAACATGTCTAGTTTAAGCACAAAAAATTTCAGAGGCATTGGATTAAGCATCATCATTTCACAAGCAAATTGGCATAGCATACATAAAATGGACAACATGAACAAACCCTAGCACATTTTAAAATCCACACGTGCAAAAAATCTGGAAAAATCATCATAATAAACTAGAGATCATGAGGAGCATTCCACAAAAAATCCCATCAAATTTGGACAAAGATGAGTGACTTATGAATTTTTGAAGATTGGGACACAAAATGAAATAAATATTGAAAAGAAAATGAAATAAATGATTTAATAAACCGGCCGTGGCAATTTGGTAACATTAGGACTCACTAAGTGAAACTCCGCGTTTCACTTAGTGAGGTGGCATCCAGGGATTCGCTTCATGGCAATGGAATAGTAACAAAACATGCAAAACAGAAATCCAGCAGCCAACCACGATTTTGGGCTTAAGCAATTAGGGTTTAGTGTACTGTTCATCACGTTCATCAATCGTGATGAACTTTTGTTCCAGATTTGGAAAACAAGCATACCAATCGAATCATCTAACAACATACATCAATGATCCAGCCTTAATTTTCAGTAACTCATGCTAACAAGGATGAATCGAGCACAAACATATTTGACCAACCAAACTTCAAAATAGTGTTTCTCTCTCAATAATCAACCATTTTCCACGATTTAAGTTTCATTGTACTCAGCATGGCAAGACCTTTCTAAAGCATAGCATGATTTTGAAAATAAAGAGGTTCGAATCTTTACCAAATTTGAAGAGCAGTGATGATTTGATGATTTTCTGGTCGTGGAAAGCTGAAACAGATGCTTAGTGATGTTCCAGATGATGAATGGAAGAAGAATTTTAGCTCAACAATGCTGGGTTATGCTCAAATCGAGAACTGCCATGTGAGGTGCTTCAATGGAACAGTGCGGATTCTTGCTCTACAGTTGGGAGATGGTGCTTGCAAAGACCTCCAAAATGATGGTAAAGGATGGAACAATCAACAAAGGCTCGAGCTCTTTTGAGATTTTCAGAAAAAAGCTCAAGTAAGGAAATGAGAGTTCTTGAGAAAAAATGAATTCAGATCTGTTTTGGCAAAGTGTGGCTAGGGTTTTCTATCAGAAAATGAGCAATATATACTCTGTTTAATGAAGCTTAAGTTTGGTTAGTGGAATGTAATTGGAAATTAGCTTAATGAAGTGTTTTGACAATTTGTGAAATTCACTCAAATGTTGCATGTGCATGTGCTACAGTGCGAAATGGTCCCAAACCACTCTCCGAATGTGATTGCTGAACATTTGTAATTGGTAAAAAATATTGGCAAAGCTTAATTTGAAAGTTCATTTTTTCACCTCCCTCATTTTAAATTCAAGCCACTTGAAAAAGGCCATTTTGATTGGTTGATTTTTGGTGAATTGTGATGAAGGATTTGGATAGAGCACATCAAATATGACTTGTAGCAAAAAACCTCACTCAATTTGGCCAAATGGTTTGGAAGATATGCCACTTTGAAGTTCAAAATTTTTTGAGAATGATTTGATCATAACTTACCAACCATAAATGAGAAATGAGTGTTCTTGGACTTTTTGGAAATGGGAGAACAAGATCTTCAACTTTCATGTTGGAAAAAAATTCATTTGAATCTTGTATGATGATGTAAATTTGAGGAGAAAAACTTTCTATTTTTGGCAAATTCCAATTACAGGTCAACTTTCTATTTTTGGAAATTTTCTGTCTGACCTCAAATTCTTCACTGTGGATGTTTGACATGTTATATGAGGCTTATATGGACATGAATGAGACCTCTCAAACCAATTCCCACCATCAAATCACTGATTAAATGCACAGTTGACCACAGTTGACTTCAGTTGACTTTGTTAGGGTTTTGGCTGACTGAACCATGTTCTGATGAATTCCAAGCCCCTACCACTTGATATCTTGATTCAAAATGATGTCACAACCCATATGAACCCTTGATGAATGATCATGGTGCCCAAATTCTTCAAGAATGGCCACCATCTATTGCTCAATGACTGGTTTGACTGATTTTACCTAGCTGGCTTCATCTGCAAGTAACATGGTTAGATGACAATATTTTTGTACCTTTGGTTAATAGATATATGGAAAGCAATGATACACAAATGCAAAACATGGTTGGTGATCAAGAACCACACTCACAAGATAACCCACCCACTAGGAGGGAAGCAAAGGTGCACAAAGATCCTTGAGGCAATGATATGGTATGATATGATGCCATGAGGGATCTTAGGGGCAAAATTGGGGTCTTACAGATGCCCCTATTTAAGGTTATTCTAGCCGGAGAAGTGAAGATTAGAAATCTTCATCTCGACGCGGTAGAATGGGCTTAAATAATAGTAATGAGACAAATTTTGGTCCCTAAGAGACCTCATGATGCAAATGTATGTATGCAAAAGACACAAACTCTGTGGGGAATATGATTCACACAGAAGAAAAGACGATCCATCGGAGTGTTACACTCACCAGGAACAGAGACTCTAACAAGACCCTCGTTGGGGATAGTAAAAGAAAAAGACTGCGTGAGCAGGACACGACTTCAAGTTGGGGAAAAACAAAACTGACACAGCGTGAACAAGACACGACTCTGATTAGGGTAACAGAAATCAGACTGGAGACCTCACTGGGGAGTGAAGGACTCACACTGGGGAAAAGAAATTTCCAAAGGCAGAACATCCATTGGAGAGACACAAGCTGACTCCTGGGAAGAAGCAATAGGAAACTCCACTGGGGAAGCACCAAAGAATGAGATGTTGCCGGTATAAGGGTAACAAACTCAGGAAGAATGAATATCTAAGACCGGTATAAGGGTGAGAGATATCAATCAACCAAACGTCTGAGAAAGACCTGAAAAGGTACATAAACTCAGGAAAATCTGACTCCACAGGGGACCAAAGTCATAATAGGGAGCAGAAGGGACACCAGGGATACCGAGGTATATAATAGGTGACCGACCAAAGCGTGAATTGGTATATATGCCAAAACACTCATCATCCGAAAGGAGGGCTTGAAAAAGCAAATCGACCTACAGGATGGACATTCGAATCCATAACGGGAAAACGAACCTTACTCAACTGGGGACACAAACCCAAAGAGTGCATGAGATATAATATCCATTACCGGCAAACCGTGGATAAGAAAACTCGCATGAGATATATTATCTATTACCGTCAGAACGTAGATAATAAACTCGCATGGTAAGAAAACACCAGAGATACCGTGGTATATAATAGGTGATCTACCGAACCCGTGAATTGGTATATATGCCAAAACACTCATCATCCGAAACACAAACTGGTTAAAGGATGGATATTCGATTCTACAAAGAATACGAATCTTGCTCAGCTGGGGAAAATCAACAAAGGATTCCAACTAAAGAGCGCATGAGACACATTATTCATTACCGGCAGACCGTGAATAATATACTTGAAAGGAAAAGACACCAGAGATACCGAAGTATATAATAGGTGACTAACCAAAAAGAGAGACAATCGATACCAAGCATCCGGGTAAACGAAAGACAACTCAAAGGGATAAATTGCAAGCATCCGGCAATTATCCAACAACACAGAATATTCGATTCCGCAAAGGGATATAACGAATCTTACTCGACCAGGGAAACACAAAAGGCTTCGACTGAAGAGTGCATGAGATATATTATTCATTACCGACAGACCGTGAATAACATACTCGCATGGAAGATTATCCACAACCGGTATAAGGGTTAATAAAGGATAAATCAACCGAAAAGAAAGGTATCGGGATACCAAACTAGGTATATAATGATGACCAATCAAAGGGAACAACAACATTACCAACACAAGGGTAAATGAAAGGAGACCCGCTGGGGATAAATTGCAAGCATCCGGCAATTATCCAACTGTACCACAAGGCACAAACTCCGCTGGGGAGAAACAATCAACACTTGGGATTTACAACTACCGAATACGGGGTAAAAGACCACAGACTCAACTGGGGATAGAAATCACCGCAGGGAGACACCAACTCTGTTAGGGATAAAACCACTACAACAGGAATCCACTTACAATCAGGACGAACCACAAAGGTTACCTGTGTTAGGGGAAAAGAGATAGGACTTACAATTACCGAATACAGGGTAATAGCCATACTCTGGTGGGGATAACCATGAATTAGGGTTTACATCTACCGAATACTGGGTAGAAGACCAATAACTCCGCGTGGGGATAGAACAAATCACAAATCCGCACGGGAAACCAAAATAGGGCTCATAACAAACCACAAACTGTTGGAGAGCAGGAAAAAATAGGATTTACAACTACCGATTGCTAGGTAGAAAATCAAAACTCTTGCCGCGGAATAAAGGTATATAACCACCAATTCAATCAAAAGGGCAAGGAAAATAGGACTTACAACTACCGGTATGAGGGTAGAGGCCCGAAAAACTCCGCTGGGGGACAACCCACTGAGAAGCACAAGACATTTGACAAATAGCCAATCCGGGAATAATCCGAAAAGACAGACTGAATCAAAAGACGTCCTAATGAGGATGTAACCCAACTAGGAAAATCCATCCCAATATATATGTTGGGAGGAAACGGAAGAAACCGTCATCCACGAGGATATATCTCAGTGGGGAACTGCAGAAGGAAAGATAACAGACACTTTCTGCTTATGGGGTTGACTCTATATGGAGAGATTTAACACCCGACATCTGCTAGGGGAGATCTATTGGGGATCTGTATCCATAGCAGGAAACGACAAACGGAAGATATATGGCAAAAATGCAACATGAATATCTGAATGTTTATGAATATGCATGAATATGCGTGATTTATGTTTGATGAATGCTGACAAAACAGACATATCTAACACAAACAGGTCCAGGAATCAAACGCCCGGTACTATACTTCCAGGGGAAAAACCAACTGGAAAGCCAATCTGCGGAGATCTATATGCTATAAAGCATAGATCTGCGGGTACTGCCGGAGAAGCAGAGGATCAGAGATATCAGGAAACACCAAATCTCTGAGTGATGGATCAGCCAACAACCCAACTAGGGTACAGAAAGTCACCACGGGCAAAACAGCCACCAAGACCAATCTGTTGGGGAACAAGAGAAAATCTCGAAGATCCACAGGGGATCTCAGCATCAACTGAGAAACAAAGAGCTTTGTAACTCTAAACCACTCCGGGGAACAACCCAATGAAGGAGAATAACATCATCCAAGTAGAATCCATCTGCATAAGCAACTCTACTGGGGAAAACTGCTGCTGGAGAAAACTGAGTCTTCAACAATATTTTGCTTGCAACTAAGCTGGGGAACAACCCCATCACAAGATCTGGAGAAAGAAGATACAACCAAACCAGGAATATGAACCAAATGTCTTACCTGTTGGAGATCATGCCACCCTTGGGAGAGCACTGAGATATTCTTGAGTATCCTTTCAACCTTATGAATATTCACTTTGTTTAAAAACAGCAAATTTTGAAAAATTTGATTTGTTTAAAAAAACAATGATACTTTATCAATTAAAACATGCAAAACATTTGTTGAATTGAAACAAATAAGAGTGCAAATAATTGGATAAAAGCTCAAATTCATTTGATGGAATGGTAGCTTGCAAATGGCAAGACTCCATAGATCTGTACAAATTTGAAATCAGTGATATATATTGGAAGAGGGCTACATTGAACATAATGATCCTTTCTCTACCAATTTGAATCTCGATGTATTCGAAGCTTCAGTTGACGACGAATCGAGAATCCTCTGACGAAATGGCAGCTGTGGAACAGAAAGTCTTGTCAGGATGCAGTTACTTGCCAAATCCCTAATTTTTGCCTAGATTGCCCCAGAGTGAGGTACTCAATATAGCGGGATGCAAATATTCTCTTTTTTCAAGTCTCTAATTTTTGCCTGGATTACCCTTGCGGGTTCTCCACCGAGACGCTCTTTTTTGCCTAAGCCGCCCTTTCGGGTCTTCAACTTAGCGAGCTATTCTGTTTTTCATTTGCATATACTTTTTTTTCTAGGCAAAGTATCTCTTGACTGCATCTGAATTCACAGGACGAGTGAAATCCTCCCCATCCATTGTTGTAAGCATCAACGCTCCGCCTGAAAAGGCTCTCTTAACAACATATGGACCCTCGTAGTTTGGAGTCCACTTGCCTCTGGAATCGGGCGCGAAAGACAAAACTTTCTTGAGCACGAGGTCATCTTCTCGGAACACACGCGGCTTGACCTTCTTATCGAATGCTTTCTTCATTCTCTGCTGATATAACTGACCATGACACATGGCAGTTAACCGCTTCTCTTCAATCAAATTCAATTGGTCATAACGACTCTGAATCCATTCAGCATCAGTCAACTAGGGATTTGAGGGTATAATTTTTCTTTTTTCTTTTGAAAAAAATTTGAAATTTTTTTCCTGATTTTTGATTTTTTTCATCTTTTTCTTTTTTTTTTTTTTTTTTTTTTTACATTACATTTGTAATGCCCCAGTTTAACTGTCTTGCTGATTCTTATGATACAGCTGAATGAGCTTCTCTTTGTGCTCAAGAAGGTGCGAAATCTCATCAGGAATCCCCTTTAACATCATCTTCCTCTGCCTCAAATACAAGGAATCCAAGATTGGGAGATGGCATTGGATCATTATGTTCAATGGGTTTAGAAATCCCTGCATAATGATTCTGGGTAATGAAAAGCTTTTGTATTTAAACAAGCAAATCATTTATGCAGATGAAAAAGATTGCTTTTATTCTTGTTTTTATGGGTTTTTAGTGATCACTGATTTCATGCAAAAAAGCAAAAAGTGAAAACAAAGGAAAAACAAATGTTTAACAATGCATTAATTGAATGAAAACATCATTGTATATATGCTTTGCCAACAATGTCATCACTTCTCCTTTTGGCATGGGAGAAGGGTTTTAAACAAAATGAACAATTACTCTGATCTATGGACGACCGTAGGAACATCTACAGCGACCCAATTGTGGCAGACACCACCAGGAATAACAAAGTTGTTCACGTCCTCTGCATCCTCTTCCAAGATAGCAGCAGCTTCCTCTTCAGGTTGATCACCATGGATGAATCCTCCACTCGAGAACAATCCTTGCTCATTGAATGCCCCAGAACAGTAGCCAACGCCAGCCTGGGATTGGTTAACCAGGAATAAATCCATCAACAATACTTAGTCTGGCAAATTCTCCTTGAGTCCATAGCTCTCTTGCTCAGGATGATCCATCCATCTGGCATAGATAACCCAGAGTAGTACCGGCGAGGTGCGTCTCCAAAATAAATGAAGATCGCAGAGTCAGACCACAGGACGGGAAACCAGAACAAAACACCCGCTTATGCAAATGATGCATGAAGTGTTTATGCATGTGCTTGTTTTTTATTTCAAAGGAACTCGAGGGTTTTATTTGCAAACTTTGAAATATTTAACATTTTGATCGTATATGAGAATATCTCATCAGATATATCAGGTGAAAATTTTTTCCCGGTTTTTCCCATGTTTGAAATTTTTTGCAAATAAACTCCTTTGAGTTCCTTGAAAATTTTCTTTTTATCTGATGGTATGGATGCAGATGAATGCATGAATGCATGAATGCAACAATCACACTCAAGGATCAAGCAAGTCACACCAAACAAAGGTCGTGGGAAAGCTCAATGTATCCCTAATATCAATCATCCATTTTGGTGGATTTAGGTTTTCACGTTATCGACACCCAAGTTCCATTGATATTAACGGTACATGAACCGGCTCTAACATCCTTAATATCAATCATCCATTTTGGTAGATTTAGGTTTTACACCTTATCAATACCCAAGTTCCATTGATATTAACGATGTTTGAACGACTCAACCACGAATCACGGGTTTGCTGAGAGTCACGAGCATGGAGTCTTGGTTAAGAACCACCCAAAGGGAGTGTACTAGGGTTTAAACCTGCCAGACATGTTCTACCAGAGGTTCCCATAATCATCGTCCCATCTCTCGGATATTATCGGAGGAACGAATACTCGTATTCCAAAAATATTCTCAAGAGAGACTCTTATGAGTGTAGTATCGCGTAACAATCGCATCAGAACTTACATCTGAACGACCTCCGCACTACTTCCTAAAATAGGCCAAGATGGGTTTGGTAAACTAAGGTCCTTGGCTTCTAAGGCACATGATTGAACGAATAATGCCTAACCACAAATGACTTGTGTGACATTATTAATCCAACATGACCTCCACCAAGTGAATGGACTCGCAAGTCAACTGGCTAAGGAATACTCCACACCATTCGACAAGACTACGCCATTCTCCTATCTTAGAGTGCACTCGAGTTCGGGTATAGAACTCATCTCGCAGAGATCACCAAAGAAAACAGCAATTGTATATCAAGCAATTCAAACATTACAATCAATACAGTTATCCCAAATTGTACAAAAATATGTCATATAACAAATAATAATATATCACACAACAAGGGTGAAAAGTAGGCAATACCACCAAGGATTATGAGTCCCCAGCAGAGTCGCCACTTTTCTGTAGCGGTGTATTCGTCGCTATATGATTTATTGATTAAACCATAAGCAGAGCATACAATGAATTCGAGTCGCCACCGCACTTTTATTTATCCAAAGGACTGGCTAAAAAGCGAACAAAAGCCTAAGAAGTTTTGCGCGTAGAAAACTAATGAAAAGATCAGAGAATCTGGGTAAGGGGTAAATTACGCAACGGGAAGGTGTTAGGCACCCACTACGTCCTAGGTCCTCCTAGGGAGCCCTTTTCACACTTGTTGTACTAAATTGTTATTTGTTATGAAATATTTATTGTGCAAACATGAATGGGATGATGAGAAAAGAATATACAATTTTTATTGTTTTTGTGTTCGAACGGATGAACCCGTTGCCTACGTACCTTCCATCAAAGGTAAGGATCAAAACGCCGTAGTTCGGCTAAAAGATTTCCAAAAGTTAGTGGATTCAATTTTAAACACAAGCCCTAAGGTCTTACGTTATCCACGGGAGAAAACTCAACCTTATACAAACAACGAGTCCACCATGTGAGAAAAGCTTCAACTTGCTAGTGAGGGGTTAACCCTATAATAAGCAAGGAAGACTTACAATTCGATCAACTAAGGACAAATAGGTGAGATTAACATCAACCAACTAGGATAAATCAAACCTATGGCTAATGTATGAAAACTTAACAAGAATGGACAAAGCCACAAAACAATTGAATGGGTGAAGTTAATTGATTATGATTATTCACAAAAGGAGGGTCAAAGTATGATTAAGATTGATTCAAAAGAAGTACTATGAAATGGAGTTTGAAAAAGTCAAGGACTTGGGGTCCAGGTTTTTTAATTTGAAAGCATGAAGATGTTTGCACAATATTTATCTCAAGTTTTGAAAGCAATGTGTGAAAAGGTCTAGGACAAAATGGGATGAATGGATGAAGATGGAGTGTAAAACTTCCTAGAAGGTTCACCTCTTGAAATCATATAGAAGATGACTCAAGTGTGTCCTTTGGAATAGACAATGAGCAAAAAACAAACAAGCAAAACTAAAAAAGGAAGGTTAACAAAAGCGGATACCGGATGCCAATCACTGGACTTATACCAATCTCCTAAAACAAAACTGGATATCAGAGGCCACTCTATGGACTTATACCAATCTCCTCAAAAAAAGAAATAAAAAGTGGGTACCGGATGCCAATCTATCTGGGCTTATACCAATCTCCAACAAAAAAAACCAAGCAAACACTTGGATGTCAGATGCCAATCTATCTGGGCTTACTCTAACTTCCAACATATGATCATAGGAAAACAAATGCCAAATTACACGGACTTACAATTGCATCCTCACACACAACAAACAAATGAATCAAGTAAAGAGAAGATGAGTGGCCAATGAAATGGTCTTATACTCACTTCCATATCATAGGAACAATGGCCAATGAATGGTCTTACAATTGTCCTCAATGGGCAAACAACAAAGATATGTCACAAAGACAAATGAAATGATCATGCACTAATGAGCAATTAATGATGATAAATGCACAAATCATACAAGCAAACATGTGCATATGAAGTAATCAATCAATCAAATGAAGTCATTCAACACACACTATAACCAAGCAATAAGGCTCATACAAAAGGGTTAGGCATTGAAGCCAACTGGAATAGGGTTAATGGTGCTCTTAACCTTGACATTGAGAGCCAAGGTGAAGCAGATGAAAGGATATGAGGGGTGTGCCTCATCACTCTTATCCCTGGTCAGGGAGAGCTTTGAATATCAGAAGGTGTGGGAGTTCAGAAGGTAGGAACTCTCTCCACAGATTATTGACTCGATAGATCTCGGGTTTTTATTCACTATGCATCAACACATGTGGTGTGAGCAAGGTGAGTGACACACAGAATAGTAGGAGATAGGTTACATATCTCTTGGATTCTACCAATTGCCTTATTTAAAGGACTTTTCCTGCTTGGGACAAAAGTAAACAAGCACAAACATCGCCTCTTAAGGAGGACTTCAGACAGTTGCCTGGCCAAGTAACAGGCCAGGTCTTCCAGACTACATGAAGAAAAAGGATTCTACCTCAATGCAAATGCTATCAAGCAAAGCAATGCAAGTTCTCAAAGAACTATTAGCAACTAATGGTACCTGAAATCAATCAAATAAAATCAGTACACAACTCAAAGTCAAAACCAATATAAGATAAGGATCAACACAATCAGTCAAATGTGCAATGCACAAAGCTCAAAGCATATGAGCTAAGAATCCTACAAAACAAAACAAGTTAGTTCATGATAATCAATCAAACTCAAGCAACTTGCATTAATCTCCTTAAAGCATTCACTTCTTAACCTGAAAAACCAAACTCAAACATGAGCAACAAGACTACTAGGACAAGCCTAGGGTCAAGAGGAGATAAAAAATCCAAAACAGAAAGTGAAAGATATCCAAAATCAAGTTCAAACAATTAAGAAACAAACCCAAGTGGTTTCGTGTTCATATCATTCATCATTATCATTTCACAAACAAATCAGGTCAAAGCATGTCATATAGAACCTCAAAGAAGTCAACAAAAAGATTCAAGTCAAATCCAATCACAAACATTTCAAACAATTCTCAAATAATTCATGATCAAACATCATTCATAACATGATAAGCATACCAAATTTCAGCTTATTTGGATCAAGGGAAGTAGGTCAATGAAAATCATAAAGTCAAAGCAAGTTCAAGGAAACTCATACAAAGCATCAAAACATGCACCAACTTCAATAAATCATAAAACAGTGACAACATATGATAAATGAGTGGGACTAAAACCGTGACAAACATTAAGATGTCTATAATTCACATGTCAAATTTCACATCCATCCAATTAAGCATGAGGATTTCACAAATCATATAACATCATGTGTCACAAAAAGTCAACAAATGACCAAACAGGGGAGAAAATTCCAATCAAATAGGAAATGCCATCAATAATTTCAGAAAAAATCACATGTATCCTCAACATCCATAAGTAGGTTCATGCAAAAATCGTGACCATTTTTAGTTCAATAAGCATGGTAATTAAAATCATGAAGTTGGACATGAATGGTGTGACACAAATTGTCACACCTCTATTCAAAAAATAATATCTCATCAACCAGCAATGATAAATTCACAAACTCTACACCAAAATCACCATGAACATGTCTAGTTTAAGCACAAACAATTTCATAGGCATTGGATTAAGCATCATCATTTCACAAGCAAATTGGCATAGCATACATAAAATGGACAACATGAACAAACCCTAGCACATTTTAAAATCCACACGTGCAAAAAATCTGGAAAAATCATCATAATAAACTAGAGATCATAAGGAGCATTCCACAAAAAATCCCATCAAATTTGGACAAAGATGAGTGACTTATGAATTTTTGAAGATTGGGACACAAAATGAAATAAATATTGAAAAGAAAATGAAATAAATGATTTAATAAACCGGCCGTGGCAATTTGGTAATATTAGGACTCACTAAGTGAAACGCCGCGTTTCACTTAGTGAGGTGGCGTCCAGGGATTCGCTTCATGGCAATGGAATAGTAACAAAACATGCAAAACAGAAATCCAGCAGCCAACCACGATTCTGGGCTTAAGCAATTAGGGTTTAGTGTACTGTTCATCACGTTCATCAATCGTGATGAACTTTTGTTCCAGATTTGGAAAACAAGCATACCAATCGAATCATCTAACAACATACATCAATGATCCAGCCTTAATTTTCAGTAACTCATGCTAACAAGGATGAATCGAGCACAAACATATTTGACCAACCAAACTTCAAAACAGTGTTTCTCTCTCAATAATCAACCATTTTCCACGATTTAAGTTTCATTGTACTCAGCATGGCAAGACCTTTCTAAAGCATAGCATGATTTTGAAAATAAAGAGGTTCGAATCTTTACCAAATTTGAAGAGCAGTGATGATTTGATGATTTTCTGGCCGTGGAAAGCTAAAACAGATGCTTAGTGATGTTCCAGATGATGAATGGAAGAGGAATTTTAGCTCAACAATGCTGGGTTATGCTCAAATCGAGAACTGCCATGTGAGGTGCTTCAATGGAACAGTGCGGATTCTTGCTCTACAGTTGGGAGATGGTGCTTGCAAAGACCTCCAAAATGATGGTAAAGGATGGAACAATCAACAAAGGCTCGAGCTCTTTTGAGATTTTCAGAAAAAAGCTCAAGTAAGGAAATGAGAGTTCTTGAGAAAAAATGAATTCAGATCTGTTTTGGCAAAGTGTGGCTAGGGTTTTCTATCAGAAAATGAGCAATATATACTCTGTTTAATGAAGCTTAAGTTTGGTTAGTGGAATGTAATTGGAAATTAGCTTAATGAAGTGTTTTGACAATTTATGAAATTCACTCAAATGTTGCATGTGCATGTGCTACAGTGCGAAATGGGCCCAAACCACTCTCCAAATGTGATTGCTGAACACTTGTAATTGGTAAAAAATATTGGCAAAGCTTAATTTGAAAGTTCATTTTTTCACCTCCCTCATTTTAAATTCAAGCCACTTGAAAAAGGCCATTTTGATTGGTTGATTTTTGGTGAATTGTGATGAAGGATTTGGATAGAGCACATCAAATATGACTTGTAGCAAAAAACCTCACTCAATTTGGCCAAATGGTTTGGAAGATATGCCACTTTAAAGTTCAAATATTTTTGAGAATGATTTGATCTTAACTTGCCAACCATAAATGAGAAATGAGTGTTCTTGGACTTTTTGGAAATGGGAGAACAAGATCTTCAACTTTCATGTTGGACAAAAATTCATTTGAAGCTTGTATGATTATGTAAATTTGAGGAGAAGAACTTTCTATTTTTGGCAAATTCCAATTACAGGTCAACTTTCTATTTTTGGAAATGTTCAGTCTGACCTCAAATTCTTCACTGTGGATGTTTGACATGTTATATGAGGCTTATATGGACATGAATGAGACCTCTCAAACCAATTCCCACCATCAAATCACTGATTAAATGCACAGTTGACCACAGTTGACTTCAGTTGACTTTGCTAGGGTTTTGGCTGACTGAACCATGTTCTGATGAATTCCAAGCCCCTACCACTTGATATCTTGATTCAAAATGATGTCAAAACCCATATGAACCCTTGATGAATGATCATGGTGCCCAAATTCTTCAAGAATGGCCACCATCTATTGCTCAATGACTGGTTTGACTGATTTGACCTAGCTGGCTTCATCTGCAAGTAACATGGTTAGACGACAATATTTTTGTACCTTTGGTTAATAGATATATGGAAAGCAATGATACACAAATGCAAAACATGTTTGGTGATCAAGAACGACACTCACAAGATAACCCACCCACTAGGAGGGAAGCAAAGGTGCACAAAGATCCTTGAGGCAATGATATGGTATGATATGATGCCATGAGGGATCTTAGGGGCAAAATTGGGGTCTTACAGAGTGATGTACATCACTTCCTCTTTCGATTGATATCTAGATCGCGCGTTTTGGTTGCCTTTTTATTTTCTGCAAAACTTGGCCGGAATCTGGGAAGCTCGCCGGAGAAGATGAAGGCTCTGGTGGCTTCATCATGTCCAGTTTGAATCTGGACCGTTGGATGTGATCTCTAGATTCAATCTTAGCCATTTCTTGTTATGACCTTTTATTCTTTCCCATGTGGTGGCATTGACTGTGGTGTTTCGTGAGCGCGCGCCTCTGGATCCTTGGATCTGCCAGCTCAATTAATGAGCTCAAAAAATACAAAAATATTTTCCTAACCTATTTGAATGATGATGGATCTATGAAAAATATTCTCATCAATTTTTGAATTGATTTGAGATTTATTTGAGATTTTGGTTCAATTAGGTTATTTTTATTCATTTTTAATTGATTAAAAATAGTTTCTGACTTTTAAAAATGCTGAAATTTTTTGTCAAACTTTTTATGACCTTGTTGAACTTAGGATAAATCACTTGGACCTTTCAAGGTTGATTTGAAGTGATTTTGAAGTTTGACCTTTCCATTTATTTTAATTCAAGTTTATTTTTAATATTAAAAAAAAATGCCAAAAATATTTTATTCTTTCTTGACTTCCAATCTTCATCTCACTTCTGTTTTTGATTGTTTGACCTTGACTTTCAATGTTATTGGTCAACATATGAGGATTGATATACTTTATTCCATTTAATGCATTTTATTTTGTCATTTCATTTTCTCTTATCCATCTTCTCTTTCTTCTCCTTCTACTTCTTTTCTTTTTTATCAATGAGTTGAAGGTTGATAAGTTAGCATTGATTAGGGAGATTTAACATTCCTTGATTCAAATCTAATTCATCTTGATCAATTGATCAAGTGAATGGCTTTACATTAAGGATATGTTGTCTTCTAAATCATGCAAATGGCTTAAACCAATACAAGATTAATTCTCTTCTCCTTTTTGGCATGGCAAGTTGTTGGGACTTGGTTCACTAATCAAGACTCCTAACTTGTGTTTGTTGCCTACATTATTATTGACTGGCCTCAGATAGTTGTGACTTCTACATAAGTCCAATTACGATTGCTTAACATAGCGCTAAATTTGCCTTATGGCACACTAACTACTAACACTAACTATTGACAATTAACATTTACTTTATGCAATTTAATTTTATGCAATTTACAATTCTTGCACATATTATTCATTTGCTTTTTCCTTTGCTCATTGGAGCACATGTTTATGTTAATGCCATTTGCCTTTTGCCCACTTGAGCTTATAATTGTGTATATATCTTTTGTGCTTGTGTTTGTCTGTTTGTTGTCAATAACATACCAAGAATTGGACAATATGGACTTAGAATTTAGGACCTTACCTAAGCAAGTGGAATTTGAAGAGCAACTAGGCATTGGGCCTTTAGAGTGCTATAAAAATTGAAGAGAACTTTGAAAGGACTATCTTCTAAAACTCCCTCTTGTCCATTCCTTGATTGTTTATAGAACTTTTTGATGTGTGTTTTCTTGTGCTAGGGGATTCCAACCTTGAGTAACTTTGAGGAACTATTACCATGAACATCCAAAGAGGAAGATATAAAAGCCATTGAAGGATTCCTAGAAGCATGACCTGTGTGTTGATTGCTTGAAATATTTGCTTATGATTGCTTGTTCCAAAGGATGGGAGCTACTTGGATCATCAATATAATCTCAAGAGAGGAACTCCTAGTGTGGTTCATTTATTATCCCTTTACCATTTTTATTTCATTTAGGACTGAGCCCTTCTTCTTCTTCTCTCCACTTTAACCCAAGCCAAAACCTTTTGTGTAAACATTTCATTTGTTTTCAAACATTAGAAACCTAAGCCTTATGCTTTTGATCTTCAAACTTTCTTTTCATAACACTTATTTTGAATTGAATCTTTAAGTCAACTTTGACCATTGTGTACATACTTCTAATTGGTAAATATAACCCATTCAAATTCTTTTTTGTGGTTCCAATGGCCACTTCCTTAATTGTAGCGGTGTATTCGTCACTTTATGATTTATTCACTAAATCAAAAGCAAAGCATACAAAGAATCGAGTCGCCACCGCACTTTTATTTATCCAAAGGAATGGCTAAAAAGCAAACAAAAGCCTAAGAAGTTTTACACATAGAAAACTAATGAAAAGATCAAAGATCTAGGTAAGGGGTTAATTACGCGATGGGAAGGTGTTAGGCACCCAAAACGTCCTAGGTACTCCTAGGGAGCCTTTTCACACTTGTTGTGCGAAATGTTATTTGTTTATGGCTTTACATTAAGGATATGTTGTCTTCTAAATCATGCAAATGGCTTAAACCAATACAAGATCAATTCTCTTCTCCTTTTTGGCATGGCAAGTTGTTGGGACTTGGTTCACTAATCAAGACTCCTAACTTGTGTTTGTTGCCTACATTATTATTGACTGGCCTCAGATAGTTGTGACTTCTACATAAGTCCAATTACGATTGCTTAACATAGCGCTAAATTTGCCTTATGGCACACTAACTACTAACACTAACTATTGACAATTAACATTTACTTTATGCAATTTACTTTTATGCAATTTACAATTCTTGCACATATTATTCATTTGCTTTTTCCTTTGCTCATTGGAGCACATGTTTATGTTAATGCCATTTGCCTTTTGCCCACTTGAGCTTATAATTGTGTATATATCTTTTGTGCTTGTGTTTGTCTGTTTGTTGTCAACAACATACCAAGAATTGGACAATATGGACTTAGAATTTAGGATCTTACCTAAGCAAGTGGAATTTGAAGAGCAACTAGGCATTGGGCCTTTAGAGTGCTATAAAAATTGAAGAGAACTTTGAAAGGACTATCTTCTAAAACTCCCTCTTGTCCATTCCTTGATTGTTTATAGAACTTTTTGATGTGTGTTTTCTTGTGCTAGGGGATTCCAACCTTGAGTAACTTTGAGGAACTATTACCATGAACATCCAAAGAGGAAGATATAAAAGCCATTGAAGGATTCCTAGAAGCATGACCTGTGTGTTGATTGCTTGAAATATTTGCTTATGATTGCTTGTTCCAAAGGATGGGAGCTACTTGGATCATCAATATAATCTCAAGAGAGGAACTCCTAGTGTGGTTCATTTATTATCCCTTTACCCTTTTTATTTCATTTAGGACATAGCCCTTCTTCTTCTTCTCTCCACTTTAACCCAAGCCAAAACCTTTTGTGTAAACATTTCATTTGTTTTCAAACATTAGAAACCTAAGCCTTATGCTTTTGATCTTCAAACTTTCTTTTCATAACACTTATTTTGAATTGAATCTTTAAGTCAACTTTGACCATTGTGTACATACTTCTAATTGGTAAATATAACCCATTCAAATTCTTTTTTGTGGTTCCAATGGCCACTTCCTTAATTGTAGCGGTGTATTCGTCACTATGATTTATTGACTAAATCAAAAGCAAAGCATACAAAGAATCGAGTCGCCACCTCACTTTTATTTATCCAAAGGAATGGCTAAAAAGCAAACAAAAGCCTAAGAAGTTTTACACATAGAAAACTAATGAAAAGATCAAAGATCTGGGTAAGGGGTTAATTACGCGATGGGAAGGTGTTAGGCACCCAAAACGTCCTAGGTACTCCTAGGGAGCCTTTTCACACTTGTTGTACGAAATGTTATTTGTTTATGAAATATTTATTGTGCAAACAGGATTGAAGGGAGGGGAGGAAGAATATACAATTTATTATTTTTTTGTGTTTGAACGGATGAACCCGTTGCCTACGTACCTTTCCATGGAAGGTAAGGATCAAAACGCCGTAGTTCAGCTAAAAGATTTCCAAAATATGAGTGGGTTGATTTTAAACAAAAGCCCTAAGGTCTTTCGTTATCCACGGGAGAAAACTCAACCTTATACAAACAACAAGTCCACCATGTGAGAAAAGCTTCAACTTGCTAGTGAGGGGTTAACCCTATAATAAGCAAGGAAGTCTTACAATTCAATCACTAAGGATAAAAGGTGAGATTAACATCAACCAACTAGGATAAATCAAACATATGGACAAAGCCACAAAACAATTGAATGAGTGGAATTAATCAATTAGAATTTATTCATAAAACATGGACAAAGTATGATTAGAATTCAATTAAAAAGAAGTATTATGAAAATGAAGTTTGAAAAATCAGAGGCTTAAGGCTTGGGTTTCTAATTTGAAAACAAATGTAGAATGTTTGCACAATAGTTTTCAGGTTTTGGATTAACATGCAAATGGAGGTTTAAAGAAACAAAAGGTGGGAGGGTGAGGAAGTAAAACTTCTTAGATGTTCACCTCTTGAAATCATATGTAGATGATTCAAGTGATTCCTTTGGAATAGGCAACAATGCAAATAACAGATGGACAAAGTAAATGGATACCGGATGTCAATCAATGGACTTATACCAATCTCCTCAAACAGAATATGGATACCAGATGCCAATCAATGGACTTATACTAGTCTCCTCAAACAGAAAACATGATACCAGATGCCAATCAATGGACTTATACTAGTCTCACAAAACAAACAGAAACAATGATACCAGATGCCAATCAATGGACTTATACTAGTCTCACAAACAAAGAAAACAAGGACACCAGATGCCAATCAATGGATTTATACTAGTCTCCTACCATATCATAGGAACAACTGCCAATCAATGGACTTATGCTTGCCTCCTCCATGGACAAAACAAAATGCTATAAAGCAAAGTAATGAACAATATTTATGAGATGATACAAGTAATGATGATAAATGCACAAAGGCACACTCAAGCAAATATGTACAGATGAATCAAGCGAGCAAACCAACAAGTCAATTAGCACACACTATATACAATCAGTTAGGCTCAAGCAAGGTTAGGCTTTACAGCCAACTGGAATGGGGTATTTTGAGCTCTTAACCCTAACATTGAGAGTTAGGGTGTAGCAGATGAAATGGAGATGAGAGGTGTGCCTCATAGCTCTTATCCCTGGTCAAGGAGAGCTTTAAACAATGGAAAGTGTGGGAGTTCAAAAAGTTGGAACTCTTCTCCACAAATGGACTCTAGAAGATCTTGGGTTACTATTCACAATGCATCAACACATGGTGTGAGCAAGGTGAATGACACACTGAGTAGCAGGAGATGGATTACACATCTCTTTTATCTGCTAATTGCCTCATAAGAGGACTTTTCCTGCTTGGCACAAAAGATAAACAACCACAAGCATTGCCACTTAAGGAGGACTTCAAACAGGTGCCTACCAATAACAGTAGGTCTTCCAGACTATATGAAGATTAGAGATTATACCTAAATGGTTAAGCAACCAAGCAAAAAAAAAGTTCAACTGAACTTAAAGCAACTTAGGTACCTGTGGAAACACTAAACAAATCAGTACAATACTCAAACAATCAGACAACCGTCAATAAGCAACAAGACAATCCCAATGTACAAAATGTATAAGGCAAATGCAAACTCAAATGAGTTAACATCAACCTACAAAACACACAAATGTTAGTAATCAAAGGCAAACATCAACACTCAAATGATGGAGCATCATCAACTATGGAACTTGGATGTTCAACCTAAAATCAAAGCTCAAATGTAAGCCACAAACCACTAGGTCAAAGCCTAGGGTCAAAGATGGAGAAAAAATTCAAAACAGGAGCTGAAATTTAACATGAATCAACTTCAATCACATCTTGACACATTCCAAAAGGTCTCATATCAAAATCAATTACCAAATGCATTTCATGATCAAGTAAAGTTCAAGGCAATTTTAAAGCTCAAATGTGATCAACCAGAATGAAAAATATCAATTAAATCAGAAATAATTCAAATAATTCCAACAAAATTCATGATCAATCAGGACATTCATAATATGTATCACACAAAAAATCAGGAGCATTGGACATCATTTGAAATGGCAAACTCATCATACAAGTTGAACATCAAAAGGTGTGACACTAATTGTCACACCAAGTTAGCACAATCATAAAACACAAATGGATCATAGGAAAAATACCAAATCAAAACCAAAATGTCAAGCAATGTGTCTAGTTATAGCATCCAAAATTTCACATTCATTGGATAAGAATCAAGCATTTCACAACATGATAACCAAGCCAAGGTCAAATAAGGATACATGTTCAATCATTCTAGCACAAAAAATTATCCAGCCAAGCACAACTTCTAAAATCATGATGATAAAAAACTAGAGAGAATAAGGATCACAATGCAAAAAACCTGGTAATTTTTGGATCAATTAAAAAAAACATGAGAAGCATAGCATATGGAATGAGGGAAAAGGAGAAAATAGCAAGGCATTTGAATAATTTGCATTGGCTAGGAATCGAAATCAGTACACATTCAAAAGTGGTGCGCGCTCAAAACGACACCGTATAGCTCAAACCCTAGCGCGCCAAAGCATTTCGTAGCTAATTCAAATTTTGGTAGCAAAATCGTAGCAAACTAGTAGCAGAAACTGGAAATGAAGAACATTCAAGGTTGAAGATGAAGATCATCATGATCTTCATCTGGATTTTCCAGAAAATCTCAAACATGTCCAGAAATTAAAATTAAGCACAACATCATGTAGTGCATTCAACATACATCAAAGATCCACAATTATTTCATGCAAAAACATCCAAACATGCAAGGATCGAAGAAAATAAGATTCAATCATCAAGACTTCAATCTATCATATCTCACTCAAAACAGCACCAATTTGCACGATTCAAAGCTCAGAATTACCAGCTAACTTAGATCTACAACATCATGGCAAGGAAATTCAAAAGTAAGAGGTTCGAATTGTAACCTCTTGAAGAGTAGAAGTTGGAATTGTGCTCCACAAAGCTCAGCAATGCCTTACAGTTCCTCTACAATGATTATTGAGGTGATTGATGATGAATTGGCAGCTCAACAACACCTGAATCCCGCAAATTTTGGAATCACCATGAATGCTTCCATCTTCGAGTATGCTTCAATTTGGCACGGTTTCTCTTGGTTCCACGTCCAATTCTTCTCAAGAACACTTCAGGATCATGAATCAAGCAATGGAATGTGCTTTTGTTTGAAGAAATTGCAAAAACGTTTGAGGGAAAAGTTTGGAGAATTTGGATCTAGATCTGAAAAATGAATCCTCCTCCACTCATTTTGGAGCTTTGGTTGAAAAGTTATGCTCATTTGAAGTTCCATGCACACTTTGCCATGTTTTGATCATATCTCCTTAACCACACATGAGAAATTGATGATCTTGGATTTTTTGGAAATGGGAGAGAAAGATCTACAACTTTCATGTTCAACAAAATTTCATTTGAAGCTTTCTTGATGATGTAATATTGAAGTTGAAGTTGGTCCAAAATCTTTCCATTTTTGAAAAGTTCAAATTATAGGTCACTTACTATTTTTGGAAAGTTTTGACTGGACCTCAAATTCTTTAATGTGAGTGTTTGAAATGTCAAATGAGACTTGTTTGAACATGAATGAAGTATTTCTAATCACTTACCACCTCCAAATCCACAGTTGACCTTGCAGTTGACTTTCTAGGCCTTCAGTTGACTAGGAAATGTTCTGATGAAATTCAAGCCTCTACCACTTGGGATTTTGCTTCAAAATGACATCATAGCTCATATGAACTCTTGTGAATGATTGTGGGGCCCAAATCTCAAGAATGACCACCATCTATTTCTCAATGAATGTCTTTGATTGCCTTGACCTGTTAATGCTTCAGCTGCAAGACAAAGGTTAGATGACATATTTTTGTACTTTTTGGTTAGTGATTAAAGAAAAGCAATGACATACAAATGCAATGAATGCTTGGTGATCAAGAACAAATCTCAAAATGATAACCCACCCACAAGGAAGGAAGCAAGGTGTCCAATGATCGTTAAGGCAATGCAATGTTATGATATGATGCCATGAGGGATCTTAGGGACAAAATTAGGGTCTTACAGATGCCCCTATTTAAGGTCATTCTAGCCGGAGAAGTGAAGGTTAAAGTCTTCATCTCGACGCGGTAGAATGGGCTTAAATAACAGTAATGAGACAAATTTTGGTCCCTGAGAGACCTCATGATGCAAATGTATGCATGTAAAAGAAACAACTTCTGTGGGGGATACGGGTCCACAAAGAAGAAAAGACGATCCATCGGAGTAATACACTCACCAGGAACAAAGACTCCAACAGGACTCTCATGGGGATAAGAACAAGAAAAAAGAATGCGTGAGCAGGACACGACTCTGAATTAGGGGAAACTGACGCGGCGCGAACAAGACACGACTGGACCGGAGACCTTACTGGGGCGTAAAGGGCTCAAACTGGGAAAAAGAAGAATTCCAAAGGAAGACACATCCATTGGAAAGACTCAAGCTGACTCAAAACTATCCACGAAGGATACCTCGGATGAAAATCCGGACTTGGACTGGGGAAAGATCCACACAGAACCTCCCTGCCGGGAAACTGCATATATTGGGGAAAACGCTAATACAGCGAAAGGGCAAAATCACAACGGAAACTCCACTGGGGAATGTCTAACAAAAGAGACTCTCCTGGAGAAAAAACTGCAAGATGAGGTGTTACCGGCTACTGGGTAACAAACTCAAAGAGACATGTGATCTAAACACCGGCTACTGGGTGAAAGAACAACAAGCTCAGGAAGAATGAATATCTAAGACCGGTATAAGGGTGAGAGATATCAATCAACCAAACATCTGAGAAAGACCTGAAAAAGGTACATCAACTCAGGAAAATCTGACTCCACAGATGACCAAGGTCATAATAGGGAGCAGAGAGGAACGAACACCAGGGATACCGGTTACTGGGTATATAATAGGTGACCGACCAAAGCGTGACTTGGTATATATGCCAAAACACTCATCATTCGAAAGGAGGGCTTGAAAAAGCAAATCAACTTACAGGATGGATATTCGAATCCGCAACGGGAAAACGAATCTTACTCAGCTGCGGAAAGCCCAAAGAGCGCATGAGATATAATATCCATTACCGTCAGAACATGGATAGTATACTCGCATGAGATATATTATCTATTACCGTCAGAACATAGATAACATACTCGCATGGAAGGAACACCAAGGATACCGGTTCTGGGTATATAATAGGTGACCTACCGAAAACGTGAATTGGTATATATGCCAAGACACTCATCATCCTGAAGAGAGCAAAACACAAACTTATCAAAGGATGGATATTCGATTCTACAAATAATACGAATCTTACTCCGTTGGGGAAAATCAACAAAGGATTCCAACCAAAGAGCGAATGAGATATATTATTCATTACCGTCAGAACGTGAATAATACACTCGAAAAGGAAGAACAAAGAATATCCGATTCCACAAAGGGACACGAATCCTACTCGATTGGGGAAACACAACAGGCTTCGACTGAAGAGTGCATGAGATATATTATCCATTACCGTCAGAACGTGGATAACATACTCGCATGGAAGATTATCCACAACCGATTACTGGGTTATTAAAGGATAAATCAACCGAAAAGAAAGGCATCGGGATACCAAAACTAGGTATATAAAGATGACCGATCAAAGGGAGCAACAATCATTACCAAGCAAAAGGGTAAATGAAAGAGAGACTCACTAGGGATGCATTGATAAACATCAATGATCCGGGGAACAAATCACTGGTATACGGTGAAAGGACCCGCTGAGGATAAAATTGGTAGCATCCGGCAATTATCCACAAGGACAGATCTGCCGGGGATACAATTGCTAGCATACGGCAATTACCCAGAAGAAAGGGGGAATATCAACATCGAATACTCGATGAAGATAACCACAAAGAATAACCATCATCAGTTAGGATGAACAACAAGGTTAACTCTGCAAAGGGGAGAAATTAGGATTTACAACTACCGAATACGGGGTAGAAGACCAAAAATCTGGCTGAGGATAAAATTGCTAGCATACGGCAATTATCCATAAGAAAGCACAGACTCCGCTAGGGAGACAACAACAACATAGGATTTACAACTACCGAATACTGGGTAGAAGACCATAAAATCCACCATCAACCAGAATGAACCAAAAAGGTTACCTCTGCTAGGGGATAAAAGTAGGGTTTATAGCTACCGAATACATGGTAGAAAACCAACAATTCTCTGCGTGGGGAATGAAAGAATCACAACTCCGCACGGGAAACAAAATAGGGTTTATAACAAACCACCAACTGCTGAGGAGCAAGAAAAAGGGTTTACGACTACCGAATACGGGGTAGAAGACCAAAAACTCTTGCTGAGGAACAAAGAATGTTCACAAACACCTATTCCACAAGAGGAAAAAAGGTAAACAGGGTTTAAAACTACTGGGTACTAGGTAGAAAACCAACAACTCTCCTGAGGAATAAAAGGTATATAACCACAAATTCCACCAAGAGGGAAAAGGAACATAGGACTTACAACTACCGGTTACTGGGTAGAGGCCCAAACTCCGCTGGGGACAAAAAGAATTATTGTCGGTTACTGGGCAATTCATTCATTTATTCCACAGGGAAGCACAAGAGACAGTTGGAAAATGCCAATTCAGGATCAAACCAAAAAGGCCAAACTGAATCAAGACTCATCCTAATGAGGATATAACTCAATAGGAAGATCCATCCCAATATATGTGTTGGGAGGAAATGGAAACAACCGTCATCCACGAGGATATATCTCAGTGGGGAATTGCAGAAGGAAAGACAGACACTTTCTGCTTATGGGGCTGACTCTATATTGAGATTAAACACGCGACATCTGCTTGGGAAGATCTATTGGAGAGATCTATATCACCATTAGCAGGAGACAACAATAAAAGATACATGGCAAAAATGCAATCATGAATATCTGAATGTTGAAAGTATGCATGAATATGCGTGATTTATGTTTGATGAATGCTGACAAAACAGACATATCTAGCACAAACAGGCCCAGGAATCAAAAACCCGGTACTACACTTCCAGAGGAAAATCCAAAGAAATCCAACTGGAAAGCCAATCTGCTGGAGATCTGACTGCTAAAAAGCAAAGGTCTGCGGGGAAGCAAAATGATCAGAGATATGAAAGAAATCACAAAATCTCTGAGTGATGGATCATCAATCAACCCAACTAGGGAACAAAAGTTCACAACAGGCAAAAACTGCCACAAAAACAAATCTGTTGGGGAAAAGGAGAAGTTCCGAGATTTCTTCAGGGGATCCTCAGTATCAACTGGGAAACAAGAGTTCACTGCTGAAGAGAACAGAACACACAAGTAGAATCTAGCCGCACAAGCAACTCTACTGGGGATACTGTCAGCCACTCCATTGGGGATAAACCCACCGAGGGAAAATAGATCACACAAGTAGATTCTGTCACAAGCCACTCTACTGGGGATCAAAAGCATCAGGAAATCAATCAAGTCTATGGATGATAGATCACCAACCAACCCGGCTTGGGAACAGAAGTTTACAACAGGCAGAAACTGCCACAAAAGCAACTCTGTTGACGAACCCACTCTGTTGGAGATACTGCAGGGAAATCACGAAACTTCTGCAGGGAAACATCACCGACACAATCCACCATGCCACAAATCTACTGGCGAATTATCTGAGGAAGAGAAGGAGAACTGGGAATTAACCTCCAAATGCTGAACCTTCCAAGAAGAAACCACCAACTTGCTGAGGAGGAAATAATCAACTGCTCTTCTGAAGGGGTAAGAGGTGAAAACCTCAACAAGCACGCTGATGGGGAGATAGCATAAATGAAGTGTATCATGCCAACAACTCCGCTGGCGATTGTACTGAGGAAACAGACGAAGTACCGGGATGTCGACCCACCAACCGAATCTTCCAAAAGGAAAGCACCCATGCTGGGGAGAGAATATTGTTGGAAAGGACTGTGAAGTTCTCAACAAACACTCTGCTCTGGGGGAACACAATCCCAACAGAAGCACTGCTTAGGGAACAACCCTAACAACAATCTGGAGAAAAAGGATACAGCCAATGCCAGGAATATGAACAAATGTCTTACCCTGTTGGAAATCATGCCACCCTTGGGAGAGCACTGAGAAATTCTTAAGTATCCTTTTATCATCGTGAATGTTCACTTTGTTTAAAACAATTATTTGAAAAACTATTTGTTTAAAACAATGACATTTTATTAATTAAAACATGCAAAACATTTGTTGAATTGAAACAAATAAGAGTGCAAATAATTGGATAAAAGCTCAAATTGATTTGATGGAATGGTAGCCTGCGAATGGCAAGACTCCATAGATCTGTACAAATTTGAAATCAGTGATATATATTGGAAGAGGGATACATTGAACATAATGATCCTTTCTCTACCAATTTGAATCCGATGTATTCGAAGCTTCAGTTGACGACGAATCGAGAATCTCTGACGAAAAGACAGCTGCGGAACAGAAAGTCTTGTCAGGATGCAGTTACTTGCCATATCCCTAATTTTTGCCTGAATTGCCCCAGGGTGAGGTACTCAATCTAGCGGGATGCAAATATTTTTTTTTTTATCATGTCTCTAACTTTTGCCTGGATCGCCCTTTCGGGTTCTCCACCGAGACGCTCATTTTTGCCTCAGCCGCCCTTTCGGGTTTCCAACTTAGCGAGCTATTCTGTTTTTTCTTTTGCATACTTTTTTTTAGGCAAAGTATTTCTTGACTGCATCTGAATTCACAAGACGAGTGAAATCCTCCCCATCCATAGTTGTAAGCATCAAAGCACCGCCTGAAAAGGCTCTCTTAACAACATATGGACCCTCGTAGTTTGGAGTCCACTTGCCCCTGGAATCGGGCGCGAAAGATAAAACTTTCTTGAGCACAGGGTCACCTTCTCGGAACACACGAGGTTTGACCTTTTTATCGAATGCTTTCTTCATCCTCTGCTGATATAACTGACCATGGCACATGGTAGTCAATCGCTTCTCTTCAATCAAATTCAACTGGTCATAACGACTCCGAATCCATTCAGCATCAATCAACTTGGCTTCCATCAAGACTCTCATTGATGGGATCTCCACCTCTACTGGGAGAACAACCTCCATGCCGTAAACAAGAGAAAAAGGGGTTGCCCCTGTTGAAGCGCGGACAGATGTACGATAACCATGCAAAGCAAATGGCAGCATCTCATGCCAATCTTTGTACGTAACAACCATCTTCTGGATAATCTTCTTGATATTCTTGTTAGCAGCTTCAACAGCCCCATTCATCTTTGGTCTGTAAGGAGAGGAATTATGGTGTGCAATCTTGAACTCAGCGCACAACTCTTCCATCATCTTATTATTCATATTAGATCCATTATCAGTAATGATCTTATCTGGCACACCATAACTGCAAATGAGTTGATTCTTGATAAACTTCACGACCACCTGCCTGGTCACATTCGCATACGATGCGGCTTCAACCCATTTGGTGAAGTAATCAATTGCTACGAGAATAAACCTGTGCCCGTTGGACGCATAGAGAAAGGCCATGGTGATGAAATCACATTCAGAAGTGTCGGAGGAATATGATTCTTATCCGCATAAATTTGACACTTGTGGCATTTCTTCACATATTTGCAACAGTCAGACTCCATTGTCAGCCAATAGTAGCCTGCTCTCAGCATCTTTCTAGCCATGGCATGTCCATTGGAATGAGTACCAAATGAACCCTCATGGACCTCCGTCATCAACAGGTTTGCTTCGTGTCTATCCACGCATCTGAGCAGAACCATGTCAAAATTTCTCTTATACAGCACTTCACCACTGAGGTAGAAACTGCCTGACAACCTTCTTAGAGTTTTCCTGTCTTTCACAGATGCCCCAGGCGGATAAACCTGGTTCTGAAGGAAATTCTTGATATCAAAATACCAAGGCTTGTCATCATTCACTTCTTCAACTGCAAACACGTGAGCTGGTCTATCCAAGCGCATCACGGTGATGTTGGGGACTTCATTCCAATACTTGACAACAATCATGGAAGCAAGCGTAGCAAGCGCATCTGCCATCCGATTATCCTCTCGAGGAATATGATGAAAGTCAACTTCTGTAAAGAACGTTGAAATCCTTCTCCCATAATCTCTATACGGAATGAGACCAGGTTGATTCGTTTCCCATTCTCCCTTGATCTGATTGACAACTAGGGCCGAATCACCATAAACATCAAGATGCTTGATTCTCAAATCAATACATTCTTCTAATCCCATAATACAGGCTTCATACTCAGCCATATTATTCGTGCATTAGAAAGTTAGCCTTGCTGTAAACGGAATATGCGTGCCATGAGGAGTAATGATTACTGCCCCAATACCATTTCCGTACTGATTTACAGCGCCATCAAACATCATCGTCCATCTGGAACCAGGTTATGGACCTTCATCAAGTGTAGGCTCATCATAATCTTTCATTTTCAAATACAGAATCTCCTCATTTGGGAAGTCGTACTGAACAGACTGATGATCTTCAATAGGCTGGTGGGCTAAATGGTCAGCCAAGATACTACCTTTGATAGCTTTCTGAGCTCGATACTCGATATCATACACAGACAACAACATCTGCCAACGGGCAATTCTCCCGATTAAAGCGGGCTTCTCGAAGATATACTTGATTGGATCCATTCTGGATATCAACCAAGTTGTATGATTTATCATGTACTGGCGCAAACGCTTAGCAGCCCAAGCTAAAGCACATCAAGTCTTCTCAAGCATAGAGTATCGAGACTCACAATCAGTAAACTTCTTACTGAGGTAGTAGATAGCAGATTCTTTCTTCCCTGATTCGTCTTGTTGACCGAGGACACAACCCATCGAGTGTTCAAGAACAGTTAGATACATGATCAGAGGTCTTTCTTCTACAGGCGGAGACAAGATCGGAGGTTCAGACAGATACTCTTTAATACTGTCGAAAGCTTTCTGGCAATCCTCGGTCCAATCATGAGACTGATCTTTCCGGAGGAGCTTGAATATCGGCGCACATGTGGCAGTCATGTGGGATATAAATCTGGAAATGTAGTTCAAGCGGCCAAGAAAACCTCGGACTTGCTTCTCAGTTTTGGGTGCTGGAATCTCTTGTATTGCTTTGACCTTTGTAGGATCAACCTTAATACCTCTTTCGCTGACAACAAAACCCAACAACTTGCCGGAACGGACTCCAAATGTACATTTGTTCGGATTCAGACGAAGCCTAAACTTCCTCAGACACTGAAAAAGCTTCAACAAATGCTCAACATGTTCAACTTCCGTTCGGGACTTAGCAATCATATCATCAACATAGACCTCTATCTTCTTGTGCATCATATCATAAAACAAGGTAGTCATAGCTCGTTGATACGTGGCTCCGGCGTTCTTCAAACCAAAGGGCATCACTCGATAACAGAATGTTCCCCAAGGTGTGATGAATGTTGTCTTCTCCATATCCTCGGGTGCCATCTTGATTTGGTTATATCCGGAAAATCCGTCCATAAATGAAAAGACTTTGAATTTAGCTGTATTGTCTACCAACATATCAATATGTGGCAGAGGGAAATCATCTTTCGGACTAGCCTTATTCAAATCTCTGTAATCAACACACATACGGACTTTTCCGTCTTTCTTAGGCACAGGCACAATATTGGCTACCCATAGAGGATATGTAGAAGTCACCAGAGACCCCGCATCAATTTGCTTATGAACTTCCTCTTTGATCTTCACTGCCATATCTGGATGAGTTCTTCTGAGCTTCTGCTTCACTGACACGCACTCAGGCTTCAAAGGCAGGAAATGTTGCACTATATCTGTATGTAGACCTGGCATGTCTTCATACGACCAAGCGAAGATATTGGAATATTCTCGTAGCAAACTGGTCAACCCCTTCTTGACAGACTCTTCAAGGAGTGCCCCAATCTTCACCATACGAACACAATCTTCAGACCCCAAGTTGACTGTTTCTAGATCTTCGAGACTGCCCCAATGTTCAGACCCCAAGTTGACTGCCCCAATGTTCAATGGGTTTTAGAATCAACCTGCATAATGATTTTGGATAATAAAACTTTAGAATTTAAACAAACAAATCATTATGCAAATGAAAAAATTGCTTTTATTCTTGTTTTTAGGGTTTTTTGTGATCACCGATTTCATGCAAAAAGCAAAAAGTGAAAACAAAAGGAAAAACAAATGTTTAACAATGCATTAATTGAATGAAATATCATTGTATATAGGATGCCAATGATGTCATCACTTCTCCTTTTGGCATGGGAGAAGGGTTTTTGAACAAAGTGAACATATTACGCTGACTTATGAATGACCGTAGGAACATCCACAGCGACCCAATTATGGCAGATCCCGCCAGGGATAACAAAGTTGCTCAAATCCTCTGCATCCTCTTCCAGAATAGCAGCAGCTTCCTCAGCTTGATCAGCATGGATGAAACCTCCACTCTTGAACAACCCTTGCTTGTTGAAGACCCCAGAAGAATAGCCAATGCCAACCCGGGACTTGTTATCTTCAAGCTCAATCTTCTTCCCTAAACCAGCAACTGCACCACATTCAATGGCCAGTTTCGCATCACGATAGGAAGAAAATGAAGGAGACTTCTTCTCAATCGACTCAGCAATAGACAAAGCTTGGAAAGGCGTTCCAACTTCATCCTCAGCATCAATATATGAGAAAGAAGACAAGTGGCTAACCAGGAGAGCCTTTTCTCCCCCTACCACAACCAATTTCTTATTCTTGACGAATTTCAGCTTCTGGTGTAGGGTGGATGTCACGGCGCCAGCCTCGTGAATCCATGGTCTACCAAGGAGACAGCTATAAGATGGGTGGATATCCATAACCTGAAAGGTAACTTGGAAATCACTTGGTCCAATCTTGATTGGGAGATCAACTTCCCCAATCACGGTCTTACGCGATCCATCGAAAGCTTTCACAACAACACCACTCTGCCTCATGGGAGGCCTCTGATATGACAATCTTGAAAGAGTAGTCTTTGGCAATACATTCAAGGATGACCCAGTGTCCACCAGCACGTTGGACATGGCGTCGTTCTTGCAATTCATGGAAATATGTAAAGCCATATTGTGGTCTCTTCCCTCCTCAGGGAGATCAGCGTCACAGAAACTCAAAGTGTTGCAAGCAGTAATGTTTGCAACTATACTGTCAAATTGTTCAATAGTGACATCATGATCAACATAGGCCACGTCCAATACTTTCTGCAGAGCCTCCCTATGGGGTTCTGAATTCAGAAGCAAAGATAGCACGGAGATCTTGGACGGCGTTTGTAGCATCTAGTCTACAACGTTGTACTCACTCTTCTTGATGAGCCTCAGCATCTCATCACAGTCTTCATTCATAATGCCACTAGGGCCAACAAAAGAAGCGGGAGTCTTTTGTACGGAGGAGTGTTTGGCAACAGCAAGTGCCGGATTCAGAACATTCACCGCAGTCCCAACCGGACGCTCAGCAGAATCAGAAACAACCTGAGGCTTCGGCGCTGAAAACACGCGACCACTACGGGTCAATCCGCTCACATCAGCAATATTAACAACGGAGGTTGAAGACAACGACACTTCTTTCCCTTCTTCCACAGCAACAGCACTCTAACGAAAGGGAATCGCTCTATCTGAAGAATAAGGCACAGGGCCTGCAGGTTTGATCACCAAAGAAGGAGAGACCTTCAGCTTGCTACCATCAACACGGATGACAACAGGCTCAGGAATCTTGAACACAGGAGAAATCACATTTACTTCTGGTTCATCTTCATCAACATTTCTGTTTTGAAGAATTTCAATAGTACCATCATCTAGCAGCTCTTGCAGCTCGCTGCGCACTTGGCGACAACCCAATCTATTGACAGAGCAGATACGGCATTTGTCATGGTCATGCTCCATATGACTGTAATCACACAACAGACGATGCAACTCAACCAATGATTGTCGAATATGGCTTACATATTTGACCTTATACTTGCCAGGGCAACCCTGGACCATGTTAACCGACTTTCCATGCTCGGGCAATGGGTTCTTCGTAACATTGGGGCCTGAGTCCTCAAAGCTCAGAATGCCGCATCTCATAAGGTCTTGAACCTTAGTCTTTAATGGATAGCAGTTTTCTATGTTGTGACCGGGAGCACCGGAATGATAAACACAATGCAGGTTGGGCTTGTACCACCACTGCGGGTTAGCAGGTACAGCCGGAGGATCCCTCGGGGTAATCAGTTTCCGCTATATCAAAGAGGGATATAGCTCAGCATATGACATAGCAATAGGATCGAAAGTGACCTTCTTCCTATCATAATTCAAATTAGCCTGATTACTGTTGCCACGAGGCTGGTAAGCCTGTTGCTGTGGACGATGCTGTTGTTGATACTGAGGTTGTTGCTAATTATGCTGATGTTGCTGATGCTGATAATTGTCTCTGAAGACAGGTGCTACACTAGCCACCTGGTGCTGATGACGCACCGGCTTCCTCTTATCAGAGGGTCTTCTGGGTTTAGCATGGGATTGCACAACATGTGCCTCCCCATCTTTCTTCTTAAACGCCCCATATCGTTTAGAAGAGCCTTCATCCTTAGTCAACCTTCCTTCCCGGACTCCTTCCTCCAATCGCATCCCCATGTTCACCATCTCGGTGAAATCAGAGGGAGCACTAGCGACCATCCACTCATAATAAAATGAACTAAGAGTTTTCAGAAAGATCTTAGTCATCTCCTTCTTTTCCAGCGGAGGAGTAATCTGAGCTACCAGCTCTCGCCACCTTTGGGCGTATTCCTTAAATGTCTCTTTGTCCTTCTGAGACATGGCTCTGAGTTGATCACGGTCAGGAGCCATATCAACATTATATTTGTACTGCTTGACGAAGGCTTCGCCAAGATCGTTGAAGGAACAGATGTTTGCACTATCAAGGCTCATATACCAACGAAGAGCTGCACCAGACAAACTATCCTGAAAATAATGAATCAGCAGTTGATCATTATCAGTCTGAGTAGACAATTTCCTGGCATACATAACCAGGTGGCTGAGCGGGCAGGTGTTCCCCTTATACTTCTCAAAGTCTAGGACTTTGAATTTGACGGGTATCTTAACACCGGGAACCAAACACAGTTCAGCAGCAGACTTGCCGAACAAATATTTCCCTCGGAGGGTCTTCAATTCCTTGCGGAGTTCAAGGAATTGGTCATTCATAGCTTCCATCTTTTCATTAACATCTGGGCCCTCAGACGGCTCAGAATGATAGATGGTGTCGTCTACCCTAGGAATGGTATGCACGACAGGAGGAGGCATTGCAAGGACCGGGCTAGATGCCGGCATGGAAGCAAATGTTGGAGCTGGAATATCTGGCATGAAACCTGGAGGCATACCCCACGGAAACCCGGTTGGCATGGCATTCGGCATGAAATGGGCACTAGAAGCTGGCACAATTAAAGAAACCACTTCAGATATAACAGTCCTCTAGGGAGGAGTTGCAGGAGGTGGAGACGGTTGATTCTGGGAAGCCAAGAATTTCTCCATCACAGCGCTCAGTCTAGCGACCTCTTCCTTCAGCTCTCGGTTCTCTTGTTCTAACTGATCCATCACTCTTGTAGCATTGGCTCGGGTGTAGTACCGATGAGTCAGCTTGTCTTCAAAATAAATGAAGAGCACAGAGTTAGGCCGCAGACAAGAAGACCAAAACAACACCTGCTTATGCAAAATGATGCATGCAATGCTTGTGCATATGCTTTGTTTTTATTTCAAGGAACTTTTAGGGTTCCATTTGCAAATTTGAAATTTTAAAGCATTTAATCGCATATGGAAAATATCTCATCAAATATATATTCGAGACAAAGAAGTACAACATTGTTAATCATATAACAAGGGAAAAGGAAAATAAACATCCTATGGATCCCTAGAAGCTCGAGATTCTGGAAGACGAGATGCACAAAGCCTCTTGATCTCTCTCTCATATGCTGCTTCCATATCCACTTTCTCCTTAGGAAGTCTATCATACTTCCTCTTCCAGAATTTGGAAGACTGAGGAAGCAGAGAAGTCCAGGTATCATTCGGATCGTCTATCACCTGATGCTCGAGGAATTCATCAGAGCGTCCTTCTCCTTAAGCTGTTGAAACAACTCTTCTCTTTCACGGATCCAGGCACGTGAAAGGTCTTCGTCTCTCAACTCCTCTACGCCTTGGTTAGAGAGGGTTGAAGGCCCAACCACAACCAAAGGTGTAGGTCTCGGATAATCATATGGCATAAGATACTCAGAAGCTCTCTGTCTGACCCAAGAAGTATATGGCTCCAAAGCTATGCAGTTCTTCGGACCCAACTCACTTCTACCCTTCTTGTGAATCTTGCGCCAAGCGCGAACCATCCTGGCTTTCAGGCCTTGGGGATCTTTACCCTCCTGAAAGAACACACCTTCTAACAAAATGTTATGAGGTTTATCTTTTAGGGGGAACCCAAGCTGACGACGTGCTAATATAGGATTGTAGCTGATCCCACCACATGTACCAAGAAGAGGAACATTAGGGAATTCACCACAATAATCAATGATCTGAACTGTATCATACACGCGATCATACCAAGAGACATCGTCATTAGTGAGAGACATAAGTCTCGTAGACCACCGTAGACATCCCTTATTCTCCTTGAAAGCGACCGTCTGCGGTAAGTGAGAAATAAACCACTTATACAACAGAGGCAAACAGCACACAATAACTCCTCCACCCTTTGCATTCCTCAGATGCAAAGAGAAATAGGCATCACCCAACAGAGTCGGAACGGGATTAAGAACAGAAAAGATCCTAATGGCGTTCACATCCACGAATTTTTCGATGTTGGGGAACAATACCAAACCATAGATGAGCAGCACGAATATGGCCTCAAAGGCATCCTCACTCATGGCCTTCCCATAGACGGTAGCTTGAGCGATGACGAAATCAGAAGGAAGACCCCGAATTCCACCTTTGGTGGTCATATGCGCTTCAATAAGGGATTCATCTATGTGCAACAAGTCTGCGATCTCTCGAGAAGTCGAAATACTCTCTAAGCCACTGAACGACACCTGATCCAGAATAGGAATACCCACAAGATGAGCATATTCCTCGAGCGTAGGCAACGGCTGAAAGTCCGGAAAAGAGAAGCAATGATACAGAGGATCATAGAACTGTGCCAAAGTACTCATCAACCCTTCGTCAACCTGAGTAGTCAACAGAGGCAGAAGCTTCCCATAACGAGCCTTGAAACCCAAGGGATCTAATACATAAGACGTCAGATTCCTTAACTCTTTCAGATCGGGCTGTCTAAAGCTGTATTTCTTTGTATGCCTTTTTGGTCTTTCCATGTCTGAAAATTTTGCAAATAAACCCTTTAAGTTCCTTGAAAATTTTCTGATTTTTCTGATGACATGAATGCAGATGAATGCATGAATGTAAGAATGCAGCAATCACACTCAAGGATCAAGCAAAACACACCAGACAAAGGTCTTGGGAAAGCTCATAGTGTCCTTAATATCAATCATCCATTTTGGTGGATTATGGTTTTCACCTTATCGACACCCAAGTTCCATTGATATTAACGATACATGAACCGGCTCAATCATTCTTAATATCAATCATCCATTTTGGTGGATTAGGGTTTTCACCTTATCAACACCCAAGTTCCATTGATATTAAGGATGTCTGAATGACTCAACCATGAATCACGGGTTTGTTGAGAGTCACGAGCATGGAGTCTCGGTTAAGAACCACCCAAAGGGAGTGTACTAGGGTTTAAACCTGCCGAACATGTTCTATCAGAGATTCCCATAGTCATCATCCCATCTTTCAAATATTATCGGAGGAACGAATACTCGTATTCCAAAAATATTCTCAAGAGAGAGTCTTATGAGTGTAGTATCGCGTAACAATCGCATCAGATCTTACATCTGAACGACCTTCGCACTACGTCCTAAAAATAGGCCAAGATGGGCTTGGTAAACTAAGGTCCTTGGCTTCTAAGGCACATGATTGAAAGAATAATGCCTAACCACAAATTACTTGGGTGACATTATTAATCCAACATGACCTCCACCAAGTGAATGGACTCGCAAGTCAACTTGTTAAGCAATACTCCACACAAGTCGACGAGATTATGCCATTCTCCTATCCTAAAGTGCACTCGAGTTCGGGTATAGAACTCATCTCACAGAGACCACCAAGCAAACAAGCAATTGTATATCAAGCAATTCAATCATTACAATCAATACAGTAATCCCAAATTGTACAAAAATATGTCATATAACAAACAAACAATATCATACAACAAGGGTGAAAAGTAGGCAAAACCACCAAGGAGATTTTGTTCCCCAGTGGAGTCGCCACTTTTCTGTAGCGGTGTATTCGTCACTTTATGATTTATTGACTAAATCAAAAGCAAAGCATACAAAGAATCGAGTCGCCACCGCACTTTTATTTATCCAAAGGAATGGCTAAAAAGCGAACAAAAGCCTAAGAAGTTTTACACATAGAAAACTAATGAAAATATCAGAGATCTGGGTAAGGGGTTAATTACGCGATGAGAAGGTGTTAGGCACCCAAAACGTCCTAGGTACTCCTAGGGAGCCCTTTTCACACTTGTTGTACGAAATGTTATTTGTTTATGAAATATTTATTGTGCAAACAGGATTGAAGGGATGGGAGAAAGAATATACAATTTATTATTTTTTTGTGTTTGAACGGATGAACCCGTTGCCTACGTACCTTTCCATGGAAGGTAAGGATCAAAACGCCGTAGTTCGGCTAAAAGATTTCCAAAATATGACTGGGTTGATTTTAAACAAAAGCCCTAAGGTCTTTCGTTATCCACGGGAGAAAACTCAACCTTATACAAACAACAAGTCCACCATGTGAGAAAAGCTTCAACTTGCTAGTGAGGGGTTAACCCTATAATAAGCAAGGAATTCTTACAATTCAATCACTAAGGATAAAAGGTGAGATTAACATCAACCAACTAGGATAAATCAAACCTATGGCTAATGTATGAAAACTTATCAAGAATGGACAAAGCCACAAAACAATTGAATGAGTGGAATTAATCAATTAGAATTTATTCACAAAAGATGGTCAAAGTATGATTAGAATTCAATTAAAAAGAAGTATTATGAAAATGAAGTTTGAAAAATCAGAGGCTTAAGGCCTGGGTTTCTAATTTGAAAACAAATGAAAAATGTTTGCACAATAGTTTTCAGGTTTTGGATTAACATTCAAATGGAGGTTTAAAGAAACAAAAGGTGGGAGGGTGAGGAAGTAAAACTTCTTAGATGTTCACCTCTTGAAATCATATGTAGATGATTCAAGTGATTCCTTTGGAATAGGCAACAATGCAAATAACAGATGGACAAAGTAAATGGATATCGGATGCCAATCAATGGACTTATTCCAATCTCACAAAACAAAATGGATATCGGATGCCAATCAATGGACTTATACCAATCTCCTCAAACAGAATATGGATACCAGATGCCAATCAATGGACTTATACTAGTCTCCTCAAACAGAAAACATGATATCAGATGCCAATCAATGGACTTATACTAGTCTCACAAAACAAATAGAAACAATGATACCAGATGCCAATCAGTGGACTTATACTAGTCTCACAAACAAAGAAAACAAGGATACCAGATGCCAATCAATGGACTTATACTAGTCTCCTACCATATCATAGGAACAACTGCCAATCAATGGACTTATGCTTGCCTCCTCCATGGACAAAACGAAATGCTATAAAGCAAAGTAATGAACAATATTTATGAGATGATACAAGTGTAGCACCTCAAATTTGCACCTCCCATTTGTACATACATTTTCATTTTAGGTCATTAACATTGCATTGTTCATTACATAATTCATTGCATGTCATCAGTCAGACTGGTCAGGAGATCCAATTGTGCAAGCAAGCAAGTGCATTTTCAATGGAATCAAAGCCCTAGGGTTGGTTCAATAAGTTCATGTGATCTAGGGATCATTTTGAAGTGGTTTGGCCAAGCATTGGGTGTTCAAAGCTCATCAGTCAATGCAATTCATCTAAAACCCTAGAAAGTCAACCCAAAGTCAACTGTCAGTTCAACCATGGATTTGAAGGTGGGAGATGGTTAGAGAGGCCTCATTCAGGTCCATACAAGTCTCATTTGACATTTCAAACATCAACATTGAAGAATTTGAGGTCAGACAAAAAGTTTCCAAAAATATTAAGTGACTTGTAATTTGAAATTGCCAAAAATGGAAAGGTTTTCTCCTCAAGATTACATCATCAAGAAAGCTTCAAATGAAATTTTGTCCAACATGAAAGTTGAAGATCTTGCTCTCCCATTTCCAAAAAGTCCAAGATAATGAATTTCTCATGTATGGTTGAAAATATATGGATCAAACATGGCCAAGTGAACTTGAACTTCAAACATGCATAACTTTCAAACCATAAGGCCAAATGGAGTGGTTCTTTTTGCAAAAATTTTCTCTTGATCTCTACTATCCAAAACATGCATCATATGCCATGCATTCCCATCACAAAAATATTTGGTTTTTCCTTTGAATTTTGGAGGGAAATTTCAAATTTGAAAATGAAGCATTGTTTTCACATTCCATCACTTGCATTTGGCTCAAAACAGAATTTTAAGTGATTCCAAGGCAAAATTCGTGCACTGTTCCATTGGTTTGCATGCATAAGGGTGAAGTTGCAAATTTTCCAAAACACTCCATTTTCACTAATCCACTTACCACATGGTTAAGCATGATTAACAACTTGATTAGGAGCTCATATATAAGCCTAAGCATAACAGAATTCAGCAAAAAAAAAACACAATCAATTTTCAGATCTAGATCCATTTTTCACATTTTTGCTCTCACTTTTTTCTACAATTTTCTTCAAACCAATTCATCATCCATTGATCAAATCATCATCTGGAAGGATTGTGGAGCATTGTTGAAGCAAGATCCAGAGAATTTCGTGCAATTGGAAGCTGTTTCAAAGCTTGAAGCTCATCCATGGCAGTTGAGAATTCTGTTGGAATCAAGCTCGAGTAAGCATTAAACCTTCATCCACTCATCCATACAAGCACTAAGGATCATCTGTTTGTGCTTAGCAAGTCCTGAATCGAGTTGTTTCACTTCTGCATCTTCAACAAGGTCAGAATTCGATTCCCTTAATTCGTGAAATTGTTATGTGATTATGATAGATCTTTGAACACTGAGCAAGCTGAGCTTTAGATCAATGATTTACATGCAGTATTGAAGTAGATATTGTGATTTAAAGTTTGATGTATGAACATTCTTTTGCTCGATTCTTTGAATATGTGTGGAATTAGGTTAAAGTAGGCCTGGATTAGTGATGTATGTTGAAAGATGAAGACGTTGATGTGCTTATTTTGCATTTTTGAGAAATTTGTTCTTGAGCATGAAGAACACGATGAAGTTGCTAGGGTTTCATGTCCAGAAATCTGTTTGATCCATTCCAGCGTGTTTTGCATGTATTTGTGTGTTTGTGGACATGTATTGGTCCAGCTGTCGCTTGCGTGGCCTTTTGATTGGTCCTCATTGCTTAACCTGGCCACGTCTGGTTAAGTGAAACGGCGCGTTTCACTTTGGGCGCTTTAATTCAAATTTGTGCCGTGTTCGATTCCGGCCTGTACCACAAATTCAAATGCCTTTTGTTTTTTCATTCACATTTTATTCCATGCCATTCATACTATGTTCTTCATGATTTTTAATTTTTCCTCCACTTCCAAAATTCATAACTAAATAAATATTGATCCAAATAATGTGGGATTTTTTGCATCATGCTCCTCATTGTTTCTAGTTTTTTATGAGCATTTTTCCACAAATTGTGCCTGGCTGGAAACTTGTTTTGCCTAGGGTTTGTGTGCTTGTGTCATATTTTGTACCTTGCTTGCCATATGCTTTGTGAAATGATGAGTTTTAATCCAATGATTATGAAATTTGACATGCTTAAACTAGACATCTTCCTGGACATTTTGGTGTTGAGTTTTCATTTTTATCATTTGTGGTTGCTGAGATATGCTCATGTTAATGTAGGTGTGACAATGTGTGTCACACCTTTGCTTGTCCAATTTTAAGAATTTCTTTTCCATGCAAAATAAACTCCAAATTATGTGATTTTTTGTATGATGCTTCCTCTGGATGTTGTGATTGATCATGAATTTTCTTGGAATGTTTGGGTTCATTTCTGATTTTTTTGAGATTTTTCATTCTGGATGGTCATTTCTGCACTTTTGGATAGTCTTGAATTTCAATCATTTGTGAAATGCTTATGCTTTATCATATGGATGTGAAATTTTGCACATTGTTTCTAGACATATTGAAGTTTGTTTTGGATTTGGTTTGAAGTGTTTACCTTGTTTCAATTCTGTTTTAGGCTTGTGCGAAGTTGATGTACCATTTGGTGCCCCATTTGAGCTTGTTTGTGCTTCCCTTGCCTTATGCATTTTCTTTACTATTCTTAAACTTGTCCAAATGCCTTGATGTTTGGTGTGTTGATCATGTTGTGTGTTCTGTTTAGCCGTGATTTTTCTTGAGATTAATTGAATTATTTTTGAATTAATGTGCATTTGTTTATTCTGTTGCTTCAATGGGCTTTCAATTTGCATACCTTGCCATGATTGGTTTATGAAATGAATTTGGTTGATGCTATTGATATGAGACCTTTTGGATTGTGTTCTTAATTGATTGAGGATGACTCATGTTGAAATTCATGTTCTGTTTTGAATTATTTCTCCCCCTTTGACCCTAGGCCTTGTCCTAGTGGTTTGTGCTTATGTTTGAGCTTTGTTTTCAAGTTAAGAAGCACATGGCCATAAGAGGATTGATTCATTTTCTTGAGTTGGATTATTTGGTTGATGTTGACTAATCTTGACTTGTTTTGTAGGTGGCTCTTAGCTCATTTGAGTTGAGCTTGTGTCTTGCACCTTGTTGCATTGCTTGTTTGACTATGTCTGTTGACTGTTGACTATTGGTTGTCTGTTTGACTTTTTGAGTTGTGTACTGATTGAGTTAGATTATTTTCAGGTACATAAATTGCTTAAGTTCTTTTGAACTTGCTTTTGCTTTTGCTTGGTTGCTTAACCATTTGAGGTATAAATCACTGACTTCATGTAGTCTGGAAGACCTGCCCGGTTGCTTGGGCAGGCACCTGTCTGAAGTCCTCCTTAAGAGGCAATGCTTGTGTTTGTTTATTTTCATGCCAAGCAGGAAAAGTCCTTTGATAAGGAAATTGGCAGATAAAAGAGATGTGTAATCCATGTCCTGCTATTCAGTGTGTCATCCCTTTGCTCACATTACATGTTGATGCATTGTGGATATTAACCCAAGATCTTTGTTGAGTCAGTCACATGTGGATAGAAGAGTTCGTGCTTTTTGAACTCCCACCCTTTCATTTGTCTGAAGCTCTCCCAAGCCAGGGATAAGAGTTGTGAGGTCTTACCCTCACTTCCCATTTCATCTACTTCACCCTAACTCTCAATGTTAGGGTTAAGAGCTAACTACACCCGATTCCAGTTGGCTTGTGTTTCACAGCCTAACCTTGTTTGAGCCACTTTGTTTGTATATAGTGTGTGCTATTTGTGTGTATGTTTGCTTTGCCTGTGTTGTTTAGGATAGCTTGCTCCCTATGCAGGTTAGATAGAAACCTTGACCTAGGACCATGGTGAATTTGCATGATAACTATTAGGCTCGAGTTAGTCTCCTTTCTAGTATGGCATTTCCTAGTCTCTGGTTAGGCTATTCCTTTTTCCCTGCGTAGGGGAACTACGTCGCCTTGATCCTCATACCAGATGAGATACGTAGGCAGGAGATGAGCTGATCTCTCCGGGCGCCCTTTTTATTTTTGTCCCTTGTGTGTGTTAGGAGATGGATGTAAGCCCAGCGATTGGCATTCCGTATCCTATTGTTGTGTGCTTGGAGTATGACATAAGTCCAGCGATTGGCAGTTGGTTTCCTGTGTGTGTGTTTGTTGGTTCGGAGTCTGATGTAAGTCCAACGATTGGCATTCGGTTTCCATGTTTGCCTGTTTTGTGTGGAGTCTGACGTAAGTCCAGCGATTGGCTGTCGGTTTCCTGTTTGTGTTTTGTTTGGCGTGCGTTAGCCGAGCTACGAGTGCTCTGATTCTTCTTTAGTCCGAGAAGATACGTATGCATAGGATGCGACATCCTAGCGAGCACGTTTCCCCCTGTCCCAAACTACGTCGACTCTGATGTCTGTGCCTGACAGACTATGCAGGCCCAGGATGCGATATCCTGTCGAGCCCTGTTTCTCTTGTCTTTCTGTGTGTTCCTTCCAGCCTTGTGTGCAGTTTGTGATCAGTTTTAGCAACCTTTATCCTTCCTTTTGTGCGTGGATCCCGTCGAGTATGACGGATGCGTAGGGGTGCTAATACCTTCCCTTCGCATAACCGACTCCCGATCCCATCTCTCTCTGGTCGCGAGGTTTTTTCGCGTAATGCGACAACAAGTAATGATGATAAATGCACAAAGGCACACTCAAGCAAATATGCACAGATGAAACAAGCGAGCAAACCAACAAGTCAATTAGCACACACTATATACAATCAATTAGGCTCAAGTAAGGGTAGGCTTTACAGCCAACTGGAATGGGGTATTTTGAGCTCTTAACCCTAACATTGAGAGTTAGGGTGAAGCAGATGAAATGGAGATGAGGGGTGTGCCTCATAGCTCTTATCCCTGGTGAGGGAGAGCTTTAAACAATGGAAAGTGTGGGAGTTCAGAAAGTTGGAACTCTTCTCCACAAATGGACTCTAGAAGATCTTGGGTTACTATTCACAATGCATCAACACATGGTGTGAGCAAGGTGAATGACACACTGAGTAGCAGGAGATGGATTACACATCTCTTTTATCTTCCAATTGCCTCATAAGAGGAGTTTTCCTGCTTGGCACAAAAGATAAACAACCACAAGCATTGCCTCTTAAGGAGGACTTCAGACAGGTGCCTACCAATAACAGTAGGTCTTCCAGACTACATGAAGATTAGAGATTATACCTAAGTGGTTAAGCAACCAAGCAAAAGCAAAGTTCAACTGAACTTAAAGCAACTTAGGTACCTGTGGAAACACTAAATAAATCAGTACAATACTCAAACAATCAGACAACAGTCAATAAGCAACAAGACAATCCCAATGTACAAAATGTATAAGCCAAATGCAAACTCAAATGAGTTAACATCAACCTACAAAACACATAAATGTTAGTAATCAAAGGCAAACATCAACACTCAAATGATGGAGCATCATCAACTATGGAACTTGGATGTTCAACTTGAAATCAAAGCTCAAATGTAAGCCACAAACCACTAGGTCAAAGCCTAGGGTCAAAGATGGAGAAAAAACTCAAAACAGGAGCTGAAATTTAACATGAATCAACTTCAATCACATCTTGACACATTCCAAAAGGTCTCATATCAAAATCAATTACCAAATGCATTTCATGATCAAGTAAAGTTCAAGGCAATTTTAAAGCTCAAATGTGATCAACCAGAATGAAAAATATCAATTAAATCAGAAATGATTCAAATAATTCCAACGAAATTCATGATCAATCAGGACATTCATAATATGCATCACACAAAAAATCAAGAGCATTGGACATCATTTGACATGGCAAACTCATCATACAAGTTGAACATCAAAAGGTGTGACACAAATTGTCACACCAAGTTAGCACAATCTTCAAACAGCAATGGATCATAGGAAAAATACCAAATCAACACCAAAATGTCAAGCAATGTCTCTAGTTATAGCATGCAAAATTTCACATTCATTGGATAAGAATCAAGCATTTCACAACATGATAACCAAGGCAAGGTCAAATAAGGATACATGTTCAATCATTCTAGCACAAAAAATTATCCAACCAAGCACAACTTCTAAAATCATGATGATAAAAAACTAGAGAGAATAAGGATCACAATGCAAAAAACCTGGTAATTTTTGGATAAATTTTCAAATTGATATGAATTTTCTAAGATGAGAAAAATTAAAAAAAACATGAGAAGCATAGCATACGGAATAAGGAGGGAAAAATGAGAAAATAGCAAGGCATTTGAATAATTTGCATTGGCTAGGAATCGAAATCAGTACACATTCAAAAGTGACGCGCGCTCAAAACGACACCGTATAGCTCAAACCCTAACGCGCCAAAGCATTTCGTAGCTAATTCAAATTTTGGTAGCAAAATCGTAGCAAACTGGTAGCAGAAACTGGAAATGAAGAACATTCAAGGTTGAAGATGAAGATCATCATGATCTTCATCTGGATTTTCCAGAAAATCTCAAACATGTCCAGAAATTAAAATTAAGCACAGCATCATGTAGTGCATTCAACATACATCAAAGATCCACAATTATTTCATGCAAAAACATCCAAACATGCACGGATCGAAGAAAATAAGATTCAATCATCAAGACTTCAATATATCATATCTCACTCAAAACAACACCAATTTGCACGATTCAAAGCTCAGAATTACCAGCAAACTTAGATCTACAACATCATGGCAAGGAAATTCAAAAGTAAGAGGTTCGAATTGTAACCTCTTGAAGAGCAGAAGTTGGAATTGTGCTCCACAAAGCTCAGCAATGCCTTACAGTTCCTCTACAATGATTATTGAGGTGATTGATGATGAATTGGCAGCTCAACAACACCTGAATCCCGCAAATTTTGGAATCACCATGAATGCTTCCATCTTCGAGTATGCTTCAATTTGGCACGGTTTCTCTTGGTTCCACGTCCAATTCTTCTCAAGAACACTTCAGGATCATGAATCAAGCAATGGAATGTGCTTTTGTTTGAAGAAATTGCAAAAAAGTTTGAGAGAAAAGTTTGGAGAAATTGGATCTAGATCTGAAAAATGAATCCTCCTCCACTAATTTTGGAGCTTTGGTTGAAAAGTTATGCTCATTTGAAGTTCCATGCACACTTTGCCATGTTTTGATCATATCTCTTTAACCACACATGAGAAATTGATGATCTTGGACTTTTTGGAAATGGGAGAGAAAGATTTACAACTTTCATGTTCAACAAAATTTCATTTGAAGCTTTCTTGATGATGTAATATTGAAGTTGAAGTTGGTCCAAAATCTTTCCATTTTTGGAAAGTTCAAATTATAGGTCACTTACTATTTTTGGAAAGTTTTGACTGGACCTCAAATTCTTTAATGTGAGTGTTTGAAATGTCAAATGAGACTTGTTTAAACATGAATGAAGTATTTCTAATCACTTCCCACCTCCAAATCCACAGTTGACCTTGCAGTTGACTTTTTAGGCCTTCAGTTGACTGGGAAATGTTCTGATGAAATTCAAGCCTCTACCACTTGGGATTTTGCTTTAAAATGACATCATAGCTCATATGAACTCTTGTGAATGATTGTCGGGCCCAAATCCCAAGAATGACCACCATCTATTGCTCAATGAATGTCTTTGATTGCCTTGACCTGTTAATGCTTCAGCTGCAAGACAAAGGTTAGATGACATATTTTTGTACTTTTTGGTTAGTGATTAAAGAAAAACAATGACATACAAATGCAATGAATGCTTGGTGATCAAGAACCACTCTCAAAAGGATAACCCACCCACAAGGAAGGAAGCAAGGTGTCCAATGATCCATGAGGCAATGCAATGTTATGATATGATGCCATGAGGGATCTTAGGGACAGAATTGGGGTCTTACATTAATCAAAAAATTTCATAACCTTTAGCTATTAGGTTTGAGTTATCCTTGTGGTAGATGTAATACTCACCTATATCCTTAGTGATGGACAATAAGTCTTCCATGCTTATTATAGGGTTAACCCCTCACTCGCATGTTGAAGCTATCCTCACATGGTGGATTTATGGTTTGGTTGAGTTTTCTCCCTTTGATAACAAAAGACCTTAAGGCTTTTGGACCAAGCAATTCACCAACTCATTTTGAGATTTTTACCCCAAACTACGAGGTTTTGATCCTAATATTTTTATAAGATGGTACGTAGGCAATGGGTTTATCCATCCAAACACAAAATGAAAATAAACTTGTATATTCTTTTCTCATCTCTTCAATCATGTTTGCACAAACAAAATTTTCACAAGACAACAACCTTGCAACAAGTATGAAAAGGGCTCCCTAGGAGTACCTAGGATGTTTTGGGTGCCTAACACCATCCCATTGCATAACCAACCCCCTTACCCAGATCTCTGTTTCTTTTACTAGTTTTTGTTAAATCTTTTAGGTTTTTGTTCGCTTTCTAACCATTCCTTTGGATAAATAGAAGTGCGGTGGCGACTCGACTTGTATGAATTACCTTGGATTTAGTCAATATCTCTAATGGTAACGAATACCCCGCTACAGAAAAGTGGCGACACTGTTGGGGAAAAAATGAATTTTCCTAGTGGGTTTTTGCCTACTTTTCTTATTTGTTGTATTGTATTGTATATTTGTCTTATGACATATTTTTGTGCAATTTGGGATTACTGTATTGTATGTAATGATTGACTTGCTTGATATTAATTCCTTGTATGCTTGGTGATCTTTGTGAGATGAGTTCTATACCCGGACTCGAGTGCACTTAGGATAGGAGAATGGCATAGTCTTGTTGACTTGTGTGGAGTTATTCCTTAGCAAGTTGACTTGCAAGTCCATTCACTTGGTGGAGGTCATGTTGGGATCAATAATGTCACACAAGTAAGTTGTGGTTAGACATTACTCTTTCCAATATAGACCTTAGAAGCCAAGGACCTTAGTTTACCAAGCCCATCTTGGCCTATTCTTAGGATGTAGTGCTAAAGTCGTTCAAGTGTAAGATTTGATACGATTGTTACGCGATACTACACTCATAAGAGTCTCTCTTGAGAATATTTTTGGAATACGAGTAGTCGTTTCTCCGATAATATCCGAAAGATGGGATGATGACTATGGGAACCCTTTGTAGAACATGTTTGGCAGGTTTAAACCCTAGTACACTCCCTTTGGGTGGTCCTTAACCAAGACTACATGCTCGTGACTTGCAACAAACCCTTGATTCATGGTCGATCTGTTCATATATCCTTAATATTAATGGAACTTGGGTGTTGATAAGGTGTAAACCATAATCCACCAAAATGGATGATTGATATTAAGGATGATATGATCCATCCCATGACCTTTGTTTGGTGTGCTTTTCTTGATCCTTGAGTGTGATTGTTGCATCCATGCATTCATGCACCCATTTGCATCCATATCATCAAAATAATAAGGAAATTTTCAAGGAACTTAAGGGGTTTCTTTGCAAAATTTTCAGACATGGAAAGACAAAGAAGGAATACAAAGAAGTACAGCTTCAGACAACCAGATCTGAAAGAGTTAAGGAATTTGACATCCTATGTACTAGATCCCTTGGGTTTTAAAGCTCGTTTTGGAAAGCTTCTTCCTCTTTTGACTACTCAGGTGGATGAAGGATTGATGAGCGTGTTGGTGCAGTTTTATGATCCTTTGTATCGTTGCTTCACTTTTCCGGACTTTCAGCTTTTGCCCACGCTTGAGGAGTATGCCTATCTTGTGGGCATACCTATCCTGGATCAGTTGCCGTTCAGTGGCTTGGAGAGTATTCCTACTTCTCGAGAGATAGAAGACATGTTGCATATAGATGAATCTCTGGTTGGTGCTCATATGACTACCAAAGGTGGAATTCAAGGTCTCCCTTCTGAGTTCCTCATTGCTCAAGCTACTATGTATGGGAAGGCCATGAGTGAGGACGCCTTTGAAGCCATATTTGTACTTCTCATCTATGGGTTAGTATTGTTCCCCAACATCGACAAGTTTGTGGATGTGAACGCTATTAGGATTTTCTCTGCTCTTAATCCCTTTCCGACTCTGTTGGGTGATGCTTATTTCTCTTTGCATATGAGGAATGCAAAGGGTGGTGGCGCTATTGTGTGCTGTTTGCCTCTGTTGTATAAGTGGTTTATTTCTCACTTACCTCAGACGGCCGCTTTCAAGGAGAACAAGGGATGTCTACGATGGTCCACGAGGCTTATGTCTCTCACTAATGATGATATCTCTTGGTACAACCACGTGTATGATGGTATGCAGATTATCGACTCTTGTGGTGAATTCTCCAATGTGCCTCTTCTTGGTACATGTGGTGGGATTAACTTCAACCCCGTTTTGGCACGTCGTCAGCTTGGGTTCGCCCTAAAGGATTAACCCAATAACGTTTTGTTAGAGGGTGTGTTCTTTCAGGAGGGTAAAGATCCCCAAAACCTGAAAGCTAGGATGGTCCGTGCTTGGCGCAAGATCCATAGGAAAGGAAGGAAGGAGTTGGGTCCTAAGAATTGCATTGCTATGGAGCCTTACACTGCTTGGGTAAGGAAGAGAGCGTCTGAGTATCTCGTGCCTTACGAGTATCCGAAACCTACACCTATGATTATGGCTGGGCCTTCAACCCTCCCTAATCAAGGAGTAGAGGAGTCGAGAGGCAGAGACCGTTCACGTGCCTGGATCCGTGAACGTGAAGAGTTGCTCCAGCAGATTAAGGAGAAGGATGCTTTGATAGAGTTTCTCGAGCATCAGGTTATTGATGACCCTGATGATGCATGGACTTCTCTACTTCCTCAGTCCTCCAAGTTTTGGAAGAGGAAGTACGATCGACTCACCAAAGAGAAGGCAGATATGGAGGCAGCTTATGAAGAAGAGGTGAAGAGGCTTCATGCATATTATCTTCCTGTGTCCCGAGCATTAGATGATTGTTTCTAGGGATCCATAGGACGATTATTTTCCTCTTCTCTTGTACATGATTGGTAGTGCTGTACTTCTTTTCCCTGATATTATTTGACAAGATATTTCCATATGTGATAAAATGCTTAATATTCCCAAAATTTGCCAATAAAACCCTAAAGTTCCTTTGAAATATTAAAACAAATCATATACAAAGCATTGCATGCATCATGTGCATAAGCAGGTTTTGTTTCCAGTCTCTTGTCCTGTGGTCTAACTTTGTGCTCTTCACTTATTTTGAAGACAAGCTGACTCACCGGTACTACACTAAGAGCCAACTCTTCAAGACTAATGGATCAACTAGAGCAAGAGAACTGTGAACTCAAGAAGGAGGTGGCCAGATTGAGCGCTTTGATGGAATCGTTTTTGGCTGCCCAGAGCCAGTCTTCTCAAACGCCTTCAACTCCTCCCCAGAGGACACTTATCTAAGATATTTTCTCCTCAACTGTGCCTATTGCTAGTGCACACTTTGCTCTTACAGCCATGCCAACCGGGTTTCCATGGCGGATGCCTCCTAATTTCATGCCTGAGGTTCCTGCTCCGACTTTTGCTTCTATGCCGGCATCTAGTCCGGTCCTTGCTGTTCCTCCCCCCGTTGTGCATACCATGCCCATGGTAGACGACACCATCTATCATTCTGAGCTGTCTGAAGGCCCAGATGTCTATGAGAAGATGGACGCTATGAATGATCAATTTCTTGAGCTTCGCAAGGAATTGAAAACTCTTAGAGGAAAGGATCTTTTTGGCAAGTCTGCTGCCGATCTCTGCCTAGTTCAGAACGTGAAGATTCTTGTGAAATTCAAGGTCCTGGACTTTGAAAAGTACAAGGGGAATGCTTGTCCTCTCAGCCACCTGGTCATGTATGCCAGGAATATGTCTACTCAGACTGATAACGACCAGTTGCTCATCCACTACTTTCAGGACAGTCTGTCCGGTGTCGCTCTGCGTTGGTATATGGGTTTAGACAGCGCGAACATCCGATCCTTCAACGACCTTGGCGAGGCCTTCGTCAAGCAATACAAGTACAATGTAGATATGGCTCCGGATAGGGATCAGTTGAGGGCCATGTCCCAGAAGGACAAAGAAACATTTAAAGAACATGCCCAGAGGTGGCGAGAGGTGGCATCACAGATCGTGCCTCTGCTAGAAGAGAAGGAAATGACCAAGATCTTTCTGAAGACCTTGAGTTCATTCTATTATGAGCGGATGATTGCTAGCGCTCCTTCTGACTTCACCGAGATGGTAAATATGGGGATGCGTCTAGAAGAAGGAGTTAGAGAAGGACGTCTAACCAAGGAAGAAGGCTCTTCTGCCAAGCGCTATGGGGCGTTTGCAAAGAAGAAAGATGGAGAGGCACATGCTGTGACCTCCTAAGTGAAACCAAGAAGCCCCTCTGTGAGGAGGAAGACTGTGCGCCGAGCCAGTAACTAGCACCAGGTAACTCATATATCACCTGTTTTCAGAGACAATCAACAGTACCAGCAACACAATAACCATCAGCAATCACCTCAGCAATATCAGCAACAACAGCACCGTCCACAACAGCAGGCCTACCAGCCTCGCAACAGTAATCAAACCAGCACAAGTTACGAGAGGAAAAAGGTCACTTTCAATCCTATTCCGATGACGTACGCAGAATTATATCCCTCTTTGATAGACAGGAAGCCGATTACTCCGAGAGACCCACCGGCTATACCTGCTAACCCGCAGTGGTGGTATAGGCCCGAATTGCATTGTGTATACCATTCTGGTGCTCCCGGCCACGACGTGGAGAATTACTACCCTTTGAAGACTAAGGTTCAAGACCTGTGAGGTGTGGCATTCTGGGTTTTGAGGACGTAGGTCCTAATGTAAAGAAGAACCCATTGCCCGAGCCTGGGAAATCCGTTAACATGGTCCAGGGTTGCCCTGGCAAATATAAGGTCAAATATGTCAGTCATATCTGACAGTCTCTGGTTGAGTTACACCGTTTGCTGTGTGAGTACAGTCACTATGAGCACGACCATGATAGATGCCGAATCTGCCCTGTTAACCGATTGGGTTGTCGCCAGGTGCGTGAAGATCTTTAGGAAATGCTGGATGAAGGAGTTATTGAGATCCTCCATAATAGGAATGTTGACGAAGATGAGCCTAAGGTCAATGTAATTTCCCTAGTATTTCGGATACCCGAACCTGTTATCATCAAGTACGATGGTAGCAAGCAGAAGGTTTCTCCTTCCCTGATCATTAAGCCTGCCGGTCCAGTGCCGTACTCTTCCGACAAAGCAATTCCCTTCCGTTACAACGATGTTGCTTTAGAAGATGGAAAAGAGGTGTCTTTACCATCCTCCTCTGTTGTTAACATCGCTGACGTAAGTGGTTTGACTCGCAGCGGTCATGTGTTTTCAGCACCACCAAAACCTCAAGCTAATGCTGATTTTGTTGAGCGCATGATTGGGAATGCGGTGAATTCTCCGAATCTGGCACTTGCTGTTAAACCCTCCTCTACATTGATAACTCCTACTTCTGTTGGCCCTAGTGGCAATGTGAAAGAAGACTGTGATGAGATGCTGAAGCTCATCAAGAAGACTGAGTACAATGTTGTAGACCAGCTTCTACAAACGCCATCCAAAATATCCGTGTTATCATTACTTCTGAATTCAGAACCACATAGAGAGGCTCTGCAGAAAGTTTTGGATGTGGCGTATGTAGATCATGGTGTCACTATAGAGCAATTCGACAACATTGTTGCAAACATTACCGCTTGTAAAAATTTGAGTTTCTGTGACTCTGATCTCCCTGAGGAGGGAAGAGACCACAACTTGGCATTACACATTTCTATGAACTGTAAAGACGACGCCATGTCCAATGTGCTGGTGGACACTGGGTCATCCCTGAACGTATTGCCAAAGTCCACTCTTTCTAAATTATCTTATCAAGGGCCTCCCATGAGGCAGAGCAGAGTAGTTGTGAAAGCTTTCGATGGGTCGCGTCAGACTGTGATTGGGGAAGTTGATCTCCCAATCAAGATTGGACCAAGTGATTTCCAAATTACCTTCCAGGTTATGGACATCCACCCATCCTATAGCTGTCTCTTAGGCAGACCATGGATTCACGAGGTTGGCGCCGTGACATCCACCCTACACCATAAGCTGAAATTTGTGAGGAACAAGAAACTGGTAGTGGTAGGGGGAGAAAAGGCTCTCCTGGTTAGCCACTTGTCTTCCTTCTCCTACATAGATGCTGAGGATGAAGTTGGAACTCCTTTACAAGCTTTATCTATAGCTGAGCCTGTCGAGAAGAGAACTCCTTCATTTGCTTCCTATAAAGATGCAAAGTTGGCCATCGAATGTGGTGCAACTGCTGGTTTAGGAAAAATGATCGAGCTAGAAGACAACAAGTCCCGGGCTGGCATTGGCTTTTCTTCTGGGATTTTCAACGAGAAAGGATTATTCAAGAGTGGAGGTTTCATCCACGATGGTCAGGATGCAGAGGATTCGGGCAATTTCATTGTCCCTGGAGGGATCTACAACAATTGGGTCGCTGTGGATATTCCTACAGTTATCCACAAGTCAACGTAATGATCACTTTGTTTAAAAACCCATCTCCCATACCAAAAGGAGGAGTGATGACATTGTTGGCAACATAAATACAATGATATTTTCATTCAATAAATTCATGTTAAATGTTTGTTTTTCCAAATTATTTTCCCTTTTTGCTTTTTGCATGAAATTGGTGATCACATAAAACCCTAAAAAAGAATAAAATCAATCTTTTCATCTGCATAATGATTTGCCTTGTTTGAATTCTGAAGCTTTTCATATCCAAAATCATTATGCAGGTTGATCTCTAGACCCATTGAACATAATGACCCAGCGCCATCTCCCAATTTTGAATTCCCTGTATTTGAGGCAGAGGAAGATGATGATGAAGAGGTTCCTGATGAGATCACCTGTCTACTTGAGCTTGAAGAAAAGATCATTCAGCCGCACCTTGAGAATCTGGAAACAATCAACTTGGGGTCTGAGGATTGTGTGCGAGAGGTAAAGATTGGGGCACTCCTGGAAGAATATGTTAAGAAGGGGTTGATTGAATTGCTACGAGAATACGTCGATGTCTTCGCCTGGTCATATGAAGACATGCCTGGTCTAGACACTGATATTGTGCAACATTTCCTGCCACTAAAGCCTGAGTGCGTGCCAGTAAAGCAGAAGCTCAGAAGAACTCATCCTGATATGGCAGTAAAGATCAAGGAAGAAGTTCAAAAGCAAATTGATGCGGGGTTTCTGGTGACTTCTACATATCCTTAATGGGTGGCCAATATCGTGCCCGTGTCTAAGAAAGATGGAAAAGTCCGGATGTGTGTGGACTATAGGGACTTGAATAAAGCTAGTCCGAAAGATGATTTCCCCTTACCACATATTGATATGTTGGTAGACAATACAACTAAATTCAATGTCTTCTCATTTATGGACGGATTTTCCGGATATAATCAGATTAAAATGGCACCCGAGGATATGGAGAAGACAACATTCATCACACCTTGGGGAACATTCTGTTATCGAGTGATGCCCTTCGGTTTGAAGAACGCCGGAGCCACGTATCAACGAGCTATGACTACTTTGTTCCATGATATGATGCACAAGGAGATCGAGGTGTATGTGGATGATATGATTGCTAAGTCAAGAACGGAAGTTGGACATGTAGAGCAGCTGTGGAAGCTTTTTCAGCGTCTGAGGAATTTCAAGCTTCGTCTGAATCCCAACAAGTGTACATTTGGAGTCCGTTCTGGTAAGTTATTGGGCTTTATCGTCAGTGAGAAAGGTATTGAAGTTGATCCTGCAAAGGTCAAAGCAATACAAGAGATGCATGCGCCCAAAACTGAGAAGCAAGTCTGAGGTTTTCTTGGACGCTTGAATTACATTTCCAGATTCATATCCCACATGACTGCCACATGTGCGCCAATACTCAAGCTCCTACGGAAAGATCAGTCTCATGATTGGACCGAGGATTTCCAGAAAGCCTTTGACAGTATTAAAGAGTATTTGTCTGAGCCTCTGATTCTGTCTCCGCCTGTGGAAGGGAGACCCTTGATTATGTATCTGACTGTTCTTGAAGATTCAATGGGTTGTGTCTTTGGTCAGCAAGATGAATCAGGGAAGAAAGAGTATGCTATATACTACTTAAGTAAGAAGTTCACTGATTGTGAGTCTCGATACTCAATGCTTGAGAAAACATGTTGTGCTTTGGCTTGGGCTGCTAAGCGTTTACGCCAGTATATGATAAATCATACGACTTGGTTGATATTCAAAATGGATCCAATCAAGTACATATTTGAGAAGCTTGTTTTAACTGGGAGGATTGCCCGTTGGCAGAGGTTGTTGTCTGAGTATGATATTGAGTATCGAGCCCAAAAAGCTATCAAAGGTAGTATCTTGGCTGACCACCTGGCACATCAGCCGATCGAGGATTATCAGTCAGTTCAGTATGACTTCCCAGATGAGGACATTCTGTATTTGAAAATGAAAGATTGTGATGAGCCTACACTCGATGAAGGGCCAGAGCCTGGTTCCCGATGGAGTATGGTGTTTGATGGCGCTGTAAATCAGTATGGAAATGGTATTGGGGCAGTGATTATTACTCCTCAGGGCACACATATTCCTTTTACAGCAAGGCTAACTTTCAAATGCACGAATAATATGGCTGAGTATGAGGCCTGCATTATGGGATTGGAGGAATGCATTGATCTCAGGATCAAGCATCTTGATGTCTATGGTGATTCGGCCCTTGTTGTTAATCAGATTAAGGGTGAATGGGAAACGAATCATCCTGGACTCATTCCTTATAGGGATTATGCGAGGAGGATTTCAACATTCTTTACTAAGGTTGACTTCCATCATATTCCTCGAGATGAGAATCGGATGGCAGATGCTCTTGCTACGCTAGCCTCGATGATTATGGTTAAATATTGGAACGAAGTTCCCAATATCACTTTGATGCGCTTGGATAGACCAGCTCATGTATTTGCGGTTGAAGAAGTAAAAGATGATAAGCCATGGTATTATGATATCAAGTGTTTCCTTCAGAGTCAAATTTACCCACCTGGGGCATCTGTGAAAGATAGGAAATCTTTGAGGAGATTATCTGGCAGTTTCTACCTCAATGGAGATGTGCTATACAAGAGAAATTTTGACATGGTTTTGCTCAGATGCGTGGATAGACACGAAGCAGACCTGTTGATGACTGAGGTCCATGAGGGTTCATTTGGTACTCATTCCAATGGACATGCCATGGCTAGAAAGATTCATATTCCTCCGACACTTCTGAATGTGATTTCATCACCATGGCCTTTCTCCATGTGGGGAATTGACATGATTGGCATGATAGAGCCGAAAGCATCTAATGGACACAGATTTATTCTCATAGCAATCGATTACTTCACCAAGTGGGTTGAAGCGGCATCATATGCAAATGTGACCAGACAGGTGGTCGTCAAGTTTATCAAGAATAAACTCATATGCCGTTATGGTGTGCCAGACAAGATCATTACTGATAATGGATCTAACTTGAATAACAAGATGATGGAAGAGCTGTGTAGTGAGTTCAAGATAGCATATCATAATTCTTTTCCTTATAGACCCAAGATGAATGGGGCTGTTGAAGCTGCTAATAAGAACATCAAGAAGATTATCCAGAAAATGGTTGTCACGTACAAAAATTGGCATGAAATGCTGCCATTTGCTTTACATGGATATCGTACATCTGTCCGCACTTCAACAGGGACAACCCCTTTTTCTCTTGTTTATGGCATGGAGGTTGTACTCCCAGTAGAGGTGGAGATCCTATCAATGAGAGTCTTGATGGAAGCCAAGTTGACTGATGTTGAATGGGTTCAGAGTCGTTACGACCAACTAAATTTGATTGAAGAGAAGAGATTGACTGCCATGTGTCATGGTCAGTTATATCAGCAAAGGATGAAGAAAGATTTTGATAAGAAGGTCAAGCCTCGTGTGTTCCGAGAAGGTGACCTAGTGGTCAAGAAAGTCTTGTCTTTCGCGCCCGATTCCAGGGACAAGTGGACTCCAAACTATGAAGGTCCGTATGTTATTAAGAGAGCCTTTTCAGGCGGCGCTTTGATACTTACAACTATGGATGGGGAGGATTTCACTCGTCCTGTGAATTCAGGTGCAGTCAAGAAATACTTCGCCTAAAAATAAAAACAGAATAGCTCGCTAAGTTGAAAACCCGAAAGGGCGGCTTAGGAAAAAATGAGCGTCTCGGTGGATTGAAAACCCGAAAGGGAGATTCAGGCAAAAGTTAGAGACATGAAAATAAATATATATGTATCTCGCTAGATTGAGCACCTCATACTGGGGCAATCTAGGCAAAAATTAGGGATTTGGAAAGTAACTGCATCCTGACAAGACTTTTGTTCTACAACTATCATCCATCAGAGATTCTCGCCCAGTCATCATCAACCGAAGCTTCAAATACATCAGATTCGGAATTGGTGGAGAAATGGTCATTATGTTCAATGTAGCCCTTTTCCAATATATATCACCAATTTCAAATTTGTAAAGATCTATGGAGTCTTGCCATTTGCAGACTACCATTCTATCAAAAAAATTTGAGCCTTTATCCAATTATTTGCACTCTTATTTGTTTCTAGTCAACAAATGTTTTGCATGTTTTAATTGATAAAATATCATTGTTATAAACAAACAAATTTTGCACAAATTATTTTAAACAAAGTGAACATTCATAAAGACGAAAGGATACTTAAGGGATCCTCAGTGCTCTCCCAAGGGTGGTATGATTTCCAACAGGGTAAGACATTTGTTCATATTCCTGGCATGATTGTATCCTCTTCCCCCAGAATATTGTTATTCTCCTCCCTTCTCTACAACAGAGCAATGATCTTTCCTCTTCAGCAGATGTGTCCTCTTTGGGAGGTTTGGTATTTGGTCCCCAGTATTCCTTCTTTTCCTCAGATAGATCCCCAGTAGAGTTGTGGGTATGGTGGATTTTATCTGTGATGATTCATTCCTTGCAGAGATATTGTTGTTTTCTAGTATCCTTGATCCCTGGCAGATTGGATATTCTCCGGTGATCCTGGATTTCTCTCTTGAGATGTAGTACCGGGTGGTTGATTCCTGGACCTATGTTTGTTAGATATGTCTGTTTGTCAGCATTCAACAAACATAAATCACGCATATACATGCATAATTATAACATTCAGATATTCATGTTGCATTCTTTGCCATATATCGTTGTTTGTTGCCTCCTGCTATTTGGTGGTATACATTTCCCCAAGCAGATGTGTGCGTCTGATCTCTCCATATAGAGTCAGCCCCATAGGCAGAAAGCGTCTATCCTTTCTTCCACATTCCCCACCGAGTTATATCCTCGTGGATGACGATTGTTTCCGTTTCCTTCCCAACACATATATTGGGATGGGTTCCCCTATTGAGTTATATCCTCATTAGGACGAGTCTTGATTCAGTTCGCCTCTTTGGTTTGATCCTAAATTGGCATCTTGTGACTGTTTCCTTTGCTTCCCCGTGATAAATGAATAATTGCTCAGTAATTAGTAATCATTCATTTTATCCCAGGCGAAGTCTGTGGTTTTTCTACCCTTATACCGGTAGTTGTACACCCTATTCTTTTTCCTCGCAGAGTTAACCTTTTGTTCATCATAATCGATGACGGTTACTCTTCCGTGGTTTCCTACCCAGTATCCAGTAGGTGTAATCCCCTCCTTGACGGTTATCTTCATCCAATATTCAGTGTTGATATTCCCTCTTTTGCTCGGATAGTTTCCCTGATTACACAATTTATCCCCCGGCAAGTTATCTCTCGTTTACCCTGTTGTTGGTAACAATTGATTCTCTTCTGAATTGGTCATCATTATATACCTAATTTCGATATCCCGATGCCTTTTCTTTTCGGTCGATTTATCGTTTATTAACCTAGTAACCAGTTGTGGATAATCTTCCATGCGAGTATATTATCTACGTTCTGACGGTAATAGACAATATATCTCATGTACTCTTTGGTTGAAGCCTTTTGTTCTTTCCCCAGTCGAGTAAGATTCGTATCCCCTTTGCGGAATCGAATATCCATCCTATAATCGAGTTTGCTTTTAGCCCTCTTTTGGATGATGAGTGTCTTGGGAATATTCCCTAATTCACGCGTTGGTTGGTCACCTATTATATGCCCAGTAACCGGTATCCCTGGTGTTCCTTCCTTTCTGCTCCCTATTATGACTTTTGTCCCCTGTGGAGTCAGAGTTCCTGAGTTGAAATATACCTTTTTAGGTTTTCCTCAGATGTTTTGAAGTTTTGATATCTCTCACCCTTATACCGGTATTAGATATTCATTTCTTCCTGAGTACGTGGTATCTCTCACCCTTATACCGGTGTTCAGATCACATGTCTTTTTGAGCTTATTACCCAGTAACCGATAATACCTTATCCCCCTGCTTCCCTAGGAGATTCTGTTGGGTATCCCCAGCGAGTCCTTAGTGGATTGTCTTCATCCGGATTTTTATCCGAAGTATCCATTGCAGGATAGTTTCACTGTATTGGCATATTCCCCAATACATGCATCTTTGAGTCAGCTCGAGTCTTTCCAATGGATTTATTCCCTTTGGAGACTCTTTTCCCCGGCTTTGAGTCGTGACCTGCTCACACATTTTTAGTCCTTTACTCCCCAGTAGAGTCTCTGCCCCATAAGAATGAATTATTCATGGGAGTCGTCAATTTCCTCTTAATCTTTACCATTGTGGACACATATACCCACAGGGTTTTACCTTTTTTTTGTATACATACATCTGCATCATGAGGTCTCTTAGGGACCAAAATTCGTCCCTTTGTTTTTATTTAAGCCCATTCTACCTCGTCGAGACGAAGATTTTAACCTTCCCTTCTCCGGCTAGAATGACCTTAAATAGGGGCATCTGTAAGACCCTAATTTTGCCCCTAAGATCCCTCATGGCATCATAACATTGCATTGCATAGCCTCAAGGATCATTGAGCATCTTGGTTCCCTTTGCCTTTGGTTTGAGTTCTTTTCTCATTTTTGTTTACTAACCAAAAGCACAAAAATATGTCACTAACATCTTTTGGTTGTAGCTTGAGCAATCACAAGGCCAAAAGCTTCCAGGAGGTCATTGGTACAAAGACATGGTCAAGAGGAGGTGGAAGCAAGCATGGTAATGGTTCCCAAAGCTCTCATCCATCAAATATTCCCCCCTAGTGTTTCAATTCATCATTTTTTATCAAGGAAAGTCAAAGGATTTGAGTTTGTTCCCCAGAGAAGCCCTAATTCATCTATGCATCACAATGCCTTGCTCATGAAGCAACCTCAGCCCATGGTCGAATATAATCAAGGGAAGTTCCTTAATTAATCATTTCATGCATATTTGAACTTATTTGAGTGTCCTCAATCATCAATTCATCAAGATATGGGTTGTGGATTTGAGAAGTTGATCAGTCAATTCATCTGACTTTTTGGAAATGCACTGAAACCTAACGTTTTATGTGTTGTTCAAATGGAGATGGTTCCAAAAGAAAAAATGTTCTTAAGAACAATTTGAACAACTTTCATGTTCATTGAACATTAAGTTGAAGCTTGGAAGACCATCTTCCATTCCAATACATTATAGGTCATTTTGACTGAAACCCTAATTTTGGGTCAACTTCCCAAGAACATAACTCACTCATTTTTTATGATTTTTAGGTGAGATCAAATGCATTGGAAAGCTTAAGGTGTCTACTTCAAATGTTATGTTGAACAAAATTTCAAAAGCTCAAAGAAAATACATGTGATAATGCAAGACATTATAGGTCCTTTTTTGACCAAATGCATTAAAAGTAAAAAAAAGTCCAACTTCAAGTGCCCATAACTCTTTCATCAAAAATCTAAATGATGCAAAATTTAAGTCCATTTTGATGTTCCTGAAAAGATCTACAACTTTGATGTTGGAGGTTTTTCCATTTGGAGCTTGCATCATCAAAACAAAAGGGCTTGAAAGTTGGCCAATTTTAGAAACCTTGCCTTGACATGTTTTGCACATCACCCTTCAAGCTCAAATTTCACTAATTTCCAAGGCCCAAATGAAATTTTGATCAACATGACATTTGTTCCTTATGCAATAAGCTTTCCAACCATTACTCATAAGCTTGCATTTTGATTTTGGACATGGCATTTTCAAAGGCTTCAATGAAATAGTGCATTTTGTGAAAATCATTTCAATTGCCATGCATGATCCATTAATACACAATCTGCACGTCCAATTTGTACATGATGATGATCACCTGCCAAAACCAAGTGGAATTGGGCTCTCCATGCGCCTGTACAGGCCCATGCATGGAGGCCCTTTCCATTCATGCAAATTTGAAATCATGCATTCAGCATTGCCTTGCCTATAAATACATTGCATATGAGCTTCATTTCACTAACCTGAAGGCGCCTGAACCTCTGTTGAATTGAATCCTCAACCACACTCAAAGGAACTCTCTCTTTTCTCTAAAAATTTCAGATCTAGAATTCAGTTTCCTCAACTGTTTTCTTTGATCTAAAAGTTCCTATACCTCTTCACCTTGATCCATTGGACTTCTGTTTTGATAAAGCAAGCAAGGTTTCGTGCTCCATTCACCAGAACTCAAGTTTGCACTCCAACTGGTAATTTCCTCGATTCTCTTCATCCATGGACTTTTTTGCTTGGATCTACTGTTGGCTGAAGTCCTCTAAATAGAGGCATTTGATTTGTGCTTTCAATTTTGCAAAAACATGAAGTTCATGATGAACACCATCATACTTCCAGCTCTGATTTCTCCATTTATAGGGATCTAGAGTGGAAGTGCATGACATAGGAGTGATGTACATCACTTCCTCTTTCGATTGATATATAGATCGCACGTTTTGGTTGCCTTTTTATTTTCTGCAACTTGGCCGGAATCTGGGAAGCTCGCCGGAGAAGATGAAGGCTCTGGTGGCTTCATCATGTCCAGTTTGAATCTGGACCATTGGATGTGATCTCCAGATTCAATCTTAGCCATTGCTTGTTATGACCTTTTATTCTTTCCCATGTGGTGGCATTGACTGTGGTGTTTCGTGAGCGCGCGCCTCTGGATCCTTGGATCTGCCAGCTCAATTAATGAGCTCAGATCCAAGGGCTCTCGTTTTTTTGCATTTTTCTAATTTTTGTTTTTATTTTGTTTATTTCCTTTTATTTCAAAGAATCATATCTCTCTCATTTTAATTCCAAAAAATATGGGACCAATTGTATTATTTCCCAAATAAAATCTAGTTTCTATTTCTGATTTTTAATTTTTTTATTTCATCATTTCATATTTTTTTGTGAATTTTCTCTTTTCTGGTTATTTTTAATTCATTTTAAATAGTTTTTGATATTCAAAAAATACAAAAATATTTTCCTAACCTATTTGAATAATGATGGATCTATGAAAAATATTCTCATCAATTTTTGAATTGATTTGAGATTTATTTGAGATTTTAGTTCAATTAGGTTATTTTTATTCATTTTTAATTGATTAAAAATAGTTTCTGACTTTTAAAAATGCTGAAATTTTTTGTCAAACTTTGTTTGACCTTGTTGAACTTAGGATAAATCACTTGGACCTTTCAAGGTTGATTTGTAGTGATTTTGAAGTTTGACCTTTCCATTTATTTTAATTCAAGTTTATTTTTAATATTAAAAAAAAATGCCAAAAATATTTTATTCTTTTCTTGACTTCCAATCTTCATCTCACTTCTGTTTTTGATTGTTTGACCTTGACTTTCAATGTTATTGGTCAACATATGAGGATTGATACATTTTATTCCATTTAATGCATTTTATTTTGTCATTTCATTTTCTCTTATCCATCTTCTCTTTCTTCTCCTTCTACTTCTTTTCTTTTTGATCAATGAGTTGAAGGTTGATAAGTTAGCATTGATTAGGGAGATTTAACATTCCTTGATTCAAATCTAATTCATCTTGATCAATTGATCAAGTGAATGGCTTTGCATTAAGGATATGTTGTCTTCTAAATCATGCAAATGGCTTAAACCAATACAAGATCAATTCTCTTCTCCTTTTTGGCATGGCAAGTTGTTGGGACTTGGGTCACTAATCAAGACTCCTAACTTGTGTTTGTTGCCTACATTATTATTGACCGGCCTCAGATAGTTGTGACTTCTATATAAGTCCAATTACGATTGCTTAACATAGCGCTAAATTTGCCTTATGGCACACTAACTACTAACACTAACTATTGACAATTAACATTTACTTTATGCAATTTACTTTTATGGAATTTACAATTCTTGCACATATTATTCATTTGCTTTTTCCTTTGCTCATTGGAGCACATGTTTATGTTAATGCCATTTGCCTTTTGCCCACTTGGTCTTATAATTGTGTATATATCTTTTGTGCTTGTGTTTGTCTGTTTGTTGTGAACCACATACCAAGAATTGGACAATATGGACTTAGAATTTAGGACCTTACCTAAGCAAGTGGAATTTGAAGAGCAACTAGGCATTGGGCCTTTAGAGTGCTATAAAAATTGAAGAGAACTTTGAAAGGAATATCTTCTAATACTCCCTCTTGTCCATTCCTTGATTGTTTATAGAACTTTTTGATGTGTGTTTTCTTGTGCTAGGGGATTCCAACCTTGAGTAACTTTGAGGAACTATTACCATGAACATCCAAAGAGGAAGATACAAAAGCCATTGAAGGATTCCTAGAAGCATGACCTGTGTGTTGATTGCTTGAAATATTTGCTTATGATTGCTTGTTCCAAAGGATGGGAGCTACTTGGATCATCAATATGATCTCAAGAGAGGAACTCCTAGTGTGGTTCATTTTCTTATCCCTTTACCCTTTTTATTTCATTTAGAACTTAGCCCTTCTTCTTCTTCTCTCCACTCTAACCTAAGCCAAAACCTTTTGTCCAAACATTTCATTTGTTTTCAAACATTAGAAACCTAAGCCTTATGCTTTTGATCTTCAAACTTTCTTTTCATAACACTTATTTTGAATTGAATCTTTAAGTCAACTTTGACCATTTTGTACATACTTCTAATTGGTAAATATAACCCATTCAAATTCTTTTTTGTGGTTCCAATGGCCACTTCCTTAATCAAAAATTTTCATAACCTTTAGCTATTAGGTTTGAGTTATCCTTGTGGTAGATGTAATACTCACCTATATCCTTAGTGATGGACAATAAGTCTTCCATGCTTATTATAGGGTTAACATCTCACTAGCATGTTGAAGCTATCCTCACATGGTGGATTTGTGGTTTGGTTGAGTTTTCTCCCTTTGATAACAAAAGACCTTAAGGCTTTTGGACCAAGAAATTCACCAACTCATTTTGATATTTTTACCCCGAACTACGAGGTTTTGATCCTAATCTTTTTATAAGATGGTACGTAGGCAATGGGTTTATCCATCCAAACATAAAATGTAAATAAACTTGTATATTCTTTTCTCATCTCTTCAATCATGTTTGCACAAACAAAATTTTCACAAGACAACAACCTTACAAAAAGTATGAAAAGGGCTCCCTAGGAGTACCTAGGATGTTTTGGGTGCCTAACACCTTCCTATTGCAGAACCAACCCCCTTACCCAGATCTCTGTTTCTTTTACTAGTTTTTGTTAAAAATTTTAGGTTTTTGTTTGCTTTCTAACCATTCCTTTGGATAAATAGAAGTGCGGTGGCGACTCGACTTGTATGGTTTACCTTGGATTAGTCAATATCTCTAATGGTAACGAATACCCCGCTACAGTACCGTAGAACTAATCCCCTTCAAGTCTTCTATGGGCCATCCCATTGCACTTTTGAGCTTCTTCATAACCTTGACGAGCTTGTCTTCTTAGGAACCTTCTAAATTAGAGCTTATAATAGTCGGGCATCTCCTTTTAGAATCTAAAAAAACATACTTGAGATTTTCAGGCACTTGTTTCAGCTCAGCTACTTTCTTGGTCTCATCTTTCTTTTCCTCAAACTGAGGCTCTCTCAAGTTTTCCCACCGGAGTGATCGGGATCTTTTAAAGGGTGGTTGTGTTTCCATCATAGCTAACACTTCCCTCTCATTTTCCTCAACTTCTTAAGTGTCTTCAGAAATTGATAGACTTAGAACTCTCTCCAAGGGCAATTGTGGTTCACCTAAATGATTTTCTTGTAGAACCACTTGATTAATCACCTCTATGTGTTGACTGGTGGCCACATCATCTTTGTATCTCATGGTGTTTCGCACATCAATTTTCAACTCTTCATCGTAAACTTTTAGAGTCATGGTGCCCTCTTCTATATCTATCAAACATCTTCTTGAATCTAAAAATGGTCTACCAAGAATGAGCGGTATCTCTTCATCTTCCGGCATTTCTAAGATGAAAAAGTCCACCGGAAATACAAACTTATCAATCTTCACAAGAACATATTCCACTACTCAATAGGGTCTCTTCACAGAGTGATCAGCAAATTGAAGTGTCATTCTGGTATCTTGCACTTTTCCGATCCCCAACCTCTTGTAAATGGATAACGACATGAGACTCACACTTGCCCCCAAGTCTATAAGGTCCTTTTTGAAAGATTTATCCCCAATACTGCATGTGATAGTTACCGAGCCTCGATCTTTCTTCTTCACCGGAATCTTCACACCCTGCAAAATTGCACTACAAGTTTCGGTTAGTACAATAGGGTCAGTGTCGGTGCTGCTCCTTTTGGAAATAATATCCTTCATAAATTTGGCATAAGAGGGCATTTGTTCAAGGGCCTCCAAGAACGGAATGTTAATCTAAAGCTTTTTGAACATCTCCAAGAATTTCTCGAAGTTCTTCTCATGTTGCTCTTTCTTCTTATTTCTTGTGGGGAAAGGGAGTTTGACAACCGACTTTGATTCACTAACTTTTTCTTTAACCACCATTTTAGGCACAACCACCTCTTCACTCACAACCTCATTTTCTTTTATTTCCAACTCAACTTCAAGCAATTGGTCTTCTTGTTCGTCATCTTTCTTAGGGACTTCTTTCGATTTACCATTAGTTGTGGTCACAACACTCACATTATTATCCTCTCGTGGATTTACAACTGTAGCACTCGGTAATGCACTCGGTGTTTGAGAACCCGTGAGTTGTTGAGCAATCTGACTCATTTGCACTTCCAGATTTTTTATCGAAGCACCAGTGTTTCTTAGATTACTTCTAGTCTCCTCTTGAAATTGGGAACTTTGAGCTGCCATTTTTTCAATGGCAATTTCCCAATCTGCTTTTCTTGGTACCTGTTGTTGAAATTGTTGTAGGGGTTGGTGAAACTGTTGTTGGTATGGTTGTTGTTGTTGTGGTCGATACTGTTGTTGTGGTTGGCTTTGATATTGATTGGGCGCTTGCTTCTGAACATTTCCTTGTTGGTCCTTCCAGGAGAAATTTGGATGATTTTTCCATCCAGGATTATATGTATTGGAGTAAGGGTTGTTCTGCTTCAGAAAATTAATCTCTTCTACCTGTTGTGCAGTTGCAACACAATGCATGGCGAAGTGAGGCCCCCCACAAATTTCACAACTAACCGCTTGAATTGGTTGAACTGGTTGAACTTGTGCCACCGTTTGAGTTTCAAGAGCCATTTTCTTGATTCTTCGCTCTACTTCAGCTGTTATTTGGTCTTCCATCTTCTCAACTTTATTTGCAAGCTTGAGATCAATGATACCTTTAGGTTGACTTACACTGCGGTCATAGAGCTCCAGATGCTCATTTGCTGAAATGACTTCGATGATTTTCTTTATTCCAGTGGCTGTTGTAAAAAAATTTAAGCCACCGACAACTGTGTCTATGAGTTGCTTAGTCTTCATTCTAAGGCCATTCACAAAATTTTGCATTTGTTCAGTTGCATCCATGTTATGAGTAGGACATGCAACCAACAATCGCTTGAACCTCTTGTAAGCGTCTCCGAGTGACTCTCCTTCCTCCTATTTGAAGTTAATTATGTCATATCTCTTACGGATATTAACAGAGGCAGGGAAGTACTCATTCAAAAATGTTGTCTCCATTTGTTGCCAAGCTGTAATGCTTCCCGCGGGTAAAGAGTAAAACCACTCTTCGGCATCTTCTGAGCATCACCAACTTTTTAGCTTCCTCTGAGTGTCCCTCAATATTCAATGATGTCGTCATGGTCAGAAATCTTTGTAAATGCTTGTTAGCATCTTCATTGATTTTTCCAGAGAACGGTCTCCTTTCGAGTTGACGAATCATTGAAGGGTGTAGCTGAAAATCATCAACATTCACCGGTTGGTTTACTATTGTTAACCTTCCAGTCGGAGCATTCGCACCTCCATAGTCACTTAGAAGTCTTTCCACGGGAGGTGGAGCTTCAGCCATCATTTCAGATACGGTGTCGGAGTCTTCCGAATGAACTGAAACCACTTCTTCTTTTTCAGACTCAGAAACAATTGGGGTTGCTTCTGATAGTTCTAGACTAGCTTTTCGGCGTCTTGCACGCAATAATCTTTCTGGTTCTGAGTCAAAAAGAAATTCAGCTGAGGCCTTACCTCGCATACAACGATTAGACAATTATTAGAGTTTATAAAAAGAAACAATAGTACAGAGAAATAAAATTTTGGTTGCAGAGCAACAAAATTTCAATTGAATTATTGTTCAACTTATACTTTGGCAGTCCTCGGCAACGACACCAAAAACTTGATCGGTAAAATAGCAAGTGTATTATTTGCACCGATGTAGTAATAAAATGGGAGTTATCCCGAGTATCGATCTCGAGGACTGCGTGTTAAGCACAAATCTTTACAATAATTCCATTGAACAAAAGATCAAAAGGGGGTTTGTAGATTGTTTTCAAAATGATAATAACGAGAATAAATTACACAAGCGTATAAAAATCAGTTAAACGATATGAGAAAGCATGTTAGGGCAAGATGTATGAATTGCTTTATACTACACTACTTCCACATTATACGATATCAACGTTGTAATTATTCAAAGTCAATTCTCAAGAATTGTTTTCTCTAATTCCTTAGCTGAAAACCATTAACAGTCAATTTCAATCCTAATTCCTTAACTATTCAAAATGACATTAAGAAAATACGCAATTGAACAAGAATTAACGGCCACTACGGTATGATCCTTATTCCTAAGTGCTTATACCGAAGTATTATTATACAACAAGCGATAAGGTGGTTTGTCCGACCTAAACCTTAACCATAGATCAAAATTCTATTTGTCCGATAAAATAAAGCATTAAGAACTTTGTATAATAATTTGAATTAAGAACAACGTTGATGATCATAAAAACATAGGAATATTGTTCATACATTAGCAATTCAGGGACACCCCCCTAGCATTGGGGGATTTAGCTTCTCATAGTATTCAAAGAAAGCAAATTACAAAATAGAGACATTACAATTCTTTGGTGATGAAGGTTGATCTTCAATATCTTCCGATCTTGAAAATCTCTTCTTCTCCAAACACCTTGAAAGCTCTGTTCTCTTTTTTGTCTCTTCTTCGTACGATCCAAAAAAAAAATCCCCTTTCTCTTTACCAATCGTAGACTAAATAGTTCCAAATCATCTAAAAACATCGTGAAATACCAAGACTGCCCTTCGGATTTACAAAGAGACCAAAACTATAAAAATCAGCAAAAAGGGCGAATTGGCCAACACGGGCCGTATCAGCTGACACGGGCGCCCATGTTGGCTCTCTATTAACTTTTTTCTTCTGCCTTTGCTGACACGGGCCGTGCCAACTAACACGGGCACCCACATCAGCCCCATGTTTTCTGCTTCCTTGCTCTTTGACTTCTGCATCGGCTGATACAGGTCGTGTCAGCTGACACGGGCACCCGTGTCAGCACCCTGTTTTTGCCTTATTTCACTTTGCACACTGTCTTTGACTCCCTCTCTTCCCTTACGCATCTTTCGGGCTTATTGGTGGACCTGGAAACCAAAAAGAACTACCACGGAAATGCATGAAATGCGACAAAAAGAGATGAACGACTAGTACAACATAAAACAAGAAGGAAATTATGAAATGCGATAAAACTTAGGAAATAAACTAAAAGAAAGAACAAAGTGTTACCAATTCTTGAAGATTCATGCTGGATGCATGATGAAAACTAAGTGCAAATGGTGACCGATCAGGAACCCAAGTTGACGACGGGCCAATGCTGGATTGTAATTAATTCCTCCATATGTACCAATGAGATGCGCATTAGAGAACTCACCACAACTGTCAATAATGTCCAAACTACCCAATGCAGAATCATACCAAACAATATCATAATTAGTGAGAGACATAAGTCTCTGAGACCACCATAGACATTGTTTGTTCTCTACGGAAGCAGGTATCTGAAGCAAGTGCAAAATAAACCACTTGCACAGAAGAGGAACACAACACAAAATAGTCCCACCACCTTTGGAATTCCTCAAATGCAAAGAGAAATACATGTCACCCAATAGAGTAGGAGCAGGATTTCCAATCAAGAAGATTCTAATGACTTAACATCAATAAAATCGTCAATGTTAGGGAACAAGGCTAAACCATAGATGAGAAGAACAAAAATAGCTTCAAAAGCATCCATGCTACCGGCTTGAGCAAAGACAGTAGCTCTACTAATGAGGAACTAGGAAGTGAACACAAGAATACCTCATTTCTTTACCAAATGCACATCAATTTTAGATTTCTTCATATGTAGAGCTTCAGCTATGACGTGAGATTCGAGAATCTCCTCTAATCCATTAAAAGGTACTTTGTCAGATACGGGTATACCCAAGAGATGGGCATACTCTTCTAACGTAAGCACAAGCTAATAATCCGAAAAAGTGAAGCACCGGTAGAGAGGGTCATAGAACTGAACCTAAACACTTAGAAGTCCTTCAACCACATTAGTAGATAACACGGACAAAAGCTTTCCATGGTGTTGCTTGAAGTCCAAGGGATCTAGTACAAAGGATGACAACTTCTTTAACTCTTTCAAATTAGGACATCTGCAACTGTACTTCTTAGTGTTCATTCGTCCACAATCCATGGTCTGAAAATATTTGCAAATAAGACCTTAGTTTCCATCGAAATTTAATTTTTATGGTGAATGTTATGATGTGCATGTATGCATGAATGTAACAATCACACACAAAGGATCACACACAAGGAAAACACAAACAAAGGTCAAGGGATGGATCAAGTCATCATCAAGATCAATCATCCATTTTGATGGATTATTTTTCACCTTACCAACACCCAAGTTCCATTGTATTGACAAGACTTAATCGGATCAACCGAGAATTTAAGGGTTTGTTGCGAGTCACGAGCATGAAGTCGGGTTAAGAACCATCCCAAAGGAGTGTACCAAGGATAAAAACCTATAGATTATGTTCTAAAAAGTTCCCAGAGTCTTTATCACATCTATCGGATATTATAGGTTAGGATGACCGACTCATCAATCCATAATATTCTTAAGAGAAACTCGTCTGAGTGTAGTATCGCATAACAACTGTTATCAAGTCTACACTTGAACAGTCTCCGTACTATGTTCTAAATACGCCAAGTTGGGTTAAATGTTCTATGGTCCTTATCTTCTCGGACCCCCAAATTAGAGAAAGTAATGCTTATCCATAAAATATTTGTGTGACATCAGTAACTCTAAAGAGGTCTCCATTGAGTAGATGGGTCTCAAGCCAACTTGTTAAGGACTACTCCACACAAGTTGAACATGACTATACCATCCTCCTATCTTAGTTCCACTCAAGTTCGGGTGAGAACTTATCTCACCATACAGAGATCACCAAGCATAACAGACAGATTATATCACACAAACAATATACACAAACATCAAATATAAAAAATATACACACATAAAAAAAAGTAGGCTAAACCCACTGAGGACTACTCCCCAGCAGAGTCACCATTTAATTTCTGTAGCGGTAAATTCGTGACCATCAAGTTATGGATAAACTTGAAGTCAGTAAAACCAGAGTCGCCACCACGCTTTTATTGTTTCCAAAGGAAAATGGAAAAGTAAGAACAAAACCAAAAGATAAGAAGTTTTAAAATCAAAACTAACAAAATACCAGAGATTACTCCTAGGGAGCCCTTTTTTGTGTGCATGTGTTTTTGGTGTAAATCATGTTTGATAAAAATAAAGAGTGAGGGGATGAGAAAATAATTCATTAATTATATTTTTATGTTTTACAAGACCTTCGATCTTATGCCTACGTACCAACATAAAAAATGAGGGATCAAAACCCCATAGGTCGTGGTAAGTATTTCGAAGAAGTTGGTGAATTGATTTTAACAAAGGTTTAAATGAAAAGACACAAAACGCGAAAGGTTTGAATGGGGTTGTTAGTTATTTTTGTCTTTTGAAATTAAGTCAACATGGTTAAGTTTATTTACAAATTTTATTTAAGAAAAGAAGTTGAAAAATTCAATGGCAAAAGGCCAAAGTTTCTAATCATCAAAACATGTCTAAGTTTGAAATCACAAGCAAAGAAAGTTTTTAAAGGAGAGAGAGATTTTAAAATTAAAGAAAGTGGGAGGAGATGAAGAGGCTAACCTAAGCAAGAATTAAAAGTTTAAGAGTTGAAAAGATCTGACCAATGGGATGCAATCCAACTGACAAGAATGTCATATAGAAACCCATTTTTCTTTGGACTTTAGCAAGCAACAAGCAATAAACAATGAGCAATATCCAAGCATCATAAGAAGACCAAGGCATCAAATAAAATAGCCATATCCAAGCAAGCACTCCAATAGTTAGCAGTCTTCAATATCTTCCAATGTAGCAAATGAAATATTCCTTGATTAACTCGTAACAAAACATCAGACATAGACAATAATAACAAAATAAACAATTAAGCATAGAGACAAAGTAGCAGATGAATTAAAGATATCTAAGGTCTTGCATCAGATGAAAGTCACTGTCAAGGATAACTTAGTCTTAGATGTTGGCATTGGCCAAGTCCTTTAGCACAGGGTATGTTGCCTAGTTCTAAGTCCAAAAGTCCTTTAGGGTTTTTGTTCTTATTATGTATTTTAGGTTCCTAAGACCACAAACATAATCAAAACACACAAACAAATATATACAATCACAAGATATGGCTCAAGTGAGCAAAGTGAAAATGACTTGAAACATAAACAAGTTACATGAAATGGAAATGGAAATGAATGATAAAGGTACTTAAAAGTTAAAGTGCATAAAGTAAATAACTTGAAAATAAAGCAATATTAATAACAGTTAGTCGATGGTTAGTCAAATGTTAATGTTGAGTTTTAATTGATTAAGTCATTATTTGGAGAACACTCAACCATTCATTCACAAGTATGAATCCTTAAACCAAGACATCTTCCCTAAGAAGGGCTCCAACTTGGATAATTCAACAAGTATGCCACTAGCTCTCATGAAAGGAAAAAAAGGTCAAGTTTTCACACAATGCCATGAAGAATGGAAGACTTACAATATCACTTACTAGAATGTTATGCCTTCTTGATCAAATTTAGCTCTATGTTAAGCAATCATAATTAGACTTATGTAGAAGTCACAACTATCTGAGGTCTGGCAATAAAAATATAGGTGCTAATGCATATTGGAGATTTGGTACAAGGAACCAAACTCCTAAAACATACCACACACTAAAAGAAAATGGGAAGGACATATCTCAATCAGACTTGTATTGATTCATCTGACACAAGGTCATTGATGAATCAATTAGCATTTAGACATTAGAGAAATCATTGGTCAAATGAGGGAATGAGGAAGAATAGGGATAAAGATGAAGAAGGAAGGATAAATAGAAACACAAATTAATCATATGAGGAATTTCATTTGATCAATACCATCCATTCATTTTGGGAGATGAAATGTACATTTCATCAATCCCCTAAATCCAATGGTTTTGATCAAACAAAAGTCAAATCAACCATGACCAAGGCCCAAACAGAAATTCAAACATCACAAGACCATAAAGTTGGCTCAACATATTTTTTAAACATTTAATCAATTAAAAATCAAATTAAAAATGAATTAAAATGCATTTTAATATGGACAAAACCTCAAATCCCTTTGAAACACCAAATAAATGGCCAAGGGATCTATCCTAGATCAAACAAGGTCAAAGGACCATACACAAAAAACTTCATGATTTTTGGAAAGTCAAAAGTATTTTAAAACAATTAAAAATATGCACAAAAACATTTAATTCATGAAAAATATCAAAATTAATCCAAAAAATAATTTTAATCCAAAATATGGAAGAGGAAAATAATTAAAGATTTTTGGTGAAAGTCCCATATTTTTTGGATAAAAATGAAATTTCTATGAATAAAATAAAATAAGAGGATTAAATGAAAAATCAAAAATTAAAATATAATTCAAAAAAATAAGGGCCATCAGATCTCCCTCATTAATTGAGGTGGCAGATTTCATGGCCAAGCGTGCGCTTCCACCAAACACCTCAGTCAACGTGTGTACACGCATGGTAAACAGAAGCGAGGGCCATGATTAAAACGTTTGAAACAAATCAGAAGGTTGGGAAGGTGAAGACGCACCACCGGAGCCCTAGCTTCGGTCTTCTTCTCCGGTGGACGCCACCGGACTGGTCCACCACCAACCTTCACTTCGTGAAGCTTCAATTCAGCTTGATCTTGCTTCCAATTTGCCTTTGCTCGACATTAGAAGCTTGCAGGAAGTGAAATGGATCAATGAAAGGCTTGGATTCTTGGAGTTTCAATCTCAAAACACAAGGAGAATTGAAACTCGATTTAAAGTAAAATCTTCAAGTTTATCCTTTAATGAAGGTTAGGGAGACAATGCTTCAAAGCTTTAGCAGAAGGGATCCTCATTCTGATCACAATGGACATGTATTTATAGGGTTATCCATTGCTTTTCACAAACTTGAAATTTTTTCCAAATTTAGAAACATTGATGCATGGGCATTTATTTGGGCCTAAACCATGATGTAATCTCACTCCAATTTATGCATAATGGATCCTGAAACAATAAAATGTAAGCATGCAAAAGAAAGTGGTCACTTGAATTCAAAACTTTCCAAAACAAAACCAACAAAGGAACCATGCTCAAGTCCATCAATTCTTGTCCAAATAAGGTGGTCTTAGACGTTTCGGAAAGGTGACATCAAGAGGAACAACTTTGATGTTGAACACTTTTCCATTTCTATCTTGGATCATGACTAATTTTGAGGTGGAAGTTGGAGAAATCAAACATAATTGTAATTTTTCTAAGTACCAAGTCAAATGGCCATTTCTTTCACCTGGAATAACTTTCACTATGAGCTCCAAATAAAACTGGTTTCTTCAATAATGTTGTATCTCTTTAGTCCCTCTTCAATTTGATCACAAATTTAACATCATTTGGATTTGGCATGATGGAGTTATGCATTTTAGAAGTTGAGGAAGATTGCTTGTTCAATGATAATGGCCCAAAATGACCAATAATGTTTCCTCTTGGCACATTCCCTTGCAAGTTGAATTTGCAAATTCTCAAAGAATCAAAGTTGGAGAAGATATCTTGAAATTTATCATGAAACTTAGATGGCCTTCATCTCATAAAAATTGGTCAAGCTATGGTCCTTGGAAGTTGACCTTCTAACTAGGGCAAAACTAGCTCTTGATGTCAACATGAAAGTTTTTTGGAACATCATAAAGAGAAACTTTTATCTTGGAATCATTTTCATATGACAAAGAATGTAGGAGATAGGGTCTAGAGAGCCCCAGTTTTGACCAGTTGACTTTCTCTGGTCAACCTCTTTAAACTAACTTGCAAACTTGAAGTTATCTTGATCTTTTGGACTCATAAAGGATCATATATGAATAATATGATGTATAATGAAGTATCCCTTGATATTTTTGACCAATTATTGAAGAAACTTGTTAAGGAAGTCACACAAGATACCCAGATGAATTAAGGCTTCCAAGGCAAACAAACTTCAAACTCTTAATGAATTCTTGATCAAAATGATAAATGAAGATCATGTGGATCCATATATGATGTTTAGAATGAATGTGAATCTTTACTTGATTGATCTCTTTCACTAAGGGTCTCAAACCCTAGTTGTGAGCTTGATGAGGCACAGGTGGATGCACACACTACTACAAAAGAAACAAAGCTATACATGGACATATTTTTGGTATTTTGGTTAGTAAACAAAGAAAAATAAAGTACGATACAATCAAATATGCTTGATGATCTCTCCCAATCCAAACCTAATTAATGAGGGGTAAGGAGGAAACCAAGGTGTGATCCCAAAGCCAATGCAAATCATGAGATAGCATGAGGAATCTTAGGGTCAAAATTGGGGTATTACAGGTAGTAACATATTTAACAATATCCACATGGTTATATTGTGCCTTCCATTTTTTTTGGCATGAACTAGTTGTGAATAATCCTTGCCCCCTTTCGAAATAATCCTTCTTGAAATGACCAATTTTCAGACAAATAAAACATTTTAACATTGACTTATTAAAACCCTTGTATTTAGACTTTCCTCTACCCCCACTCCCACCTCTTGAGACACTTAAGGCTTCATAATTATCGTCAATCATCAAATCTATTATCTTTGAAAATTTATTGGACATCACATCCGTTTGACTTCTTACAATTTGATAATACTTTCCTTACCATAAAGAAGGGCATTCTTGAAACTCTCAATGATCTTTTGAAACTTTGTTAATATTTTGAATATGGATTTGTTCTCCACCATTAAGAGTGAATAAAGTTGTTGTTTCAGACACAACATGTGAGTCAAATACTTAGTCTTATACAACCATTCATGATTTTCCTACATCGTAGCCACAATCATCTCTCTGAATACTTCCTTTTAAACTTTATCTCTGAAGCACAAGATAATGAAACTTTTGGCATTATCCAACATCTCGGTTTTCTTTGCTTGTGTTAGACGTGTTAGACGATAGTACCGATCTAGAAAGGGGGTTGGATAGATCAGTATTTCAATTTAGCGCTTTTTAAAAAAAATTCAAAGGTTGCGAAAGCTCCCTAGACCATAATCGTATAGACAATTCGTTAATGGAAAGATCGGATATGTGTGAAACCAAATGGAATAACTAAGATAGAGATAATCAACCACTATCTAAATCAATCGATTAATTACCGTAATCCTTAATGTCGTTACCTCTAATTATAAGTTAACACAACAAGAGAATAAGTAAAATATTAATAGATTTATGTGAGATTAATTTTATCAAACACTTGGTGTGCACTCCACTAAGGGATTACCCACACTAACTTTTCAGAGTATAGCTCCCTTGTTATTATCATTGTAGGTTACAAACACTTTCTTCTTAGCCACAAAGTCAAAGAACAAGGAAATGTCACCCGTCATGTGTCTTGAGCATCCACTATCGAGAACCCATGTTCTCTTCGTACCCTTAAGACATTCCACCTACAAATTTAAACAAGGGAATGAGGTATCCAATTTTCATTGGGTCCTAGTGTGTGAGTGATACTTTGGTTGCATTTGGGAAACCATTGAAAAATTCCTTTAGGAACCAAAAATCTCCTAAATTGACATTTAACAATAATATGTCCCCTTTTGCAACAATATAAATAATTTATGTTCGGATGAGAGTTGCTTTTGCTAACTTGATCCCTTACCACATAAGTGTACTTTTGATAAGGATTGTTCATGTTACTTCTAAAATGTGATTGATCAATAGCAAAGGTAACTTTAGGTTGTAAAGCCTTCTCTAATTTAGCTTGAAGAGTTATAACCCCTCTTTGCCAAATGTGACAAGTTTCACATCCAGACCATTTAAACCAAAATTCCTTATCATCTTCAGTTTAGTCTTTAATAGCCTCTATCATATATTCCTGAAGAGTTTCTAATTCCTTTTCGGAATCAGAAATCTTCTTTTCTAAATAACATAAGTTTTTCTTATTTGAGGCTAAATGTTTAAAAGCTTCCTTGGCCTCATTGTGTAGAGTACTAAAGGCATTTTGCAAATCAAAATAAGACATTTTATCAACATGATATTATTTAGAATGACTTACATTCTTTTTCTTCTTTTGATGAGCTGTAAGATAAAGATTGACATTTTCTTCTTCATCACTTGAATTATCATTGCTTGAGGACTCACTATCTCTCTCCCATGCAATGTATGCTTTTCTAGCTTTGCTAGATTTGTTGTGATGTTTGTCTATTCCTCTGTCTTTCTTCAATAAGGGACAGTTCGGCTTATAGTGGTCGGCCTTTCCGCAATTGAAGCATGATCCTTTTGACTTAGTTGTCTTACCTTCCTCTCGATTCGGGAATTTTGATTGTCTTCTATAGTTGACAAGATTTTTATCCGAATGTTGAACTTCATTCTTTCTAAGGTATCGGTTATACCTCCTTACGAACATCCCCATGTCTTCATTCGAATCTTTATCATCATCACTTGATTCATTCTCACACGTATCATTGGTGGATGACTTAGATCTTGAAGCCTTTAAAGCGATACACTTCCTTTCAGTGTCCTTAGCTTTCTCCTTCTTTTCCTTCTTTTGACTCTCCTCATGTTTCTCAAGGTTCATGAGCTCTTGCTCATTCTCTTGAAGCTTACCAAACAATGTTGTCATGTCAAATGTTCTTAGATCATTGGCTTCCGTAATCGCAGTGACCTTTAGTAGCCAATCCCTGCTAAGATATCTTAAGATTTTAATAGTAGCAACATCATTAGAGGTTGTTCTATCAAGAGCATTTAACCGATTAATTAGATGAGAAAATCGCTTTTGCATATCGGCAATGGGTTCACCATCCTCCATATGAAAAAGGTCAAATTCTTGAGTTAAAGTGCTGATTCTAGCTAGTTTGACATCATTGGTTCCCTCAAGGGTAATTTTCAATGAGTCCCACACAACTTTAGCACTAGTATAATGGGAAACCGTATAATACTCATCAGCACCTAAGGTGATGATGAGCATATTTCTGGCTTTCCAATCATAGCTATACTTTTTCTCATCTTCTTCATTCCATTGTGCTTCAGGTTTAGGTATAACAACACCATCCGCATTGGTCATGGTTATTTCCATAGGACTATCTTGGATGATACCTTCCTATCAATAGAGTTGATAGGGATACGCATATAATCTTTCCAATAACTATAGTTTTCACCGGCAAAAATAGGCGCTCTATTGTATGCACCTTTAGGATCGTTACTTATTTTCTAAAAAGTTATATGTGAAGCACTAGATAAACCGGCGCTCGTGATACCATTGGTTAGACGATAATACCGATCTAGAAGGGGGGTTGAATAGATCAGTATTTCAATTTAGTGCTTTTTAATAAAAATCAAAGGTTGCGAAAGCCCCCTAGACCACAATCGTCTAAATGATCCGTTAATGGAAAGATCGAATATGCGTGAAACTGAATGGAATAACTAAGATAAAGATAATCAACCACTATCTAAATCAATCAGTTAATTACTATAATCCTTGTTGTCGTTACCTCTAACGATGAGTTAACACAATAAGATAAAAATTAAAATATTAATAGATTTGTGTGAGATTAATTTTATCAAATACTTGGTGTGACTCCACACCAAGTCTCAATTTCACTCAAATTGAATGTGCAAAGTTTTACTTAGTTGCAATCAAATTAATTGCACCAATTTGTCGAACAGATACTATGCACAACACTTAAAAGAGATTGATTTTACTATTAATATCACATAAAATTTAATTAATGCAGAATTTAAAGAGTTAAGAGAAAGAGAGAACAACACCAGATTTGTTTAGGCAGTTCCCCTTCCGTCCTCGCTTAGGGTACGTTTGCCCCAAATTCTAAAACTAGAATTGAGATCTTTATTATCAAATTACAAAGTTAATATAAGAGAAGAAATGATCACCACCAACCACCTCCAAGTGTTGTTTTATAAACTATTCACTTCTCTCCCCTTGATTCGATTTGAACCAAGTCCTTCAAGCATTCTAAACAAACCTCCGGTTGTAGCTACCTTCTTGCAAGAACTCCACATTCTCCAAAACTCTAGCTCGGCTGATTTTGATCGGATTTGCGTGAAACCCCCGGTTATAGCTACCTTATTGAAAGAACTTCGTGTTCTCCAAAATTCTAGATCGGCTTACTTCAATCGCAAGAAGCTTGAACCCTAACCTTCCTTCCCAATCCTCCGGTTACCGTTACTTGTTTGAACGAACTCACTGTTCTTCAAACCTTTCACTCGGCTGGATCTATGAAGCAAAGATCAGTGTAAAAAAACCCAATTCTTGGAGGACAAAACCCCAACGGTTTTATTAAAGAAAAACCCACTCAAAGTCTCTACCTAAACTAATATTACACAATCCTATTTGGACGTTATCACCACAGCAACGCACAATGATCAACAAAGATTTTTATGTGTGATTGTTGAGAAATGCAATGAAGAATGAAGATGGAGAGCACTTTAGTGTATATATTTCACTTTTCTTGTTGATTGTTGAAAAAGACACTCTAGACTATTTATATGATGCATGGACAAAGTTACAGAAATAACAAAAAAATTTTGCGAAAATGTATAGCAACAAATTGAGTGCAACCAACGACCAGTGCACCTATTCAAATAGGTCCCTTAACCTGTTCAGACTCGAGGCAAAAACTAATCAAGTGATGCAAGCGATGAGTCGGCTCAAACAGAGGATGAGTCGACTCAAACAGGGTTTTTCCAGAGTTTAGTTGACCTATGACTCGACCTGTTCAAACCCGCGGTAATCATGGTGTAAATGAATCAGGCAATGAGTCGACACAATCATGTGGATGAGTCGACTAATTTAGTTTCCCAGGATTGAGTCGACCTCTGACTCGACCTGTTCAGACCCGAGAGTTTCACAGACTGGGATATGTATGAATGAGTCGACCGCTCCAAGATATGAGTCGACTCAAACTTCTTAGACTATCAAAAAATGATTTTTGAGACGTATTTTGATCATTTGAAACCATTAGTTTATGAACCTAAGGTACTAACGATGATCAAGTGCATTATTAAGGTTAATGAGATGCTCTTGTATGTCCACACATTTCACTTATACTTTTGAGAATGTTGGAGAAAGAATGCAATTTATGATATGATGACATCGTCCAAAGCATATGTTATGAGCAACTAGAAAGGTTTGACATTATTAAAATAAGGCCTAGTAATCTTTGCCCTCACAAGACGTGCAAGCATTAATGTCTAACTCTTGAAAGCTTTATCTCACATTTGTTTAGTTAAGATTGCTTGCTTATTCATTTTCAGGAATTCAAAATCGTTATATTCGAAAAACTTCTTAACATTCCAATTAGGATCGAGGGTGCTACTTTTATATTAATAGAAAATTAGATGTTCTGGAAAATTCTATTTTGCTATTTCCCCTAAATCTATCATCTCGCCAAAATGAGGGTAATTTTGGTCCAAAAATTACTTTTTGCGAAATAATGATGTGACATTGTTCAATTCTAACTACTTGTTTAGTGTATTATGCTTTTGTTTGCTAGGTTTTATTCAATTGATGATGTCACATGGTTCTCTTTGGTTCCAAACCAACCAATCCAAATCATATTTTTCTAATTTTCACGTTTACCAAAGTGTCATCACATCACTTTTGAACTTTTCTATGCATTTTCTCTTTCTTCCTCCACAAACTTTTCCTCTTTTCTCCCTTTCTCTCTCGTTGTTGTTCCTTTTCTTCCTTCACTCACACACTCTTTGATTTCTCAGATTCCACCTTCTTCTTCTTCCTTTCTTCTAATCTTTTTTTCTTTTAACACAAAAGCAAACATGGTTCTCTCTTCTGTTTTTTATAAAAGAACCCAGTTTATTCTTTTTCTGTATGTAAATCATCTCTCTTAGAAACAAAAATTACACGCATGGGTCAAAGTGAAATTAAGACGGAGAAAAGAGGTACCAATCGGAATAGGGGAGATGACTGCGACTATGGAATTTTTGGAGGTTTTACGCCGGTGTGCGGTGTCGCGGTGGTAGATATGTGGTGGCGGTAACTGTTTCTGGCGATGACTGTGGTGGTGGTCAAATTCAAAATGGTTGATGTGTTTTACCGACGATCCAGCCATGGCCGTGCTACGACTGAAATGGTGATGATGTCGGCACAATGTACCGTCGAACCGGAAATTTACTAAGTTTTAGGATTTGTTGCAAACTTGTTTTCATAAACTGATTTATATATTCGTTGTTTCAAACCACAACTTGTTTTCATTAACAAAAAAATGCTTTATTGCTTCATGGTTAACGGTTTGTTTGATTCAACATTTTCTTAATTCATTCTCGGATAATATTTTTTTGAGGTTATTGTTTATCTTCAACCTTATACGGAATCAGATTTTCCCTATTAGTCATAAGAACTAAGAATCATAGAATCATCACGCTTTCCGAAAATGAAGAAGGTTTATTCTTAAAATTTAGATACTTTCAAGTTGTCTCTTCTTTTCTGAACGTTGTTGTTTCATTTTGTTCTGAAAACGAAGACGATTTTGTTTTCTCTTTTTTCAATTTAAACGTTACATTAAAATATATGACAAATCCTCTACATCTTTGTTTCTTCTTATTTCAGTTTGCAATGTTTCTTTTGTTAGTCAACCTTTTTTGTTTTTGATTTGTTGGTTTTGTTTTGTGATTACACATGAGTGGATGTAGAAAATTTAACCGTGTGTCAACCCGATCATGGAGAGATGGCTCTTGAGAGTAATTATTTTGACTTGTCGTCTTGTTGAAATGAATTCGATGATATTCACAGATCGTATGTGTGGATCTGATGCCATAAATACCATTTGTGTTAACTCTGTCTCAGCTCTCACCCTCGAAGCAGAAGTTGAAGCATAGATATGATTTTCTTTGTTTTAGGTAATTTTATTTAACCATTTATGAAATTGCATTTCATTTTAACCAAAATTTTCATTTAAATTCATAGGGTGAGACTGAAATGGAGCAAATGGGATTTCTTGTAATATTTGTTGTCAGTGACCAGGTTAAAGAAAACAACAGTATCATCCTTTATCAATACATGGTGCTCTGCAGATCTTTATGACTTTTATGGCCATTGATTTGTATGAAGATATACAAAAGTTGTTATGATGGATTTATTTGGTTGTTGGATGCTGAGAAGGAAATTTTTGACATGGTTTACAATGGTAGTGATAATGCATGCATATATGCTCTCTCACATATAAAGAATGATGCAAACTGTTTATATTTCTCTAGGGGTAAAGGTGGTCTGGCAGTATTGGATAGCAAGATAGTAAAATGTTCATTCGACTAGGATTTGCATGAAGCTAGAATTAATACAATTGATTCCAACCCTCAAAGATCTCATATGTAGCTACCAGTTCCTCTGATGGATCTATATGTACTTGGGATTTGAGATGTATTTGAGGGCCAAAGCACATAGCCTTGGGGGCTATTTGCTCACAACTGATCTGTGCAGTCAGCCTAATTCTCTCCTTCTGGATGCAGCCTTGCCAGTACTAGGTATGAAACCTTTAATCCATTCTTACTATTACTATATTTCAAATCTTAAAGTAAGGTAGAGTGTGAGTGTGCTTACTTTTAGGTGCGGTTTTGTCGGATTATCAAAGCTAATTCTGTACTTTTTTGGAAGCTAATATAAGGTACATCAAAAGACATCATTGTTGCATTTTCACACATGTTGCTGTAAGACCCTAATATTGACCCTAAGATCCCTCATGGCATCATATCATTTGCTCATTGCATTGCCTTAAGGATCATAGCATGTGTGGCTCCTTTACCCTAAGGGTGGGAGTTGTGTGAGTTGGTTTAAGACCACCAAGAATGCTTGTATTGTATATTATTGCTTTTCCTATTTTTTTTACTAACCAAAAGCACAAAAATATGTCACTAACTCTTTTTATTTTGAACCTCAAGTGATCATGTGCTCCCATGCTCCTAGGAGGCTCCTAAGCTCAATGAAGTGGCTAGATGAAGATGAGAACAAGCATGAAAATGGTCCACAAAGCTCTCAATCATCATATATGTCTCCCAAGTTTCTCAATTTTCCAAATTGATCAAGATAACCTAAACGGCTTGAGGATTGTCTCCCAAGGAAACCCTAATTCAATTGTGCTTCAACTGTGCCTTGCTCATGAAGCAACCTCAACCTATGATCAAATTCAATCAAGGGAAGTTCTTTCATTAATTATTTTATGCATATATGAGCCTATGTGAGTATACTCAATCATTCATTCATCAAGATTTGAAGTTTGGCCTTGAGAAGTTGACCAGTCAAGTCATCTGACCAAACTGAGATCCACTGAGACACAACTTGTGATGTGTTTGTCAAATGAAGATTACCCCAATATAAAAATTGTTCTTACAAACCATATGAACAATTTTCATCTTCATAAAAAATCCATTTGAAACTTGGAAGGTCATCATTCATTTCAAAACATTATAGGTCATTTTGACTGAAACCCTAATTTTGGGTCAATTTCCCGAGAACCTAACTTCCTTATTTCTTTATGATTTTGAGGTGAGACCAATTTCATTGGAAATATTAAGATTTCTATTCAAATGTTATTTTGGACAAAATTTCATAATCCTAAAAGAAACACATGTGATAATACAAAACATTATAGGTCACTTTGGACCAAAACCATTGAATTTGAAAAATGTCCAACTTCAAGTGCCCATAACTTTCTCATTAAAAGTCAAAATGATGCAAACTTCAAGTCCAAATTGATCATCTTGAAAATATCTATAACTTTTATGTTGGAGGGTTTTTCATTTGAGACATGCATCATTGAAACAGAAGGGCTTGAAGTTGATCACTTTAGGTAAAAAAATTCAAAGAAAACCTAGACATGTTTTGTACCTCAATCTTCAAAGCCAGTTTTCATAATTTTCCAAACTCCAAATGGATTTTTGCCCAACACAGATTTTGTTGCCTTCAGCTCAGCTATAAATAGAGGGCCTTGCTCATTCAAATTTCAACCTCAAGGTGATTTGAAACCCTGCTGAATTGGAAACCCAACCTCACTCAAAGGAATTTCAGTTTTTATTTCTCAAATTCAAGCTTGAATTTCAACATCCTTAGTTGATCTTCAAGTCTTAATTCCTTAGCCTTGCATCCTCATTACATCTCTAGATCAAATTGGAATCAAAAGCTTGAAGAAATTGTGTTGTTCAAAGCTGCACTTCAAAGGTATATCACTCAACTGTTTTGATCTGGATCTTGAAATACAATGTGAATTGCTTGAGTTTGAACTATTTTCTGAAGTCCTCGAGCAAGAGGCGGGCCAGTGGTGGTCTTAATTTTATGATTTGAGACATTTCAGTTTGTGCACCTTTATCTTCAATCTCTAATTTCTCATTAAATAGAAACATTGAGAAAGATCCAAGGTTACAGGGTGATGTACATCACCCCAGCTTCATTTTGGGACCATTGTTTTGCATTTTCATTAAGGTTGAAAACCCTGCGTGTGGTGGCCAGAGTTTGTTCTCTGGCCGGAGAAGATGGTGGTTTCCACCACCATCCCCACGTGGATGCTTCCAGGCCTTCAGATCTCTCTCAAACGTTTTAATCATGGTCGTGTGTTATGTTGACCTGTTTTAAATACATCTGTGGCGCGCTTGACCAAGGCCTATGGTATGACAGCGCTTCTGGACCGCTTGATGATGCCACGTCAATTAATGAGACTCATCCATGCGCTCCTGATTTTTGTTATTTTCTTATTTCTGTTTTATTTCTTTTAATTTCTTTTATTTTCAAAAATTCATAACTATTTTATTTGGAGTTATAAAAATATGAGACCAATGGCAAAAAAAATCTTGAAAAATCTAGTTTCATAATCTGATTTTTAATTATTTTTGTGACTTCATTTAATATTTTTTGTGAATTATTTTATTTTTTATAGTTTTTAATTCATTTTAAATACTTTTTGATATCTGAAAATTCCAAAAATCTTTTCTTAACACATATGGATCATGATAAGTCAATGAAAAATAGTCTCATCAATTTCTTAATTGATTTGAGATTTTAATTCATTTGTGTTATTTTTCATTGTTTTTAATTGTTTTAAAATAGTTTCTGATTTCAAAAATTATTGAGAAAATTTGTCAAACCTTGTTTGACCATGTTAGACCTATGAGAATTTAATTGGACTTGTCTAAGTTGATTTGAATTTAATTTGAGGTTTGACCATATTTTGTCCATTTTAATTTTGCATTTATTTTAATTCTAAAAATACCAAAAAATATGTTTGACTTGTTGACTTCTAATCTTCATTTCTCTTCTGTTTAACATTGGTTGATATTGATTTGATTCACTTTTGACCAATTGTGTTTGACATTTGAATGTTCTTTCCATTTCATTTCATCTTCATCTTATTTCTTTTTATTTTGGCCAATGAGTTAATGTCTTTTGGTTAGTCTTGAAATGTGAGAGGCTTAACCTTCTTTGATCCAAATCAAACTCAACTTGATCCATGATCAAGTGAGTTGCTCTGTGTCCAGGATAGGTTGCTTCTTGGCCAAGCAAAAAACCTCAAGTCCATGCAAGGCTTTCCTTCTTTTCTTTTGGCATGGCAAGTTGTAGGAGCTTGGCTTACTAGTCATGATCTCTAACTTGTGTTTATTTGCCTATAGTTTTATTGACCGCCCTCAAATAGGTGTGACTACTACATTAGTCCACTTATGATTGCTTAACATAGCGCTAAATTGTCTTATGACACACTAACATTAACTACTAACTACTAACTTTACTTCAAGCATTTAATTTCTTGCAATTTCCTTTAATACAATTTACTTTCTTGCTCATTTATTCATATTGCTTTTCCCTTTGCTCACTTGAGCACATACTTTATATTTATTGTCATTTTCCCTTTTCTCATTTGAGCTCATTATTGTATATAAATATATTGTTGCCTTATATTTGTTTTATCTTTGTTTGTGTGAATCCAATGCACAAAGGAGAAAGAACTTAGAATTAGGACCTTACCTATGCTTAAAGGAGTTCAAGCGCAACTAGGCCCCATGCCTTTAGAATGCTAAATTGGTTGAAGAGCAACTAGGGCTCATGCCTTTAGAATGCTAAATCTTAAAGTTGACTTCAAAGGACCCCTAATCTAAATTCATTCTTTGTCCATTCCTCTTATTGTGTTGTGAACTTTTTTATGTTTGCTCTTGTATGAAAGGGATCCCATCTTCAGATAGTAAGAAGGACCATTGTCATGAGTAGCCAAGTTATGAGAGACAAGCCAAATGGAGATCCTAGGAGCTTGAATGTATATTTGTTTTGATTGCTTGAGTGATTGCTAAGTCCAAAGGAAAGGAGCATCTTGAATCATCTTTATGATTTCTAGAAAAGGAACTCCAAGGGTTTTATCTCTCCTCTTATCTTTGTATGCTTTAGGACTAGCCATTCTCTTCTTCTCTCCACTCTAACCCAAGCCAAACTTATTTATGTACAAACTTTGACTTCGTTTCAAATTAGAAACCTAGGCCTTATGCCTTTGAGTTTTCAAACTCTTTTCATTAATACTCATTGTGAATGAATCTCAATCATACTTTGACTTCATCTTTGTAAATACTTCTAACTTGTAAATACAACTCACTTTAAGTTGCTTTCGAGGTTCCAATGGCCACCTTTGTTGAAACCCTTTTTCATAAACATTAGTCCTAGGTTTGAGTTATCATAGTGGTTGAGGTAAACCTCACCTTATCCTTAGTGATTGGACTATAAGTCTTCCATACTTATTATAGGGTTAACCCCCCACTAGTATGTTGAAGCTCTCCTCACATGGTGGATTGTTAGTTTTGGTTGAGTTTTCTCCCTTTGATAACAAAAGACCTTAAGGCTTTTGATCAAATCATATCACCAATCTTTTGAGATTTTTACCCCGAACTACGAGGTTTTGATCCTACTTTTGTGATGGTACGTAGGGGATGGGTTCATCCATTCAAACAACAAAATTGTAAATATAATATTCTTTTCTCATCCCCCTAATCTTTTGCACATATTTTCACAAATACCAACCTACAAAACACATTTGCAAAAAGGGCTCCCTTAGAGTACTAAGGATGTTTTGGATGCGTAAAACCTTCCCATTTCATAACCAACCCCCTTACCTAGATCTCTGACATTTTTATTAGTTTTTGATTTGATAAAACTTCTTACTTGGCTTTTGTTCGCTTTTTAGCCTTTCCTTTGGACAAATAAAAGTGTGGTGGCGACTCGAATTGTATGTTTGCTTTTGGTTTAGTCAATAAGCCATAAGGTAACGAATACCCCGCTACAAAAAAGTGGCGACTCTGCTGGGGAAGATGAAGACTTCCTAGTGGGTTTAGCCTACTTTTTGCTTGTTGTATTGTATGTTTATATTTATTTGTGACATATTTGTGTGCAAATTTGGGATGACTGTATTTTTTGTAATGTATGAATTGCTTGATATATTCAATTGCTTGTGTGCTTGGTGGTCTCTTGTGAGATGAGTTCTATACCCGAACTCAAGTGCACTTATGATAGGAGAATGGCATAGACTTGTTGACTTGTGTGGAGTTATTCCTTAGCAAGTTGACTTGCAAGCCCATTCACTTGGTGGAGGTCTTGTTGGGATTAATAATGTCACACGAGTAGTCGTGGTTAAGCATTACTCTTTCCAATAGGAACCTTAGAAGCTAATGACCTTAGATTACCTAGCCCATCTTGGCCTATTTTAGGACGTAGTGTGAAGGTCGTTCAAGTGTAATATTTAATATGATTGTTACGTGATACTATACTCATAAGAGTCTCTCTCGAGAATATTTTTAGAATACGAGTAGTCATTTTATCCGATAATATCCGAAAGATGAGATGATGACTATGGGGACCTTTTTTAGAACATGATTGTCAGGTTTAACCATAGTACACTCCCATTGGGTGGTTCTTAACCGAGACTCCATGCTCGTGACTTACAATAAACCCTTGATTCGCGGTTGATCTATTCTCGTATATCCTTAATATCAATGGAACTTAGGTGTTGATAAGGTGTAAACCATAATCCACCAAAATGGATGATTGATATTGAGGATGACGTGAGCCATCCCGTGACCTTTGTATGGTGTGACTTGCTTGATCCTTGAGTGTGATTGTTGCATCCATGCATTCATGCATTCATTTGCATCCATATCATCAACAATGAAAATTTTTAAGGAACTTAAGAGGTCTATTTGCAAATATTCAGACATGGATAAGCAAAGAAGGAATACGAAGAAGTACAGTTTCAGACAACCCGACTTGAAAGACTTAAGGAGTTTGGCATCTTATGTATTAGAGCCTTTGGAGTTCAAAGCTCGCCATGGGAAGCTTCTGTCTATTCTTTCTACTCAGGTGGATGAGGGTTTGATGAGTGTATTGGTGCAGTTCTATGATCCTCTATATCGTTACTTCACTTTTCCGAATTTCCAGCTTTTGCCTACACTTGAGGAGTATTCCTATCATGTGGGTATACCTATTCTGGATCAGTTGTCGTTCAGTGGTTTGGAGAGAGTTCCTTCATCCCAAGATATTGTTGATCTGCTTCATATAGATGTATCTGACATTGTTGCTCATATGACTACCAAGGGTGGAATTCAAGGTCTCTCATCTGATTATCTCATCACCGAAGCTACTTTGTTTGGGAAGACCATCAGTGAGGACGCCTTTGAAGCCATATTTGTACTTCTCATCTATGGGCTAGTGTTATTCCCCAACATCGATAATTTTGTGGATGTGAACGCTATTAGGATTTTCTCTACTCTTAATCCCGTTTTGACTCTGTTGGATGACACTTATTTCTCTTTGCATATGAGGAATGCAAAGGGTGGTGGATCCATTGTATGTTGTTTGCCTCTGTTGTACAAGTGGTTTATTTTGCACTTCCCTCAAACGCTCGCCTTCAAGGAGAACAAGGGATGTCTACGGTGGTCCACGAGACTTATGTCTCTCACTAATGATGATATCTTTTGGTACAACCGTGTGTATGATGGCGTCCAGATTATTGATTCTTATGGTGAGGTCTCCAATGTACCTCTTCTTGGTACATGTGGTGGAATTAACTACAACCCTGTTTTGACTCGCCGTCAGCTTGGGTTCCCCTTTAAGGATAAACCTAATAACATTTTGTTAGAAGGTGTGTTCTTTCAAGGGGTAAATATCCCCAGAACTTGAAGGAGAGGATGGCCCGCGTCTGGCGCAAGATTCATAGGAAGGGAAGGAAGGAGCTTGGTTCGAAGAATTGTATTTCTTTGGAACCCTACACCTCTTGGGTGAGGAAGAGAGCTCTTGAGTACCGCATGCCCTATGATTATCCGAGACCTACCCCTATGGTTATGGTTGGGCCTTCAAAACTCCCTAACCAAGGAGTAGAGGAGTTGAGAGATGAAGTCCGTTCACGTGCTTGGGTTCGTGAGCGAAAGGAATTTCTTTAGCAACTCAGAGGTAAGGATGTTGTGATAGAATTTATGGAGCATCAGGTTATTGATGAGCCTCATGATGTGGTTACTTATCTTATTCCTCAGTCATCCAAGTTCTGGAAGAGGAAGTATGATCGGCTCGCCAAGGAGAAGGCCGACATGGAAGCAGCTTTTGAGAGAGAGGTGAAGAGGCTTCATGCAGCTTACCTTCCGGTCTCGAGAGCTTTGGACGATTGTTTCTAGGGCTCCATAGGATGTTGTTTCTCCTTTCCTCTTGTATTGTATTTGGTTACCAAAATTGTACTATTTCTTTGGTGTAAAATTTTTCCAAATATTATTGCTATGAATATTCCATATATGTCTTAAAAGATTAATATTTTCAAATATTTGCAAATAGATCTCTATAAAGTTCCTCAAATAAAAACAAATCATATGCATAAACATTGCATGCATCATATGCATAAGCAGGTTTTGTTCTAAGCTTCTTGATCAGTGGTCTAACTCTTTGCTCTTTATTTATTTTGAAGACAAGCTGACGCACTGGTATAACACAAGAGCTAATCTTTCGAAGATCATGGAGGATTTAGAGCAAGAGAACCGGGAACTGAAGGATGAGATAGCTAGGCTGACTTCCATGATGGAGTCAGTGTTGGCTGCCCAAAGCCAATCGTTGCCTACTCCTGTAACTCCTCCCCAGAGGACTGTCATATCCGAGGCCGCTTCTTCAACTGTGCCTGCTGCGACAGCCCATTTTTCTCCAACTATGCCAGTCAGGTTGCCGTGGGGAATGCCCGCCAACTTTGTGCCCGAGGATTTTGCTCCAACTCTCGCTTCTCTGCCGGCATCTAGCCTGGTCCTTTCTGTGCCACCTCCTGTTGTGCACACCTTACCAAGAGTTGAAGACACCATCTATCATTCTGAGCCATCTGAGGGCTCAGATGTTTATGAGAAGATGGATGAGATGAAAGAACAATTCCTTGAGCTACGCAAGGAATTGAAGACTCTAAGGGGTAAGGACCTCTTGGGTAAGAGTGCTGCTGAGTTGTGCCTTGTGCCCAACGTCAAAATCCCTATTAAATTCAAAGTGCCTGACTTTGAGAAATATAAGGCAAACACATGCTCGCTCAGCCATCTTGTGATGTATGCTCGCAAGATGTCAACACAAACTGATAATGATCAGCTTCTTATCCACTACTTCCAGGATAACTTATCTGGTGCTGCTCTTCGGTGGTACATGGGTTTGGACAGTTCGAACATCCGCTCTTTCAACGATCTTGGCGAAGCTTTCGTCAAGCAATATAAATATAATATGGATATGGCTCCTGACAAGGACCAGTTAAGGGTAATGTCACAGAAAGAGAAAGAGACTTTCAAAGAGTATGCCCAGAGATGGCGCGAGTTGGCAGCTCAGATAGTGCCACCCCTTGAAGAGAAAGAAATGACAAAGATATTTTTGAAGACTTTGAGTTCTTTCTACTATGAGAGGATGATAGCTAGTGCTCCCTCAGACTTCACCGAGATGGTGAATATGGGAATGAGACTGGAAAAAGGAGTCCGTGAAGGACGTCTGTCTAGGGATGACAGTTCTTCAGCAAAGAGATATGGGGGTTTTGCGAAGAAGAAGAAGGGAGAGGCACATGATGTGTCCTCCCAAAACAAGAGAAGGCCCTCTGTGAAGAGGAAGAATGTACGTCTTGCCGTCAGCCAACACTAGGCGGCTCATATAGCACCTGCCTTTCGAGAAGTTCATCATCAACAACAACAACAATATCAACAACAACATCGTTAGCAACAACAAGCCTACCAGCCTCGAAACAACAATAACACCAGCACTAGCGACGAGAGTAAGAGGGTCACTTTTGATCCAATTCCGATGACATACGCTGAACTCTATCCATCTCTGATTGATAGAAAGTTAATTACTCCACGAGACCCTCCTGCTGTACCAACCAACCTTCAGTGGTGGTATAAGCCAGAACTACACTATGTATATCATCCCGGTGCTCCCGGACATGACGTGGAAAATTGCTATCTGTTGAAGACCAACGTGCAAGACCTTGTGAGAAGCGGTATATTGTTTTTCGAGGACGTAGGTCCTAATGTGAAGAAGAACCCATTGCCCGGGCATGGGAAAGCTGCTGTGAATATGGTCCAGGGTTGCCCTGGAAAATATAAAGTCCTATATGTTAATGATATCAGGAAATCTTTGGTCGAGATGCATAAACTTTTGTGTTTATACAATCACTATGAGCATGACCATTATAGGTGCCAGGTGTGCGCTATCAACGAAAGAGGATGCCGACAAGTTAGAAAGGACATCCAAGAGATGTTGGATCAGGGTATGATTAAAATACTTCAGAACCGTAACGAGAATAAAGTTGATGTTATCTCTCCTGTATTCAGGATTCCAGAGCCTGTTGTTGTCAAATATGATGGCAGCAAGAAGAAAGTGTCACCATCTCTTGTAATCAAGCCAGCGGGTCCTGTCCCGTATTCATTTGACAAGGTTGTTCCCTACAGATATAACGCAGTTATGTTAGAAGATAGGAAGGAGGTGTTGTTGCCCTCCACCTTTGTTGTGAGTATCTCAGACGTTAGTGGTGTGACCCGTAGTGGTCGTGTTTTCTCGGTGCAGCCGAAACCCCATGAAGATGTCGTGAGAAGAACTATGGTTAATCCTGTCGATCCCATGGGGACTTCTTCTTCCAATCCTACTACTGTTGTGAAGGGTGCTGACCCTGTTGTTGATAAATCTGTAAAAGCTCCTGTCCCGGTTGGCCAGTCTGGAACTTTGAGAGAGGACCATGATGAGATGCCGAGGCTCATCAAAAGGAGCGAGTATAATGTTGTTGATCAGCTGCTACTAACGCCATCAAAGATATCTGTTTTATCTTTGTTGATGAATTCTGAGCCACACCGCGAAGCTTTGCAGAGGGTGTTGGACGTGGCATACATGGACCATGATGTCACTATTGAGCAATTTGATAGCATTGTTGCAAACATAACCGCTTGCAACAATTTGAGCTTCTGTGATGCTGATCTTCCCGGGGAGGGAAAAGACCATAATTTGGCTCTACACATTTCTATGAATTGTAAGGATGATGCCTTGTCCAATGTGTTGGTGGACACATGATCATCGCTCAATGTATTGACAAAATCCACTATGGCTAAACTTTCTTATTAGGGGCCTCCCATGAGGCAAAGTGGAGTGGTAGTTAAGGCGTTTGATGGATCGCGCAAAACCGTGATCGGTGAAGTAGAACTCCCGATCAAGATTGGACCTAGTGATTTCCATATCACTTTCTAGGTCATGGATTTCCATCCATCATACAACTGCTTGCTTGGCAGACCATGGATTTATGAGGTAGGCGCCGTGACATCCACCCTACACCAGAAGTTGAAATTCGTCAAGAATAAGAAGTTGGTTAGCGGGAGAGAAGGCTCTCTTGGTTAGCCATTTATATTCCTTTTCCTATATTGACGCTGAGGATGAGGTTGGGACTCCGTTCTAAGCCTTGTCTATTGATGAGCCTTCAAGGAAAAGAGCTTCTTCATTTGCTTCCTATAACAATGCGAAGTTAGCCATTGAGCATGGTGCAACTACTGGTTTGGGGAAAATGATCAAATTGGAAGATAATAAATCCCGAGCTGGCATAGGATATTCTTCAAGTGTTTCCAATGAGCGTGGGTTGTTCCAAAGTGGCGGTTTTATCCACATTGTTGAAGATCAGGAGGTTGTTGCCATTGAAGCTGATGAAGAGGAGGACCTGGGCAACTTTGTCATTCCGGGTGGAATCTTCAATAATTGGGTCGTTGTTGATGTTCCAACAGTTATCCATAAGTCAGCATAATATGTTCATTTTGTTTGAAAACCCTTCTCCCATGCCAAAAGGAGAAGTGATGACATTGTTGGCACGTATTTGATTAATACAATGATATTCATTCAATAATCACATGTTAAATGTTTGTTTTTCCAAACTATTTTTTTTCCTTTTTGCTTTTTGCATGAAATTGGTTATCACCATAAAACTCTAAAAAAGAGAATAAAATCAATCTTTTCATCTGCATAATGATTTGCCTTGTTTGAATTCTGAAATCTCTTTTATACTCAAAATCATTATGCAGGTTGATCAAACCCATTGAACATAATGATCCAACACCATCTCCCAACTTTGAGTTCCCTGTATTTAAGGCCAAAGAAGATGATGTTAAAGAGATTCCTGATGAGATTACCCGTCTGCTTGAGCACAAGGAGAAGATCATTCAGCCACATCTTTTGAATCTGGAAACAGTCAACTTGGGGTCTGAAGACTGCATTCGTGAAGTGAAGATTGGGGCACTCCTAGAAGAGTTTGTTAAGAAGGGGTTGATTGAGTTGCTACGAGAATATGTCGACGTCTTTGCCTGGTCGTATGAAGACATGCCTGGTCTAGATACTGATATTGTGCAACATTTCTTGCCGTTGAAGCCTGAGTGTGTGCCTGTGAAGCAGAAGCTCAGAAGAACTCATCCTGATATGGTGGTAAAGATTAAAGAAGAAGTTCAAAAGCAAATTGATGTGGGGTTTCTGGTGACTTCTACATATCCTCAATGGGTGGCCAATATTGTGCCAGTGCCTAAGAAAGATGGAACAGTCTGAATGTGTGTGGACTATCGAGACTTGAATAAAGCTAGTCTGAAAGATGATTTTCCTCTACCACACATTGATATGTTGGTAGACAATACAGCTAAATTCAATGTCTTCTCATTTATGGACGGATTTTCCTATTATAATCAGATAAAAATGGCACCCGAGGATATGGAGAAGACAACATTCATCACACCTTGGGGAACATTCTGTTATCGAGTGATGCCCTTCGGTTTGAAGAACGCCGGAGCCACGTATCAACGAGCGATGACCATCTTGTTTCATGATATGATGCACAAGGAGATCGAGGTGTATGTTGATGATATGATTGTGAAGTTGAAAACGGAAGTTGAACATGTAGAGCACTTGTTGAAGCTTTTCCAGCGTTTGAGGAAGTACAAACTCCGCCTGAATCCGAACAAGTGTACATTTGGAGTCCGTTTCGGCAAGTTATTGGGCTTTATTGTCAGTGAAAAAGGTATTGAAGTTGATCCTGCCTAGGTCAAAGCAATACAAGAGATGCCTGCGCCCAAAACTGAGAAGCAAGTCCGAGGTTTTCTTGGCCGCTTGAAGTACATTTTGAGATTTATATCCCACATGACTGCCACATGTGCGCCTATATTCAAGATCCTCCGGAAAGATCAGCATCATGATTGGACCGAGGATTGCCAAAAGGCCTTTGACATTATCAAAGAGTATCTGTCTGAGCCTTCGATTTTATCCCTGCCTGTTGAAGGGAGACCATTGATTATGTACTTAACAGTGCTTGATGACTCCATGAGTTGTGTATTGGGTCAACAAGATGAATCAGGGAAGAGAGAATATGCAATATACTACTTGAGTAAGAAGTTCACTGATTGTGAGTCTCGGTACTCAATGCTTGAGAAGACATGTTGTGCTTTGGCTTGGGCCACTAAGCGCTGACGCCAGTATATGTTGAATCATATGACTTGGTTGATATCCAAAATGGATCCAATCAAGTATATCTTTGAGAAGCCTGCTTTAACTGGGAGGATTTCCTGTTGGCAAATGTTGTTGTCTGAGTATGACATTGAGTATCGAGCTCAGAAAGCTATTAAAGGTAGTATCTTTGCTGACCACTTGGCACATCAACCAATTGAAGATTATTAGTATGTTCAGTACGACTTCCCTGATGAGGAGATTCTGTATTTGAAGATGAAAGATTGTGATAAACCTACGCTCGATGAAGGGTCAGAGCCTGGTTCCTAATGGGGCATGGTGTTCGATGGCACTGCTAATCAGTATGGAAATGGTATTGGGGCAGTGATTATTACTCCTCAGGGCACCCATTTTCGTTTTACAACAAGGCTAACTTTCAAATGCACAAATAATATGGCGGAGTATGAGGCCTGTATTATGGGTTTGGAAGAGTGTATTGATCTTAGGATCAAACATCTTGATGTTTATGGCGATTCGGCCCTTGTTGTTAATTAGATTAAGGGTGAATGGGAGACGAATCAGCCCGGTCTCATCCCATATAGAGATTATGCGAGGAGGATTTCAACTTTCTTTACTGAGGTTGACTTCCATCATATTCCTCGAGATGAGAATTAGATGGCAGATGCTCTTGCTACGCTTGCTTCGATGATTGTGGTGAAATATTGGAATGAAGTTCCCAATATCACTGTGATGCACTTAGATAGACCAGCTCATGTATTTGCAGTTGAAGAAGTGAAAGATGATAAGCCATGGTATTATGATATCAAGTGCTTTTTCCAAAGACAGACTTACCCGCCTGGGGCATCTGTTAAAGACAAGAAGACTTTGAGAAGATTATCAGGCAGTTTCTACCTTAATGGTGATGTGCTTTATAAGAGGAATTTTGACACGGTTTTGCTCAGATGCGTGGATAGACACGAAGCAGACCTGTTAATGACTGAAGTCCCTGAGGGTTCATTTGGTACTCATTCCAATGGACATGCCATGGCAAAGAAGATGTTGAGAGCAGGCTACTATTGGCTGACAATGGAGTCTGACTACTACAAATATGTGAAGAAATGCCACAAGTGTCAGATTTATGCGGATAAGATTCATATTCCCCCGACACTTCTGAATGGTATTTCCTCACCATGGCCTTTCTCCATGTGTTAATTGACATGATTGGCATGATAGAGTCGAAGGCGTCAAACGGTCACCGTTTTATTCTCGTAGCAATTGATTACTTCACCAAGTGGGTTGAAGCGGCATCATATGCAAATGTGACCAGGAAGGTGGTTGTGAGGTTTATCAAAAACCAACTCATATGCCGTTATGGTGTGCCAGACAAGATCATTACTGATAATGGATCTAACTTGAACAATAAGATTATGAAAGAGCTGTGTAGCGAGTTCAAGATTGCGCATCATAATTCTTCTCCCTACAGACCCAATATGAATGTGGTTGTTGAAGCTACTAATAAGAACATCAAGAAGATTATCCAAAAGATGGTTGTTACGTACAAAGATTGGCATGAGATGCTGCCATTTTCCTTGCATGGTTATCGTACATCCGTTCGCACTTCAACAGGGGCAACCCCTTTCTCCCTTGTATATGGCATGGAGGCTGTGCTCCCCGTGGAGGTTGAGATCCCATCAATGAGAGTCTTGATGGAAGCCAAGTTGATCGAGGCTGAATGGGTTCAGAGTCGTTATGACCAGTTGAATTTAATTGAAGAAAAAATATTAACTGCCATGTGCCATGGTCAGTTATATCAGCAAAGGATGAAGAAAGCCTTTGATAAGAAGGGCAAGCCTCGTGTGTTCTGAGAAGGTGATCTCGTGCTCAAGAAAGTCTTGTCTTTCGCGCCCGATTCTAGGGGCAAGTGAACTCCAAATTATGAAGGTTCATATGTTGTTAAGAGAGCCCTTTCATGCGGTGCTTTGATACTTACAACTATGGATGGAGAGGATTTCACTCGTCCTGTGAATTCAGATGCAGTCAAGAAATACTTCACCTAAAAATAAAAACTGAATAGCTCGCTAAGTTGAAAACCTGAAAGGGCGGCTTAGGCAAAAATGAGCGTCTCGGTGGATTGAAAACCCGAAAGGACGGTCCAGGCAAAAGTTAGAGACATGAAAAAATGAATATATATATATCCCGCTAGATTGGGTACCTCATCCTGGGGAAATCTTGGAAAAAATTAGGGATTTGGCAAGTAACTGCATCCTGACAAGACTGTGTTCTACATCTGTCATCTATCAGAGATTCTCGCTCAGTCATAGTCAACTGAAGCTTCAAATACATTGGATTCAGAGTTGGTGGAGAAATGGTCATTATGTTCAATGTAGCCTTTTCCAATATATATCACCAATTTCAATTTTGTAAAGATCCATGGAGTCTTGCCATTTGCGGACTACCATTTTATCAAATAAATTTCAGCCTTTATCCAATTCTTTGCACTCTTATTTGTTTCTGTTTAACAAATGTTTGCATGTTTTAATTGATAAATATCATTTTTTTCAAAACAAATAAAGTTTTATAAACTGTTTTAAACAAAGTGAACATTCACAAAGACTAAAAAAGATAGTTGGAATGTCTTCAGTGCTCTCCCGAGGATAGTACGATTTCCAAAAGGTAAGACATTTGTTCATATCTCTGGCATGTTTGTATCCTCTTCATTATCTTTCAGGTTGTCTCCCCAACGAGCGCAGAGAAGAGTGATGCATCTTCAACTCCTCAGAGAGTCTGGAGTTCTGGCCTCGATCTTTTAGAGATATGTATACCTCTATATCAGGCACTAGCATTTGTGTTTTATCAAATATATGGTTGTCATCCCTTATGCGGACTTACCTAAAATCCCTTATAGATTGATAAAAGTTTGATATGTTATCTATTTATGAGGAAGTTTGTCTTTCCCCAGTGAGCAGAAATTCCCAGCATGAGCAGAAGTCCTCGGCAGAGTAAGCTTGGGTTCCCTGCAAAGCTATCTTTCAGATATCTCCTCAGCAGTAGTTGCCTAGAGCAATTGGTGAAGGGTTTGTTCCCCTTTTCATCCCCAGCATGGCACGTGTCGGTGTAGGATTCGTTCCTGATTCCCTCAGTTAAGACAGTTCCTCCGGAGGTACTTGTAGTTCCTCCACAGCAGGTTTGCCTACAGCTCATCCCCAGTAGGGTTGCTTACTGCAGATTATCCCCGGTATGGTCGTCTATAGTCCATCCCCAGTGAAGTTTCCTGATCCTAGCTTGACGTTTGTATTCCCTCCATGGTTGAAGATTTCTTCCAGTATTGGACGGCGATGAGGAAGATGTGTTATTTCCTTCCCCAACAGAGCAATGGTTCTCTCTCCCCTCAGCAGAGATGCCCCTCCAGTAGTTAGAAGGGAGTGTTTGATTGATGAGTCTGTTTGGGGGTTGTTCCCCACAGAATTTCATGTCATCCCTTGATAAGATCCTCAGTAGAGTTCTTCTATGACAGATCTTATTGATATCTCTTCATGTTCCCCAGCTGAGATTTTGCCTATCCCCAATGGTGGTTTGTGACTCTTGGTATTTGATGCTCCCCATCAGAATTGACTTCTCCTGTGGGCCTGGCCTTTATCTTTTGAGATGTTATACCGGATGTCCGTTCGTGGCTTTGAATCCCGTTTGTGTTAGATATGTCTGTTTGTCAGCATTAACCATACAAGAACCACGCACATACATGCATAATCATAACATTCAGATATTCATGATTGCATTCTTTGCCATATATCTTTGCTTGTTATCTCCTGCTATTGGTGAAATATTCTTCCCTAAGCAAATGTTTGTGCCTGATCTCTCCATATAGAGTCGGCCCCATAAGCAGAAAGTGTTTATCTTTCCTTCTTTATTCCCCACTGAGTTATATCCTCGTTGATGATTATTGTTTCAGTCTCCTCCCCAATTATATATAGGGATGGAATTGCTCCCCTGAGTTATATCCTCATTGGGTTGAGTCTTTCTAGTTTGTTCCTAGATTGACTCCCTTCTTGTTATTCCCCTGCAGTTTCCCTATGGTTTAATTGTTCAATTGCTCAGTAACCAGTAATTGTTCATTCTTCTCCCCAGTGGATTTTTGTGGCCTTCTACCTAGTAATCGGTAGTTGTAAGTCCTATTTCTTTGGTTTTCTACCCAAGTAACCGGTAGATGTAATCCCCTATTTGATGGTTATCTTTATCCAATATTCGGTATTGATATTCCTTCGTTTTTGAGTATACCACCCAGTAACCGGTGATATATCTCTTGGATGAGTGCTTTTTTCAAGCAATTCATCCCCTGCGAGTCATCTTTCATTTACCTTTGTTTGGTAATGATTGTTTCTCCCTTTGTATGGTCATCATTTTATACCCAGTAACCGGTATCCCGATGTCCTTTCTCTTTGGTCGATTTATTCTTTATTAACCCAGTAATCGCTTGTGGATAATCTTCCATGCGAGTATGTTATCTACGTTCTAACGATAATAGATAATATATCTCATGCGCTCTTCAGTCGAAGTTTTGTTCTTCCCCAGTTGAGTAAGATTCGTATTTCCTTATGGAATCGAATGTCCATCCTGTAAGTCGAGTTTGCTTTTCTAGCCCCCCTTTCGGATGATGAGTGTCTTGGATATATTCCCAATTCACGCCTAGTTGGTCACCTATTATATGCCCGGTAACCGGTATCCCTGGTGTTCCTTCCTTCTGCTCCCTATTATGACTTTTTGTCCCCTGTGGAGTCAAACTTTCCTGAGATGAGATGTGCCTTTTAAGACCTCCTCAGATGTTTCGGATGATTAATATCTCTCACCCTTATACGGGTCTTAGATATTCTTTATCCTTGAGCGTGTTGTTCTCTCACCCAGTAACCGGTGTTTCGATGACATGTCTCTCTTTGAGTTTATTACCCAGTAACCGGTAATATCTCGTTGTTTCTTCCTCATCTGATTATCCTTTATGGATTTCCCCATCTGGGTCCGGATTTTTATCTGATGTATCCTTTGTAGATAGTTTTGCTGTATTGGCATATTCCCCAATACATGCATCTTTGCGTCAGCTCGAGTCTTTCCATCGATTTATTTTCATGGAATCCCCTCGTGTCTCCCAGCAAGTTCTCAAGTCGTGACTTGCTCACACATTCTTATCCTATTTTCCCCAGAGTCTCTGTCTCCCTAGTGAGTGTGTTACTCCTATGGACTTACGGTCGCTCTCTGATTTCTTTTTCCTTTGTGGCCATGTTTCCCCACAGAGTATTAACTTTTGCACACATACATTTGCATCATGAGGTCTCTTAGGGACCATAATCCGTCTCTTTGTTATTATTTAAGCCCATTCTACCGCGTCAAGACGAAGATTTTAACCTTTATATCTCCGGCTAGAATGACCTTAAATAGGGGCATCTGTAAGACCCTAATTTTGACCCTAAGATCCCTCATGGCATCATATCATTTGCTCATTGCATTTCCTCAAGGATCATAGCATGTGTGGCTCCTTTACCCTGAGGGTGGGACTTGTGTGAGTTGGTTTGAGACCACCAAGCATGCTTGTATTGTATATTATTGCTTTTCCTATTTTGTTTACTAACCAAAAGCACAAAAATATGTCACTAACTCTTTATTTTGAAGCTCAAGTGATCATGTGCTCCCATGCTCCTAGGACGCTCCTAAGCTCAATGAAGTGGCTAGATGAAGATGAGAACAAGCATGACAATGGTCCACAAAGCTCTCAAGGTAACCCAAAGGGCTTGAGGATTGTCTCCCAAGGAAACCCTAATTCAATTGTGCTTCAATTGTGCCTTGCTCATGAAGCAACCTCAACCTACGATCGAATTCAATAAATGGAAGTTCTTTCATTCATTATTTTATGCATATATGAGCCTATGTGAGTATCCTCAGTCATTGATTCATCAAGATTTGAAGTTTGACCTTGAGAAGTTGACCAGTCAAGTCATCTGACCAAACTAAGATCCACTGAGACACAACTTGTGATGTGTTTGTCAAATGAAGATGACACCAAGAGAAACAATGTTCTTAATAACCATATGAACAACTTTCATGTTCATAAAAAATCCATTTTAAACTTGTAAGGTCATCATTCATTTCAAAACATTATATGTCATTTTGACTGAAACCCTAATTTTGGGTCAATTTCCCAAGGACCTAACTTCCTTATTTTTTTATGATTTTAAGGTGAGACAAATTACATTGGAAAGCTTAATATTTCTACTTCAAATGTTATGTTGGACAAAATTTCATAATCCTAAAAGAAACACATGTGATAATACAAAACATTATAGGTCACTTTGGACCAAAACCATTGAATTCAAAAAATTTCCAACTTCAAGTGACCATAACTTTCTCATTAAAAATCCAAATGATGCAAAATTCAAGTCCAAATTGATCATATTGAAAATATCTACATCTTTGATGTTGGAGGGTTTTTCATTTGAGACATGCATCATTGAAACAGAAGGGCTTGAAGTTGATCACTTTAGGTAAAAAAAATCAAAGAAAACCTAGACATGTTTTGTACCTCAATCTTCAAAGCCAGTTTTCATAATTTTCCAAACTCCAAGTGGATTTTTGCCCAATATAGATTTTGTTCCTTATGTCAAGAGCTTTCCAACCATTACTCACACCACCATGTTAGGATTTTCCATGTGGGACTTTCGAAGAGCTCAATGTTTAGGTTAATATATGCAATTCACTTTGTAACTTCATGCACAAGCCAATGCAGCTCCAATTACACGTCCAATTCAACTCATTGTGATATCAGCTTGCATTTCCAATCACTTTTGGGCCTCACATGCGCCAGTACAGGCCCATGCATGGAGGATCCAAAACTCATGCACACGAGTATTGCATCACCTTGCCTACAACTCAGCTATAAATAGAGGGCCTTGCTCATTCAAATTTCAACCTCAAGGTGATCTGAAACCCTGCTGAATTGGAAACCCAACCTCACTCAAAGGAATTTCAGTTTTCATTTCTCAAATTCAATCTTGAATTTAAACATCCTTAGTTGATCTTCAAGTCTTAATTCCTTAGCCTTGCATCCTCATTACATCTCTAGATCAAATTGGAATCAAAAGCTTGAAGAAATTGTGTTGTTCAAAGCTGCACTTCAAAGGTATATCACTCAACTGTTTTGATCTGGATCTTTAAATACAATGTGAATTGCTTGAGTTTGAACTGTTTTCTGAAGTCCTCGAGCAAGAGGCAGGCCAGTGGTGGTCTTAATTTCATAATTTGAGACATTTTAGTTTGTGCACCTTGATCTTCAAGCTCCGATTTCTCATTAAATAGAAACATTGAGAAAGATCCAAGGTTACAGGGGTGATGTACATCACCACATGTAGCACCTCAAATTTGCACCCCCCATTCATGCATTCATTTCATTTTTTAGGTTACCAACATTACATTAACACTGCATTGCATCACATTCAACTGGCATGGGCATCAAGGAATTCTTCAGTACCAAGGAGCAAGCTTCTCCATGAGATAAAGGACCTATGGTTGTTTTAGAGAGCTTATATGAGCCAAGGTTCATTTTGAAGTAATTTGACCAGGTGCTAGAGGTTCACAGTCCACAGTGCAGTTTCAGGTCATCTGGGCCCATAAAAGTCAACTGCAAGTCAACTGAGGACTAGGAGGTGGAGAAATGGTTTGAGACACTTCATTCATGTCCCAAAGAGGTTTATTCAACATGTCAAATTCATACCTTGAAGATTTTGAGGCCAGATCAAAAGTTTCCCAAAATGGAAAGTGACTTGTAATTTCAAGTTTCCAAAAATCGCATGTTTTTGGACCAACTTCAACTTGACTTTCCAATATCAAAGAAGCTTCAAATGAAATTTTGTCCAACATGAAAGTTGAAGATCTTTCTCTCCCATTTCCAAAAATTCAAAGATCATGAGCATCTGATGCATGGTTGAGGAGATATGATCTTTCTCTACCATAACTTTTGACTCATAACTCCAAATTGAGTGCTCCTTTTTGCATAATTCTTCTCATGACATACACTTTCCAAATAATTCATTACATTACATGAAATTTCATCATATGGTCATTTGCATATTCATGCTTATTTTGGAGGAAAAATGCTAATTTTGAAATTGGTGCATCATGGGAACAAATCACCATTGCCATTGTGTTAATTGGAAGTTTTTAAGTGAAATTGCATGGCCATTGTTACTTTTCACGTGCATGTTGCATGCATGGGGTGAAAAAACCAAATTTTGCACTACACCTCATTTTTGAATTAAAATTTCATTAGCCAAGTTAAGTGTGATTAGGAAATGGATTAAGCCAGCATATAAATAGATAATTGTAACAGAATTTTCAGTATTCACAATTCTAGATCTAGATCCAAAATTTCCCTCCAAAATTTCTCTTCTTCCAAATTCAAAAATTCTTAAAAGAACACTTGATTTTTCTTCCATATTCTTGTTCTCAGGTATTGATTTAGTGTAGATCAAGCATTGGATCATTGAATTCGAGCAGAATTTGTGCATACTCCAAGCAAGAACATGAAGATGGAAATTGTTGTTTGAGCTAGATCCGAGCATCTCCAGGCCTCAATTTCAACTTCAAGCTTCATAACAAGTGCTCAGGAGTGGATTTGGATGCTTGCCAAGCCTTGAATCTACCACTGCCATTGTTGAAGCTTCAAGAGGTTGGATTTTCGAGCTTCTTAATTCATGTTTATATGCATATAATCTTGTAGTTCTTTGCATGATGATTCTACTGATATAAAATTCTTGAAAAATGGACAAGTATTCATGGAGATATGGTGATTTAAAGTCTTGATGCATGAAAATGTTCTTCATCGATTTGCTTTATACATTAGGTTTTAGGATGAAATAATGGTGGATTTGAACTCCTCACATCATAACCTTTCCAATGGTGTATGCGTTAGTAAATTCTGGAAAAAAAATGGCATGGCGTTACTGTTCTGCCACCGTCTCAACGAAGAAGACGGTGGTTTCCGCCGCCAGCGCTGCCGCCTGCAAAGGTCGGTTAGGCCTTACATGTCCTTCCACGCGTGCATCTCGCTGGCAATATGATAGGCCGTGCGTCCTTTGACTAGTCCCACGTGAACCTTTGACCGTGATGTGGCCTTCCACGTCGTTTAATGAAACGACCGCGTTTCATCTAAACGCCGGTTCGACCCTGGCTCCAAGCAAATTGCCATCAATTCATTTCATTTTGTTTTCATTTTTTTTCAATGTTTATTTCATTTTTTCCACAATATTCAAAAAATCATAACTAATTGAATAATGATCCAAATAATTCCAGGTTTTTTGCTACATGATCCTTGAAATGTCTAGAATTTTATGGTGTTGATTTTATGATTTTGTCATTTCTGGAAATTAAATTGTGCTAGACTCTTTGAACATGTATGCATTTGTACCATGTCTCATTCATCCCATCATAAAATGCTCAATATTTATCCAAATGCCATGAAATTTCGCATGATGATTCTTAACATGTTGATCGATTTGTGTGATTTTATTTGGCATTTTTTGCTTTTGTTTTCACTGTTTGGGACACATGTACTTTCGGTGTGACAATGTGTGTCACACAATTGGATGCCTTGCTTGTGAAATTTTATTTCCATATCAAATGAACTCTATTGATTCTGATTTTTGGTATGAGGATTGTATTTGACATATGGATTGCTCATAAGAATTTCCAGAATTGTTTGAGTCATTTCTGTTTTAATATAGAATTTTGATTCTTAATGACCAAATATGTGCTTTGAAATTGTCTTTGCCATACTTTGCTTATGTGATGCCCTTGCTTAAGGATTTTGATTTGGTCCTTTTTGTGACATATTCTGATTTGATTAAAGATGATTCATGTTGAGTTTCAGCTTCTGTTTTAGCTTTTTACTCCATCTTTGACCCTAGGCTTTGCCCTAGGGGTTTAGACTCACATTTGAGCTTTTGTATTTCAGGATCAAGCCTTTAGCTCCATGGTTGATGTTGGTTCATCATTTGAGCTTTTGATTTTGCTTTGTTTAACTAATGTTGATTGCGTAGTAGGTCCTTGGGTGGACTCACTTGAGTTGCATTTGGCTTGCATTGTGTATATTGGTTGTTTGACTGTTGTTATCTGTTGGTTGTTTGTCTGAACATAGTACTGATTGTTTAGTTTTTCTCACAGGTACTTTAGCCGCTTTAACTCATTGTTTGAGTTGCTTTGCTTGTGGTTAGCATACCACCTAGGTAACTTCCTATTCACCATGTAGTCTGGAAGACCTGTCATGTTATTTTGGCAGGCACCTGTTTGAAGCCCTCCTTAAGAGGCAATGTTTGTGCTTGTTTACCTTTGTGCCTTGTACATGTAAAGACCTCCTAAGTGAAGAGGCATTGGCAGATAAAAGGGATGTGCAATCCATCCCCTGCTACTCAGTTGTGTCTTTCATCTTGCTCACACCATGTGTTGATGCACTTTGAATAAAAACCCAAAATCTTGTATATAGAGTCAGTCATGTGGAGTAGAGTTCCTCATTCTGGACTCCCGCACATTCTTCGATACAAGCTCACCCAGGCCCGGGTTAAGAGCTATGAGGTCTGACCCTCATTACCTTTTCATCTGCTTCACCCTAACTCTCAATGTTAGGGTTAAGAGCTCAAAACACCCCTCACAGAACTGGCTTATTTGTCGAGGTTGATTTGACCCCTCGACTAAAGCCCAACCTTGTATGAGCCACTTGTTTGCATATAGTGTGTGTGCTTGCTCTCCTGTGCTTGTGTTTTCTTACTTGCTGATTAGGCTAGCTTGCTTCATGTGTGAGTTAGGATTAGAGACCTCAACATAGGGATCGTAGGCACGACAACTTCTAGGCTCGAGTCGTAGTCTCCCTAGTAGTCTGTTATCTCCCTAGTCTTTGGTTAGGATAGAAGTTTCTTCCCTGTTAAGGGGAACTACGTCGCCCTGATCCTCATACCAGATGAGGTACGTAGGCAGGAGATGAGCAGATCTCTCTGGGCGCCCTTTTCTTTTTCAACCCCCTTTGTGTGTGTTTGGAGTCTGACGTAAGTCCAGCGATTGGCAGTCGGTTTCCTGTGTGTGGTTGTTTGTTTGGAGTCTGACGTAAGTCCAGTGATAGGCAGTCGGTTTCCTGTGTGTGGTTGTTTGTTTGGAGTCTGACGTAAGTCCAGCGATTGGCAGTCGGTTTCCTGTGTGTGGTTGTTTGTTTGGAGTCTGACGTAAGTCCAGCGATTGGCAGTCGGTTTCCTGTGTGTGGTTGTTCGTTCGGAGTCTGACGTAGGTCCAGCGATTGGCAGTCGGTTTCCCGTTAGTGTTTGTTTTGGCATGCGTTAGTCGAGCTACGAGTGCTCTGATTCTTCTCTGGTTAGAGAAGATACGTATGCATAGGATGCGATATCCTAGCGAGCACGTTCCCCATATCCCCTTCTTCCGTCTTTCATCTGTGTGTTATTCCAGCTTTGTGCATGTTTTGAGCAGTTATCTAGCAACCTTTCTTCTATTATTCCGAGCGTGGATCCCGTCGAGTATGTTGGATGCGTAGGGGTGCTAATACCTTCCCTTCGCATAACCGACTCCTGATCCTATCAATCTTTGGTCATAAGACCATTTCCTTTCCAGGTTTACTTCGAGCGTTTCCTTTCCCTCCTTTGGGATAAATAACGCACGGTGGCGGCTCTGTGTCTTTTCCCATCGGTTTTTCGCGTAATGCGACACCCCAGTTTCATTTTGTTACCATTGTTTTTCATTTTCATTAACGTTGAAAACCCTACGTGTGGTGGCCAGAGTTTGTTCTCTGGCCGGAGAAGATGGTGGTTTCCACCACCATCCCCACGTGGATGCTTCCAGGCCTTCAGATCTCTCTCAAACGTTTTAATCATGGTCGTGTGTTATGTTGACCTGTTTTAAATACATGTGTGGCGCGCTTGACCAAGGCCTATGGTATGACAGCGCTTCTGGACCGCTTGATGATGCCACGTCATAAATGAGACTCATCTTAGTGCTCCTGATTTTTGTTATTTTCTTATTTCTGTTTTATTTTTTTTAATTTTCAAAAATTCATAACTATTTTGTTTGAAGTCATAAAAATATGAGAAAGTGGCAAAAGTTTTCTTGAAAAATCTAATTTCAAAATCTGATTTTTAATTATTTTTGTGACTTCAGTTAATATTTTTTGTGAATTATTTTGTTTTTAATAGTTTTTAATTCATTTTAAATACTTTTTGATATCTGAAAATTCCAAAAATATTTTCTTAACACATATGGATCATGATAAGTCAATGAAAAATAGTCTCATCAATTTCTTAATTGATTTGAGATTTATTTGAGATTTTAATTCATTTGTGTTACTTTTCATTGTTTTTAATTGTTTTAAAATAGTTTCTGATTTCAAAAATTGTTGAGAAAATTTGTCAAACCTTAATTGACCATGTTAGACCTATGAGAATTTAATTGGACTTGTCTAATTTGATTTGAATTTAATTTGAGGTTTGACCATATTTTGTCCATTTTAATTTTGCATTTATTTTAATTCTAAAAATACCAAAAAATATATTTGACTTGTTGACTTCTAATCTTCATTTCTCTTCTGTTTAACATTGGTTGATGTTGATTTGATTCACTTTTGATCAATTGTGTTTGACATTTGAATGTTCTTTCCATTTCATTTCATCTTCATCTTATTTCTTTTTATTTTGGCCAATGAGTTAACGTCATATGGTTAGTCTTGACATATGAAAGGTTTAACCTTCTTTGATCCAAATCAAACTCAACTTGATCCATGATGAAGTGAGTTACTTTGTGTCCAAGATAGGTTGCTTCTTGGTCAAGCAAAAAACCTCAAGTCCATACAAGGCTTTCCTTCTTTTCTTTTGGCATGGCAAGTTGTAGGAGCTTGGCTTACTAGTCATGATCTCTAACTTGTGTTTATTTGCCTATAATTTTATTAACCGGCCTCAGATAGGTGTGACTACTACATTAGTCTACTTATGATTGCTTAACATAATGCTAAATTGTTTTATGACACACTAACATTAACTACTAACTACTAACTTTAATTCAAGCATTTAATTTTTTGCAATTTCCTTTAATGCAATTTACTTTCTTGCTCATTTATTCATATTGCTTTTCCCTTTGCTCACTTGAGCACATACTTTATGTTTATTATCATTTTCCCTTTGCTCATTTGAGCTTGATATTGTATATAAATATATTGTTGCCTTGTGTTTGTTTTGTCTTTGTTTGTGTGAATCCAATGCACAAAGGAGAAAGGACTTAGAATTAGGACCTTACCTATGCTTAAAGGAGTTCATGAGCAACTAGGTCTCACGCCTTTAGAATGCTAAATTAGTTGAAGAGCAACTAGGCCTCATGCCTTTAGAATGCTAAATCTTAAAGATGACTTCAAAGACCCACTAATCTAAATTCATTCTTTGTCCATTCCTCTTATTGTGTTGTGAACTTTTTTGATGTTTGCTCTTGTGTGATAGGGATCCCATCTTGAGATAGTAAGAAGGACCATTGTCATGAGTAGCCAAGTTATGAGAGACAAGCCAAATGGAGATCCTAGAAGCTTGAATGTATATTTGTTTTGATTGCTTGGATGATTGCTAAGTCCAAAGGAAAGGAGCATCTTGAATCATCTCTATGATTTCAAGAAAAGGAACTCCAAGGGTTTTACCTCTCCTCTTATCTTTGTATGCTTTAGGACTAGCCCTTCTCTTCTTCTCTCCACTCTAACCCAAGTCAAACTCATTTATGTGTAAACTTTGACTTTGTTTCAAATTAGAAACCTAGGCCTTATGCCTTTGAGTTTTCAAACTTTTTTCATTAATACTCATTGTGAATGAATCGCAATCATACTTTGACTTCATCTTTGTAAATACTTCTAACTTGTAAATACAACTCACTTCAAGTTGTTTTTGTGGTTCCAATGGCCACCTTTGTTGAAACCCTTTTTTCATAAACATTAGTACTAGGTTTGAGTTATCATAGTGGTTGATGTAAACCTCACCTTATCCGTAGTGATTGGACTATAAGTCTTCCATACTTATTATAGGGTTAACCCCTCACTAGTATGTTGAAGCTCTCCTCACATGGTGGATTGTTGGTTTAGGTTGAGTTTTCTCCCTTTGATAACAAAAGACCTTAAGGCTTTTGATCAAATCAATTCACCAATCTTTTGAGATTTTTACTCCGAACTACGAGGTTTTGATCCTACTTTTGTGATGGTACGTAGGCAATGGGTTCATCCATTCAAACAACAAAATTGTAAATATAATATTCTCTTCTCATCCCCCAATCTTTTGCACATATTTTCACAAATACCAACCTACAATACACATTTACAAAAAGGGCTCCCTTAGAGTACTAAGGATGTTTTGGGTGCGTAAAATCTTCCCATTTCATAATCAACCCCCTTACCTAGATCTCTGACATTTTTATTAGTTTTTGATTTGATAAAACTTCTTAATTGGCTTTTGTTTGCTTTTTAGCCCTTCCTTTGGACAAATAAAAGTGCGGTGGCGACTCGAATAAGCCATAAGGTAACAAATACGCCGCTACAGTTGCATCTTTTACCTAAAAGATGCTTCAAGAACTATTGTTTCTCATGTGTCTGATATTTATGATCTAGTGTCTATTAATTAAATTTTGTGTATTTTCATACCTGTTGCATTTCAAGATTGATTAGAATAACCTATCTTGTTTATGTAGACTGGAGCTTTGTATGGTGTAGAGTTCTCCCATTGAAATGAGCGTGATTTGGTTATTCACATTATTGAAAATGCTAGACATCCAACAAAGTACTGAATATTAGTTGGCATGGTTGATGTCATATTTTCTGACATAGTGGTTACATCGACATGTGAAATTAAGCTATGTCCACAATCACAATGGATTTTGAAGATTCTACAAATAAATATATTATTATGAATACTTTTATCATTATGCTCTATGTCAACATGTTAAAAACATTTTCACATTCTAAAATAATATATTTTGTTTAGTATTTCAACTCAAGTTATCCTCTAACGTGAAATATTTTGTTTAGAATACAATACTTAACAAAATATGAAGATTCCAATCATAACTTTAAAAATTAATTCTCCCAAATAATTGCATATCTCAAAACCATTTAATTTTGCTTCTGTAATTGTCAAAAATAAGTAATTGTCGGAATTAAGTCAAAGCCACATATTTTTTCTTGTGCATATGTCAAAGACTAGACTCAGTAGACTGACTGCATTAGCAGAAGTTAAAACTAGAAAACTTTCCAAGAACATTTAGAAAATTTTCATCTTTGGAGTTTTCTATCAAAAGTTTCATAATCTCCATAATGTTTTCTATAGTGACTAGATGATAGGAAGAGTAATTTGTTAATAATAGTTTTGTTGCATATTTGGATGAACGAAGAGTTTGACACAATCATGGTGGCATGGTTGTTGGGGAGTTTTTTTTACTATGGACATTGAATATTGGGAGGTTTCTTTTTTTTAGAGCAACATCTTTGTGAGAGACACACCACATATTCACCTAAAACCTTAGGGTGATAGGTGAGTGGGTTCTCTCACTTATAAATGTTCAACTATCCACATTTTCAACCAATGTGGGACTATTACCCACACTACTCACACTTGATACATTTTCAACACTCCCCCTCAAATGTGAGTCCATAATGCCCCCCTCCCCCCCCCCCCCCTCAAGTGAAAACTCTTTTTACTTTCACAAACTATTGTACCGCACATAACGTTTCTTATTCACCACACTGGCGTCGTTGACACTCTTCAACAAACGTTTCTTATTCACCATCCTGACGCCGTTGACTTTTGATACAAGTAACTCGGTCCCTTTCTCGAACCAAAGGCTCTGATACCATTTATTGGGAGAGATTTTTCACTATGGAGCATTGAACATTGTGGGACTTCTTTTTTAGCAACAACATTGTGAGGTTTTGGGTGAATATGTGGTGTGTCTCTCACAAAGGTGTTGTGCTAAAAGGAGAAGTTCCATAATGTCCATTGCTCCCTAGTGAATAACTCCCCCAAGAAATGGTATCAGAGCTCCGATTTAAGTGATTCGTGGGAAGAAAATCACAATGGCAATGAATCATCCAAACAGACATTTTCCAGCGAATCTACCAATTATCAAGAACAGTAATCATGAGAATTAGTGCAAGCAGATAAAGATTGTGTTCTGTTATCAAGGTCTTTGGGATATTGTAAAGGAAGGAGTAACAATGCTTGCAGAAAACGCGACAGATTAAGAAAGGGTTGCACATAAAGAATTGAAAAAGAAATATTATAAAGCTCTCTTTATAACCCATCAATGTGTTGATTCGGATAACTTTGAAAAGGTTAGTGATGTAGAGTTAGCGAAAAAAGCAGGGGTAATTCTTGAGAGAAGTCATTTAGAGGTGCGGAGAAGGTGAAAGATATGAGGTTACAAACTCACAAAAGGACGTACGAATTGCTTCAGATGGAAGACAATGAAAGCATAACGAATTTCTTCACTAAGGTTACGAAACTGGTGAATCAAATCAAGGTATGTGGAGAAGTGTTGACATCAAGATCTGTTGTTGGAAAGATCTTGAGGTTGTTGGCTCCAAAGTTCGACCATGTGGTAGTAGCCATAGAAGAATCAAAAGATTTATCAAAACTGACAAAGGAAGAGCTTCAAGGGACACTTGAATATCATGAACAAAGAATGATTGAAAGAGTTGCAGGAAAGTCGAAGAGTAATATGGCTCTGCAGGCGCAATCAGCAAAAGAAAGGAAGGAAAAGGAAGCTGGAATGGCAACAAAGGTAGAAGAGGCTACAACATTTCTACTTGTCAAAATCAGTAAGAAGGAAACTGGTCGAATCAAAGAAAACCCTGGAACCAAGGCAACCAAAGAGGTGGTGCTGCAGGTAGAGGAAGATGTGGTGGTCAAAATCCAGACAAGAGTCACATTCACTGTTAAAATTGTCAGAATCATGGTCATTATTCTAGTGATTGTCCAGAAAAGCAGAAGAATCAAGAAACTTATGCAAAGCTGGTGAAACATGAAGAAGAAGAAGAGATGTTGTTGATGGTTACAATGAGATATGAAGAGAGATTCAAGGACCAATGGTACTTGGACTCAGGATTCTCATCACACATGTCTGGAAGGAAAGATTGGTTTGTCAAAATAAAGCCCTCAATGAAGAACATGGTGAAATTTTCAAATGACAATACTTTAGCAGCTGAAGGTGTTGGTGATGTTCTGATTATGAGGAAAGATGGCAAGAGGTCAGTAATTTCAAATGTGTTGTACATACCAGGGATGAAGATCAATTTGCTCAACATAGGAAAGTTAGTCGAAAAGAACTACAAGATGTCGATCAAAGACAAGATGATGAGAGTTCTCGACTCAAATAGAAGGTTGATCTTGAAGACTCTGATGTCTCAGAATAGAACCTTCAAGATTGAGCTTAATGTGATTGAGCATAAGTGCATTGCAATAGCAGCCATCAGAGATAAATGGATATGGAATTATAGACTTGGCCATCTCAATTTCAAAGACATCATAGATTTGAATAGAAGAAATATGGTTTAAGGATTAACAGAAATCGACATTCCAAACAAAGTGTGTGAAGAATGTGTGCAGGCAAAGCAGCACAAGAACAACTTCAATAAGGATAGAGGAAGCATGTCGAAGGAAATTCTTGAAGTCATATACTATGATGTATGTGGTCATATCCAGGTGGATTCGGTTGGAGATAACAAATACTTTGTTACATTCATAGACGATTTTACTAGAAAAATAGTGGGCTTACCTGATCAAGAAGAAAAGTGAAGTTATCGAGGTATTTGTCAAGTTTAAATCTATGGTCAAAAGACAAAGCGGTCGAAATATCAAGATTATGAGGATTGATGATGGTGGAGATTATGTGTCGAAAGACTTCTCCGCATTGTGTGTGAAAGAAGGGATTGTGCATGAGGTGGTGCCACCTTACACTTCATAGCAGAATGAAGTTGCAGAAAGGAAGAATAAAACCATCATGAATATGGTGAGAAGTATTTTGAAAGGCAAGCATCTACCCAAAGAATTATGGGGAGAAGTTGTGTCGATTGTATTATATATCCTGAAGAGATGTTCGACGAAGAAGCTATAAGGAATAACGCCAAAAGAATGTTGGTATGGGATCAAGCCTAGCTTTAGTCATCTGAAAGGGTTTGGATCTGTAGCACATAGACATGTTCCAAATCAATTGAGAAGAAAACATGATGACAAGTCGAGTAAGATGATTCTGATAGGATATCATTCGATTGGAGGATGCAAGTTAGTCGACCAAGTGAATAAGCAAGTAGTGATCAGCAGGGATGTGATCATAGACGAGCTTAAGGAATGGGATTGGACTGAGAATGTTAAGAAGGATTGATCGGTCACCATTTGCACTTAGTTTTCATCATCCATCCAGCATGAATCTTCAAGAATCGGTAACATTTTTTTCTTTATTTTAGTTGATTTCTTAAGTTTATCACATTTTATAAATTTCTGCTTGTTTTATGTTGCATTAGTAATTCATCTCTTTTTGTCGCATTTTATGTGTTTCCGTGTAGTACTGTTTGGTTTCGAGGTCTAACAATAAGCCCGAAAGATGCGTACCAGAAGAATGGAAGTCAAGGACATCGTGCAAAGCGAGAAAAGGCAAAAACAGGGGTGTAACACCCCAAAATTTGCCCTCCTTATTCACGCATTCATTTTTAGGTCATTTAACATTAGATACATTGCATTTCATCATGTCAATCGGGATTAGCTCCAAGAAGCTTGAACATCATCCAGGACACTTTGTGGGTTCTATTTAGATGATCAGTCAACACAAGAGAAAGACTTGAGTTACTTCCAACAGGGGTCTATTCGTCAGTCAAAACGTTAATCTTGGAGGAGCAAAAGTTTGTTCATGAGCTGTCATGCTCGCTAGGCGAAGCCCACGTGTTATGCAAAAAAAAAAACCAAAAACCAAAAAAAAACGAAAAAAATAAATAAATAAATAAATAAAATATAATAGAAAAATCTTGGACTTGGACCTCTCTCATTTGAGCCCACAAAGCCATGAAAATCAGGTTATAAAAGAGGGAGAACAGACAGAAAAAGGAAGAGAAGCAAAACACTCTGAGGTTTCCTTGGAACAAAACCCTGGACAAAACCTGAAGAGAAACCTAGACAGAGAGAGTGAGAATTAATCTGCAACAACCTCTAGGAAACTCTGAAAGGTTCATTCTGACTCACACACTTCCAGCTCAAGCAAACCCTAACATGGGTTTGCAAATCCAGCCGTGCCATTTGATTTCAACCGATCTCTCCAATCAGGTTCGCTTTATATCCATCATCTTTATGCCTTTAATTTGAATGCTCTAAATGTATGAGGTATTATGGGTGAATTTGATACCCTTTTGATGCATGTGTTTGACAAGAGGTTTAGGCCTCTTACCATTGGTTGCTTTTTGTGAGCTTTTTGTGAATTTTAATGGCATGATTCATGTGGTTACATTTTGATTTGGGGGCAACTCTTGGTTACCCTATTTTGTTTCTCTAACCTGTTTGTTGAGTTTTATTTTGTGAGGGCTCATATGACTCTTGCAGAGATGGTTTGCCTGGTGTTCCACTTTATTAGTGGGATACCGCCTAGAGGTTTCATTCCGATTACCTGTACTGACTCACTTTCTTTGATGGTGTTAGCTTGGGAGGATCTCAGGGTTTCCTTGTTCCGTTAATTACTGTTACTTCGGATCTTTATCCGTGTGGTACTTTTACATTTTCCCGTATTTTTACCGCTTTCTTAGCTGGAAGACCTCGATAGGAGGCAATGTTTTGTGTGTTTACTTTATACAGGTTCCTTCGTCTAGGATTTCCCTTTTTCCTGAGCGTCCCTAAACACCCAAAACTAATTGATTTTTCTTCTCCTAAGAACATGTTAACTCCTTCTACTACAGGCGAGTAAGTCTCCAAAGGTCGAGCATCCGGTAGATTGCATAGTAACATCGTTCGTCCAAAACCCAATCCATAACCCCGTAGTTAGCCGAACTACGGCTTGCTCTGATTCTCATTCCAGATGAGATACGTAGGCATAAGATGTGATGTCTTAGCGAGCACAATTACCCTTAACCCCTAGGTAGCCGAGCTACGAAGACTCTGATTCTCATATTCAGATGAGATACGTATGTAGTGGATGCGACATCCGTGCGAGTCATTTTCTTTTGACGCCTTTTTTTAGTAAATAACACATTAGATAAACCCACACCCTTTAGACAAGAACTACAAAAATGGATCCCGTAGAGTACTACGGATGCGTAGGGGTGCTAATACCTTCCATTCGCATAATCGACTCCCGAACCCAAGATTTGGTTGCGAGACCCTGTCTTGTCCTTTCCTTTTTTCAGGTTTACTTCGAGCGTTTCCTTTCCCTCCTTTGGGATAAATAATGCACGGTGGTGACTCTCCTGTCTTTCTTCGACGGTTGTTTTTTTTCGCATTCCTTTTTTCAGGTTGCGACAGCTGGCGACTCTGCTGGGGACCCGGTTTCCCTAAGCGAGTCCCTCCTAGCTTTTGTAGGTTGTTTGTTTATTGTGTGTTTATTCTTTTGTACAGTTATTTATCTTTCAGCATTTACCTTCTTTATTGCATTGTGTACATATGACTGCCGTATCTGCTGGTTCTGTTTGTGAGATGAGTTTTATACCCGAACTCGAGTGCACTTAGGATAGGAGAATGGCATAGTCTTGTTGACTTGTGTGGAGTTATTCCTTAGAAAGTTGACTTGCAAGCCCATTCACTTGGTGGAGGTCATGTTGAGATCAATAATGTCACACAAGTAAGTTGTGGTTAGACATTACTTTTTCCAATATAGACCTTAGAAGCCAAGGACCTTAGTTTACCAAACCCATCTTGGCCTATTCGTAGGACGTAGTGCAAAATTCGTTCAAGTGTAAGATTCGATACGATTGTTACGCGATACTACACTCATAAGAGTCTCTCTTGAGAATATTTTTGGAATACGAGTAGTCGTTCCTCCGATAATATCTGAAAGATGGGATTATGACTATGGGAACCTTTTGTAGAACATGTTTGGCAGGTTTAAACCTTAGTACACTCCCTTTGGGTGGTTCTTAACCTAAACTCCATGCTCGTGACTTGCAACAAACCCTTGATTCATGGTTGATCCGTTCTGGTATCCTTAATATCAATGAAACTTAGGTGTTGATAAGGTGTAAACCATAATCCACCAAAAATGGATGGTTGATATTAAGGATAACATGATCCATCCCATGACCTTTGTTTGGTGTGCTTTGCTTGATCCTCTTAATTTCTCTCCAGGCAGTGCAACCTGACAGATGTTCAAGCGGATCCAGTAATTCTGATTGACATGCCATCGCATTGCATAACATCATTCACATATTTGCATCCAACATCTCATGCTTATTCATTTGCAGGGTATTCCCTTTTTAAGGGGGGGCCTTAAAATCGAATAAGCAGTGCATCGCATACCATGCATACTAACCCTTGTTTGTTTTGCAGGTGTCACCGCAGTGTCTAATGTTTGTTCCTTGTCTCAGGCGGTTACTAGTCCCAAGCGAGTTCACAGGTACCCAACAAAGGAAAACCGTCCACGACTAGCAATGGACCAGATACATAAAGAACTGGCTGATATGCGTGAAAGGATGGATCAGTTCATGACATTGATGACTGGTATGGCAGAAGGCCAAGCGAAGGTGAAGGAATTGGTTGAGCAACCGAGGCCCGATCCAGAGGTGGAAATACCAAGTGTTGAGGGGAACCCTGGTAACTGGAACCCTGGTAACCCTGGGAACCCTGATAACCCTGTGAACACTGGAAACGCGGGTAACGCAAATGTTGATGGAAACCCTGGTAATGTTGGCAACACGGGAAATGTTGGGAATGGTATTGGCGGAAGGTACAATGTGAATCAAGGGATTCGGATTAACGGGCGCCCCGTTACTGAAGATTGTCAGTATGATCAATTTTCTTTGCACGTCGAGGCCCCCGAGACCACTCGCCGTATGGATGAGCTTGCTGAGAAGCTCAAATCTTTGGAGTCTCAAAATTCCTTAGGTTTTGATGTCACCAATCTTGGTCTGGTTCAGGGAGTAAGGATCCCTCACAAGTTCAAACCCCCTACTTTTGAGAAATACAACGGGGCTTCTTGCCCACGCATTCATCTCCAATCTTATCTGGGAAGGTTGGGAGCTCACACTGAAGATGAAAAGTTGTGGATGTACTATTTTGAAGATAGTTTAACTGGAGCTTCTCGTGAATGGTATTCTCATTTGTCTCGCACTACCATCAAGAGCTGGAAAGACTGGGAGAGGCTTTTGTCAAGCAATATCAATACAACTTGGACATTGCTCCGAATCGGACCTTGTTGCAAGGAATGTCTCAGACTGCCAAGGAAACCTTTAGAGAATATGCTCAGCGTTGGAGACAGATTGCTGCATCCATCCAACCCCCTATGTCTGAAAGGGAGATGGCAGACATGTTCATGAACACTCTTCAAGGCAATTATATTGAGAGATTGGGTGCTTGCCCGTCAATCAGCTTTGTAGAGATAGTGATTGCTGAAGAAAGAATCGACAACAGTGCTTCCAACTCATCAGTTCCCAAGAAACTGTTTGCTGGTAACGGTCAGCGAAGAAGAGAAAGTGAGACGAGCGTTGTATATACCGGCAGAGGCAGGGGCAGAGGACGCCCTAATTATTTTCAAGATCAAGTGGCCGCAATCACTATTCCAACACCTGTTCCTCAACCGCGGTATCATCCGCAACAGCAACCCAGGTACAACAATCAACATCAAGGAGGTAACCAGGGTCAGCCGAGACACTATCAACAACGTCCAAGGAAGGCGGACCGGGTCATTGAGCCAATCCCAATGCCTTATTCTGTATTACTTCCCAAGCTGATTGACATGAATCTGGTTACGTTGAGAACTCTGGCCCCACCGGTCGATCCTAACAATCAGCCTAGAGGTTATGATGTCAACGCAGATGTGCTTTTCACTCCAACGCACCTGGCCATACTACAGATAATTGCAAGGCTCTCCAGCTAAAGGTACAAGATTTGAGAGATGCCCAGGCCATCAATTTTTCTCCGGTGCCTAATGTTATCCAAAACCCGATGCCAGCTCACGGCGGGAAGAGGATTAATGTTGTTGATAGTGGGGAAACTTTGAATTTGGTTTCTGATGTGACTAAAGTGAAGACTTCGTTATCGATGGTCAAAGACCGACTCTTGAAAGGACGGATTTTCCCAGGCTGTGGGGAAGAGTGCAGAAATTGTCAAGACGCCGATAACGGATGTGATAGTTTGAGAAGGGGTATTCAGCAACTGATAGATGAAGGTTGTCTTCAGTTCGATCAGACTCGTCCAGTGAAGAATGATGTGTCGACAGTAACGTTTTATTTCACTCCTGAAGAAATATATGTTCCCGAGAGACCCGCTCCGACAACAATATATTTCCCAGAAAGTCCAGCACCAATTTACTCTGACAACCCTCAACCGACTTTGATTGGTCTGGTCACCATCACGGTACCAGGACCTGTTCCGTATGAGAAAGACAGTGCTATCCCGTGGCACTATGGGGCTGATATCTACTGCCAGGGGCAGAAAGTTAACGAAGAAGACATTGACATTGGTAGCTACGCTATAGACAATGTTGGCGGAATTGGTGGCTTCACTCGCAGTGGACGCCTATTTGCACCATCAACATTGTGCACGAATGCTGAAGCTGAGGCAGCTACCAAGGCTAAAGGAAAACAGGTATCCACCAAAGAGGTTACTACCGAGGAAACTCCTCCGATGAGTTTATGAGGATTATCAAGAAAAGTGACTACAAGGTAGTCGACCAGCTAAATCAGACACCCTCAAAGATCCCCATTCTCTCACTATTGAAGTGCTCTGAGGCACACAGAGCAGCCTTGTTGAAAGTACTGAATATGGCTTATGTTCCCCCAGAGATAACTATTGACCAGCTGGAGTCGGTAGTTTCGAATGTACACACTAGCCATGCGCTAGGTTTCACCGATTATGACCTAACATCTGAGGGCAGGAATCACAACAAAGCCTTGCATATCACAATGGAATGCAAAGGGACGGTGCTTTCCCATGTCTTGGTTGATACAGGTTCTTCTCTGAATGTTCTTCCAAAGAAAGCCTTAACGAAGTTGGATTGCGATGACGCCACCCTGAGGCCGAGTAATTTAGTTGTAAGGGATTTTGATGGCTCTAAGCGAGCTGTTTGTGGCTAAGTTTAGTTGCCAGTTAAGATTGGACCGCAGGTATTCAAGAGTACCTTTTATGTGATGGATATCCAGCCTGCCTATAGTTGTCTGCTAGGTCAACCCTGGATTCATGCTGCCGGTGCTGTTACTTCTACTCTCCACCAGAAGCTCAAATATGGACTAGAAGGTCAGATCGTCACCGTCTGTGGTGAAGAGGATATTTTTGTTAGCCACCTGTCTACATTTAAGTATGTGGAGATGGATGGTGAGATGCATGAGATGCTGTGTCAGGGCTTCGAAGCCATAAACATCAGTGAGGTCGCGCCCGAAACTGTCTTTTCACCTGAGTCTGAGAAGGTCGGGACTTCTATCTCTTCATACAAGGAAGCTGTTGAAGTGGTTAAGGCTGGTAATGCCCAAGGCTGGGGCAAATTTGTGGAGCCAATCATAAAAGAAGACAAGTTTGGATTATGGTATACTCCGGGGTCTCAGAAGAATGAAGCCGGTACTTTCTTCAGCGGGGGTTTGGTTTCTCCCCACACCGTCAATGCTGCAGATGAAGACAAGGCTGATAGCGACTGTGACTTAGATAGCTGGATTCGCCCGTGTGTCCCAGGAGAAAAGCTCGACAATTGGTCGTCTGAAAAAGTCGTCCGGTTTACTCTAATGGAGGAGTAATTTTTATTGTTTTCCTTTTATCACATGCATAACAAAGTCTTACACTTTGACCAAGGCGTAATGACTCATCTGTAGGGCCATCCATTTAGTTACATTTCGCAATTATTTTCATCATCAATAAAGGACAGCTTTTGCAAACAATTTTGTGTTCTCTTTCTTTCAATTATTTTTACTTTTACAAAAACGGCAATGTTTCTTTTTCATGTTTCTTTTTTGTTTTTCTTTCCAAAAAACACCTCGTAAAACTGATCACCTGGATCTCACTGCTATGGCCAAGTATGACTTCGACAATCCTATCTATCAAGTCGAAGAAAGGGTTGAGGAAGATTGTGAATTGCCTGAGGAGTTAGCCAGGTTGTTGAAACAGGAGGACCGAGCTACCACACCTTATCAGGAGCTGGTTGAGACCATCAACATTGGTACCGAAGACGACAAGAAAGAGATCAAGATCGGGGCCAGTCTATAGGCCGAGAGGAAAAGACCGTTGATCATGTACTTGACTGTGTTAAAAAGGTCAATGGGTTGTGTGCTCGGTCAGCATGACGAGTCCGGTCGAAAAGAGCATGCAATATACTACCTTAGCAAAAAGTTTACCGACTGTGAAGAAAGATACTCATTGCTCGAGAAAACTTGTTGCGCTTTGGCATGGGCTGCTCGCCGACTAAGACAGTATATGTTGACTCACACGACTCTATTGATATCAAAGATGGATCAAGTCAAGTATATTTTTGAAAAAGCCAGCGTTTACCGAAAGGGTTGCTAGGTGGCAAATGATGCTGACAGAGTGTGACATCCAATACACTTCACAAAAAGCCATCAAAGGAAGCGTCTTGTCAGACTATCTTGCCGCGCAACCGATTGATGATTACCAACCTATGAGGTTCGACTTTCCTGATGAGGACATCATGTTTCTCAAATCGAAAGATTGCGAGGAACCACTCCCGGAGGAGGGGCCTGACCCTGAATCCAAATGGATTATGATGTTTGATGGGGCGGTCAACGTCAATGGTCGCAGAGTTGGTGCAGTGTTGATCACACCGGAGGGGGTTCATATGCCATTTTGTGCCAGAATAACTTTTCCCTGCACCAACAATGAAGCCGGACGAAGTAGAATGGGTCCGTTCTCAATACAATCAACTAAGCCTAGTTGAGGAAAAGAGACTAGCAGCTATATGCCATGGCCAGCTATATCAGAGACGGACGAAGAGAGCGTTTGATCAGAAAGTGCGCCCTCGGGAGTATCGAGTCGGTGAATTGGTACTCAAAAGAATTCTTCCTCCCAACACAGATCACAGGGGCAAATGGACACCGAACAACGAGGGTCCATACGTGGTTAAAAGAGTTTTCTCTGGCGGAGCTCTGATGCTAACAACCATGGATGGCGAATACTTCCAGTCCCCTGTCAACTCAGACGCAGTTAAAAAATGCTTCGCATAAAATAGACCCGCTGGACAGTAAAAAGAATAGTCCAGACAAAAAAGGGGCATCCCGACGAACCAAAAAAAAGAATGAAGAGGTTCGGGCAAAAATTAGGGATATAAAAAAACATGTACATCCGGTGATTCGAAAACCCGAAAGGGCGGCTCAGGCAAAAAAGGGTATCCCGGTGGATTGAAAACCCAAACGGGCGGTCCACGCAAAAGTTAGGGAATAAGCGAATAACTGCGATCTGAGTTCATCCGTGTTATATCACCATTTCATTCAATCCGACAATCTTCGAAGGTAAAAGATCGACTAATCATCCACTTCAGAAAGCAAGGTGAGCAGAGCGCCTTGAGGACATACGAGTCATAGAAGAGTCGAAACTCGGTGGGACCCCGTTTCCACATTGCCATTAGGATAGTTTCTCTTTTTCCATTTATAGCGATCGCCTCTTTCCAGGGATCAGCTTCCTGATGTACTCGCCTATTCCTGGCACAAATTTTTCAACCAACAAAAGTCGAATAATTCAGTTAAAAAGCCTCTTTACTTTTCATTTATCATTTGTTTGCAAAAGATGTCTGAATTCTTGAGGAAACATATTGCATCCGAATGTAATGGTGGCTTTTGTAGATGACTTGCGCAGGAAAACAGTCAAAATTTCTTTGAATGTGCTTAATCCCGGACGGTAAATTCAAACCGAGTAATTCCCTGGGGCATACGTGTATTTTTTGGTTACAGGTCACAGGAACCGGATGCCAAGTCATGAATCCTCACCCCCAAGCGGTTGACAAAGCCTCTCCTCTGCAGAGCCGGTTCCCCAGTAGAGTTGACAGTATCCAAATTGTATATCCCCAGTAGAGTTGACAGTATCCAGACTGTATATCCCCAACGGAGTCGACAGTGCCAGACTGTATCTTCCCAGCAACAGCGGAGTAGTCGCATACCCAACAGACAAGAGGGTGGTGTTCCCAGTGTTCATCTCGTCCCCAGCAGATTATTATTTTTAACAGATTTATTTTAATCCCCAGCCTGAGGACGATTAGCAAGTTGATATCCCCAGCAAAGGTCGATTCCTGCGACATTTCCCTAAGAAGTGCTTTCCTCACAGACTATCCTCGCAGAGCCTCGCCAAGCAAAGTTTCCATAGTTGATACTTCCCCAGCAAGGTCAACTTTCCAGAAAAAAGCCGATTTATTTTTAGTGGCTTCCTGTGTTGGTGTAAGCCCTAGAGGCCAATACTTTTGGTACTTGTATCGAATTATTTATTAATAATAAAAGGCATTTTCTTTATTATAGTTGATTAATAAAGTCCCTGGAACAGATAGTCCGTTTAATGTATTAAGTGTGACTTAATCATGAGAACACATTAAACATAAGGACATTGTTCTTAAAGTATCCGTAGTCGAGCTTTAATGTGAAGTGGGATAACATTAAAGCATTAAGACTATTATGTTTGTAGACTGATGATCACATCTCATGGGTCATGGATAAAGAGTTATCAAGTCTTAAACATAGGTATGAATATTAGGAGTAATATTTATACCGGATTGACCCGCTATGATAATACTATATAAAAAGTTATGCAAAGTATCATAAGTTATTCTCATGGTGATAATAGTGTATACCACTCTTCGACCTGAAACCACTATGGATCCTAGATGTAGAGTTGAGTGCCTTATTACTGATCCAACGTTATCCGTAACTGGATGACCATAAAGACAGTTAATGAGTACTCCATGAAGCATACTGAGGGACATGAGTGTCCTAGATGGAATTTGCCAATCCTGCGTAACAGGATAAATGTCTATGGGCCCAATATTGAACTGGACAAGGGTGACACGGTCTATACCTTGTGTTCAATATAGACATAAGGGCAAAGGGATAATTATACACATGATTATTATCACAGGAGGTTTTGTCAGATCACATGACATTTTCGTGACTTGGGCAGCAGTGATGTGTTGCTAGATACCGCTCACTGTTTATTATGTTAAATGCGTGATTTAATATAATTGCCAACACCGTGAAAACCTATAGGGTCACACACAAAGGACGGATTGATGAGAGATAGAATAATTAAGGAACATCGTAAGGTACGGTGCACTTAAGTGGAAACGAAATATGGTAAGGTACCAAATACTTAAGTGATTTTGGCATATTATGAGATATGGGCAAAATACCCTTAAGTGGGCTTTTTGGCTTGAAGCCCACACAAGTGGTTCTATAAATAGAACCCCTTGGGTAGAAGCATTGTCACTCCACTCAGACAGAAATTCAAGTAGAAACTTGGAATTTTGTTTCCCTCTTTCTCTCACTCAAAGCCTTCATTCATAACAGCTAGCACTGCGATTGAAGGAATCCGTTCGTGTGGACCGAGTAGAGACGTTGTCATCGTTCAACGTTCGTGATCGCCCCGTGGATTTGTATCCAAGGTTTTGGTCGTTTCAAGAGATCTGCACCAAAGGTTTGAATCGCCACAAGAGGTAACAATTCTATCACTGATCATGTCCATTCGTAAGGATCACTAAATGGAGAAATTTTTAAATTCCGCTGCGCCTTGGATGGCAATTCTCCTACACCCTGGTCCCGGCAGACGGATCGTTCCCCACAGAGCATTCAAGGATTGATACAGCGATTCGCTCCCTGCCAGAGTTGCTTCCCCAAGCAGATTTCTTTTTTCTTTTGCACCATGCATAACATTTGCATTTGCATTTGCATGCATATCAAACATACACATAAGTTGATAAACAGGTTCTTCAAAGCAGACTGAAAAATTACTTTACAACCAAAGTCTTGAGATTCGGCCAGAGGATCAAGTGTGTGTGTGACCCAGCATGAGGGTCATTTCGAAGATTCAGCCTGAGAATCGTTTTCCAAAGATCCAGCCTGAGGGTCATTTCGAAGATTCAGCCAGAGAGTCGACTACGAGCGTTATTTCCCCAGCAAGCCAACTGGAGGAATAGATTGACAGCTCAACAGAAAATCAATCTACAAGAGGATCCAGCCTGCGGATCGCAATTTAGAAAACAAAAGTCTAATTGAAGAGTCGTTACAACATGTTCTAGCCTGAAGAATATGTACGAAGCCCAAAAAGTGGAATATTCTCGAAGCTGCATATCTAACACGAAGACTGGGTGTAGATTTCGAAAGAGGGTCAACTAGCGCATGCCCTAGATGCGAGATCCTGATGATGGGAATTTATCATCAAAACAATTCAGATCTAGCCAGAAGATCGAAGAAGATCTAGCCAGAAGATCGAAGTCAGGTCTAGCCCGAAGACCGGAAATAGATTCAGCCAGAGAATCGAAACAAGTCAGGTCTAGCCCGAAGACCGGAAATAGATTCAGCCAGAGAATCAAAGAAAATAGATTCAGCCAGAGAATCGAAACAATTCAGATTTAGCCAGAAGATCGAAATAGATTCAGCCAGAGAATCGAAACAATTCAGATCTAGCCAGAAGATCGAAGTCAGGTCTAGCCTTAAGACCGGAAATAGATTCAGCCAGAGAATCAAAACAATTCAGATCTAGCCAGAAGATTGAAGTAGATTCAGCCAGAGAATCAAAGAAAATAGATTCAGCCAGAGAATCGAAACAAAGGAGATCTAGCCAGAAGATCGAAGAAGATCTAGCTAGAAGATCGAAGAAGATCTAGCCAGAAGATTGAAACTGTATCCAGCCCGAGGATCAAAATTAACATCCAACCAGAGGACTAAATTGAGTATAGATTCAGCTAGAGGATCAAAACTCCAGATTAAGTCAGAAGACTGATTCAGATTCAGCCAGAGGATCAGAAGAGAAATAAACAGCGTGGTGTATTTCAGCATTTTTGTGGTGTTCTCGGAGCGTAAATTTTTGGTTTGTCTTTGGTATTCAATCAAAGCTCACCCTGTTTGTCTGATAAGCTGTTCGCTTTCATCCTGCTCGGGTTAGCTGATGGTTGAATAGGGGCAGCTGTAACACCCTAAAATTTGCCCTCCTTATTCACGCATTCATCATGTCAATCATGATTAGCTTCAAGAAGCTTGAACATCATCCAGGACACTTTGTGGGTTCTATTTAGATGATCAGTCAACACAAGGGAAAGACTTGAGTTACTTCCAACAGGGGTTTATTCGTCAGTCAAAACGTTAATCTTGAAGGAGCAAAGGTTTGTTCATGAGTTGTCATGCTCGCTAGGCGAAGCCCACGTGTTATGCAAAAAAAAAACGAAAAAAAAAAACGAAAAACGAAAAAAAAAACGACAAACGAAAAAAAAAATTAAATAAATAAATAAATAAAATATAATAGAAAAATCTTGGACTTGGACCTCTCTCATTTGAGCCTACAAAGCCATGAAAATCAGGTTATAAAAGAGGGAGAACAGACAAAAAAAGGAACAGAAGCAAAACACTCTGAGGTTTCCTTGGAACAAAACCCTGGACAAAACCTGAAGAGAAACCTAGACAGAGAGAGTGAGAATTAATCTGCAGCAACCTCCAGGTAACTCTGAAAGGTTCATTCTGACTCACACACTTCCAGCTCAAGCAAACGCTAACATGGGTTTGCAAATCCAGCCGTGCCATTTGATTTCAACCGATCTCTCCAATCAGGTTCGCTTTATATCCATCATCTTTATGCCTTTAATTTGAATGCTCTAAATGTATGAGGTATTATGGGTGAATTTGATACCCTTTTGATGCATGTGTTTGACAAGAGGTTTAGGCCTCCTACCCTTGGTTGCTTTTTGTGAGCTTTTTGTGAATTTTAATGGCATGATTCATGTGGTTACATTTTGATTTGGGGGCAACTCTTGGTTACCCTATTTTGTTTCTCTAACCTGTTTGTTGAGTTTTGTTTTGTGAGGGCTCATATGACTCTTGCAGAGATGGTTTGCCTGGTGTTCCACTTTATTTGTGGGATACCGCCTGGAGGTTTCATTCTGATTACCTGTACTGACTCACTTTCTTTGATGGTGTTAGCTTGGGAGGATCTCAGAGTTTCCTTGTTTCGTTAATTACTGTTACTTCGGATCTTTATCCGTGTGGTACTTTTACATTTTCCCGTATTTTTACCGCTTTCTTAGCTGGAAGACCTCGATAGGAGGCAATGTTTTGTGTGTTTACTTTATGCAGGTTCCTTCGTCTAGGATTTCCCTTTTTCCTGAGCGTCCCTAAACACCCCAAACTCATTGATTTTTCTTCTCCTAAGAACACGTTAACTCCTTCTACTACAGGCGAGTAAGTCTCCAAAGGTCGAGCATCCGGTAGATTGCGTAGTAACGTCGTTCGTCCAAAACCCAATCCATAACCCCGTAGTTAGCCGAACTACGGCTTGCTCAGATTCTCATTCCAAATGAGATACGTAGGCATAAGACGCGATGTCTTAGCGAGCACAATTACCCTTAATCCCTAGGTAGCCGAGCTACGAAGACTCTGATTCTCATATTCATATGAGATACGTATGCAGTGGATGCGACATCCGTGCGAGTCATTTTCTTTTGACCCCTTTTTTTTAGTAAATAACACATTAGATAAACCCACACCCTTTAGACAAGAACTACAAAAGTGGATCCCGTAGAGTACTACGGATGCGTAGGGGTGCTAATACCTTCCCTTTGCATAATCGACTCCCGAACCCAAGATTTGGTTGCGAGACCCTCTCTTGTCCTTTCCTTTTTTCAGGTTTACTTCGAGCGTTTCCTTTCCCTCCTTTGGGATAAATAACGCACGGTGGTGACTCTCCTGTCTTTCTTCGCTGGTTGTTTTTTTTTCGCATTCCATTTTTCAGGTTGCGACAAGGGGGCTGACACGGGTGCACATGTCAGCATGTGCAGAAGAGAGATGTTGGAATCCAGAAACCAGGGGGCTGACACCGCTGCCCGTGTCACCAAGGGCTGAGGATTTGAGATTGACAGAGAGCCAACACGGGCGCCCGTGTCACCTGACACGGCACGTGTTGGACAATTCGCCCCGTTTGCTAATTTTTAGTGTGTTGACCCCTGTGTACGTCCGGAGGGCAATCTGGGTATTTCACGATGTTTTTAGTTGATTGGAAACTATTTAGTCTGCATTTTGGTAAAGAGAGAAGGACTTTTTGGATCGTAAAAGAAAAAGACAGAAAGGAGAAACGAGCTTGCGAGGTGTTTAGAGGAGAAGAGATCTTCAAGATCGGAAGAGATTGAAGATCAACCTTCATCAACAACAAATTGTAATGTCTCTATTTTGTAATTTACTGTCTTTGAATATTATGAGAAGCTAAACCACCCAATGCTAGGGGGTGTTCCTGAATTTCTACTGTATGAATACTTTTTCTATGTTTTTATGATCATCGACGTTTTCTTAATTCAAATTATTATACAACGTTCTTAATGCCTTATTTTATCGGACAAATGGAATTTGGATCTCTGGTTAAGGTTTAGGTCGGACAAACCACCTTATCGCTTGTTGTGTAATAATACTTCGGTTTAATCACTTAGGAATAAGGATCAAATCGTAGTAGCCGTTAATTCTTGATCAATTGCTTATTTCGTAACGTCAATTTGGATAACTAAGGAATTAGGATTGAAATTGACTGTTAATGGTTTTCGGCTAAGGGATTAGTGAAAACAACTCTTGAGAATCGGTTTTGAATAATTACAACGTAGATGTTATATAATATGGAAGGAGTGTAGTACAAAGCAATTCATACATCTTGCCTTAGCATGCTTTCTCATATCGTTTAATAGCTTTTTATACGCTTTATATAATTTATTCTCGTTCTTATCTTTTTTAAAACAATCAACAAACCCCATTTGATCTTTTGTTCAATGGAACTATTATAAATATTTGTACTTATTACGCAGTCCTCGAGATCGATACTCGGGAGAATTCCCATTTTATTACTACATCGGTGCAAATAGTACACTTGCTATTTTACCGATCAAGTTTTTGGCGCCGTTGCTGGGGACTGCCAAAGTATAAGTTGAATAATAATTCAATTGAAACTTTGTTGCTCTGCAACCAAAATTTTATTTCTCTATTATTTATTTTTATTCGAATAATTGTATAATCTGTGTATGCGAGGTAAGTGTAAGACCCCAATTTTGTCCCTAAGATCCCTCATGGCATCATAAGCATTGCATTGCATAGCCTCAAGGATCATTGAGCATCCTGGCTTCCTTTCCCTTTGGGTTGGGATCTCCTGTGAGTGGTTTGAGATCACCAGGCATGCTTGTATTGTATATCATTGCTTTTCTCATTTTATACACTAACCAAAAGCACAAAAGTATGTCATTAACCTTTTTGTTTTGTAGCATCAAGCAAGCACAGGTTAAGCACTTCAAGAGCATCCTTTGTGCAATAGCTGAGTATTTTCCTTGAGATAAGGACCACATGATCATTACAAAGAGCTTGCATGAGCTAGGGTTCCATTTTGGAGCAATTTCATCAAGAGATAAAGGCCCAAGTTCATCAAGGCATTTCCAGGTCATCTGAAGACCAAATGACCAACTGAACAGTCAACTAAGGACTTGGAGGTTGGGGAGATGAATTTAAACACCTCAATCATGTTCAAGCAAAGTCTATTTGTCATTTCAAACATCTATCTTGAAGATTTTGAAGTCATGGCAAAAGTTTCCAAAAATGGAAAGTGACCTGTAATTTCAAGTTTCCAAAAATGGCAAGTTTCTGGTCCATATTCAACTTGACTTTCCAACGTCAAAGAAGCTTCAAATGGATTTTTGGTGAACATGAAAGTTGAATATCTTTCTCTCCCATTTCCAAAAAGTCCAAGTTCATGATCATCTGATGATTGATTAAGAAGTTATGGCCAAATGATTACAAAGTATACATGGAAGTTCAAAGTGACATAACTTTTGATTCAAAACTCCAAATTGGTCCACTCTTTTTGAAAAATGCTCCTTGTGACCAATACTTTCCAAATGAATCATTGCCTTGCATGAAAGAAGCTCATATGATCACTTGTTCACACATGTGCAAAATGGAGGGAAATTTTATAATTCAAATTTGGCCTAAGCTACAAGCAATTTGATCATTCCATGATGATTATTGAATGATTTTAAGTGAATTTGAACCTTGCATGGGCACTGTTCACGTGCTACATGGCCATGCTAGGTGCATTTGGCAAATTTTGCAATTCACCTCATATCTCTCTAATCTTAATTAATCAAAGCCTAATCTTGATTTCAGTGTGATTAGTGAGTGATATATAAGGCAAACCCTAACTGTTTTGCAGAAAAAGAAACAGAATTCAGATCCAAAATCTCAAATTCCCTCCAAAATTCTCTCACTTTGATTTTCAATTTTCTTCACATAAACCTCAAATTTCTTTGCATAATCATGATCATGGAGTATCATTGAGCAAGATTCATCCCTTACTTTGAAGAATTCAATCCAGTTTCGAGCAGAACAAAAGCTTCAACATGTCAATGGATTTTGAAATTGAGCTTGATTCAGGTTGGTTCAAGTGTTGTTTCTTGCATAAAGCTTCTAGTCAAGCATAGAGGAGTAGATCTGGAGAGTTTGGAAGCCTGAGGACACGATTTTAGTGAACTTCATCTCAAGTAAGTTGAAAATCGATTCTCATATTTTGCTGTTTCATGTACATGATTATGTAGATCTTGCATTGCTGAGCACATTGATATGTTTAATTTTGAATTTGGCTGAGAAATGAACATGTATGGTTGACTTAAAGTTTTGATGATGAAAATGTTTTGCTTCGATCCGTGCATGTTAGGAGGAATTAGATGAAATGATTGTGATATTTGGATTCTATGTTGCAAGAGCTTTCGAACCATATATAATTTGTAAGATTCTGGAAAAAAAATTGTGATTCTCCGCCGGAGAAGACGACCGGAACTACTGTTCTGGCGTCTGGTTATGTTGCTAGGGTTCGCGCCATGTGGATGCTGACTGTGCGCTTGCATGGCTATTTGATTGGCTGCTATCCTTTGACCGTGCCTGAGTGTGCCTTGACTCGCGTATGTGGCTGCCATGTAATTAATGATGTGCCGCGTTTTGGCTTAAGCGCTTTTGGATCCTTTGTGCATGTGTTCGATACCTGGCGTGTGCATTTTCTGAATTTAATTTGAGTTCTCATTTCCTTAGAGCGTGTGTTCGATCCCTGGTATGTGCATATGCTGATTTATTTCAAATTTCATTTTCCCTCCTATTTTCCATGTTTATTTCATTTTATTTGGTCAACTTTGAAAAATCATTAAAAAATGAAAAATGCTTCAAATTGATCCCAATTTTTTTCATGTGTTTGTTTTAATGTCTAGTTTTTTTTACATTACTTTCATGATTTGTTGATGTCTGATTTTTCAATTGTGAATTTTTGATTGGACATTGTGTTAATTTGATATGTTGTGTTCATTGCTTTGTGAAATGCTATGTGTTGATCCATTTGATCTGAATTTTTGCATGCTTGATCTTCACTCATGATATGAATGTTTGAGCACTGGTTTGAATTTTTTCTCATATGCTAACACTGGTTTTGATACATGAAGATGTGTGTGACAATTTGTGTCACATTTTTGGCCTTGCATTTGTGCATTTTTGTTCACCTATCATTTGAGCTCTTCTGGATTTTATTTTTTGCATGATGTTTGTTCATAACATGAGTAACTTGTATAAATCATTTCATAGCCATTGGATGCATTTTTGTTTTGATTTGAATTCTCTAATTTGATTGTCCATTTTATGCTCATTTGTTTGCCTTTGCTTTACATTGATCATTTGAGCTACTTGCCTTGTGAATTGATGTTGGTCCTTTTGAGGACATCTTATGACATGTTTGAACTTGCTTTATGCAAAAGATTGACTTCTGTTTTGATCATTTAGTTTGGTTTTGGACCTAGTCTTTGTACTAGTGTTTTGTAAATGAACTAACCTTGACTTGTGTTTCAGGTTTGGACACTTAGCATTAATGGTTGAGTTGCTCACCTTTTGAGATGAAAATTGGATTGTGTTCTGACTTCTTTATGTTTTGTAGGATCCTAATTGAGCTCTTGAGCTCATGAGTCCTTGAGAACTGCTCATTGAATTGTGTAACAGTTGGACTGTTTGTCTGTTTGTTTTCTGATTGAGATATTAACTGTTTAGCTTTTGTACAGGTACATTAGTTGCTTGCTTTTAGCTCTTGCTTGAGCTTTGGATTGTGGTTGATACACCACTTAGGTAGCTATTCTCTTACGCCATGTAGTCTGGAAGTCCTGTCACATTTTTGCCAGACATTTTGGGCTGAAGTCCTCCTTATGAGGCTCTGTTTGTGATTGTTTACATTTGTGCCAAAGACCTCTAAATGAGGCATGTTATTTGATAAGTCCTCCTAAGTGAAGAGGCAATTGACAGATAGAAGGGATTAGCAATCAATCCCCTGTTATTCAGTGAGTCATTCACTATGCTCGCACTACGTGCTGATGCTCTTGAACAAGTAACCAAGATCTTGTATAGTGTCTGTCAAGTGGAATAGGATCTCACTTTCTGGATCCCCGCGCTTTCTTTGTCATAAAGTCACCCAGGCCAGGGTTAAGAGCATGAGGTCTCATCCTCATTTCCATCTTTGATCAGCTTCACCTTAACTCTCAATGTTAGTGGTTAAGAGCTACAAACTACCTTTGTACAGTTTTGGCTTGTTTGTCGAGGTTGATATGACCCCTCTTGACTAAAGCCCACCTATTTGATTGAGCCTCTTGTATGTATATAGTGTGTGATGCATTATTTTCTTGATTGTTCTTGCATGTTTGCTTTTGACATTTGCTTGTTTGTTTGGAGTCGGATCTAAGTCCATCTATTGGCATTCTGTTTCCTTTTTGTTGTTTGGAGTCGGATTTAAGTCCATCTATTGGCATTCTGTTTCCTGGTTGCTGTTGGAGTTGGATGTAAGTCCATATATTGGCATTCTGTTTCCTTGTGGTTCTCTTATGAGACATTTGCTTTTGTCTTGTGCTTATTCCAAAGGAACTTACTTGGATCATCTCTATGATCTCGAGAAAGGAACTCCTATTGTGGTTTCATGCCTTCACCCTAACCTTTTTTTGTTAACCTTCTCTTCATCTTTAACCCAAAACCAAAAATTTTGTGCAAACATTTGACTTGTTTTCAACATTAGAAACCTAAGCCTTATGCTTTTGATTTTCAAACTTTCTTTTCATAATACTCATTTTGAATTGAATCTTTAAGTCAACTTTGACCATTTTTTGTACATACTTCTAATTGGTTAATGCAACCCATTCAAATGTCTCTTTTGTGTCTCCATGCCCACTTCTTAATCAAACTTTTCATAACCTTTAGCTATTAGGTTTGAGTTATCTTTGTGGTAGATGTAATACTCACCTTTGTCCTTAGTGATTAGACAATAAGTCTTCCATGCTTATTATAGGGCTAACCCCTCACTAGCATGTCGAAGTTATCCTCACATGGTGGACTTGTGGTTTTTCAGATCGAGTTTTCTCCCTTTGATAACAAAAGACCTTAAGGCTTTTGGACTAATCAATCCACTCATTTGTTTTGAAATATTTTACCCGAACTACGAGGTTTTGATCATTATCTTTCATGAGAGGGTACGTAGGCAATGGGTTCATCCATCCAAACGCAAAATGTAAATAAACTTGTATATTCTTTTCTCATCTCTTCAATCATGTTTGCACAAATAATTTTCATAAACAATAACCTTTTGCAACAAGCGTGAAAAGGGCTCCCTAGGAGTACCTAGGATGCATTGGGTGCCTAACACCTTCCCATTGCATAACCAACCCCCTTACCCAGATCTCTGACCCTCTTTTACTAGTTTTGTTTGTAAAACTTTTAGGTTTTTGTTCGCTTTCTAACCTTTCCTTTGGATAAATAGAAGTGCGGTGGCGACTCGACTTTGTATGATTTACCTTGGATTTAGTTAATATCTCCAATGGTAACGAATACACCGCTACAAAAAAGTGGCGACTCTGCTGGGGAATCAAACCTCCCTAGTGGGTTTTGCCAACTTTTCACACTTGTTGTATTATATTGTTATGACATATTTTTGTGCAATTTGGGATTACTGTATTGTTTGTAATGCTTGATTTGTTTGATATATCAATTGCTTGCATTGCTTGGTGATCTTTGTGAGATGAGTTCTATACCCGAACTCGAGTGCACCTTAGGATAGGAGAATGGCATAGTCTTGTCGACTTGTGTGGAGTTATTCCTTAGAAAGTTGACTTGCGAGTCCATTCACTTGGTGGAGGTCATGTTGGGATAATAATGTCACACAAGTAAGTTGTGGTTAGACATTACTATTTCCAATATGTGCCTTAGAAGCCAAGGAACTTAGTTTACCAAGCCCATCTTGGCCTATTTTTAGGATGTAGTGCGGAGGTCGTTCAAATGTAAGATTTGACACGATTGTTATGCGATACTACACTCATAAGAGTCTCTCTTGAGAATATTTTTGGAATACGAGTAGTCGTTTCTCCGATAATATTCGAAAGATGGGATGATGACTATGGAAACCTCTTGTAGAACATGCTTGGCAGGTTTAAACCCTAGTACACTCCCTTTTGGTGGTTCTTAACCGAGACTCCATGCTCGTGACTCACAACAAACCCTTGATTCATGGTTGATCCGTTCATGCATCCTTAATATCAATGGAACTTGGGTGTTGATAAGGTGTAAACCATAATCCACCAATTGATATTAAGGATAATATGAGCCATCCCATGACCTTTGTCTGGTGTGCTTTGCTTGATCCTTGAGTGTGATTGTTGCATTCATGCATTCATGCATTCATCTGCATCCATATCATCAGATAAAAGAAAATTTTCAAGGAACTTAAGGGGTTTATTTGCAAAATTTTCAGACATGGAAAGACAAAGAAGGTTTACAAAGAAGTACAGCTTCAGACAGCCCGATTTGAAAGAGTTAAGGAATCTGACATCCTATGTACTAGATCTCTTAGGTTTCAAAGCTCATTTTGGGAAACTTCTTCCTCTTCTGACTACTCAGGTGGATGAAGGGTTGATGAGTATGTTGGTGCATTTTTATGATCCTCTGTACCGTTGCTTCTCTTTTCCGGACTTTCAGCTATTACCTACCCTTGAGGAGTATGCTTATCTGGTGGGTATACCTAGTCTAGATCAGGTGTCGTTCAGTGGCTTGGAGGGTATTCCTACTTCTCGAGAGATAGCAGACATGCTGCACATAGATGAATCTCTGATTAGTGCTCATTTGACTACTAAAGGTGGAATTCAAGGTCTCCCTTCTAAGTTCCTCATTGCTCAAGCTACTGTTTATGGGAAGGCCATGAGTGAGGATGCCTTCGAAGCCCTATTTGTACTTCTCATCTATAGGTTGGTATTGTTCCCCAACATCGACAAGTTTGTGGATGTGAACTCTATTAGGATCTTCTTTGCTCTTAATCCCGTTCCGACTCTGTTGGGTGATACCTATTTCTCTTTGCATCTAAGGAATGCAAAGGGTGGTGGTGCTATTGTGTGTTGTTTGCCTCTATTGTATAAGTGGTTTATTTCTCACCTACCTCGGACGGTCGCCTTCAAGGAGAACAAGGGATGTCTACGGTGGTCTACGAGACTTATGTGTCTCACTAATGATGATATCTCTTGGTATAATCGTGTATATGATGGTGTGCAGATCATCGACTCTTGTGGTGAATTCTCCAATGTGCCTCTTCTTAGTACATGTGGTGGGATTAGCTACAACCCTGTGTTAGCACGTCGTCAGCTTGGGTTCCCCCTAAAGGATAAACCTAATAACATTCTGTTAGAGGGTGTGTTCTTTCAGGAGGGTAAAGATCCCCAAGGCTTGAAAGCCAGAATGGTTCGCGCTTGGCGCAAGGTGCATAAGAACGGCAGGAATGAGTTGGGTCCTAAGAATTGCATTGCTTTGGAACCGTACACTGATTGGGTAAGGAAGAGAGCATCTGAGTATCTCATGCCTTACGATTATCCGAGACCTACACCTTTGGTTGTGGCTGGGCCTTCAACCTTCCCTAACCAAGGAGTAGAGGAGTTGAGAGACGAAGACCTTTCACGTGCCTGGATCCGTGAAAGGGAGGAGTTGCTTCAGCAGATTAAGGAGAAAGATGCTCTGATTGAGTTCCTCGAGCACCAGGTCATTGATGATCCTGATGATGCATGGGCTTCTCTACTTCCTCAGTCTTCCAAGTTCTGGAAAAGGAGGTATGATCGACTCGCCAAAGAAAAGGCAGATATGGAGGCAGCTTACGAGAGAGAGGAGAAGAGGCTTCGTGCAGCTTATCTTATTGTGTCCCAAGCTTCTAGGGATCCATAGGATGATTATTTTCCTTTTCTCTTGTAATGATTGACAATGATGTACTTCTTCTCCTGATATAATATGATGAGATATTTCCATATGCGATAAAATGCTTAATATTTCCAAAATTTGCAAATAAAACCCTAAAGTTCCTTTGAAATAAAAACAAATCATATGCACAAGCATTGCATGCATCATATGCATAAGCAGGTGTTCTTCTCAGCCTCTAGTCTTGTGGTCTAACTCTGTGCTCTTCATTTATTTTGAAGACAAGCTGACTCACCGATACTACACCAGAGCCAACTCTTCCAGATTGATGGATCATCTAGAGCAAGAGAACCGTGAACTCAAGGAGGAAGTAGCCAGACTAAGTGCTTTGATAGCCATTTGTCTTCCTTCTCATACATAGATGCTGAGAATGAAGTTGGAACTCCTTTCCAAGCTTTATCTATAGCTGAACCTGTTGAGAAGAGAACTCCTTCATTTGCTTCCTATAGAGATGCAAAACTGGCCATTGAATGTGGTGCAGTTGCTGGTCTAGGAAAAATGATTGAGCTGGAAGATAACAAGTCCCGGACTAGCATATGCTTTTCTTCTGGGGTCTTCAACGAGAAAGGGTTGTTCAAGAGTGGAGGTTTCATCCACACCGGTCAGAACGAGGAAGCTGTTGCTGTCTTAGAAGAGGATGTAGAGGATTCTGACAATGTTGTCATCCCTGGAGGGATCTGCAACAATTGGGTCGCTGTGGATGTTCCTACAGTCGTCCACAAGTCAACGTAATGTTCATTTTGTTCAAAAAACCCTTCTCCCATGCCAAAAGGAGAAGTGATCACATTGTTGGCAACATTAATACAATGATATTTCATTCAATAAATTCATGTTAAATGTTAGTTTTTCCAATTATTTTCACTTTTCGCTTTTTTGCATGAAATTGGTGATCACAAAAAACCCTAAACAAGAATAAAATCAATCTTTTCATCTGCATAATGATTTGGCTTGTTTGATTTCTAAAAGCTTTTTATATCCAAAATCATTATGCAGGTTGATTTCTAAACCCATTGAACATAATGATCCAACGCCATCTCCCAATTTTGAATTCCCTGTATTCGAGGCAGAGGAAGATGATGTTGAAGAGATTCCTGATGAGATTACCCGTCTTCTTGAGCATGAAAAGAAGATCATTCAGCCGCATCTTGAGAATCTGGAAATAGTCAACTTGGGGTCTGGGGATTGTGTTCGAATAGTGAAGATTGGGGCACTCTTGGAAGAATCTATTAAGAAGGGGTTGATCGAATTGCTACGAGAATATGTTGATATCTTTGCTTGGTCGTATGAAGACATGCCGGGTCTAGATAAAGATATTGTGCAACATTTCCTGCCTTTGAAGCCTGAGTGCGTGCCTGTGAAGCAGAAGCTCAGAAGAACTCATCCTGATATGGCAGTGAAGATCAAAGAGGAAGTTCAGGAGCAAATTGATGTGGGGTTTCTGGTGACTTCTACATATCCTCAATGGATGGCCAATATTGTGCCCGTGCCTAAGAAAGACGGAAAAGTCCGGATGTGTGTGGATTACCGTGATTTGAATAAAGCTAGTCCGAAAGATGATTTCCCTTTACCACATATTGATATGTTGGAAGACAATACAGCTAAATTCAAAATCTTCTCATATATGGACGGATTTTCCGGATATAACCAGATTAAAATGGCACCCGAGGATATGGAGAAGACAACATTCATCACACCTTGGGGAACATTCTGTTATCGAGTGATGCCCTTCGGTTTGAAGAACGCCGGAGCCACGTATCAACGAGCTATGACTACCTTGTTTCATGATATGATGCACAAGGAGATCGAGGTATATGTTGATGATATGATTGCTAAGTCAAGAACGGAAGTTGAACATATAGAGCACTTGGTGAAGCTTTTTCAGCGTTTGAGGAAGTTTAGGCTTCGTCTGAATCCTAACAAGTGTACATTTGGAGTCCGTTCTGGCAAGTTATTAGGCTTAGTTGTCAGCGAAAGAGGTATTGAGGTTGATCCTGCAAAGGTCAAAGCAATACAAAAGATGCCTGCACCCAAAACTGAGAAGCAAGTCCGAGGTTTTCTTGGCCGCTTGAATTATATTTCCAGATTCATATCCCACATGACTGCCACATGTGCACCGATATTCAAGCTCCTCCAGAAAGATCAGTCCCATGATTGGACCGAGGATTGCCAGAAAGCTTTCGATAGTATCAAAGAATATCTGTCTGAACCTCCAATCCTGTCTCCGCCTGTAGAAGGAAGAATTTGATCATGTATTTGATAGTTCTTGAAGACTCGATGGGTTGTGTCCTTGGTCAGCAAGATGATTTCGGAAAGAAAGAGTATGCTATTTGTAGCGGTGTATTCTTTACTTTATGATTTATTGACTAAATCAAAAGCAAAGCATACAAAGATAGAGTCGCCACCGCACTTCTATTTATCCAAAGGAATGGCTAGAAAGCGAACAAAAGCCTAAGAAGTTTTACGAAAAGAAAACTAATAAAAGGTCTGAGATCTGGGTAAGGGGGTAATTATGTCATGGGAAGGTGGTAGGCACCCACAACATCCTAGGTACTCCTAGGGAACCTCTTTTCACAACTTGTTGTAAAAATTATTTGTTTATGAAATTATTTTGTGCAAACATTGATTGAAGGGATGAGAAAAGAATATAGAATTTTTATTATTTTTGTGTTTGGATGGATGAAACCCATTGCCTACGTACCTTTTCATGAAAGATAAGGATCAAAACTCCGTAGTTCGGCTAAAAAATTTCCAAAAAGTGAGTGGATTGATTTTAAACAAGAGCCTTAAGGTCTTTCATTATCAACGGGAGAAAACTCAACCTGAACCAATAATCCACCATGTGAGAAAAGCTTCAACACGCTAGTGAGGGGTTAACCCTATAATAAGCATGGAAGTCTTACAATTCAATCACTAAGGATGCAGTGAGATTTACATCAACCACTATGATAATTCAGATCTATGGCTAAGGTATGAAAACTTATCAAGAAGTGGACAAGGGCCACAAAAGCAATTGAGTGAGTGAAATTAACCAATTGGGAGTATTCACAAAGATGGTCAAAGTTGACATTAGATTCAATTCAGAAGAAGTATTGTGAAAATGAAATTTGAAAATCAAAGGCTTAAGGCCTAGGTTTCTAGTTTTGAAAACAGGTGAAAATGTTTGCACAAAAGTTTCTGGTTTGGGTTAAAACATGCAAGTGGAGGTTGTAAGGAAACAAAAGGTGGGGATGAGGAGAAAAACTTCATTAGGAGTTCCTCTCTTGAGATCATATGTAGATGATCCAAGTAAGTACCATCCTTTGGAATCAGGCAACAAAGTAATAAGCAAAAGTCAGAGGAGCAACAAAACTGGAAATGGATGGCCAATCAATGGTCTTATATCCAACTCCGAAAACAAATGGGAAACGGAGTGCCAATAAATGGTCTTACGTCCAACTCCACGAAAGAGATAAGATAGAAAACAGATAACCAATCACTGGTCTTACATCTGACTCCACAAAACAAAACAAATAAGAAACAGATGGCCAATCAATGGTCCTATACCTGACTCCACAAAAAGAAATAAAACAGGAAATGGAGTTCCAATAAATGGTCTTATATCCAGCTCCCCAAAAGGAACAGGAAACAGATAGCCAATCAATGGTCTTACATCTGACTCCTCAAACAAAACAAATAACAAATACAAAGCAAACATGCAAACAATATACAAAAGCAACATGAAGGATGCACAAGTAAGAAAACAAATCAATCAATTAGCACACGCTATACACAACCAAGAGGCTCAATCAAAGTTGGGCTTTAATCAAGGGGTCATATCGACCTTGACAAACAAGCCAAATACTGGAAGGGGTGTCAGGCTCTTAACCTCTGACATTGACCGTCAGGGTGAGCAGATGAAATGGGAGATGAGGATTAGACCTCATAGCTCTTAACCCTGGCCGGGGTGAGCTTGAATCACAGAAGGTGTGGGAGTCCAGAATGAGGAACTCTATTCCACAATAACTGACTCTATATACAAGATTTTGGGTGTTTATTCAAAATGCATCAGCACATAGTGCGAGCAAGATGAAAGACTCAACTGAATAGCAGGGGATGGATTGCACATCCCTTCTATCTGCCAATGCCTCTTCACTTAGGAGGTCTTAATATGTAACCATGCCTCATTGAGGTCTTTAGCACAAAATTAAACATTCAAGAACATGGCCTCTAAAGGAGGGCTTCAGACAGGTGTCTGCCAAAGATAGCAGGTCTTCTAGACTACATGGAGTTAAAGAGATTACCTAAGTGGTATGCCAACCACAAGCAAAGCAAAGCAACTCAAGTAATGAGTTAAAGATACTAAAGTACCTGTAAGAAAATCAAACAAGTCAATATTCACATTCAGACAAACCAAAACAGACAGTCAACAGTGAGACAATCAATATACACAATGCAAGTCAACAACTCAAGTGAGTTAGCCACCCAAGGACCTACAACACAATCAAAATTAGTTAAACAAAGCAAATTGTATCTCAAGCAAGGAGATCATCCATTAGGACTCATTGCTTGAACCTGAAATGCAAAGCTCAAATTGTGAGTTCAAACCCCTAGGGCAAAGCCTAGGGTCAAAGGTGAGGCAAAAAGTCAAAACAGAAGCTAAAATTCAACATGAATCACATTTAAACAAGTAGGAACATGTCCTAAAAAGGACCAAATCAAAATCATCAAGCAAAGTCATGTAGTGAGCAAGAGAAGATAAAGGCAATTTCAAAGCACACAATTGATCATTAAGAATCAAAATTCCATATTAAAACAGAAATGACTCAAACAATTCTGGAAATGTTTATGTGCACACAACATGTCAAATACAATCATCATGCCAAAAATTATAATCAGAAGAGTTCAATTGACCTAGAAATGAAAATGCACTAGTATGACATCAAATTATGTGACACACATTGTCACACCATGCAAACATGTGTATAAAACAGAAATGGAAAATGAGAAAAATGCACAATCAAGCCTCAAAGGTCAAGCAACATGTTGGGGATCATCATACAAAATTTCATGGCAATTGGATCATTATTGAGCATTTCACAATAGAAAGAATGAAGCATGGTACATTTAGCATATATGTTCAATCAACCAATCACAATTCAGATTCCAGGAATGATAAAAATCCAAAAATCAACACCACAAAATAATAGACAAACACATGAATATTTTGCAAAAAATTGGGAATTAATTGGATGTGTTTTCAATTTGATATGAATTTTTGAAGTTGGAAAATATTTGAAATAAAATATGGAAAATGTACATGAAATTATGGAGGGAAAGAGGAAATGATGAATTAATTTGAAAACATGTAGCCAGCCAGAATCGAAGTAGGTTCATGCAAAATGAGCGCTGGGAGAAAATAACATTCAAAAAATGTAAAGCCTGGAATCGAAGTGAGGCTTGGACCAAAACGCCGGCGTTTAACTAATGCGTTGGCAAGTCCAGTCATGGTCAATGCATATGTGGCGCTAGTCAAAAGAACGTAGGCCTATCAAAAGGCTAACAGGCAGCACATGTGGCGCTTGCGTGGCATCTACAGGGACAAAACCCTAGCGCCAGCACTGCTAGTTGCAGGCGGCGGCTCCCACGGCCAGGCAAGGAGGAAAACACCGTCTTCTTCATGAAGACGGTGGATGAACAGTAACTTCACAAAAAAAAAATCCAGAATTTGCAAATTTATACATCATTCGAATGGTTATCATGCAAGGAACACGGATCAAGCAATATTTTAGCCTAATTCCTAATGAATAGTGAGAATCGAAGAAGAACACATATGCATGTCAAACTTTAAACTCATGTATCTCATGCATTTCTCATCCGTTTTTTATGAAATTTAGATCAGAATTTTCAGCGTGAAGAGATCTATCTAAACATGTGCATAACATCAAGAATTAAGAGGATCAAATTTTTACCTCTTGAAGAGCAGATCAATGAAATTGTAGATCCGAGGCTTTGCAACTGTCCAGATCAACTCCTAAGATGATGTTATGAAGCTTGATGCAATAATTGAGGCTTGGCACGACCTAGATCTAGCTCAAATTACCACTTCCATCTTCATGTTCTTGAGCTTCATATGCTTGATTATGCCTTGAATTCTCCAAATCAGTGCTTGATCTACACTCAACAACACTCAACAAACTAGAATATGGAAGAAAAATGTTATGCTATGTGAAGAACTTTTGAATTTCAATTGAGAGAAAAATTTGGAGGGAAGAAGAATTTGGATCTAGAATGAGCAAAACCTTTTCAATTCTGTTATGATTTGGTATTTATATGGCATGTTAATCATACTGAAAAATGTAATTAAGCTTGGTTAATTGTGATTAGCCAAAATAAGGTGTGTGACAAAAATTTGAAAATGGAAGGTGCATGAAGCAATTGGACGTGAACAGTAGCATGTGCATGAGTAATCTCACTCAAAATCATCTCATAAGCATAAATGCAATGGTATTTTGTTCATTTGATGCACCAAATTCAAAATTTTAAATTTCCCTCCAAAATGGACATGAAAGAGCAAATGATTATGTGATGAAATTTCATCAATGTGATGAATGATTTGGAAAATACATGTCATGACAAGCAAAATGCAAAAAGAGGCACTAAATTTGGAGTTATGAGTCAAAAGTTATGGCCTTTTGAAGTTCCATGCACACTTGGCGATGATTGGACCATATCTCCTCAACCATTCATCAGATGCTCATGATCTTGGACTTTTTGGAAATGGGAGAGAGACATCTTAAACTTTCATGTTGGACAAAAATTCATTTGAAGCTTCTTTAATGATGGAAAGTTGAGTTGAAGTTGGTCCAAAAACTTTCCATATTTGGAAACTGGAAATTACAGGTCACTTTCCATTTTGGGAAACTTTTGATTTGGCTTCAAATTCTTCAATGTAGATGTTTGACATGATGAATAAGTGTAGCACCTCAAATTTGCACCCAATATTTGTACATTCATTTCATTTTTAGGTCATTGACATTACATTAACATTGCATTAACATTGCATAGTACCTTGCATCTTATCAGTCAAGACTGGTATCAGGAGAATTCATCTGTGCAAGAGACCAGGCATTTCCATGAGATAAAGGCCCTATGGTTGTTCTATAGAGTTTACATGAATCAAGGTCCATTTTGAAGCAACTTGACCAAGTGTTAGAGGCTCAAAGGTTCACAGTGCAATTTCAAGTCATCTAGGGCCCATAAAAGTCAACTGCAAGTCAACTGAGGGCTAGGAGGTGAAGAAATGGTTTGAGACATCTCATTCATGTCCCAAATAGGTTTATTCAACATGTCAAACTCATATCTTGAAGAATTTGAGGTCAGATCAAAAGTTTCCAAAAATGGAAAATGACCTGTAATTGAAAGTTTCCAAAAATGGAAAGGTTTTGGTTCAAGTTCAACTTGATTGTACATCATCAAATAAGCTTCAAATGAAATTTTGTCCAACATGAAAGTTGAATATCTTTCTCTCCCATTTCCAAAAAGTCCAAGATCATGAGTATTTGATGAATGGTTGAGAAGATATGATCAAATCATTGCCAAGTGTGATTGAAACTTCAAAGTGCCATATCTTTTGAACCAAGACTCCAAATTGAGTGCTCCTTTTTGCATAATTCTTCTCATGACATGAACTTTTCGAATCCATTAAGGCATTGCATAAAATTTCATCACATGATCACTTGCATTTTCATGTGATTTTTGGAGGGAAAATCATGAATTCAAAATTGGTGCATCATATGGACTTTTTAACCATTCCAACATGTTCATAAGAGGATTTTAAGTGAAATTGCATGGCCATTGTTACTGTTCACGTGCATGTTGCATGCATGGGGTGAAAAAACCAAATTTTGCACTACACCTCATTTTTGAATTAAAATTTCATTAGCCAAGTTAGCATGATTAGGAAATGGATTAACATGTCATATAAATAGCTAAGCATAACAGAATTCTCAATTTCACCATTTGTAGATCTAGAACTTTTTTCCCTCCAAAATTTTCTCCCAATCCAAATTCAAAATTCTTCCACATAACATTGAGTTTTTCTTCCATATTCTGGTTCTATGATCTTGATTTAGTGCAAATCCAGCTTTGTTTTGAAGGAGTCGTGTGAAAATCAAGCATGGCAAGTTCATGAAGGTGAAGATGGAGTTTCAAATTTGAGTAAGATCTAAACATCTCCAGGCCTCAATTTCAACTTTAGGATTCATAACAAGTGTTCAGGAGTGGATGTACACAAGTGCCAAGCCTTGAATCTGCTACTACCATTGTTGGAGCTTCAAGAGGTCAAAATTTCGCATCTCTTAATTCCTATTTTTATGCACATAATCTTGTAGTTCGTTGCTTGCTGATTCCGCCGATATAAAGAACATGAAATTTGGTGCAATATTCATGGAGTTATGGCAAATTAAAGTTTGTAGATCCAATACTTCTTCTCTTCGATTCTTGAAATATATGATGAATTAGAGTAAAATAGTGGTAGATTTGGATTCCTCATGTTGCAAGCTTTCCATTGGTGTATGAATTTTAAAATTCTGGAAAAAAAATCGTTGTGAACAGTAACAACCACCGTCTTCATGAAGAAGACTGTGGTTTCCGCCACTAGCGTCCACCTAGCGTCAACATAACGTCTGTTCCTGCGTTTTGGCTAGGGCACTAATGAAACGACGTCGTTTCATCTGCAAGCCTTCCCTCGCTTCGATTCCGGCTGGGCGTGTTTCCACAATTTCTTCATTTCATTTTATTTTCATGTTTTTTTTCAATTTTTATTTCATTTTTTCCATGATCTTCAAAAAATCATAACTAATTGTAGAATGATCCAATTAATTCCAGGTTTTTTCCTACATGATCCTATTAATGTCTAGAATTTTATGATATTGATTTTTTGATTTCACCATGCTTGGAAATTAAATTGTGTTAGAGTGATTGAACATGTATGCTTTTGTGACCTTACTTCATTCATCTTATCATAGAATGCTCATACATGATCCAAATTCCATGAAAATTTGCATGATGATTGCTAACATGATGACGGATTTGTGTGATTTTATTTGGCATTTTTTGATATTGTCTTCACTGTTTGGGACACATGTACTTTAGGTGTGACAATTTATGTCACACAATGGGATGTCTTGCCTATGCATTTTCATTTCCATATCAATTGAACTTTGATGATGCTGATTTTTGGTATGATGATTGTATTGTACATGTTGTATGCTCATGAAAATTTCCAGAATTATTTGAGTCATTTCTATTTTGATATGGAGTTTTGATTCATGATGATCATTTGTGTGCTTTGAAATTGTCTTTGTCTTCCATTGCTCATTACATGCCCTTGCTTAATGATTTTGATTTGGCAATTTTTATGACATGTTCTCATTTGATTAAGGATGCTTCATGTTGAATATCCATTGCTGTTTTGACTTTTTACTCCACCTTTGACCCTAGGCTTTGTCCTAGGGGTTTGATCTCACATTTGAGTTGTGTATTTCAGGATCAAGCCTTTTAGCTCCATGGTTGATGTTGCTTCCTCATTTGAGTTTTTGATTTTGCTTTGTTTAACTAATGTTGATTGTGTTGTAGGTCTTTGGTGGCTAACTCATTTGAGTTCTATGGCTTACATGTTGTGTATATTGGTTGTCTGACTGTGTTATCTGTTGGTTGTTTGTCTGAATACTATACTGATTGTTTGGTTGTTTACACATGTACTTTAGCCGCATTAACTCATTATTTGAGTTGCTTTGCTTTGCTTGTGGTTGGCATACCACCTAGGTAACTTCCTGTTCTCCATGTAGTCTGGAAGACCTGTCATGTTATTTTGACAGGCACCTGTCTGAAGCCCTCCTTAAGAGGCAATGTTTGTGCTTGTTTACCTTTGTGCCTTGTACATGTAAAGACCTCCTAAGTGAAGAGGCATTGGCAGATAAAAGGGATGTGCAATCCATCCCCTTCTATTCAGTTGAGTCATTCATCTTGCTCGCACTACGTGCAGATGCATTTTGAATAAACACCCCAAATCCTGTTGTGTCGGTCATGTGGAATAGAGTTCCTCATTCTGGACTCCTACACATTCTTGATTCAAGCTCTCCCAGGCCAGGGATAAGAGCTATTAGGTCTTACCCTCATTACCATTTCATCTGCTTCACCCTAACTCTCAATGTTAGGGTTAAGAGCTCAAAACACCCCTTCTAGATGGCTTGTTTGTCGAGGTTGATTTGACCCCTTGACTAAAGCCTAGCCTTGTATGAGCCGCTTGTTTGCATATAGTGTGTGTGCTTCATCTCTTGTGCTTGTGTTTGCTTACTTGATTGATGTTTAGGCTAGCTTGCTCCCTGTGCGAGTTAGGATTAGAGACCTCAACATAGGGATCGTATGCATGACAACTTCTAGGCTCGAGACGTAGTCTCCCGAGTAGCTTGTTATCTCCCTAGTCTCTGGTTAGGATAGAAGTTCTTTCCCTGTTAAGGGGAACTACGTCACCCTGATCCTCATACCAGATGAGGTACGTAGGCAGGAGATGAGCTGATCTCTCCGGGCGCCCTTTTTCTTTTTCACCCCCTTGTGTGTGTTTGGAGTCTGACGTAAGTCCAGCGATTGGCAGTCGGTTTCCTGTGTGTGGTTGTTTATTTGGAGTCTTACGTAAGTCCAGCGATTGGCAGTCGGATTCCTGTGGGTGTTTGTTTGTGTGGAGTCTGACGTATGTCCAGCGATTGGTAGTCGGTTTCCTGTTGATTTTGTTTGGCGTGCGTTAGCCGAGCTACGAGTGCTCTGATTTTTCTCTAGTTAGAGAATATACGTATGCATAGGATGCGATATCCTAGCGAGCATGTTTCCCCTATTCCCCGAACTACGTTAACTCTGATGTTTGTCTCTGACAAACTACGTAGGCCCAGGATGCGATATCCTGCCGAGTCCTTCTTTCGTCTTTCGTCTGTGTTTTATTCCTTCTTGTGCAGTGTTTTGAGCAGTCTGTTTAGCAACCTTTCTTCTATTCTTTCTGAGCGTGGATCCCGTCGAATACGACGGATGCGTAGGGGTGCTAATACCTTCCCTTCGCATAACCGACTCCCGATCCTATCAATCTCTGGTCGCGAGACCATTCCTTTCCAGGTTTACTTCGAGCATTTCCTTTCCCTCCTTTGGGATAAATAACGCACGGTGGCAGCTCTGTGACTTTTTCCCGCCGGTTTTTCGCGTAATGCGATAGCTGGCAACTCTGCTGGGGACAATCGAGAAGCTGACCTCTTGCTGGTCCATCTTCCCTAAGCGAGTCAATCCTAGCGTTCTTTAGGATAGGGTTTCGTTGCTTGTACTATTTTATTTATTGCATTTATGATTATTACACTGTGATTGTATATATTTGCATATATGTTTGCATGCATCATATTATCATTGTGCTGGATCCTGTGCAGGTTGTTCCTCTGATTTGGGGTGGGTGTTCTGAGTGGGGCTAAAACCCAGGCCCGAGTATACACCTAGGATTAGCGTGGTCTCACGTTTCCTCACTTGTTGTATCAGCATGTTGTTGCGACGTGACATACCACCGCCGGACGAGGTTCATTTGAGAGAGTCCTTCCGTTTGGAGTATTCCACTCAGGTTGGGTTATCTCCTCTGAGCTATTGACTTCGGTGACCGTTCTTTCCCGGATCTTTGGGTTAGATGATCTTAAGAGAGTTGCAACGGTACACCCGAAAGGGCAAACCCGTTGAGTATCTTTGCCCGATTGTCGAGACCATTATCCGCCTTAGGATGACCTTGTTAGAATTCACCTCTGAGGGGAGGGTTTGATCCTTATAGATGCAGTTTCTGCCAGTGATGCTGTGTTGGTGACCTTGGTTAAGTCAGAGTTATGGATCTTTATTTTTGAGACGCCGGAGGTTTGACCGTGATATTGATCAGAGGGTTCCGTTTATTTCGGATCCCTGGGCTGAATTTGAGGGTATTTATCAGAGGGTTCTGTGATGTTGACTTGCTCAGATGACTGGATCAGATGATGACTTGCTCAGATGATGACTGTTGGTTCTGATGCTGAAGTTTTGATCCTGTGCCATGAGATACTCAGCCAACTTGCCATGGCTTCATCATTTTGCATCATAGCATGTTTATTTTCAAAACAATTATGCCTAAAAAAAAAGTTAACCAGCATACGCATCACACGCATCATACACATATCATTCTTGCATTACAGGTGTTCTTGACAAGACTTCTCACTCTGGTCCCTGTTTCAGGCAGGATTGTTGATCGTCGTCCGCACCGCTACGCGACAAGACTGAATCAACAGAGAAGTATGGATCAAGTTCAAGCTGAGTTGGCAGAGATGAGGGCTAACATGGCCCAGTTTATGAATATGATGCAAGGGGTTGCGCAAGGTCAGGAGGAGCTTCGAGCCTTGGTTCAGAGACAGGAAACTGTGGTTCCACCTGTCAACCGTGCTTCACCAGAGGGGGGTCCCTATTAATGACAATGTTGTTGCTGCTACTATTCCCGTCAACAACTATGTTGTGGGTGATGAACTGAGGGGTATTAGAATCAACGAACAACCTATTGCTCCAGAGACTGCTAATGCTAGAATGACCCGTGCGCCAGTTCGTCATCCTGCTTCGTTGGTTGATAGACAGGAAGACATGTTTACGCTCCTTAGTGATGATGAGGAAGTAGGAAGGACTGAAGAGAGGGATAGGAAGGTTGATGCCCTAGCTGAGAAAATTCGTGCCATGGAGTGTCAGAACTCTTTGGGTTTTAATGTTACCAATATGGGATTGGTTGATGGGCTGAGAATTCCTTACAAATTCAAGGCGCCATCCTTTGACAAATATAATGGCACTTCTTGTCCTCGCACCCATGTGCAGGCTTACAATAGAAAGATCTCTGCATATACAGATGATGAGAAGATGTGGATGTACTTTTTCCAGGACAGCTTGTCTGGAGCTTCCTTGGACTGGTACATGGAGTTGAAAAGAGAGTCTGTTAGAAGCTGGAAAGATCTGGGGGAAGCCTTTCTGAGGCAGTATAAGCATAATATGGATATGGCTCCGAGCAGAACCCAACTGCAGAGTCTGTTCCAGAAGTCTGGTGAAAGTTTCAAAGAGTACGCCCAGAGGTGGCGTGAGTTGGCCGCAAGAGTGCAACCTCCTATGTTGGAGAGAGAGCTGACTGATATGTTCATCGGGACTTTGCAAGGTGTGTTTATGGACCGTATGGGGAGTTCCCCATTCGGTAGCTTTTTTGATGTGGTTATATGCGGGGAAAGGACTGAGAGCCTTATTAAAGCAGGGAAGATTCAGGATTCTGGTTCCTCATCTTCGAGTTCGAAAAAGCCATTTTCTGGGGCACCCCGAAGGAGAGAGGGTGAAACTAATGCTGTGCAACACAGGAGGAATACAAACAGAGGACAGTATTGTCAGGTTGCCGCTGTAACTATCCCAGCACCTCAACCACGACAACAACAACAACAACAAAGAGCTCCACAACAACAACAACAACAACGCCCGTTTCAACCTAGACAGAGAATGCCCGAGCGTAATTTTGATTCGTTACCCATGACGTATGCTGAACTGCTTCCTGAACTGCTCAGGTTGAAATTTGTTGAGCTTCACACCATGGCTCCGTTGACAAGAATTCATGCTGGGTACAATGCCAATGTCCGTTGCGACTTTCATTTCGGTGCACCGGGGCATCATATTGAGAACTGTCGGGCTTTTCACCATAAGGTCCAGGATTTGATTGATGCTAAGACAATCAACTTTGCTCCTGTTCCGAATGTTGTGAATAACCCTATGCCTCAGCATGGCGGGCCCAGGGTGAATAATGTGGAAGGTGAGGATGCTGTGGATTTGGTAATCAGTGTTGATGAGGTTCTGACTTCGCTGTGTGTTGTGAAAGAGCGTCTGCTGAAAGGGGGAGTGTTTTCGGGCTGTGATGCAAGTTGCTCAGACTGTGATGATTCAGAGAATGGTTGTGGAAAACTGAGGAGAGGTATCCAGGGTTTGATTGGTGAAGGTTGCCTGCAGTTTAGTCGGGCCGTGAAAGATCGTGGGGTGGTGTCAACTGTCACCATTTACTTCAAACCGTCTGAGGGTCCTGGACGTGCTCCAACTGTTAATGCGCCCGTAACTATTGGTGCCCCTGTCACTATATCTGTGCCAGTAACGGTTGGTACTCCTACTACTATTGTTGCTTCTAATAGAAGACCTGTTGAGAACAGTAGGGCGGTCCCATGGAAGTATGATAATGCTTACCGCAATAACAGAAGGTCAGAAAGTCAGATCAGACCGGTGAATCAGGCTCCAGTGACCATTGGTATGCCAAGTAGAACTCCTGTAACTGTTGGTCCGACTGTGGATAATGTGGGAGGACCTGGGGGTTTTACTAGGAGCGGTCGTCTGTTTGCGCCACAGACCTTGAGAGACAACAATGTCGAGGCTCTTGCCAAAGCAAAGGGGAAACAAGCGGTGGTCGAAGAAGGACCCGTGCAGAAGGAAGCGCCTGAGGGCTCCTTTGAGAAAGACGTGGAGGAGTTCATGAAGATCATTAAGAAGAGTGATTATAAGATCGTGGACCAGCTGAATCAAACTCCGTCCAAAATTTCTATCCTCTCATTGTTATTGTGCTCTGAGGCATACCGCAATGCCTTGCTGAATATGTTGAATCTGGCTTACGTGCCTTAGGAAATTTCTGTCAATCAACTTGAGGGTGTTATTGCTAATGTGAGCACACGACATGGTTTGGGGTTCACAGACTTGGATTTGACACCTGAGGGTCGCAATCATAACAAAGCCCTGCATATCACCATGGAGTGCAAAGGCGCAATGTTGTCACATGTGTTAGTGGATACGGGCTCGTCTTTGAATGTGGTGCCCAAGAATATTCTGAGCAAGATTGATGTTGAAGGGGTTGTCCTCACTCCGAGTGATCTCATCGTCCGTGCTTTCGATGGGTCCAAGCGATCAGTATTCGTTGAAGTCACGTTGCCCGTGAAGATAGGCCCGGAGGTATTTGATATTGTCTTCTATGTGATGGATATTCAACCAGCATATAGTTGCTTATTGGGGCGTCCCTGGATACATGGGGCTGGGGCAGTTTCGTCAACTCTCCATCAAAAGCTGAAGTATGTATGGAATGGTCAGGTCGTGGCTGTGTGCGGCGAGGAGGACATTCTTGTGAGTCATTTATCTTCCTTCAAGTATGTGGAGATGGATGGCGAGATTCATGAAACTCTGTGCCAAGCGTTCGAGACCATTGAGATTGAGAAGGTGGCTTTCGTCGAGCAGAAGAAATCGGGTGTCTCAATTGCATCATACAAGCAGGCTTTAGAGGTTGTCAACTCGGGTAATGCAGAAGGCTGGGGCAAGATGGTTGACCTGCCCGTCAAGGAAGACAAATTTGGCATTGGTTATCAGCCTCTTCAGGCAGAGCAGGGTGTTCAGAAAGGGTCGAGTACCTTCACCAGCGCTGGGTTGATGAATCATGGTGACGTCTTTGCAGCCGGTAGCGAAGATGGTGACAGTGATTACGATGTGGACAACTGGGTGCGCCCGTGTGCTCCAGGGGAGATGGTGAATAATTGGACAGCCGAAGAAATAGTCCAAGTTACTCTTCAGACAGAGTAATTTTCTTTTGTTTTTCATTTTGCATAAAAACCTTGCGCTTTGCCCGAGGCGTAGTGGTTCATTGTATGGCCCCATCATGTTTTCAATGATTATCAATTAATAAAGGACGTTTTGCAATCAAATTTGTGCTCACTGTCTTTCTGTTTTTTATTTTCACTTTCAAAACAATAAAATGGCAATGTTTTTTGTTTTTGTGACTTTCTTGAACTCTTTTCTAAAATAAAGCATTAAACATGCAGAATTGATCTTGCGGACTCCATTAAAAACAGTTCTGTTATGGCTCAGTATGATTTCGATAATCCCATTTACCAAGCTGAAGAGGAGAGTGAGGAAGATTGTGAACTCCCCAAAGAATTGGCCAGATTATTGAAGCAGGAGGAAAGGTTCATCCAACCTCATCAGGAAGAGTTGGAAATTATTAACCTTGGTACTGAGGACGCCAGGAAAGAGATCAAGATCGGGGCTGCTTTGGAGGAATCTGTCAAGAGAAGGCTAATTGAAATGCTGAGAGAATATGTGGAGATATTCGCATGGTCGTATCAAGATATGCCTGGGTTGGATACAGATATTGTGGTGCACAGGCTACCTCTCAGAGAAGATTGTCCTTCGGTAAAGCAGAAGCTTCGCAGAACTAGTCCTGATATGGCTGTCAAGATCAAAGAAGAGGTTCAAAAGCAGTGGGATGCGGGTTTTCTGGCAGTTACCAGTTATCCCCCTTGGGTGGCCAACATCGTTCCCGTGCCGAAGAAGGATGGTAAAGTCAGGATGTGTGTCGATTACCGAGATTTAAACCGAGCCAGTCCGAAAGATGATTTCCCATTACCTCACATTGATGTATTGGTTGATAACACTGCTCAATCTTCGGTTTTCTCTTTCATGGATGGATTTTCTGGCTACAATCAGATTAAGATGGCGCCAGAAGACATGGAAAAGACGACATTCATTACACCTTGGGGCACGTTCTGCTATAAGGTGATGCCATTTGGGTTGAAGAATGTCAGTGCTACCTATCAGAGGGCTATGACGACGCTCTTTCATGACATGATGCACAAAGAAATTGAAGTGTACGTGGATGATAAGATTGCGAAGTCGCAGACAGAAGAGGAGCACCTGGTAAATCTGCAGAAGTTGTTTGAAAGGCTGAGAAAATTCAAATTGAGGTTGAATCCAAACAACTGTACGTTTGGGGTGAGATCCGGGAAGCTGTTAGGCTTCATTGTCAGTGAGAAAGGGATTGAGGTTGATCCAGCGAAAGTCAAAGTTATTCAAGAAATGCCTGAACCAAAAACGGAAAAGCAGGTTCGTGGGTTTTTAGGGAGACTGAACTACATTGCACGGTTCATATCTCACTTAACCGCCACGTGTGAACCGATATTAAAATTGCTAAGAAAAGATCAAGCAATCAGGTGGAATGATGACTGTCAGAAAGCTTTTGATAAGATAAAAGAGTATTTGCAGAAACCTCCAATCCTTATACCTCCAGTTCCTGGGAGACCTCTGATAATGTACCTGTCAGTGACTGAGAACTCGATGGGGTGTGTATTGGGACAGCATGACGAGTCTGGTCGAAAAGAGCATGCTATATACTACCTTAGCAAAAAGTTTACCGACTGTGAAATAAGATATTCACTGCTCGAGAAAACTTGTTGTGCTTTGGCATGGGCTGCTCGCCGACTGAGACAGTATATGCTGAACCATACTACCTTGTTGATTTCTAAGATGGATCCAGTAAAGTATATCTTTGAGAAGCCGACTCTCACCGGACGTGTTGCTCGTTGGCAGATGATTTTAACTGAGTATGATATCCAGTACACGTCGCAGAAGGCCATCAAAGGTAGTGTTCTGTCAGATTACCTTGCCGAGCAACCGATTGATGACTATCAGCCGATGATGTTTGAATTCCCCGATGAAGACATCATGTATCTAAAGATGAAAGATTGTGAAGAGCCTCTTGTTGAGGAAGGACCGGATCCTGATGACAAGTGGACATTGATGTTTGATGGGGCTGTGAATGTGAATGGTAACGGTTTTGGGGCAGTACTCATCAATCCCAAAGGGGCACACATACCTTTTTCTGCCAGATTGACTTTTGACGTAACCAACAGTGAAGCTAAGTATGAGGCTTGTATCATGGGGATTGAAGAAGCCATTGATCTAAGGATCAAAACTCTGGACATTTATGGAGATTCCGCTCTAGTGATTAACCAAGTCAATGGAGACTGGAATACTCACCAGCCGCATTTGATTCCTTATCGGGATTACACCAGAAGGATCCTGACTTTCTTCAAAACAGTAAAGTTGTATCATGTACCCCGAGATGAAAATCAGATGGCTGACGCCTTGGCTACTTTGTCTTCTATGATCAAAGTTCATTGGTGGAATCATGTGCCACATGTTACTGTGAATCGACTCGAGAGGCCTGCGTATGTGTTTGCAGCCGAGTCTATTGTTGCTGAGAAGCCGTGGTACTTAGATATTAAGAATTTCCTCAAGAGTCAGGAGTATCCTGAAGGAGCGTCAAAGAATGACAAGAAAACCCTGAGAAGGCTAGCTGGAAGCTTTTATTTGAATCAGAATGATGTGTTGTACAAGAGGAACTTTGACATGGTTCTGCTCAGATGCGTGGATAGACACGAAGCAGACATGTTGATGTATGAAGTACATGAAGGATCGTTCGGTACCCATGTTGGTGGTCATGCAATGTCCAAAAAGTTGTTGAGAGCCGGTTATTACTGGATGACTATGGAATCTGATTGTTTCAAATACACTCGGAAGTGCCATAAATGCTAGATCTACGCAGATAAAGTGCATGTGCCACCAAGCCCTCTGAATGTTATGAATTCTCCTTGGCCATTCGCGATGTGGGGCATCGATATGATTGGGAAGATTGAACCTACTGCTTCTAATGGACATCGCTTCATCCTGGTTGCGATTGATTACTTCACCAAGTGGGTGGAAGCAGCTTCCTATGCCAACGTTACCAAGCAAGTGGTTGCCCGGTTCATTAAGAAGGAGATCATCTGTCGTTATGGGGTTCCTGAGAGAATCATTACTGACAATGGTTCGAATCTCAATAACAAGATGATGAAAGAGCTCTGTAGAGATTTCAAGATCGAACACCACAATTCTTCTCCTTACAGACCAAAGATGAATGGTGTTGTGGAGGCGGCAAACAAGAATATTAAGAAGATTGTGCAGAAGATGGTCGTGACGTACAAGGATTGGCATGAGATGCTGCCTTTCGCTTTGCATGGGTACCGTACCTCAGTACGTACGTCGACCGGGGCAACCCCTTACTCCCTTGTGTATGGTATGGAAGCAGTCCTACCAGTTGAAGTGGAGATTCCTTCTCTGAGGGTCCTGTTGGACGTCAAGTAGGACGAAGCTGAGTGGATTCGGACAAGGTTTAACGAGTTGAGCCTTATTGAGGAGAAGCGGTTAGCAGCTGTGTGCCAGGGGCAATTATATCAGAGAAGGATGAAGAAGGCCTTTGATCAGAAAGTGCGTCTTAGAAGCTATCAGACAGGTGATTTGGTTTTGAAGAGGATCCTTCCTCCCGGTACAGATAACAGGGGCAAGTGGACTCTGAATTACGAAGGTCCATATGTTGTTAAGAAGGTTTTCTCTGGTGGAGCCTTGATGCTTACAACTATGGATGGTGAAGATTTTCCGTCCCCTGTGAACTCAGAGTAGTCAAAAAATACTTCGCATAAATTGACCCGCTGGACGAAAAGAATAAAATAGTCCAGGCAAAAAAGGGCATCCCGGCGAACCAAAAAAAAAAAGAGAAAAAGGTTCGGGCAAAAGTTAGGGATAAAGAAAAAAAAGAATATGTACACCCGGTAAGTCGAAAACCCGCAAGGGCGACTTAGGCAAAAATGGGTACCCCGGTGGATTGAAAACCTGAAAAGGCGATCCAGGCAAAAGAGGGATTAGAGCGAAGACTATAGTCTGAGTTTATCTGTACTTCATCGCGCTTCAGTGTCTACCATCTCGAAGGATGTGACCGGTCCAATCATTCTTCTCAGAAAGCGAGGAATTTGGGAGAAATTAAGGATATACTAGTCATAACAGAATTGGAAAATAGTGGATGTCGTGTTCACATTGCCAGTAGGATAGTTTATTTCCTGTTTTGGCGCAATTACCTCTTTCTAGGAATTGCTTCCTGATGTATTTGCCTTTCTAGGCCCATTTTCAATCAATAAAACTCGTTATTCAGTCAAATTGCTCTCTTGTTTTTATTTTTACTGCTTTGATTGCAAAAACGTCTGAATTTTTGATAAACATTGCATATAAAAACATGAAGGCTAGACAATATTGTGTAGAAAGATAAACATTTGAAAATCATTTTGAATGTTGAGTACACCTGGGTGTATCTTGTCCATACAATCCCCTGGGGCATGTATGTCTTGCTGTTTTGCAGATTACTATCTTTAATTGCTGGCTAAAGCAGATAAGCCACAGTTTGTTCAGAAGTGTTTCAACACTGTCCAGTAGTGTGAGAAGTTGGGTTGTCCAAAGCAAGTTCAGAGCTTGTCTCCCCAGCAAGTCCGAGACCAGTGTTCCCTCAGCAGCAGGCCTGAAAGTTGATCTTTCCCCCAGCAGGTCTGAAGATTGTTAGTCCCTACTGAGTCTGAAGGTTGCTATTTCCCCAGCGGTGGCGCCTGCGGGTAGTTTGTTCCTCAACAGTCGGGTATGAAGTTAATCCCCAGCAGGGTCGTGAATGCCTTTCCCCAGCAGGGTTGTGATTGTTTTCCCCAGCAATTTTGAAGTGGGTGGTCTTCCCAGCGGAGGTTTGTGTTGATGGTTTTCCCCGGCGAAGTCCCCAAGCGGATCAAGTTCGGTGGAAATTATCCCCAGTAGAGTTAATCCTGCCCGTGGGTTGGTAGTTATCCCCAGTGGAGATAAGCATTTGGTTGTTTTCCCCAGCGGAGTCCCCGAGTGGATTGGGTTCAGTGGAAGTCGTCTCTAGTGAGGTTTATTCGTTTCCCCGGCAGCAGTGTTATTCCCCAGCATAGGTGGAGGGTGTGTTCCCCAGCCAGAGACTCCCCGGTTGAGTGGGTTTCTCTACCGTCCCCAGAGTGTCAGATCATCAAAGCATCCACCGCAGATTTGTTGTGTCTTCCCACGGAGTTGGAGGATCAAATCAGAATTGTGTGCTCAGCAGAGCAACCAGTTCTCCCCAGCAGGAGTTTTCCTTCCTTTGCATCTTGCATGTAGTAATCATCATTTGCATTTGCATCCTCAAATCGCGTAGCATTTCCATTCAATATGGAGCATTACGCAATGAAAAAACTCAAACATATCCATACATGTGTTAAACCAAATTGGATCGTATCCCCAACAGAGGCGAATCATTTTTCAACATTTGTGCGACACATTTGCAGCAGTTGCTCCTGACAGCATTCATGATTGACAATCCCCAGAGAGGTTTATTTCCTCGCCCACTTGTGGAAGGAAAGCTTGATTATCCCCAGCTTAGTCCCCGGCAGATGTCTGCCTGGTCTTGGCATATGCAGATGTCGTCTTGGTGATACCAGTAGGTATTATGTTGATCACCGTGTGGGTCCTTCCTTTTTTGGTGTCTGTAGACATCATCTTTCGATGCCCGTAACGCCGAGTTCTCCCATTCATCCGTTGATGTCTGGTCGAGTCTTTCCTAGTCGTTCGTTGGCGTCTAGTCGTGGTTTCTCTTCCCATTCATCGTCTTTCGATGTCTGGTCGTGGCTTCTTTCTGCCATTCATCCGTTGATGTCTGGTCGAGTCTTTCCTAGTCGTCTGTTGACGTCTAGTCGTGGTTTCTCTTCCCATTCATCGTCTTTCGATGTCTGGTCGTGGTTTCTTTCTCCCATTCATCCGTTGATGTCTGGTCGAGTCTTTCCTAGTCGTCTGTTGGCGTCTAGTCGTGGTTTCTCTTCCCATTCATCGTCTTTCGATGTATGGTCGTGGTTTCTTTCTCCCATTCATCCGGTGATGTCTGGTTGAGTTCTTTCCTAGTCGTCCGTTGGCATCTAGTCGTGGTTTCTTTATTCCCATTCATCTGGTGAAGTCTGGTGGTTTTCCGATAAAAATTAAAATCCCCAGTAGATTCGTTGGTGAACGTCTTGTCTGGTCCAGTGATAAATATCAAAATCCCTAGTGGAAGCTGCCATTGGTGAACATTCCTTTCTTTGACCATCCCCCACAAAGTGAAAATTTCTACGGTTTTTTGGTATTCAATCCCTGTTTACCTTGACGGTCTGACAGTCGTTGCTCTCATTCATTCAGGTTCCCAGTTGATTGAATAGGGGCAACTGTAGCACCTCAAATTTGCACCTCATATTTGTACATTCATTTCATTTTTAGGTCATTGACATTACATTAACATTGCATAGTACCTTGCATCTTATCAGTCAAGACTCGTATCAGGAGAATTCATCTGTGCAAGAGACCAGGTGTTTACATGAGATAAAGGCCCTATGGTTGTTCTAGAGAGTTTACATGAATCAAGGTCCATTTTGAAGCAACTTGACCAAGTGTTAGAGGCTCAAAGGTTCACAGTGCAGTTTTAGGTCATCTAGGGCCCATAAAAGTCAACTGCAAGTCAACTGAGGGCTAGGAGGTGAAGAAATGGTTTGAGACATCTCATTCATGTCCCAAAGAGGTTTATTCAACATGTCAAACTCATATCTTGAAGAATTTGAGGTCAGATCAAAAGTTTCCAAAAATGGAAAATGACCTGTAATTGAAAGTGTCCAAAAACGGAAAGTTTTTGGTTCAAGTTCAACTTGATTGTACATCATCAAAGAAGCTTCAAATGAAATATTGTCCAACACGAAAGTTGAAGATCTTTCTCTCCAATTTCCAAAAAGTCCAAGATCATGAGCATCTGATGAATGGTTGAGAAGATATGATCAAATCATTCCCAAGTGTGATTGAAACTTCAAAGTGCCATATCTTTTGAACCAAGACTCCAAATTGAGTGCTCCTTTTTGCATAATTCTTCTCATGACATGAACTTTCCAAATCCATTAAGGCATTGCATAAAATTTCATCACATGATCACTTGCATTTTCATGTGATTTTTGGAGGGAAAATCATGAATTCAAAATTGGTGCATCATATGGACTTTTTAACCATTCCAACATGTTCATAAGAGGATTTTAAGTGAAATTGCATGGCCATTGTTACCGTTCACGTGCATTTTGCATGCATGGGGTGAAAAAACCAAATTTTGCACTACACCACATTTTTGAATTAAAATTTCATTAGCCAAGTTAAGCATGATTAGGAAATGGATTAACATGTCATATAAATAGCTAATCATAACAGAATTCTCAATCTGTAATTGAAAGTTTCCAAAAATGGAAAGGTTTTGGTTCAAGTTCAACTTGATTGTACATCATCAAAGAAGCTTCAAATTAAATTTTGTCCAACATGAAAGTTGAAGGTCTTTCTCTCCCATTTCAAAAAAGTCCAAGATCATGAGCATCTGATGAATGGTTGAGAAGATATGATCAAATCATTCGCAAGTGTGATTGAAACTTCAAAGTGCCATATCTTTTGAACCAAGACTCCAAATTGAGTGCTCCTTTTTGCATAATTCTTCTCATGACATGAACTTTCCAAATCCATTAAGGCATTGCATAAAATTTCATCACATGATCACTTGCATTTTCATGTGATTTTTGGAGGGAAAATCATGAATTCAAAATTGGTGCATCATATGGACTTTTTAACCATTCCAACATGTTCATAAGAGGATTTTAAGTGAAATTGCATGGCCATTGTTACTGTTCACGTGCATTTTGCATGCATGGGGTGAAAAAACCAAATTTTGCACTACACCACATTTTTGAATTAAAATTTCATTAGCCAAGTTAAGCATGATTAGGAAATGGATTAACATGTCATATAAATAGCTAATCATAACAGAATTCTCAATCTGTAATTGAAAGTTTCCAAAAATGGAAAGGTTTTGGTTCAAGTTCAACTTGATTGTACATCATCAAAGAAGCTTCAAATGAAATTTTGTCCAACATGAAAGTTGAAGGTCTTTCTCTCCCATTTCCAAAAAGTCCAAGATCATGAGCATCTGATGAATGGTTGAGAAGATATGATCAAATCATTCGCAAGTGTGATTGAAACTTCAAAGTGCCATATCTTTTGAACCAAGACTCCAAATTGAGTGCTCCTTTTTGCATAATTCTTCTCATGACATGAACTTTCCAAATCCATTAAGGCATTGCATAAAATTTCATCACATGATCACTTGCATTTTCATGTGATTTTTGGAGGGAAAATCATGAATTCAAAATTGGTGCATCATATGGACTTTTTAACCATTCCAACATGTTCATAAGAGGATTTTAAGTGAAATTGCATGGCCATTGTTACCGTTCACGTGCATGTTGCATGCATGGGGTGAAAAAACCAAATTTTGCACTACACCTCATTTTTGAATTAAAATTTCATTAGCCAAGTTAAGCATGATTAGGAAATGGATTAACATGTCATATAAATAGCTAATCATAACAGAATTCTCAATCTGTAATTGAAAGTTTCCAAAAATGGAAAGGTTTTGGTTCAAGTTCAACTTGATTGTACATCATCAAAGAAGCTTCAAATGAAATTTTGTCCAACACGAAAGTTGAAGATCTTTCTCTCCCATTTCCAAAAAGTTCAAGATCATGAGCATCTGATGAATGGTTGAGAAGATATGATCAAATCATTCCCAAGTGTGATTGAAACTTCAAAGTGCCATATCTTTTGAACCAAGACTCCAAATTGAGTGCTCCTTTTTGCATAATTCTTCTCATGACATGAACTTTCCAAATCCATTAAGGTATTGCATAAAATTTCATCACATGATCACTTGCAATTTCATGTGATTTTTGGAGGGAAAATCATGAATTCAAAATTGGTGCATCATATGGACTTTTTAACCATTCCAACATGTTCATAAGAGGATTTTAAGTGAAATTGCATGGCCATTGTTACTGTTCACGTGCATGTTGCATGCATGGGGTGAAAAAACCAAATTTTGCACTACACCTCATTTTTGAATTAAAATTTCATAGGCAAGTTAAGCATGATTCGGAAATGGATTAACATGTCATATAAATAGCTAATCATAACAGAATTCTCAATTTCACCATTTCTAGATCTAGAACTTTTTTCCCTCCAAAATTTTCTCCCAATCCAAATTCAAAATTCTGTCACATAACATTGAGTTTTTCTTCCATATTCTGGTTCTATGATCTTGATTTAGTGCAGATCCAGCTTTGTTTTGAAGGATTCGTGTGGAAATCAAGCATGGCAAGTTCATGAAGGTGAAGATGGAGTTTCAAATTTGAGCAAGATCTAAACATCTCCAGGCCTCAATTTCAACTTTAGGATTCATAACAAGTGTTCAGGAGTGGATCTACACAAGTGCGAAGCCTTGAATCTGCTACTGCCATTGTTGGAGCTTCAAGAGGTCAAAATTTCGTATCTCTTAATTCCTGTTTTTATGCACATAATCTTGTAGTTCGTTGCTTGCTGATTCCGCTGATATAAAGAACATGAAATTTGATGCAATATTCATGGAGTTAGAGTAAAATAATGATAGATTTGGATTCCTCATGTTGCAAGCTTTCCATTGGTGTATGAATTTTAAAATTCTTGAAAAAAAATTCGTTGTGAACAGTAACAACCACCGTCTTCATGAAGAAGACGGTGGTTTCCGCCACTAGCGTCCATCTAGCGCAGCATAGCGTCCATTCCTGCGTTTTGGCTAGGGCACTAATGAAACGACATCGTTTCATCAGCGAGCCTTCCCTCGCTTCGATTCCGGCTGGGCGCGTTTCCACAATTTCTTCATTTCATTTTATTTTCATGTTTTTTTTCAATTTTTATTTCATTTTTTCCATGATCTTCAAAAAATCATAACTAATTGTAGAATGATCCAATTAATTCCAGGTTTTTCCTACATGATCCTATGAATGTCTAGAATTTTATGGAATTGATTTTGTGATTTTACCATGCCTGGAAATTAAATTGTGTTAGAGTGATTGAACATGTATGCTTTTGTGACCTTGCTTCATTCATCCTATCATAGAATGCTCATACATGATCCAAATGCCATGAAATTTTGCATGATGATTATTAACATGATGATGGATTTGTGTGATCTTATTTGGCATTTTTTGATATTGTCTTCACTGTTTGGGACACATGTATTTTAGGTGTGACAATTTGTGTCACACAATGGGATGTCTTGCCTATGAATTTTCATTTCCATATTAATTGAACTTTGATAATGCTGATTTTTGGTATGATGATTGTATTGGACATGTTGTATGATCATGAAAATTTCCAGAATTATTTGAGTCATTTCTGTTTTGATATTGAATTTTGATTCATGATGATCATTTGTGTGCTTTGAAATTGTCTTTGTCTTCTATTGCTCATTACATGCCCTTGCTTAATGATTTTGATTTGGCAATTTTTATGACATGTTCTCATTTGATTAAGGATGCTTCATGTTGAATATCCATTGCTGTTTTGACTTTTTACTCCACCTTTGACCCTAGGCTTTGTCCTAGGGGTTTGAACTCACATTTGAGTTGTGTATTTCAGGATCAAGCCTTTTAGCTCCATGGTTGATGTTGCTTCCTCATTTGAGCTTTTGATTTTGCTTTGTTTAACTAATGTTGATTGTGTTGTAGGTCTTTGGTGGCTAACTCATTTGAGTTCTATGGCTTACATGTTGTGTATATTGGTTGTCTGACTGTATTATCTGTTGGTTGTTTGTCTGAATACTATACTGATTGTTTGGTTGTTTACACAGGTACTTTAGCCGCATTAACTCATTATTTGAGTTGCTTTGCTTTGCTTGTGGTTGGCATACCACCTAGGTAACTTCCTGTTCTCCATGTAGTCTGGAAGACCTGTCATGTTATTTTGACAGGCACCTGTCTGAAGCTCTCCTTAAGAGGCAATGTTTGTGCTTGTTTACCTTTGTGCCTTGTACATGTAAAGACCTCCTAAGTGAAGAGGAATTGGCAGATAAAAGGGATGTGCAATCCATCCCCTGCTATTCAGTTGAGTCATTCATCTTGCTCGCACTACGTGCAGATGCATTTTGAATAAACACCCAAAATCCTGTTGTGTCGGTCATGTGGAATAGAGTTCCTCATTCTGGACTCCCACACATTCTTGATTCAAGCTCTCCCAGGCCAGGGATAAGAGCTATGAGGTCTTACCCTCATTACCATTTCATCTGCTTCACCCTAACTCTCAATGTTAGGGTTAAGAGCTCAAAACACCCCTTCCAGATGGCTTGTTTGTCGAGGTTGATTTGACCCCTTGACTAAAGCCTAGCCTTGTATGAGCCGCTTGTTTGCATATAATGTGTGTGCTTGCTCTCTTGTGCTTGTGTTTGCTTACTTGATTGATGTTTAGGCTAGCTTGCTCCCTGTGCGAGTTAGGATTAGAGACCTCAACATAGGGATCGTATGCATGACAACTTCTAGGCTCGAGTCGTAGTCTCCCTAGTAGCTTGTTATCTCCCTAGTCTCTGGTTAGGATAGAAGTTATTTCCCCGTTAAGGGGAACTACATCGCCCTAATCCTCATACCAGATGAGGTACGTAGGCAGGAGATGAGTATATCTCTTCGGGCGCCCTTTTTCTTTTTCACCCCCCTTGTGTGTGTTTGGAGTCTGACGTAAGTCCAGCGATTGGCAATCGGTTTCCTGTGTGTGGTTGTTTGTTTGGAGTCTGACGTAAGTCCAGCGATTGGCAGTCGGTTTCCTGTGGGTGTTTGTTTGTGTGGAGTCTAACATAAGTCCAGCGACTGACAGTCGGTTTCCTGTTGGTTTTGTTTGGCGTGCGTTAGCCGAGCTACGAGTGCTCTGATTCTTCTCTGGTTAGAGAAGATACGTAAGCATAGGATGCGATATCCTAGCGAGCATGTTTCCCCTATTCCTCGAACTACGTTAACTCTGATGTTTGTCTCTGACAAACTACGTAGGCCCAGGATGCGATATCCTGCCGAGTCCTTCTTCCGCCTTTCGTCTGTGTTTTATTCCTTCTTGTTCAGTGTTTTGAGCAGTCTGTTTAGTAACCTTTCTTCTATTCTTTCTGAGCGTGGATCCCGTCGAATACGACGGATGCGTAGGGGTGCTAATACCTTCCCTTCGCATAACCGACTCCCGATCCTATCAATCTCTGGTCGCGAGACCATTCCTTTCCAGGTTTACTTCGAGCGTTTCCTTTCCCTCCTTTGGGATAAATAACGCACGGTGGCGGCTCTGTGTCTTTTTCCCGCCGGTTTTTCGCGTAATGCGACAATAAGCATTGTTGGCACATGAATGGGATAAAGAAACTCAATTCCCACACTTAAAGACCAAAGTTGACTTTCAGTTGACTGGCATAGGCCTTTAGATGACTTGAAAATGTTCTGATGAACTTGGGCCTCAACCACTTGGGGAATTTGCTCCAAAATGAACCTCTAGCTCATATAAGCTCAAAATAATGATCACATGACCCACATCTCAAAGGGAAAACCTCATTTCTTGCTCAAAGGATTCACTTGAACTGCCTTGACCTGTTGACTGCTTAAGCTGCAAGACAAATGTTAGATGACATATTTTTGTACATTTTTGGTTAGTGATTAAAAGAAAAGCAATGATACACAAATGCAAGCAATGCTTGGTGATCCAAAATCACTCACAGGAAGATCCCACCCACAGGGAAGGAAGCAAGGTGTCCAATGATCCTTGAGGCAATGCAATGTTATGATATGATTCCATGAGGGATCTTAGGGACAAAATTGGGGTCTTACAGATGCCCCTATTTAAGGTCATTCTAGCCGGAGAAGTGAAGGTTAAAATCTTCATCTCGACGCGGTAGAATGGGCTTAAATAACAATAATGAGACAAATTTTGGTCCCTAAGAGACCTCATGATGCAAATGTATGAATGCAAAACAAACAATCTCCGTGGGGAATTATGGTTCACAAAGAAGAAAATAAAATCAGGAGAAAAAACAAATCCACAGGAATGATGCACTTCCTAATGGAACAGAGACTCTGACGGGATTCTTATGGGGATAAGAAAAAGAAAAGAATGCGTGAGCAGGACACGACTTGAAACTGGAGACTTTACTGGGGAGTAAAAGATAGACACTGGGGAAAAAAGTTCCAAAGGAAAACAAATCCGATGGAAAGACTCAAACTGACTCAAAGATGCATGTATTGGAGAAAACGCCAACACAGCAAAACTATCCACAAAGGATACTTCGGATCAAAATCCGGACTCACGCTGGGGAAAGATTCACACAGAACCTCCCTGCTGGGAAAAAATGCATATATTGGGGAAAACGCCAATACAACAAAAGGGTGAATCACAACAGAAACTCCACTGGGGAATGTCTAACAAAGACTCTCCAGAGGAAGCAAAAGATGAGGTGTTACCGTTTACTGGGTAACAAGCTCAGGAAGAATGAATATCCAAGACCGGTATAAGGGTGAGAGATATCAATCAACCAAAACATCTGAGGAAAACCTGACAAAGGTATGTAAACTCAGGAAAATCTGACTCCACAGGGGACCAAGGTCATAATAGGGAGCAGAAAGGAAGGAACACCAGGGATACCGGTTACTGGGCATATAATAGGTGACCAACCAAAGCGTGAATTGGTTTTTACTGCCAAAACACTCATCATCCGAAAGGAGGGCTTGAAAAAGCAAATCGACTTACAGGATGGGCATTTGACTCCGCAAAGGGAAAACGAATCTTACTCAAATGGGGAAGGACAGAAGGCTTCAACCAAAGAGCGCATGAGATATATTATCCATTACCGTCAGAACGTGGATAGTATACTCGCATGGAAGGAACACCAGGGATACCGGTTACTAGGTATATAATAGGTGACCGACCGAAAACGTGAATTGGTTTTTACTGCCAAAACACTCATCATCCTGAAGAAAGCTGGAAAAGCAGGCTTGATTATTTTTTTTATTTTTTTTTCAGGATGGATATTCGACTCCACAAAGGGAAATACGAATCTTACTCGATTGGAGAAGGACAGAAGGCTTCAACCAAAGAGCGCATGAGGTACATTATCTATTGCCGTCAAAACGTAGATAACATACTCGCATGGAAGATTATCCACAACCGGGTTGTAAGTTGTTAAAGGATAAATCGACCGAAAGCATGAATTGGTGTGTGTTCCAAAACACTCATCATCCTGAAGAGAGCGAGACGCAAACTTGTTTATATGATGGATATTTGATTCCACAAGGAATACAAATCTTACTCCGTTGGAGAAATAATCAAAAGATTTTGACCAAGGAGTGCATGAGATATATTATCCATTACCGTCAAAACGTGGATAATACACTCGCATGGAAGGAACACCAGGGATACCGGTTACTGGGTATATGATAGGTGACCTACCGAAAAGAGAAACAATCGTTACCAACAACAACAGGGTAGACGAAAGATAACTCGCTGGGGATAAATTGCAAGCATATGACAATTATCCAGAAAACATATCACCGGTTACTAGGAGCTATGCTCAAAAAAGGGATAGCACTGAACATTCGATTTTGCAAAGGGAACACGAATCTTACTCGACTGGGGAAACACAACAGGCTTCGACTGAAGAGTGCATGAGATATATTATCTATTACCGTCAGAATGTAGATAATACACTCGCATGGAAGGTTATCCACAACCGGTTACTGGGTTAATAAAGGATAAATCAACCGAAAAGAAAGGACATCGGGATACCTAAACTAGGTATATAATGATGACCAATCAAAGGGAGCAAAAACCATTACCAACAAAAGGGTAAATGAAAGAGGACTCACTGGGGATGCATTGATAAAAAATCAATGCTCCGGGGAACAAATCACTGGCAAACGGTGAAAGGACCCGCTGAGGATAAAATTGCTAGCATACGGCAATTATCCACAAGAAAGAGGGAAAAGACCTACTGGAGATACAATTGCTTACTCAGAGCAATTACCCAGAAGGGGGTGAGGAAAGATCAACATCGAATACTGGATATTGATAACCACCAAAAGTAACCGTCATCAACTAGGATGAGCAACAAGGTTAACTCTGCAAAGGGGAGAGATTAGGATTTACAACTACCAAATACTGGGTAGAAAACCACAGACTCAGCTGAGAATAAGGCGAAATGATTGTCGATTACTGAGCAATTATCCAACTATTCCTCAAGGAAGCACAGACTCCGATAGGGAGAAAACAACAACATAGGATTTACAACTATCGAATACTGGGTAGAAAACCACAAAATCCGCCATCAACCAGACTGAACCACAAAGGTTACCTCTGCTAGGGGATGAAAGTAGGATTTATAACTACCGAATACGGGGTAGAAAACCATAAAGATAGGACTTACAAATACCGGATACTGGGTAGAGGGCCACAACTCTGATGAGGATAAAAAGTAGGGTTTACAACTACCGAATACTGGGTAGAAGACTGATCGCGACTTTATGAGTCGAATTTGGGGTACAAACTGCAAGTGCACAGTTCTATCGCGTAGTTTTAAAAGATATCGATCCCACAGGGACTTATGAATCGATATACCGTTATCTAAGGTTACTTCGTAAAGCTAAGGTGAACAATGTTTGATTGTTTGGGGGAAAGCTAAAAACTAAACTAAGATTTAGATTAAATATTAATAAAGCAGATATCGGTATGTAGTTCGTCGTAATTAGGGAATCAATCCTTTGTCGGTCTCTTGGTTTTAAAATAAATCTTTTCAGTTGACTTTATTGATTAAAAGTTTTATCTCAAACTCTCGCTCTGTTGAATAAACCATGATTTTATGTTAATGTAGCTGTCACTTATAATTAAGTCAAAAACCATTTTTTGAAAGCAATACAGTCCATAGAAACTCTTTTCAAGAAAACACTGACCGTTTAAACACCCTTATCTCAAACTCTCGCTCTGTTGACTTAGGTTATATAATTAAATTCGAATGCTTAACTCTCGTCCTCACATTCAATCTTTAAAAATACTTTTTGGAAAAGATCGGAATTTAATTAACTCTAAAACTTGCTCTCGCCCTGATCTAGAATTAATGTCTAATTTACACTGTCCAGTTAAAACCTCAAACTCTCGCTCTATTGATTTTAACTTCTTTATGTCTTTTACTTTCGTAAAAACCTTTGTTATTAAACCTGTAAATTGAGACCGTAAAAAGAGTGATTTTAATTCTAAACTTAATTTAACCGACTTAGTTTTGATTCCTTATTCCGCTTACTTTACATACCGATATCTAAGCGAATTAGCCAGACATGCTAAACAAACTAAAATACTTATCATGAATAAACAGACTCATCCCAGGCAGATAATATAAATAAATAATAAAACAAAGCATTAAATAATAATTAAAGAACCTGATTGAGTTAAACAATAGTCTTGAACACTCCACCACAAGCCGGTAGGATTTGTTCTTGGTTTCTTCAATTACATAACAAAACAAAACGAAGGAAATAAAAACTAGATTCTAACGTAAGGTTAGATCCGGTAAAAAGGTGCACAATAGTTTCCGGTGTAGAAACTATTGCACGAAAAGAATTAACTAAATGCTAAAAAGGAAAATAGGAATTGCAAGAGAGATAATGTAGAACTCGTAAAAATAATAAAGAAACAATAATGTTAAGTTGCTGGAAAAGAAAATATGCAAAAGCGAAAACGGCAAAGGAAAAAAATGTGGAAAAGCTTCGGACCCCTTTTTGGTTTTGCAAGTGGCTATTTATATATGTTTGAGTAACCGCTTCCGCTGCCAAAAAGGTCTTCAACGTGCATAAAAGCATGGCGTGGATATAGGGCTCAACACTCCTCAACGTCTCCTCAACGTCTCTGAGGCGTTCCTTGCGCCAAAAATGTAGGGGAATGGTGTGACGTTCGTCACACCATGTGTGACGTCCGTCACAGGAGTGTGCAAGGCGTGACGCTCGTCACAGCCTCTGTGACGTCCGTCACATGCACGGCACCTGCGTTTTGTGTTTTGGGTTGGGCTTTGACATTTGGTTCATTTTCTTTCCTTTTTGCACCTCCTTTTCTTCCATTTTTACTTGTGCTTCAAAATAAGCCACCTGAGGCAAATAGGAAGAAAATACCGCGTAATATCTAATAAAATGAAGTGAACTGAAATAAATAATAATAAAATTTAATTGAATTAAGTCCTAAAATATGATATAATTTCGTGTTATCAAACTCCCCCATACTTAGATCTTTGCTTGTCCTCAAGCAAAATTCAGTATAGAACTCGTTTTAAAAATTTAGCCAGATGAAATTTCAAAACACACATCAATTCGTAATAGGTTGCAAGTGGATTTTGTTTAGAAGCAACTTGAGTTTAATCTTGACATCAACAACCACCGTCACAACCTAGATAACCCTGCCTTATGCAAATCAGTTCAAGTACACTATGATAGCTATCCTGGTTCCTTTACTCTTATTTCACCCGTTTTCATTCTAGCGAAATCACATTAAGCCCTTTATCTTTTCGCGCACATAGTGGAGTAACCGGTTAGTGATTATGATCCCCTTTGAGCTAGAAGTTCTGGTACATAAGTCGGATAACTTCGTTATTCAGCCCATTGCAAATTGCGGGGGATCGAACCGTAGTTCGCCCTACCAAGTTCAGTACCAGATACCTACTGAACCAACTCATAATGGATTTTTCATATTGTGTTTTTGTATGATCTGCAACCTTTAGATTAAATGATCTGGTAAGGATCACCTAACTTAATTAGTTCATTTCCTGATATATATATATTTTTTTATGTTACTTTGGGAATCATTCACTTATATTCATCGGCTCTCCACGTAGTTTGCTATTAAGATGGTGTTGACTTCTCGTATAAACTACTTGGGGTTACTATAAAACTAAAAGTTCAAGGAATTGGTATAATAGGTACTTATCCTGATCTAACGTGTTGAGGTTCGTTTAGAGTGTTTGGCGGTAGTAGTCTTTGTCTTGATTCGCCTCAAGATCGATAAGATGAGCAACCTTTATACTTATTGGGTGTTGAATTTTTGTTGTTGTGGCTCATGAAAGTTTGAGGGAATAGATAATGGAAATTTGTTCACACTCGGGACTTAACTTAAAATAATAGATTTTTTTTTTTTTTAATAATAAATAATAATTAAAATAGCAATGAAAGGAAAGGTACATACTTGAAGAAATGGAAATAGAAAGAACATGGTTTCCCCCCCATACTTAGACTAAACATTGTCCCCAATGTTTTAAGGAAATGAAATACAATATGGAAAGGAAAAAAAGAAACTACAACTAAGGCTGCCTTCCGCCTCTGGTTCTTGGACCTGGTGATCTCTGACGTAAGTCTAAGTTGTCGAACCTGCTGAACAACTCAGTAAACCGCTGGTCGGTTATGGCATTCCTAGCATCCTGTTGTTGTTGCATTTGACGCATCATTTGCATCATCTCGACATTCTGTGACTGCATACCATCAATAGCATCCATGATGTCGTCGTTGGTTGCAGGCCTTCTTCGTCGACAACGTTGGGAGGATGGGCCAGTTGCATTACCGGAAGGGTTGAGCGGGACTGAATGTTGTGTAGGAGGATGATCACCTTGCTCCATTGCTTCAAACTCGTCTGTGTGCGGGTTTGTTTGTGAAGGCTCGGTGGCTTCGGGAGCGTTTAGATCATAGAGGTGGCGGTCGGGGTTTGTGACATCAGTTAGGGCGATATTTGGTAGAACAACGCTTGGGACTGCCTGGTTGTTCACCATAAGATAATATCCTCCGCCTACTCTGTTCTTAATCAGGCGGCTGGATCGACAGTAGCTGATATCCATAGATAGGGGAGGTAGAGATTCTAAAGTTTGGAGTTTATCCCCTAGGTTTAGGCCAAGTGCTATGGTGGTGATTAATCCACCAATTATAAAAGGTTGCCGGCCTCTAGCACATAAGGTGCGGATATGATGAAATAGAAAGGAGGCGGCGTTTACCTTAGTATCCGGTTCGAAGACGCATTGGAGGAAGAATAGCTCCTTTGAGTTGACCTTGCTGTTGTTTGGTCTTCCAAAAACTGTGTTTTGCAAGATGCGGATAAAGTACCGGATAGTTGGGTTATGTATATGGGAAAGAAGGAGCTCTTCCCAGTTGTAGGCATCTATACCGGAAATTTTCTTGAAAAGGTCGAAAACATCAACTGTGTTCCAGTTTGAGTTTGGAGGGATTCTGGGGTGTACCTGACCTTCTATGGGAAATTGTAACATGGTACTCAATTGGTTTTGGGTTAAGGAGTACTCGGTGTTAAACATACGGAAGGTTGCGGTACCGGTTAAAAATTCGTCTTCACCGGCGGGAGTGGTGTAGTCGTATGAACTTAAGAATTCTAAGGTTAGGGATGGGTAGGTGGGTTGATTATGAGTGCAAAGGAAGGTTAAGTCGGCTAGGCGGAGCATCCATTCGATACCTTGGAGTAATCCTAATTGTTGTAAACAAGTTAAATCGGGGTACCTGGTGGAAACGACGCCTCGCTGTTGGAAACGCTCGAATTGCTCCCTTTGATAATTTTCATCTTCGGATCGGAAGATGATATTTCCGAAATTCTGATTTCCTGCCATTGTGATGAATGAATTTTGAAGGAGTGATTTGGAAAGAAAAGAAATGTATTTGATATTAGAGAATGGTTTGTGGTGAATGAAGGAAGGTTTGGTGGGTATTTATAGGAAAAGAATTTGGAAGTTGGAAAGGAGGTGGTTGAAAAGTGAATAAATGTGGGTAAATGTGAATAAATGGGGAAGGTAAAAAGTTGAAGGGGTGTAACGTTCGTCTCTAACGGCTCCTTAACGTTCACCTAGTCTGAAGGGCGTTACGCTCGTTACAGGTGCATGACGGGCGTAACAGGTTCTTAGTGTGACGTCCGTGATAGAATGTGTGACGCTCGTCACACTGTCTGTTTGGCCAATGTTCAGCTAGCGTCCTTCAGGTAAGTTATTGTATATTGTTATTTTTTTGTTTGTTTTCTACTGATTGATTTATTCTGCAATTTAATTTCTCCTGCATGCTTATTTTACTTTGTATAATAATAAGTCATAGGTAGCAATAGTAGAGAACATAATAGCTATTGCATAATAAAATTAAATAAATAGCTTCAATAAAATGATCATAATGTAATATTGGAAAGAAGAACAAAAGAAATGCGAAAAGGAAACAAATGCGAACATGAATTCAAATAACATTAATGAATAATCTAGCTTAAAACTAAATAACTAAGAAAAACAAAAAAATACTATCCATCTGCACGATCTCTGGCCGGAGGAGCAAAAGAGTTAACACGATGTAGCAACTCGTGAAACTGATCTATCATACTGCTCATGTACCCTAGAACTTCGTGTCTCATGTCAGTAAATTCTTCTCTGAGGGCGCCTTGTTCTGACATCAAAGCTTCAATGGCGGTGTTATAATCAGTTCCGGGCATATGATGCCGGAGGTCGGATACTGCTGATTCTTCGGTCTGAACAGGCTGAGGAGGAGGGTCAATATCATAATAGCCAGATGGTGTCCGAGGGTCAGATTCAGCATGAGGGATCTGGTCATCATAAGTCTCATAGTCATCACAAATCTCATAGTCCTGGATGGATTCAGTGGATCTAGCAGGAGAGGGGGTTTCGTTCAGGTTGTAGAGCCAATTACTGCGGTTATGAACACTAGTCCTAGGATCGGGCATGGTGAATAGGCAAAGAACTTGGTTATCAATAATAAGCTCAAACTCGTCAGACCCTAGGTTTGCTATAAACATAGTGTTGAAAAGGAAGGGTATACTCATAGTAGTAATGCCACAAAAAGGGCTTAGGTCAAGCATAGGCTGACGTAATCCAATAGCATTACCTATCATAGTTATCAAACCGCCTATTCGGATTGGTGCTCGCTCATCCTGGATAAGGTGGTCCAAATTAGCTAACATAAAAGTGGCACCGTTTACTGGACGGTTCTGGGAAGCACAAAATATGATGAAGAGTTCATCACGTGAAACTGAAGTACTATTTGGCTTCTTCCCAAATAAAGTGTGGGTCAGGATCTTATGGAAATAGCGAAAGGCCGGGTTGTGTATGTTTCCAGAGAGAAACTCATGTTCCTCGGGCTCGTCATTTCCAGTCAACTTACCCCAAAAGTGTTCAAGTTCTCTATATTCAAAAAGTTCTTCCTGGCTTACTGTGAATGTGTCAAAGGAGGTAGGAAAACCCAAAAGGTTGGTAAAGTCTCTAATATTAAATTGGTACTCCATGTTGAACATTCTGAACTGGATAAAACCTCTGCTAATTCCTTTTCCATGGCTGGGTAGATAGATTAATGAGCTAAGGAATTCTAGTGTGAGTCTCCGGTAGGTGGTGAAATGTCTTAGGATAGGGGACGTCTCCCATCCTATCTGATTCAGCAAATACAGGACACTTTGTCTCAGTCCAAGGGCAGTCATAGCCCAATCATCAGCATATAAACTAGGTAGCATCTCTCTAGTGGCTAGTTCTTCAAACTTTTGTTTCTGAGCCATTCCTCTGAATTTGATACCCATACGATCAATATGTCCCATCTGGTTAGTGTTAGCTAGAGAAAAGAAAACATGAGTTTTAGTCAGGATTTGGCCAAATGCCGAAAGAAGAAAAAAAGTTATTATTAAATTAAAATGAATTAGGAATGAATACTAAACAGGAATTAAAAGAATAATTAAGGAAGAAATAGGAAGATAATAATAATAATATAAGGAAATAATAAAATAATTGTGGGTTGTCTCCCATTAAGCGCTTTGTTTAAATGTCGCAAGCTCGACAAGGAAACTGTTAAGTTAAATCTATTAATCCTGGAGGCATTTCGTCTAAGTGTAGGATTTGCGAATCTCCATTGGTTTCCGCATAGTGATAGTGTTTTAGACGTTGCCCGTTTACGGTGAACGGTTCTGTGGATTTGCCTTTAATTTCTATCGCTCCACTGGGAAAGATGTTAGTGATATGAAAAGGACCTGACCATCTGGATCGTAGTTTTCCCGGGAATAACTTTAGTCTAGAGTTAAATAAAAGGACTGCGTCGCCTTGCTTGAAGATTTTCCTTGATATACGCTTGTCATGCCATTGTTTTGTTCTTTCTTTGTAGATTCTGACATTTTCATAGGCGTCTCTTCTGAGTTCCTCTAATTCGTTTATGTCAAGGATTCTTTTTTCACCGGCGGCTTTATAGTTTAGATTCAGATTTCTAATAGCCCAATAGGCTTTATGTTCTAATTCTACCGGGAGGTGGCAGGATTTTCCATATATGAGCTTAAATGGGGTCGTCCCTATGGGGGTTTTATAAGCAGTTCGGTATGCCCACAAAGCTTCTGGTAATTTCAATGACCAATCTTTCCTTGAAGTGGCGACTGTTTTTTCTAGTATTTGCTTGATTTCTCTGTTAGATACTTCCACTTGTCCACTGGTCTGAGGGTGGTAAGGTGTCGCTATCCTATGTCTCACGCCATATTTAAACAATAGTTTTTCGAGTACCTTGGATATAAAGTGCGATCCACCATCACTGACTACTATTCTTGGGATGCCAAATCTCGAAAATATTATATTCTTAAAGAGTCTAGTTACTACTCGGGTGTCATTTGTTGGAGAAGCTATAGCTTCGATCCATTTTGATACGTAGTCAACTGCCACGAGTATGTATTTGTTACCGAAAGAGGATGGAAAAGCTCCCATGAAGTCTATTCCCCACACGTCGAAGATCTCTACTTCCAAAATACCTTTTTGTGGCATCTCGTCACGTCTAGATATATTTCCTGTGCGTTGACATCTGTCACATTCCTTAATAGCCGCATGTACGTCCTTCCATATAGTTGGCCAATAAAAGCCGGCTTGTAGGATTTTAGAGCAGGTCTTGGATGTACTTGTGTGTCCACCATAAGGAGCGGAGTGGCAGTGTTGGATTATATTTTCTACCTCTTCTTCGGGTATACATCGACGGAAAATACCATCGGGGCCCCTTTTGAAAAGTAAGGGATCGTCCCAGTAATAGTGTTTTATATCGTAGAAGAATCGTTTCTTCTGCTGGTAGGATAAAGTGGGCGGAATTATTCCGGCAGCTAAATAATTGACGAGATCAGCGTACCATGGTGTGACAGATATAGCTAAGGTGGTTTCTACTTGTTTGTCGGAGTTGTTCTCTTCCAAAGTAGCTATAAGTTTATCGTACGAGAAATCATCGTTAATTGAGGTTCTTTCCGGTTCAAGGTTCTCAAGTCTAGAGAGGTGGTCTGCTACTACGTTTTCAGTTCCTTTCTTGTCTTTGATTTCTAAATCGAACTCTTGTAGCAACAAGATCCATCTTAGGAGTCTAGGTTTAGCATCTTTTTTTGTTAAAAGGTACTTGATAGCAGCGTGATCAGTGTAAACTATTATTTTGGCTCCGACCAAGTAAGAACGAAATTTATCTAACGCAAATACAACTGCTAGGAGTTCTTTCTCGGTAGTGGCGTAATTCATTTGCGCTTCATCCAGGGTTCTACTTGCGTAATATATAACGTGAAGCTTTTTATCCTTTCGTTGTCCTAAAACAGCACCTACAACATAATCGCTGGCATCACACATTATTTCGAATGGTTCATTCCAGTCGGGTGTCTGCATTATGGGTGCGGAGATCAATGCTTGCTTAAGCGCTTGAAATGCTTTTAAACAGTTATCGTCGAATATGAAATCAGCATCTTTCATCAATAGTCCGGTTAAAGGTTTAGTTATCTTAGAGAAGTCTTTGATGAATCGTCGGTAAAAACCGGCGTGTCCTAAGAAGCTTCGTACCTCTCTCACAGTTTTCGGGGGTTGAAGGTTTTCGATTACCTCTATTTTGGCTTTGTCTACTTCAATTCCTCTGTTCGAGATGATGTGTCCTAAAACAATTCCTTCTTGTACCATAAAATGGCACTTCTCCCAGTTAAGTACTAAGTTTACATTCACACATCGCTCAAGAACTCTTTCTAGGTTTTCAAGGCATTCTTCAAAACTTTGTCCGTATACGGAAAAGTCATCCATAAATACTTCCATGATGTTTTCGAGAAAGTCGGCGAAAATTGCCATCATGCATCTTTGAAAGGTTGCAGGAGCATTACACAGGCCAAACGGCATTCGCCTATAAGCGAAGGTACCAAAAGGGCACGTGAACGTTGTCTTTTCTTGGTCATCAGGGTGAATTGGTATTTGAAAGAAGCCTGAATAACCGTCTAGATAACAGAAATGCGAATGTTTTGCTAATCGTTCTAACATCTGGTCAATGAATGGTAAAGGGAAATGATCTTTTCGGGTTGCTTTGTTTAGTTTCCTATAGTCAATGCACATTCTCCATCCCGATTCGATTCGTTTAGTTATAGTTTTCCCTTTTTCGTTTTCAATAACGGTTATGCCTCCTTTCTTTGGTACTACGTGTACAGGACTAACCCATTTGCTATCAGATATAGGATATATAATACCTGCTTCTAATAACTTGGTTATTTCCTTCTTTACTACCTCACTCAGGATCGGATTTAGTCTCCTCTGGTGTTCCCTAGAGGTTTTACAGTCTTCTTCTAACATGATGCGGTGCATACAAATAGAAGGACTTATTCCTTTAAGATCGGTGATGTGGTAACCTAGTGCGGTTGGATACTTTCTTAAGATATGTAGGAGTTTTTCTGTTTCGAGTCTTCCTAGGTCTGCATTAACTATCACAGGTCTATCAAGTTCTAAATCTAGGAATTCATATCTCAGATTTTTGGGAAGTGTTTTCAGGTCAAGGGTTTGTTTGTTAAGACATTGTGTGGGGTCCGGTGTTATTGCTAAACATTGGTTAGATTTGTCTTTTAAAAGATAGTCTGATGATTTGTCTTCTCCTAACTCTGCTTCTTTTATGCATTCATCGATGATATCCATGAAGTAACATGTATCTTCTATTGCAGGTGCTTTCAAGAATTGAGAAAGAATGAACTCAATTTTCTCTTCACCTACTTCGAAGGTGAGTCGTCCTCGTTTTACGTCTATGATTGCACCGGCAGTTGCTAAAAACGGTCTTCCCAGTATAATGGGTGTAATATCATCTTCTCTAATGTCCATAATTGTAAAATCAGTTGGAATGTAGAATTGACCTATGCGTACTGGAACGTTTTCAAGAATTCCTACAGGATATTTGATGGAACGATCTGCTAGTTGCACAGACATTTTGGTTGGTCTTAATTCTCCCATTTCCAGTTTCTTACATATGGATAAAGGCATAACGCTAATTCCGGCTCCTAAATCGCATAAGGCTTTGTCGATGACAAATTTTCCTATGTGACAGGGTATAGAGAAACTACCCGGATCCTTGAGTTTAGGAGGCATGTTTTGGATTATAGCGCTACATTCGGCAGGGAGTGTAACGGTTTTGCTATCTTCAAGTTTCCTCTTATTAGAAAGAATTTCTTTTAAGAATTTAGCATAGGAGGGCATCTGCGTAATAGCTTCGGTGAACGGAATTGTAACGTTTAATTGTTTAAGGAGATCAACAAATTTTCTAAATTGGCCCGCATCTTTGGTTTTAACAAGCCTTTGAGGGTAAGGGATAGGTGGTTTGTAAGGTGGTGGAGGTACATAAGGTTCCTTCTTTTCTAGGGTTTCCTTATTACTCTCTTCCTTTTCCTTAGGTTCACTTTCCTCAGTTGATTTCTTAGGGTTTTGGTTTTCTATCCTTGGATCAGACGGTCCTTCCACTTCCGTTCCACTTCTTAATATAATTGCATGAGCGTGGCTTCTCGGATTAGGTTGGGGCTGTCCAGGGAATGTACCAGTTGGGGCAGCAGTAGGTGCTTGTGGTTGGGCTACTTGTGATATTTGTGTTTCCAGCATTTTGTTATGGGTAGCCAAGGCATCTACTTTGCTTGCTAGTTGTTTAAGTTGTTTGCCAGTGTGTACATTCTGGTTTAAGAAATCTTTATTGGTTTGTTGTTGGGAAGCTATAAAGTTTTCCATCATGATTTCCAAGTTAGATTTCCTAGGGGCGTTATTGTTAGGCATGGATGGGTTCGGTTTCTGATATCCCGGAGGTATAGCTGGGGCTTGATTTTGAGACTGTCCAGGTGCGTACAAAGCATTATTACTCTTATGCGAAAAGTTTGGATGGTTCTTCCAATTTGAGTTATAGGTATTCGAGTAGGGGCTTCCTTGAGCATAGTTTACTTGCTCTGCTTGGATTCCTGTCAAGAGTTGACAATTCGTAGGAGTGTGACCTTGGATTCCACAGACCTCGCAATTCTGAGTTATAGCAACCACGGCGGCTGGAGGTGATACATTTAAACTTTCAATTTTCTGGACCAAAGCATCCACTTTTGCATTAACGTGATCAAGGTTACTTATCTCGTACATGCCAGTTTTCGTTTGAGGTTTTTCCACCATTGTTCGTTTGGTTCCCCACTGATAGTGGTTTTGGGCCATGCTTTCGATGAGCTGGTAGGCATCAGCATAAGGTTTGTTCATTAGTGCACCACCTGCAGCGGCGTCTATTGTTAACCTTGTGTTGTACAAGAGACCATTATAAAATGTGTGAATTACTAACCAGTCTTCCAAACCATGGTGTGGGCAAAGTCTCATCATGTCTTTGTATCTTTCCCATGCTTCGAAAAGAGACTCGTTGTCTTTCTGTTTAAATCCGTTTATCTGGGCTCTTAACATAGCTGTTTTGCTTGGCGGAAAATATCGAGCAAGAAAAACTTTCTTCAACTCGTTCCATGTGGTGACTGAGTTGGAAGGAAGAGATTGAAGCCATCTTCTAGCGCTATCTCTTAATGAGAAAGGAAAAAGACGAAGTCGAATTGCCTCTGAAGTGACACCATTAGCTTTAACAGTATCAGCGTATTGGACAAATACGGATAAATGAAGGTTTGGATCCTCGGTAGGATTTCCAGAGAATTGGTTCTGTTGCACAGCCTGCAACAGCGAAGGTTTAAGTTCGAAGTTGTTTGCTTCGATTGCGGGTGGAGCAACACTTGAATGCGGCTCATCTTGCGATGGAGCGGCGTAATCTCTAAGAGCACGAGCTGGTTCTGCCATCTCGGTTATCGAAGGAAAAAGGTTTTTGAAATCAGGAAGTTCTATAGGAGGGAGATTGTTTGCAGCACGATATTCCCGAATTCGTCGTAGGACTCGGAGATATAGTTCGATATCGTTGATTCGTAAATAGAGCGGTTCGCCTTGAGAGCGAGTGCGTGGCATACAAATCAACGAAAGAAAGAATAGAAGAAAAAGAAACCTTAGTCTCTATAGCGTAACGGAAGAGTTACGATATCGATTAAATAAAAGTCCCCGGCAACGGCGCCAAAAACTTGATCGCGACTTTATGAGTCGAATTTGGGGTACAAACTGCAAGTGCACAGTTCTATCGCGTAGTTTTAAAAGATATCGATCCCACAGGGACTTATGAATCGATATACCGTTATCTAAGGTTACTTCGTAAAGCTAAGGTGAACAATGTTTGATTGTTTGGGGGAAAGCTAAAAACTAAACTAAGATCTAGATTAAATATTAATAAAGCAGATATCGGTATGTAGTTCGTCGTAATTAGGGAATCAATCCTTTGTCGGTCTCTTGGTTTTAAAATAAATCTTTTCAGTTGACTTTATTGATTAAAAGTTTTATCTCAAACTCTCGCTCTGTTGAATAAACCATGATTTTATGTTAATGTAGTTGTCACTTATAATTAAGTCAAAAACCATTTTTTGAAAGCAATACAGTCCATAGAAACTCTTTTCAAGAAAACACTGACCGTTTAAACACCCTTATCTCAAACTCTCGCTCTGTTGACTTAGGTTATATAATTAAATTCGAATGCTTAACTCTCGTCCTCACATTCAATCTTTAAAAATACTTTTTGGAAAAGATCGGAATTTAATTAACTCTAAAACTTGCTCTCGCCCTGATCTAGAATTAATGTCTAATTTACACTGTCCAGTTAAAACCTCAAACTCTCGCTCTATTGATTTTAACTTCTTTATGTCTTTTACTTTCGTAAAAACCTTTGTTATTAAACCTGTAAATTGAGACCGTAAAAAGAGTGATTTTAATTCTAAACTTAATTTAACCGACTTAGTTTTGATTCCTTATTCCGCTTACTTTACATACCGATATCTAAGCGAATTAGCTAGACATGCTAAACAAACTAAAATACTTATCATGAATAAACAGACTCATCCCAGGCAGATAATATAAATAAATAATAAAACAAAGCATTAAATAATAATTAAAGAACCTGAATGAGTTAAACAATAGTCTTGAACACTCCACCACAAGCCGATAGGATTTGTTCTTGGTTTCTTCAATTAAACAACAAAACAAAACGAAGGAAATAAAAACTAGATTCTAACGTAAGGTTAGATCCGGTAAAAAGGTGCACAATAGTTTCCGGTGTAGAAACTATTGCACGAAAAGAATTAACTAAATGCTAAAAAGGGAAATAGGAATTGCAAGAGAGATAATGTAGAACTCGTAAAAATAATAAAGAAACAATAATGTTAAGTTGCTGGAAAAGAAAACATGCAAAAGCGAAAACGGCAAAGGAAAAAAATGTGGAAAAGCTTCGGACCCCTTTTTGGTTTTGCAAGTGGCTATTTATATATGTTTGAGTAACCGCTTCCGCTGCCAAAAAGGTCTTCAACGTGCATAAAAGCATGGCGTGGATATAGGGCTCAACACTCCTCAACGTCTTCTCAACGTCTCTGAGGCGTTCCTTGCGCCAAAAATGTAGGGGAATGGTGTGACGTTCGTCACACCATGTGTGACGTCCGTCACAGGAGTGTGCAAGGCGTGACGCTCGTCACAGCCTCTGTGACGTCCGTCACATGCACGGCACCTGCGTTTTGTGTTTTGGGCTGGGCTTTGACATTTGGTTCATTTTCTTTCCTTTTTGCACCTCCTTTTCTTCCATTTTTACTTGTGCTTCAAAATAAGCCACCTGAGGCAAATAGGAAGAAAATACCGCGTAATATCTAATAAAAGGAAGTGAACTGAAATAAATAATAATAAAATTTAATTGAATTAAGTCCTAAAATATGATATAATTTCGTGTTATCAAAGACCAAAGCCTCTACGTGGGGAGCGAAAGGATCACATCTCCGCACGGGGAAAAACAAATAGGGTTTATAACTACAAGTTACTGGGTAGAAAACCACAAACTCTGCTGGAGAGCAAGATAATAGGATTTACAACTACCGAATACTGGGTAGAAAACCATCGACTCTAGCCGAGGAACAGGAGGTTCACAAATACCAATCTCTGGGTAAACAACCACAGATTCCGCAAAGAGGGAAAAAAAGGTATATAGGATTTACAACTACCGGTCACTGGGTAGAAAACCACAAAGGTTAGGACTTACAACTACCGGTTACTGGGTAGAAGCCACCGTCTCTCACTGAGGATAAAGTGAATGATTGCCGGTTACTGAGCAATTATCCATTTATTCCACAGGGAAGCACAAGAGACAGTTGAAAAAAGGCCAATTCAGGATCAAACCAAAAAGGTAAACTGAATCAAGACCCATCCTAATGAGGATAGAACTCAAAAGGGAAAATCCATCCCAATATATGTGTTGGGAGGAAACAGAAACAACCATCATCCACGAGGATATAACTCAGTGGGGAACTGCAGAAGGAATGACAAACACTTTCTGCTTAAGGGGCTGACTCTATATTGAGAGGTTAGACACCCGACATCTGCTTGTGGAGATCTACTGGAGAGATCTATATCACTACTTAGTAGGAGACAACAAACAAAAGATATATGGCAAAAGATGCAACATGAATATCTGAATGTTATGTTTATGCATGAATATGCTTGATTTATGTTTGATGAATGCTGACAAAACAGACATATCTAACGCAAATAGGCCCAGGAAACAAACGCCTGGTACTACACCACAGGAGAGAAAGCCAGGATCACCGGAGAATAAACAAATCTGATGGGATCAGGAAAAAGCAAGATCTCTGCAAGGATGGATCATCAGTCTCAACTGGGAAAGAGGAGCTCACTGCACCGGCAAGAACTGCCACAAAAGCAATTCCAAAGAACTCCACTAGGGGGAAACCCACTGAGGGAGAAAAGATCACACAAGTAGATCCTGCCACACAAGCAACTCTACCGGGGATCGAAGATATGAGGAAATCACCAAATCTCTCCAGGGAGAAAGGCCTCAAGAGGTTTCCGGAGGGATAGTCAGTCACAACCGGAGAAAAGAGTTTAATGCACAGGCAGAAACGCCACAACAACAACTCACGCTAGGGGTCAAAGATGCCAGGAAGCAACCAGATCTCTGATGGGGATAGATAGCATAGATGAAGTTCATCATACCAACAACTCTGCTAGGGATCTATTCGAGGAAATGACGAAGTACTGGGAGGTCAACCCACCAACTACCGAATCTTCCAAAGAAAAGCACCCATGCTGGGGAGAGAATAATGCTGGAGAGAAAAGTTGAAGTCTTCAACAAACACTCTGAATGAGGAGGAGTCATAATAAAGGCTTTGCTCAACAAAAATCTGTTCGGGAGAAATCCCAATAAATACCCTGCTTGGGGGAAAATCTCAACAGAAGCTCTGCTGGGGGAGAAACCCCAACAACAATCTGGAGAAAGAGCATACAGCCATGCCAGGAATATGAACAAAAGTCTTACCCTGTTGGAAATCATGCCACCCTTGGGAGGGCACTGAGAGTTTCTGAAGTATCCTTCATCATTGTGAATGTTCACTTTGTTTAAAAACATTTTTTTTTTGAAAAATTTGTTTGTTTAAAACAATGACATTTTATCAATTAAAACATGCAAAACATTTGTTGAATTGAAACAAATAAGACTGCAAATAATTGGCTAAAAGCTCAAATATATTTGATGGAATGGTAGTCTGCAAAGGGCAAGACTCCATAGATCTGTACAAATTTTGAAATCGGTGATATATATTGGAAGAGGGCTGGCTACATTGAACATAATGACCATTTCTCTACCAATTTGGATTCGATGTATTTGAAGCTTCAATTGATGATGACTTAGCGAGAATCTCTGACGAAAAGACAGTTGTGAAACAGAAAGTCTTGTCAGGATGCAGTTACTTGCCATATCCCTAATTTTTGCCTAGATTGCCCCAGGGTGAGGTACTCAATCTAGCGGGATGCAAATATACTTTTTTTTCATGTCTCTAACTTTTGCGTGGATCGCCCTTTCGGGTTATCCACCGAGACGCTCATTTTTGCCTAAGCTGCCCTTTCGGGTTTTCAACTTAGCGAGCTATTCTGTTTTTCTTTTTATGCAAAGTATTTCTTGACTGCATCTGAATTCACAGGACGAGTGAAATCCTCCCCATCCATTGTTGTAAGCATCAAAGCACCTCCTAAAAAGGCTCGCTTGACAACATATGGACCCTCGTAGTTTGGAGTCCACTTGCCCCTGGAATCGGGCGCGAAAGACAAGACTTTCTTGAGCACAAGGTCACCTTCTCGGAACACACGAGGCTTGACCTTCTTATCGAATGCTTTCTTCATTCTCTGCTGATATAACTGACCATGGCACATGGCAGTCAATCGCTTCTCTTCAATCAAATTCAGTTGGTCATAACGACTCTTAATCCATTCAGCATCAGTCAACTAGGGATTTGAGGGTATACTTTTTCCTTTTTTTTCTTTCTTTTGATTTTGAATTTTTTGAATTTTTTGATTTTGATTTTATTTTCACCCCTCTTTTTTTTATTACATTTGTAATGCCCCAGTTTGACTGTTTTTTCTGATTCTCAAGATACAGCTGAATGATCTTCTTTTTATGCTCAAGAAGACGGGTAATCTCGTCAGGAATCTCCTTCAACATCATCTTCCTCTGCTTCGAATACAGGGAATCCACAATTGGGAGATGGCGTTGGATCATTATGTTCAATGGGATTAAGAATCAACCTGCATAATGATTTTGATATGAAAAGCTTTTTGAAATCAAACAAGGCAATCATTATGCAGATGTAAAGTTTGATTTTATGCTTTTTTAGGGTTTTTTGTGATCACCAATTTCATGCAAAAAGCAAAAAGTGAAAACAATTGGAAAAACAAATGTTTAACATGAATTTATTGAATGAAATATCATTGTATTAAATGTTGCCAACAATGTCACCACTTCTCCTTTTGGCATGGGAGAAGGGTTTTTAAACAAAGTGAAGCTTTACTATGACTTATGAATGACTGTAGGAACATCCACAGCGACCCAATTGTGGCAGATTCCACCAGGGATGACAAAATTGTCAGTATCCTCTACATCCTCTTCCAGAATAGCAGCAGCTTCTTCACTCTGATCGGCGTGGATGAAACATCCACTCTTGAACAGCCCTTTGTCATTGAAGACCCCTGAAGAATAGCCAATGCCAGCCCGGGACTTATTATCTTCAAGCTCAATCATTTTTCCTAGACCAACAACTGCACCACATTCAATGGCCAGTTTCGCATCTCGATAGGAAGCAAATGAAGGAGTCCTCTTCTCAACAGGCTCAGCTATAGATAAAGCTTGGAAAGGAGTTCCAACTTCATCCTCAACATCTATGTATGAGAAGGAAGACAAGTGGCTAACCAGGAAATGATTCCATCAAAAGCACTTAGTCTGGCAAATTCCTCTTTGAGCTCACGGTTCTCTTGCTCTAGATGATCCATCAATCTGGAAGAGTTGGCTCTGGTGTAGTACCGGCGAGTCAGCGTGTCTTCAAAATAAATGAAGAGCAACAGAGTCAGGCCACTGACAAGAAGACCGGGAACAAACACCTGCTTATGCGCATGATGCATGCAATGCTTGTGCATATGATTTGTTTTTATTTCAAAGGAACTCGAGGGTTTTATTCGCAAACTTTGAAATATTAAGCATTTTATTGCACATGGAAATATCTCCTTGAATAATTCTTTGTCTTTCCATGTCTGAAAAAATTTGCAAAGAAACCCCATAAGTTCCTTAAAAAAAATTCTAATTTTTTGATGATATGGATGCAGATGAATGCATGAATGCATGAATGCAACAATCACACTCAAGGATCAAGCAAAGCACACCAGACAAAGGTCATGGGATAGCTCGTATTATCCTTAATATCAATCATCCATTTTGGTGGATTATGGTTTGCACCTTATCGACACCCAAGTTCCATTTATATTAACGATAGTTGAACGGATCAAACCTCCTTAATATCAATCATTCATTTTGGTGGATTATGGTTTTCACCTTATCGACACCCAAGTTCCATTGATATTAAGGATACTTGAACGGATCGACCATGAATCATGGGTTTGTTGTGAGTCACGAGCATGGAGTCTCGGTTAAGAACCACCCAAAGGGAGTGTACTAGGGTTTAAACCTGCCGAACATGTTCTACAAGAGGTTCCCATAGTCATCATCCCATCTTTCGAATATTATCGGAGGAACGAATACTCGTATTCCAAAAATATTCTCAAGAGAGACTCTTATGAGTGTAGTATCGCGTAACAATCGCATCAAATCTGACATTTGAACGACCTCCGCACTACGTCCTAAAAATAGGCCAAGATGGGCTTGGTAAACTAAGGTCCTTGGCTTCTACGGCACATATCGGAAGAATAATGCCTAACCACAAATAACTTGTGTGACATCATTAATCCAACATGACCTCCACCATGTGAATGGGCTCGCAAGTCAACTTGCTAAGGAATAACTCCACACAAGTCTACGAGACTATGCCATTCTCCTATCATAGGGTGCACTCGAGTTCGGGTATAGAACTCATCTCACAGAGATCACCAAGCAAGCAAGCAATTGATATATCAAGCAATTCAAACATTACAATCAATACAGTAATCCCAAATAGCACCAAAAATATGTCATAAACAAGTATAACACAACAATTGTGAAAAGTAGGCAAACCCACCAGGAAGATTGTTTCCCCAGTAGAGTCGCCACTTTTCTGTAGCGGTGTATTCGTCACTTTATGATTTATTGACTAAATCAAAAGCAAATCATACAAAGATAGAGTCGCCACCGCACTTCTATTTTACCAAAGGAATGGCTAGAAAGCGAACAAAAGCCTAAGAAGTTTTACGCAAAGAAAACTAATAAAAGGTCAGAGATCTGGGTAAGGGGGTAATTATGTCATGGAAAGGTGTTAGGCACCCACAACATCCTAGGTACTCCTAGGGAACCTCTTTTCACAACTTGTTGTAAAAATTATTTGTTTATGAAATTATTTTGTGCAAACATTGATTGAAGGGATGAGAAAAGAATATACAATTTTTATTATTTTTGTGTTTGGATGGATGAAACCCATTGCCTACGTACCTTTTCATGAAAGATAAGGATCAAAACGCCGTAGTTCGGCTAAAAGATTTCCAAAAAGTGAGTGGATTGATTTTAAACAAGAGCCTTAAGGTCTTTCATTATCAACGGGAGAAAACTCAACTTGAACCAACAATCCACCATGTGAGAAAAGCTTCAACACGCTAGTGAGGGGTTAACCCTATAATAAGCATGGATGTCTTACAATTCAATCACTAAGGATGCGATGAGATTTACATCAACCACTATGATAATTCAAATTTATGGCTAAGGTATGAAAACTTATCAAGAAGTGGACAAGGGCCACAAAAGCAATTGAGTGAGTGAAATTAACCAATTGGGAGTATTCACAAAGATGGTCAAAGTTGACATTAGATTCAATTCAGAAGAAGTATTGTGAAAATGAAATTTGAAAATCAAAGGCTTAAGGCCTAGGTTTCTAGTTTTGAAAACAGGTGAAAATGTTTGCACAAAAGTTTCTGGTTTGGGTTAAAACATGCAAGTGGAGGTTGTAAGGAAACAAAAGGTGGGGATGAGGAGCAAAACTTCATTAGGAGTTCCTCTCTTGAGATCATATGTAGATGATCCAAGTAAGTATCATCCTTTGGAATCAGGCAGCAAAGCAATAAGCAAAAGTCAGAGGAGCAACAAAACTGGAAATGGATGGCCAATCAATGGTCTTATATCCAACTCCGAAAACAAATGGGAAACGGAGTGCCAATAAATGGTCTTACGTCCAACTCCATGAAAGAGACAAGATAGGAAACAGATATCCAATCACTAGTCTTACATCTGACTCCACAAAACAAAACAAATAAGAAACAGATGGGCAATCAATGGTCTTATACCTGACTCCACAAAAAGAAATAAAACAGGAAATGGAGTGCCAATAAATGGTCTTATATCCAGCTCCCCAAAAGGAACAGGAAACAGATAGCCAATCAATGGTCTTACATCTGACTCCTCAAACAAAACAAATAACAAATGCAAAGCAAACATGCAAACAATATGCAAAAGCAACATGAAGGATGCACAAGTAAGCAAACAACTCAATCAATTAGCACACGCTATACACAACCAAGAGGCTCAATCAAAGTTGGGCTTTAGTCAAGGGGTCATATCGACCTTGACAAACAAGCCAAATACTGGAAGGGGTGTCAGGCTCTTAACCTCTGACATTGACCGTCAGGGTGAGCAGATGAAATGGGAGATGAGGATTAGACCTCATAGCTCTTAACCCTGGCCGGGGTGAGCTTGAATCACAGAAGGTGTGGGAGTCCAGAATGAGGAACTCTATTCCACAATGACTGACTCTATATACAAGATTTTGGGTGTTTATTCAAAATGCATCAGCACATAGTGCGAGCAAGATGAAAGACTCAACTGAATAGAAGGGGATGGATTGCACATCCCTTCTATCTGCCAATGCCTCTTCACTTAGGAGGTCTTAATATGTAACCATGCCACATTGAGGTCTTTAGCACAAAATTAAACATTCAAGAACATGGCCTCTTAAGGAGGGCTTCAGACAGGTGCCTGCCAAAGATAGCAGGTCTTCCAGACTACATGGAGTTAAAGAGATTACCTAAGTGGTATGCCAACCACAAGCAAAGAAAAGCAACTCAAGTAATGAGTTAAAGCTACTAAAGTACCTGTAAGAAAATCAAACAAGTCAATATTCACATTCAGACAAACCAAAACAGACAGTCAACAGTGAGACAACCAATATACACAATGCAAGTCAACAACTCAAGTGAGTTAGCCACCCAAGGACCTACAACACAATCAAAATTAGTTAAACAAAGCAAATTGTATCTCAAGCAAGGAGATCACATCATCCATTAGGACTTATTGCTTGAACCTGAAATGCAAAGCTCAAATTGTGAGTTCAAACCCCTAGGGTAAAGCCTAGGGTCAAAGGTGAGGCAAAAAGTCAAAACTGAAGCTAAAATTCAACATGAATCAAATTTAAACAAGTAGGAACATGTCCTAAAAAGGACCAAATCAAAATCATCAAGAAAAGTCATGTAGTGAGGAAGAGAAGATAAAGGCAATTTCAAAGCACACAATTGATCATTAAGAATCAAAATTCCATATTAAAACAGAAATGACTCAAACAATTCTGGAAATTTTTATGTGCATACAACATGTCAAATACAATCATCATGCCAAAAATTATAATCAGAAGAGTTCAATTGACCTAGAAATGAAAATGCACAAGTATGTTATCAAATTGTGTGACACACATTGTCACACCATGCAAACATGTGTATAAAACAGAAATGGAAAATGAGAAAAATGCACAATCAAGCCTCAAAGGTCAAGCAACATGTTGGGGATCATCATACAAAATTTCATGGCAATTGGATCAGTATTGAGCATTTCACAATAGAAAAAATGAAGCATGGTACATTTAGCATATATGTTCAATCAACCAATCACAATTCAGATTCCAGGAATGATAAAAATCCAAAAATCAACACCACAAAATGATAGACAAACACATGAACATTTTTCAAAAAATTGGGAATTAATTGGATGTGTTTTCAATTTGATATGAATTTTTGAAGTTGGAAAATATTTGAAATAAAATGTGGAAAATGTACATGAAATTTTGGAGGGAAAGAGGAAATGATGAATTAATTTGAAAACATGTAGCCAGCCAGAATCGAAGTAGGTTCATGCAAAATGAGCGCTGGGAGAAAATAACATTCAAAAAATGTTAAAGCCTGGAATCGAAGTGAGGCTTGGACCAAAACGCCGGCGTTTAACTAATGCGTTGGCAAGTCCAGTCATGGTCAATGCATATGTGGCGCTAGTCAAAAGAACGTAGGCCTATCAAAAGGCCAACAGGCAGCACATGTGGCACTCGCGTGGCATCTACAGGGACAAAACCCTAGCGCCAGCACTGCTAGTTGCAGGCGGCGGCTCCCACGGCCAGGCAAGGAGGAAAACACCGTCTTCTTCATGAAGACGGTGGATGAACAATGACTTCACACCAAAAAAAATCCAGAATTTGCAAATTTATACATCATTCGAATGGTTATCATGCAAGGAACACGGATCAAGCAATATTTTAGCCTAATTCCTAATGAATAGTGAGAATCAAAGAAGAACATATATGCATGTCAAACTTTAAACTCATGTATCTCATGCATTTCTCATCCGTTTTTTATGAAATTTAGATCAGAATTTTCAGCGTGAAGAGATCTATCTAAACATGTGCATAACATCAAGAATTAAGAGGATCAAATTTTTACCTCTTGAAGAGCAGATCAATGAAACTGTAGATCCGAGGCTTTGCAACTGTCCAGATCAACTCCTAAGATGATGTTATGAAGCTTGATGCAATAATTGAGGCTTGGCACGACCTAGATCTAGCTCGAATCACCACTTCCATCTTCATGTTCTTGAGCTTCATATGCTTGACTATGCCTTGAATTCTCCAAATCAGTGCTTGATCTACACTCAACAACACTCAACAAACCAGAATATGGAAGAAAAATGTTATGCTATGTGAAGAACTTTTGAATTTCAATTGAGAGAAAAATTTGGAGGGAAGAAGAATTTGGATCTAGAATGAGCAAAACCTTTTCAATTCTGTTATGATTTGGTATTTATATGGCATGTTAATCATACTGAAAAATGTAATCAAGCTTGGTTAATTGTGATTAGCAAAAATAAGGTGTGACAAAAATTTGAAAATGGAAGGTGCATGAAGCAATTGGACGTGAACAGTAGCATGTGCATGAGTAATCTCACTCAAAATCATCTCATAAGCATAAATGCAATGGTATTTTGTTCATTTGATGCACCAAATTCAAATTTTTAAATTTCCCTCCAAAATGGGCATGAAAGAGCAAATGATTATGTGATGAAATTTCATGCAATATGATGAATGATTTGGAAAATACATGTCATGACAAGCAAAATTCAAAAAGAGGCACTAAATTTGGAGTTATGAGTCAAAAGTTATGGCCTTTTGAAGTTCCATGCACACTTGGCAATGATTTGACCATATCTCCTCAACCATTCATCACATGCTCATGATCTTGGACTTTTCGGAAATGGGAGAGAGAGATCTTAAACGTTAATGTTGGACACAAATTCATTTGAAGCTTCTTTGATGTTGGAAAGTTGAGTTGAGGTTGGTCCAAAAACTTTCCATTTTTAGAAACTTGAAATTACAGGTCACTTTTCATTTTGGGAAACTTTTGATTTGCCTTCAAATTCTTCAATGTAGATGTTTGACATGATGAATAAGCATTGTTGGCACATGAATGGGATAAAGAAACTCAATTCCCACACTTAAAAACCACAGTTGACTTTCAAATGACTGGCATAGGCCCTTAGATGACCTGAAAATGTTCTGATGAACTTGGGCCTCAACCACTTGGGGAATTTGCTCCAAAATGAATCTCTAGTTCATATAAGCTCAAAATAATGATCACATGACCCACATCTCAAAGGGAAAACCTCATCTCTTGCTCAAAGGATTCACTTGAACTGCCTTGACCTGTTGACTGCTTAAGCTGCAAGACAAATGTTAGATGACATATTTTTGTACATTTTTGGTTAGTGATTAAAAGAAAAGCAATGATACACAAATGCAAGCAATGTTTGGTGATCCAAAATCACTCTCAGGAAGATCCCACCCACAGGGAAGGAAGCAAGGTGTCCAATGATCCTTGAGGCAATTGCAATGTTATGATATGATGCCATGAGGGATCTTAGGGACAAAATTGGGGTCTTACACTATTTACTACTTGAGTAAGAATTTCACTGATTGCGAGTCTCGATACTCAATGCTTGAGAAGACGTGTTGTGCTTTGGCTTAGTCCACTAAGCGTTTACGCCAGTATATGATAAATCATCTAACTTGGTTGATATCCAGAATGGATCCAATCAAGTACATCTTTGAGAAGCCTGCTTTAACCGGGAGGATTGCCCGTTGGCAGATGTTGTTATCTGAGTATGATATCGAGTATCGAGCTCAGAAAGCTATTAAAGGTAGTATCTTGGCTGACCACTTGGCACATCAGCCGATTGAAGATCACCAGTCTGTTTAGTACGACTTCCTAGATGAGGAGATTCTGTATTTAAAAATGAAAGATTGTGATGAGCCTACACTCGATGAAGGGCCAGAGCCTGGTTCCAGATGGAGTATGGTATTTGATGGTGCTGTAAATCAGTACGGAAATGGTATTGGGGCAGTAATCATTACTTCTCAGGGCACACATATTCCTTTTACAGCAAGGCTAACTTTCAAATGCATGAATAATATGGATGAGTATGAGGTCTGTATTATGGGATTGGAAGAATGCATTGACCTGAGGATTAAGCATCTTGATGTTTATGGTGATTCGGCCCTCGTTGTCAATCAGATCAAGGGTGAATGGGAAACGAATCAGCCTGGTCTTATTTCCTATAGAGATTATGCGAGGAGGATTTCAACGTTCTTTACTGAGGTTGACTTCTATCATATTCCTCGGGATGATAATCGGATGGCAGATGCTCTTGCTATGCTTGCTTCAATGATTGTGGTCAAGTATTGGAATGAAGTTCCCAATATCACCGTGATGCGCTTGGATAAACCAGCTCACGTGTTTGCAGTTGAAGAAGTACAAGATGATAAGCCATGGTATTATGACATCAAGTGTTTCCTCCAGAACCAGGCCTACCCGCCTGGGGCATCTGTGAAAGATAGGAAAACTTTGAGGAGATTGTCAGGCAGTTTCTACCTCAATGGAGAAGTGCTTTATAAAATAAATTTTGACATGGTTCTGCTCAGATGCGTGGATAGACACGAAGCAGACTTGTTGATGACCGAGGTCCATGAGGGTTCATTTGGTACTCATTCCAATGGACATGCCATGGCTAGAAAGATGTTGAGAGCAGGCTACTATTGGCTGCCAATGGAGTCTGACTGCTGCAAATACGTGAAGAAATGCCACAAGTGTCAGATTTACGCGGACAAGATTCATATTCCTCCGACACTTCTGAATGTGATTTCATCACCATGGCCTTTCTCCATGTGGGGAATTGACATGATTGGCATGATTGAGCCGAAAGCATCCAATGGACACAGGTTTATTCTCGTAGCAATTGATTACTTCACCAAATGGGTTGAAGTCGCGTCATATGCAAATGTGACCAGGCAGGTGGTCGTGAAGTTTATCAAGAATCAACTCATATGTCGTTATGGTGTGCCAGATAAGATCATTACTGATAATGGATCTAATCTGAATAACAAGATGATGGAAGAATTGTGCAGTGAATTCAAGATCGTACACCATAATTCTTCTCCTTACAGACCCAAGATGAATGGGGCTGTTGAAGCTGCTAACAAGAATATCAAGATGTTATCCAAAAGATGGTTGTCACGTACAAAGATTGGCATGAGATGCTGCCATTTGCTTTGCATGGATATCGTACATCTGTCCGCACTTCAACAGGAGCAACCCATTTCTCTCTTGTTTATGGCATGGAGGACGTACTCCCAGTAGAGGTGGAGATCCCATCAATGAGAGTCTTGATGGAGGCCAAGTTGACTGATGCTGAATGGATTCAGAGTCGTTACGACCAACTAAATTTAATTGAAGAGAAGCGATTGAATACCATGTGTCATGGTCAATTATATCAGCAGAGAATGAAGAAAGAATTCGATAAGAAGGTCAAGCCTCGTGTGTTCCGAGAAGGTGACCTTGTGCTCAAGAAAGACTTGTCTTTCGCGCCCGATTCTAGGGGCAAGTGGACTCCAAACTACGAGGGTCCATATGTTGTTAAGAGAGCCTTTTCAGGCGGTGCTTTGATGCTTACAACTATGGATGGGGAGGATTTCACTCGTCTTGTGAATTCAGAAGCAGTCAAGAAATACTTCGCCTAAAAGAAAAACCGAATAACTCACTAAGTTGATACCCGAAAGGGCGGCTTAGGAAAAAATGAGCGTCTCGGTGGATTGAAAACCCGAAAGGGCGATCCAGGCAAAAGTTAGAGACATGAAAAAAAAATGAATATATTTGCATCCCGCTAGATTGAGTACCTCATCCTGGGGCAACCTAGGCAAAAATTAGGGATTTGGCAAGTAACTGCATCCTGACAAGACTGTGTTCTACATCTGTCATCTATCAGAGGTTCCTGTTCATTCGTCGTCAACTGAAGCTTTGAATACATCGAATCCAAAATTGGTGGAGAAATGGTCATTATGTTCAATGTAGCCCTTTTCCAATATATATCACCAATTTCAAACTTGTAAAGATCTATGGAGTCTTGCCATTTGCAGGCTACCATTCCATCAAATGAATTTGAGCTTTTATCCAATTATTTGCACTCTTATTTGTTTCTATCCAACAAATGTTTTGCATGTTTTAATTGATAAAATGTCATTGTTTTAAATAAACAAATTTTTCACAAATTTTTTTTAAACAAAGTGAACGTTCACAATGATGAAAAGATACTTAGGAGATCCTCAGTGCTCTCCCAAGGGTGGTATGATTTCCAACAGGGTAAGACATTTGTTCATATCCCTGGCATTTGACTGTATCCTCTTCCTCCGGAGCCTTTTGTAGGTTTTCTCTCGAGCAGAGTGCCTTTTGTGGCTTCTTCCCCTCAGCAGAGTGTTGGGAAGATTTATTTGTCCCTTTTCACTTCAGCAGAGCAGTGGTCCTCCCTCCTCAGCAGAAGTGTTTTCTTTGGAAGGTTCAGTATTTGGTGGTCGATCCCCAGTATTCCTTCACTTCCTCGGATAGTTCATCCCCAGTAGAGTTGCTGGTATGGAGGATCTTATCTGTAGTGATAGATCCCCAGTAGAGATTGGTGTGATGGACTGTTATTTGTGATAGTTCATCCCCAGCAGGAGTTGTTGGTGTGTTGGATTTTATCCCTGATGATCTTTTCTTCCTCAGATAGATCCCCAGCGGAGTTGTTGGTATGTTGGATCTTATTTATGATGGTTCGGTCTCCAGCAAGTTGTTGGTGTGGTGGATTTTATCTGTGATGACAATTTCCCCAACCAGAATTGCTCTTGTGCCAGATTCTTCTTATGCATTAAGCTCTTCTCCCTAGTTGAGATTTGTGGTCTATCCAAGAGTGGTTTGCTTGTTCAGATGTTCACCACTCTCCCCTTCAGCTGAAGAGCAATCTTTTCTTCCTCAGGTAGATCCCCAGTAGAGTTGTTGGATTTTATCTATGATGGTGTTATCCCCTGTAGATATTTTGCCGTTCCTGGTATTTCTGGATTCCCCAGTAGAGTTGCTTTGTGGCAGTTTCTGCCTGTGCAGTGAACTCTCTTCCCTAGCCGGATTGATTGATGATTCATCTCCTATAGATTTTGTGATTTCCTGATATCTCTGTTTTCCCAGCAAGGTTTTTGCTTCTTAGCATCTCGGATCTCCATCAGATTGGATGTTCTCCGGCGATCCTGGCTTTCTCCCTTGAGATGTAGTACCGGGTGGCTGTGTGCCTTTTCTTGGACTTGTTTGTGTTAGATATGTCTGTTTGTCAGCATTCATCAAACATAAATCACGCATATACATGCATAATCATAACATTCAGATATTCATGTTGCATTCTTTGCCATATATCTATTGTTTGTTGTCTCCTGCTATTTGGTGGTATATATTCCCCAAGCGGATGGGTGTGTCTGATCCTTCAACATAGAGTCAGCCCCTTAAGCAGAAAGTGTTTATCTTTCCTGCCATTTCCCCACTGAGTTATGTCCTCGTGGATGACGGTTGTTTCCGTTCCCTCCCAACACATATATTGGGATGGATTCCCCTATTGAGTTATATCCTCATTAGGATGAGTCTTGATTCAGTTTGCCTTTTTGGTTTGATCCTAAATTGGCTTCTTATGACTGTATTTGGTGTTCACCTTATCCCCAGTAAGGTCGCCAGTGATTATTCATCTTATCCTCAGCGGATATTTTCTTTGGCTTCTACCCACTAACCGGTAGTTGTAAGTCCTGTTTTTGTGGTATACTACCCAGTATCCAGTAGTTGTAAATCCTACTTTCATCCCCTAGCAGAGGTTGACCTTTGTGGTTCATCCTGGTTGATGGCGGATTTTGTGGTCTTCTACCCAGTATTCGGTAGTTGTAAATCCTATTTTCCCTCCCCATCGGAGTCTGTGCTTCCCCGCGGTATAAATGAATAACTGCTCAGTAATCGGCAATCGTTCATCTTATCCCCAGTGGAATTTGTGGTTTTCTACTCAATATTCGGTAGTTGTAAATCCTATCCTTATCCTCAGTGGAATTTGTGGTCTTCTACCCAGTATCTGATAGTTGTAAACCCTACTTTCTCCCCTTGCAGAGTTAACCCTTGTTGTTCATCCCAACCGATGACGATTACTCTTTTGTGGTTTTCTGCCCAGTATTCGGTAGATGTAATCCCCTCTTTATTGGTTATCATTATCCAGTATTCGGTATTGATATTCCTTCCTTCTTGTGGATGATTGCTCTGAGTAAGCAAATTTATCCCCAGCGGGTCCTCTTTCATTTACCGTTTGCCGGTAATGATTGTTGCTCCCCCTTTTTGATTGGTCATCATTATATACCTAGTTTGGTATCCCGATGCCTTTCTTTTCGGTCGATTTATCCTTTGTTAACCTACTATCTGGTTGTGGATAATCTTCCATGCGAGTATGTTATCTATGTTTTGACGGCAATAGATAATATATCTCATGCACTCTTTGGTCGAAGTCTTTTGTTGTTCTTCCCCAATTGAGTAAGATTCGTATTCCTCGTGGAATCGAATGTCCATCCTATAAACAAGTCTGCGTTTCTGCTCTCTTCAGGATGATGAGTGTTTTGGCACACAAACCAATTCACGCCTCGGTCGATTTATCCTTTGTTAACCTAAAAACCCGGTTATGGATAATCTTCCATGCGATTATATTATCTACGTTTTGACGGAAATAGATAATATATCTCATGAACTCTTCGGTCGAAGCCTTTTGTGTTTCCCCAGTTGAGTAAGATTCATTTTCCCTTTGCGGAATCGATTATTCATTCTACCCCATTTGCTGAGATAGTTGCCTTGTTTGCGCAACTTATCCCCCGTGAGTCATCTCTCGTCTACCCTGTTGTTGCTGGTAACGATTGTTTCTCCCTTGATTGGTCATCATTATACACCTATTTTTGGTATCTCGATGCCTTTCTTTTCGGTCGATTTATCCTTTGTTAACCTACTACCCGGTTGTGGATAATCTTCCATGCGAGTATGTTATCTACGTTTTGACGGCAATAGATAATATATCTCATGCACTCTTTTGTTGAAGTCTTATGTCCTTCTCCATTCGAGTAAGATTCGTATTCCTTTTTGCGGAATCGAATGTCCATCCTATAAACAAGTTGGCGTTTCTGCTCTCTTCAGGATGATGAGTGTTTTGGCACACACACCAATTCACGCCTCGGTCGATTTATCCTTTGTTAACCTATAAACCGGTTGTGGATAATCTTCCATGTGAGTATATTATCTACGTTTTGACGGCAATAGATAATATATCTCATGCACTCTTTTGTTGAAGCCTTGTGGTCTTTCCTTAGTTGAGTAAGATTCGTATTCCTTTTTGCGGAATCGAATGTCCATCCTATAAACAAGTCTGTTTTTCTAGCTTTCTTCAGGATGATGAGTGTTTTGGCACACACACCAATTCATGCTTTGGTTGGTCACCTATTATATACCCAGTAGCCGGTATCCCTGGTGTTCCTTCCCTTCTGCTCCCTATTATGACCTCAGTCCCCTGTGGAGTCAGATTTTTCTGAGTCGAAATATACCTTTTCTAGGTCTTCCTCTGATGTTTTGGTTGATTAATATCTCTCACCCGTACACCGGTCTTAGATATTCATTCTTCCCAAGCTTGTTACCCACTAACCGTTAACATCTCATCCCTTTGCTTCCCCTGGAGAGTCTTTTTAGATTTCCCCAGTGGAGTTTCTGTTGTGATTATCCTTTTGCTGTTTTGGCATTTTCCCCAATGCATGCATTTTCCCTGGCAGGGAGGTTTTGTTCATATCTTTCCCCAGCCTGAGTCCTGATTTTTATCCGAAGTATCCATTGTGTTGTGTTAGCGTTTTCCCCAATACATGCATTTTTGAGTCAGCTTATGTCTTTCCAGTGGATTTGTTCCCTTTGGAAACTCTTTTTCCTAGTTTTGAGTCGTGACCTGTTCACGCAATGTCAGTCCTTTACTCCCCTAATTCTGAGTCGTGACCTGCTCACGCTTTTCTTTTTTCTTATCCCCACAAGAGTCCCGTTAGAGTCTGTGTTCCTAGTGAGTGTATTACTCCTATGGATTGTCTTTTTTCCGATGTATTTTCTTCTTTGTGGACCCATATCCCCACAGAGTTTTGTTTGTTTTGCATACATACATTTGCATCATGAGGTCTCTCAGGGACCAAAATTTGTCTCTTTGTTATTATTTAAGCCCATTCTACCTCGTCGAGACGAAGATTTTAACCTTCACTTCTCCGGCTAGAATGATCTTAAATAGGGGCATCTGTAAGACCCCAATTTTGTCCCTAAGATCCCTCATGGCATCATAAGCATTGCATTGCATAGCCTCAAGGATCATTGAGCATCCTGGCTTCCTTTCCCTTTGGGTTGGGATCTCCTGTGAGTGGTTTGAGATCACCAGGCATGCTTGTATTGTATATCATTGCTTTTCTCATTTTATACACTAACCAAAAGCACAAAAATATGTCATTAACCTTTTTGTTTTGTAGCATCAAGCAAGCACAGGTCAAGCACTTCAAGAGCATCCTTTGTGCAAGAGCTGAGTATTTTCCTTGAGATAAGGACCACATGATCATTACAAAGAGCTTGCATGAGCTAGGGTTCCATTTTGGAGCAATTTCATCAAGAGATAAAGGCCCAAGTTCATCAAGGCATTTCCAGGTCATCTGAAGACCAAATGACCAACTGAACAGTCAACTGAGGACTTGGAGGTTGGGGAGATGAAATTAAACACCTCAATCATGTTCAAACAAAGTATATTTGTCATTTCAAACATCTATCTTGAAGATTTTGAAGTCATGGCAAAAGTTTCCAAAAATGGAAAGTGACCTGTAATTTCAAGTTTCCAAAAATGGCAAGTTTCTGGTCCACATTCAACTTGACTTTCCAACATCAAAGAAGCTTCAAATGGATTTTTGGTGAACATGAAAGTTGAATATCTTTCTCTCCCATTTCCAAAAAGTCCTAGTTCATGATCATCTGATGATTGATTGAGAAGTTATGGCCAAATGATCACAAAGTATACATGGAAGTTCAAAGTGACATAACTTTTGATTCAAAACTCCAAATTGGTCCACTCTTTTTGAAAAATGCTCCTTGTGACCAATACTTTCCAAATGAATCATTGCCTTGCATGAAAGAAGCTCATATGATCACTTGTTCACACATGTGCAAAATGGAGGGAAATTTTATAATTCCAATTTGGCCTAAGCTACAAGCAACTTGATCATTCCATGATGATTATTGAATGATTTTAAGTGAATTTGAACCTTGCATGGGCATTGTTCACGTGCTACATGGCCATGCTAGGTGCATTTGGAAAATTTTGCAATTCACCTCATATCTCTCTAATCTTAATTAATCAAAGCCTAATCTTGATTTCAGTGTGATTAGTGAGTGATATATAAGGCAAACCCTAACTGTTTTGCAGAAAAAGAAACAGAATTCAGATCCAAATATCAAATTCCCTCCAAAATTCTCTCACTTTGATTTTCAATTTTCTTCACATAAACCTCAAATTTCTTTGCATAATCATGATCATGGAGTATCACTGAGCAAGATTCATCCCTTACTTTGAAGAATTCAGTCCAGTTTCGAGCAGAATAAAAGCTTCAACATGTCAATGGATTTCTGAAATTGAGCTTGATTCAGGTTGGTTCAAGTGTTGTTTCTTGCATAAAGCTTCTAGTCAAGCATAGAGGAGTAGATCTGGAGAGTTTGGAAGCCTGAGGACACGATTTCAGTGAACTTCATCTCAAGTAAGTTGAAAATCGATTCTCATATTTTGCTGTTTCATGTACATGATTATGTAGATCTTGCATTGCTGAGCACACTGATATGTTTAATTTTGAATTTGGCTGAGAAATGAACATGTATGGTTGACTTAAAGTTTTGATGATGAAAATGTTTTGCTTCGATCCGTGCATGTTAGGAGGAATTAGATGAAATGATTGTGATATTTGGATTCTATGTTGCAAGAGATTTCAAACCATATATAATTTGTAAGATTCTGGAAAAAAAAATTCGTGATTCTCCGCCGGAGACGGTCGGAGAAGACGACCGGAAGTACTGTTCCGGCGTCTGGTTATGCTGCTAGGGTTCGCGCCATGTGGATGCTGACTGTGCGCTTGCATGGCTATTTGATTGGCTGCTATCCTTTGACCGTGCCTGAGTGTGCCTTGACTCGCTTATGTGGCTGCCATGTAATTAATGATGCGCCGCGTTTTGGCTTAAGCGCTTTTGGATCCTTTGTGCATGTGTTCGATACCTGGCGTGTGCATTTTCTGAATTTAATTTGAGTTCTCATTTCCTTAGAGCGTGTGTTCGATCCCTGGTATGTGCATATGCTGATTTATTTCAAATTTCATTTTCCCTCCTATTTTCCATGTTTATTTCATTTTATTTGTTCAACTTTGAAAAATCATTAAAAAATGAAAAATGCTTCAAATTGATCCCAACTTTTTTTCATGTGTTTGTTTTAATGTCTAGTTTTTTTTATATTATTTTCATGATTTGTTGATGTCTGATTTTTCAATTGTGAATTTTTGATTGGACATTGTGTTAATTTGATATGTTGTGTTCATTGCTTTGTGAAATGCTATGTGTTGATCTTCACTCATGATATGAATGTTTGAGCACTGGTTTGAATTTTTTCTCATATGCTATCACTGGTTTTGATACATGAAGATGTGTGTGACAATTTGTGTCACATTTTTGGCCTTGCATTTGTGCATTTTTTTTCACCTATCATTTGAGCTCTTCTGGATTTGATTTTTTGCATGATGTTTGTTCATAACATGAGTAACTTATATAAAACATTTCATAGCCATTGGATGCATTTCTGTTTTGATTTGAATTTTCTAATTTGATTGTCCATTTTATGCTCATTTGCTTGCCTTTGCTTTACATTGATCATTTGAGCTACTTGCCTTGTGAATTGATGCTGGTCCTTTTGAGGACATCTTATGACATGTTTGAACTTGCTTTATGCAAAAGATTGACTTCTGTTTTGATCATTTGGTTTGATTTTGGACCTAGTCTTTGTACTAGTGTTTTGTACATGAACTAACCTTGACTTGTGTTTCAGGTTTGGACACTTAGCATTAATGGTTGAGTTGCTCACCTTTTGAGATGCAAATTGGATTGTGTTCTGACTTCTTTGTGTTTTGTAGGATCCTAATTGAGCTCTTGAGCTCATGAGTCCTTGAGCACTGCTCATTGAATTGTGTAACAGTTGGACTGTTTGTCTGTTTGTTTTCTGATTGAGATATTAACTGTTTAGCTTTTGTACAGGTACATTAGTTGCTTGCTTTTAGCTCTTGCTTGAGCTTTGGATTGTGGTTGATACACCACTTAGGTAGCTATTCTCTTACGCCATGTAGTCTGGAAGTCCTGTCACATTTTTCACAGGCATTTTGGGCTGAAGTCCTCCTTATGAGGCTCTGTTTGTGATTGTTTACATTTGTGCCAAAGACCTCTAAATGAGGCATGTTATTTGATAAGTCCTCCTAAGTGAAGACGCAATTGACAGATAGAAGGGATTAGCAATCAATCCCCTGTTATTCAGTGAGTCGTTCACTATGATCGCACTACGTGCAGATGCTCTTGAACAAGTAACCAAGATCTTGTATAGTGTCTGTCAAGTGGAATAGGATCTCACTTTCTGGATCCCCGCGCTTTCTTTGTCATAAACTCACCCAGGCCAGGGTTAAGAGCATGAGGTCTCATCCTCATTTCTATCTTTGATCAGCTTCACCCTAACTCTCAATGTTAGTGGTTAAGAGCTACAAACTACCTTTGTACAGTTTTGGCTTGTTTGTCGAGGTTGATATGACCCCTCTTGACTAAAGCCCACCTATTTGATTGAGCCTCTTGTATGTATATAGTGTATGATGCATTGTTTGCTTGATTGTTCTTGCATGTTTGCTTTTGACATTTGCTTGTTTGTTTGGAGTCGGATCTAAGTCCATCTATTGGCATTCTGTTTCCTTTTTGTTGTTTGGAGTCGGATTTAAGTCCATCTATTGGCATTCTATTTCCTGGTTGCTGTTGGAGTTGGATGTAAGTCCATATATTGGCATTCTGTTTCCTTGTGGTTCCCTTATGAGACATTTGCTTTTGCCTTGTGCTTATTCCAAAGGAACTTACTTGGATCATCTCTATGATCTCGAGAAAGGAACTCCTATTGTGGTTTCATGCCTTCACCCTAACCTTTTTTTGTTAACCTTCTCTTCATCTTTAACCCAAAACCAAAAATTGTGTGCAAACATTTGACTTGTTTTCAACATTAGAAACCTAAGCCTTATGCTTTTGATTTTCAAACTTTCTTTTCATAATACTCATTTTGAATTGAATCTTTAAGTCAACTTTGACCATTTTTTGTACATACTTCTAATTGGTTAATGCAACCCATTCAAATGTCTCTTTTGTGGCTCCATGCCCACTTCTTAATCAAACTTTTCATAACCTTTAGCTATTAGGTTTGAGTTATCTTTGTGGTAGATGTAATACTCACCTTTGTCCTTAGTGATTGGACAATAAGTCTTCCATGCTTATTATAGGGCTAACCCCTCACTAGCATGTTGAAGCTATCCTCACATGGTGGATTTGTGGTTTTTCAGGTCGAGTTTTCTCCCTTTGATAACAAAAGACCTTAAGGCTTTTGGACCAATCAATCCACTCATTTGTTTTGAAATCTTTTACCCGAACTACGAGGTTTTGATCCTTATCTTTCATGAGAGGGTACGTAGGCAATGGGTTCATCCATCCAAACGCAAAATGTAAATAAACTTGTATATTCTTTTCTCATCTCTTCAATCATGTTTGCACAAATAATTTTCATAAACAATAACCTTTTGCAACAAGCGTGAAAAGGGCTCCCTAGGAGTACCTAGGATGCATTGGGTGCCTAACACCTTCCCATTGCATAACCAACCCCCTTACCCAGATCTCTGACCCTCTTTTACTAGTTTTGTTTGTAAAAAATTTAGGGTTTTGTTCGCTTTCTAACCTTTCCTTTGGATAAATAGAAGTGTGGTGGCGACTCGACTTTGTATGATTTACCTTGGATTTAGTTAATATCTCCAATGGTAACGAATACACCGCTACAGTAAGGCCTCAGCTGAATTTATTTTTGACGCAGAACCAGAAAGACTATTGCGTGCAAGACGACGAAAAGCTAGGCTGGAACTTTCAGAAGCAACCCCCATTGTTTCTGAGTCTGAAAAAGAAGAAGTTGTTTCAGTTCATTCGGAAGACTCCGAAACCGTTTCTGAACCAATGGCTGAAGCTCCACCTCCCGTGGAAAGACTTCTTGGGGACTATGGAGGTGCAAATGCTCCTACTGGAAGGTTAACAATTGTGAACCAACCGGTAAATGTTGATCATTTTCAGCTACACCCTTCAACGATTCGTCAACTCGAAAGGAGACCGTTTTCCGGAGAAATCAATGAAGATGCCAACAAGCATTTACAAAGATTTATGACCATGACGACATCGTTGAAAATTGAGGGACACTCAGAGGAAGCTAATAAGTTGGTGATGTTTCCGTTTACACTATCAGAAGATGCCGAAGAGTGGTCTTACTCTTTACCCGCGGGAAGCATTACAGCTTGGCAACAAATGGAGATAACATTTTTGAATGAGTACTTCCCTGCTTCTATGTATATCCGTAAGAGATATGATATTGTTAATTTCAAACAGAAGGAAGGAGAGTCACTCGGAGACGCTTACAAGAGGTTCAAGTGATTGTTGGTTGCATGTCCTACTCAACTGAACATATGCAAAATTTTGTGAATGGCCTTAGAATGAAGACTAAGAAACTCATAGACACAGCTGTCGGTGGCTCAACAAATTTTACAACAGCCACTGGAATAAAGAAAATCATTGAAGCCATTGCAGCAAATGAGCATCTGGAGCTTTATGACCGCAGTGTAAGTCAACCTGAAGGTATCATTGATCTCAAGCTAGCAAATCAAGTTTTGAAGATGGAATATCAAATAACAGCTGAAGTAGAGAGAAGAATCAAGAAAATGGCTCTTGCACTCAAACAGTGGCACAAGTTCAACCGGTTCAACCTATTCAAGCAGTTAGTTGTGAAATTTGTAGGGGACCTCACTTCGCCATGCATTATGTGGCAACTGCACAACAGGTAGAAGAGATTAATTTTCTGAAGCAGAACAACCCGTACTCCAATACGTATAATCCTGGATGGAAAAATCATCCAAATTTTTCCTGGAAGGACCAACAAGGAAATGCTTAAAAGCAAGCGCCCAACCAATATCAAAGCCAACCACAAAAGCAGTATCGACCACAACAACAACAACCTTACCAGCAGCAGTTTCACCAATCCCAACAATAATTTCAACAACAGGTCCCAAGAAAAGCAGATTGGGAAATTGCCATTGAAAAAATGGCGGCTCAAAGTTCACAATTTGAAGAGGAGACTAGAAGTAATCTGAGAAACACTGGTGCTTCAATAAAGAATCTGGAAGTGAAAATGAGTCAGATTGCTCAACAACTCGCGGGTTCTCAAACATCGGGTGCATTACCGAGTGCTACAGTTACAAATCCACGAGAGCATAATAATGTGAGTGCAGTAACCACAAGGAGTGGTAAATCAAAAGAAGTCCCCAAGAAAGATGATGACCAAGAAGACCAGTTGCTTGAAGTTGAGTTGGAAATAAAAGAAAATGAGGTTGTGAGTGAAGAAGTGGTAGTGCCTAAACTGATGGTTAAAGAAAAAGTTAGTGAATCGAAGCCGGTTGTCAAACTCCCTTTCCCCACAAGAAATAAGAAGAAAGAGCAACATGAGAAGAACTTCGAGAAATTCTTGGAGATGTTCAAAAAGCTTGAGATTAACATTCTGTTCTTGGAGGCACTTGAACAAATGCCCTCTTATGCCAAATTTATGAAAGATATTATTTCAAAAAAGAGGAGCACCGATACTGACCCTATTGTACTAACCGAAACTTGTAGTGCAATTTTACAGGGTATGAAGATTCTGGTGAAGAAGAAATATCGAGGCTCGGTAACTATCCCTTGCACCATTAGGGATAGATCTTTCAAAAAGGCCCTCATAGACTTGGGGGCTAGTGTGAGTCTCATGTCGTTATCCATTTACAAGAGGTTGGGGATTGGAAAAGTGCAAGAAACCAGAATGACACTTCAATTTGCTGGCCACTCTGTGAAGAGACCGTATAGAGTGGTGGAAGATGTTCTTGTGAAGATTGATAAGTTTGTATTTCTGGTGGACTTTTTTGTCATCTTAGAAATGTAAGGGCAAACTGTCAAACAACATACAATCACAAGTTTCGATGATGACAAATGACCATCACAGATGAATCGGCATTGTCGATTCCATGTTTACAAACAAATGCAACATATCACCTTTCATATCCTTCTCTATGATTATCTAAAATTGCTATATTTCATAAAAACATATGTGGATAAAATGTGATCATGACGAAATGCATGAAAACCACAAATATACGAATTTTTGCAGGTTTGCAGGCTTTGAGTCGACCGCAAGGGTCAGCGCATAGCCCACGGGTCAGCGCATAACTCAGACCAGTTGGTGACTGGTCAGCGCATGCTTGCTTGAGTCGACCACAGGTCGGCGCATGGCATAGTGCTGTTGGCCACGGGTCAGCGCATGGAACACTTGAGTCGACCATAGGGGTCGGCGCATTTCCCACGGGTCAGCGCACGCCGACCTATGGTCGACCGCTCGTGCGTAAACTCAGTTTTATGAGTATTTTCCACTATTTGAAAAGCTGTTATTTTTGGTTGGTTAGCTAGTTACTATAAATAGAAGTCAAATCACTTTTATCAACCAACATTTGTCAAATTGATTTCAAGTGTTCAAGGAAACAAGAAAGAGTGAAATAGGTGTCCAAGATTCATCATCTTCATCTTCAACATTTCACAACTCATCAACTACACACAACCATTTTTGATGTGCTTCGTGATCGGTTAAAGGTGATAAGGTTTGAAGCTGAGATTGGAGAATCCGGTTCGGGTTGAAGCTTGTGGTAGGTTCTTTCTTGAATAAAACCGTTAGGGTTTTGTCCTCCAAGACCGGTTTGTGTTTGGGGGTTTTTGGACGAATTGCTTCATCAATATTCAGCTGAGCGAAGGTGATTGAGAAGAAGAAGTCTTCATCAGTATAGTAGCGGATTCAGTGATATTGAAGGGAAGGATTCGGGTTCGATTCGTTGTGGTTGAGATCAGTCGGGCCGAGGGTTTGAAGAACGGAAGGTTCTTCAACAAAGGGGCTGGAATTGGAGGTCTATCAACAACAATCGAAGGTCTTGATTCATCTTGAATCAAGGAACAAGGAGAGGAAGCAGCATTCAACACCTTGAGAGTTCTGTTGTTTACTTGCTTTGCAATCCTTGTATATACGGTTAAATTCAATAGGTGATATCTATTAAATCATCTCAATTCTATTTTTAGAATTGAGGGCAGACGTACCCCGAAGCGAGGACGACGGGGGAACTGCCTCATCAAATCTCTGTCTTCTTTAATTTTCTGCATAATTGTTTTTCAGCTTAAAAATTAAGTGATTTTAGTTTAAGCACTTTTACCAAACATTGATATTAATTAAGTAAGAGATTAAAACTCTGTTTTTGAATCCAAAGTACAATAGTATATTGTACTTGATCAGTTTGAATTACTTACTCAACTCAAATATCACTTGGAGTGTTTATGCACACCAAGTGTTTGATAATTTGCCTAAACCAAAGTTGTCTTAAGTTTGTATCTAGTTTGATTTGGTATTTGGATCATTGGAACTAGGAATCCTAGTAAGTGAAACATATCATTGATTGTGCAAATAGTGTAGTGATTCATATTTCACTTTATCTCTAATCCATTAGCTTAACGCATATCCGGTTTTCCAATAATGGTTCGTTTTAGACTATATTTTTCCTCGGCCGCTTCCGCACTTAAAACATATTTTCAAAACCAATTTTAATTGGTAGTGCCGACTCAAATTTTAATTGGGATCTATTCAACCCCCCCCCCCCCTTCTAGATCTGTGCCATAGTCTAACAAGTGGTATCAGGAGCTCTGGTTAACTCCGTGCTTCAAAATATAACTTTGATAGAAAATGGCTAACGAACCTAAAGGGGCTTATAATAGAGCTCCCGTTTTTTAATGGTGAAAATTATAGTTGATGGAAAGACTGTATGCGGGTGCACATAAATTTCATAGATAGAAAAATATGGAACGTTATTCTCAATGGTCCGATTATAATAATCATGACCAATGAGAACAATGAATTGGTGCCTAAGCCCGAAGCACAATGGACCGATGATGATGAAAAGAAATACAATTATGATTGGAAAGCCAAAAATATCCTAATCTCCTCATTAGGTGTAGATGAATACTATCGTGTATCCCATTGCCCTACTGCTAAGGCCATGCGGGATTCACTACAAGTTGCCCATGAGGGGACGAACGATGTTAAGTTGGCAAGAATCAACACACTAACACAAGAGTTTGATCTCTTTTTCATGGAGCAAGGGGAAACCATTGCTGACATGCAAAAGAGATTTACTCATCTTATCAATCGATTACATTCACTTGGTAGGCCGGTTTCCAATGATGTTGCTACTAATAAGATCTTGAGATGTCTTAACAGGGAATGGCAGCCGAAAGTGACCGCCATCAAAGAAGCAAATGATCTTACCACATTGGACTTGACAATATTATTTGGTAAACTACAAGAGCACGAACAAGTTCTCTTGAGCCTGGAACAACACGAAAAGAAAGATAAAAAGGACAAAGCAAAGGTGAGTGAAAAGAAATCTATAGCTCTAAAGACTTCCTCCTCGAAGTCTCAAGCAAAAGAGCAAAGTGATTATTCATCGAGCGACGAAGAAGAAGAGGACAAGAGTGAAGATATGGGGCTGTTCGTTAAACGCTACAATCGTTACGTGAGAAAGAACGGTATCCAACACTCCGAGAAGAACTTGGTAAACTTCCGGAAACAATCTAGGTACTCTAAAAATGATGACTCAAAAGGTAAAATAACTAGAGGGTCGTGCTATACGTGTGGAAAGCCGGGTCATTACAAACCGGACTGTCCGATGAACAAGAAGACAAAGGAAAAGGAATCATACAAATCACACAAGAAATCATCAAAGCCAAGGAGAGCATACATAGCTTGGGAAAGCGATAGCGACTCCTCCGATGATGAAAGTTCTAGTGATGAAGATGAAAATGCAAACCCATGTCTCTCTGCTCATCAAAAGAACAAAAAGAAACAGGTACTACATGCTAAATATGAAAAATCCTCTAGTATGTCTCATCATGAATTGCAAACTGGTTTTGATACTTTACACTGAGAAGCGAAAGAGGCCTTTAAAAGGCTTGCCTCAAATAAGAAATTTTTTTCTCATTTGGAACATAAAATACAAGAATCCGAAAGGAAACTTGAGGCACTTAAAGCTTCTATAGTGGAAAGCACAAAAACAAGTTGTGAGGACCTTAGAAGTAGGATGATAAACTTTGGGTGTGATACTTGTTATATTTGGCAAGGTGAAGTAAGAAACCTAAAGGCCAAACTTGACAAGGCTCTTAAGCCCAAGATTACCTTTGCTATCGATAAATCAAACTTTCGAAAAAGTATGGTTAATCCATATCAAAAATATAAATATGTTATAAAGGATGAAGATAGCAAAGGCAATCAAAATGTAAATTTCTCTTGTCTTTATTGTTGCAAGAAAGGCCACTCCATTGCTAAATCTAGGTTTAGGAGATTTTTAGTTCCTAAAGGCATTTATCAATGGATGCCCAAATGCAACCATTTCGTTCCTCACCATTTAGGACCCAATAAGCCATTGGGTACCTTCTCTTGTTAATTATATTGCCATAGGTACAATGCCTCGAGACTACCGAGAGAAGATGGGTTCTCGATAGTGGATGCTCAAGGCACATGTCAGGAGACATATCACTCTTCATTGACTTTGTGGCTAAGAAGAAGGGATATGTAACTTATGGTGACAACAACCGTGGAGCAATACTTGGTAAAGGTAGTGTAGGTAACCCTTCTTCCACTACTATTTCTGATGTATTGCTTGTCGAAGGTCTTAAACACAATCTACTTAGCATCAGTCAATTATGTGACAAAGGATACAATGTATCGTTTTCAAAAGATTGTTGCAAAATTGTACATAATGATGATAAGAAGAGTATGTTTAATGGCCTGCGTGTGAACAATGTCTATATGCTTGACTTAAATGAAGTATCGTTAACAAGTGACAAATGCCTTGTAACAATGAGTGAAGATTCATGGTTATGGCATAGGCGTTTAGCACATGTTAATTTCGATTTACTAAATAAAGTAGTCTCAAAAGATCTAGTCTTAGGTCTCCCCAAAATAAAATTCACCAAGGATCACCTTTGTGATGCTTGTCAAAAGGGGAAGCAAACGAGGATCTCATTTAAATCCAAAAATATCGTTTCAACAACGAGACCTCTCGAGCTTCTTCATATGGATTTATTTGGGCCATCTAGGATTAAAAGTCTAGGAGGAAACTATTACGGTTTCGTAATAGTGGACGACTTTTCTCGATTTTGTTGGACTATTTTTTTAGTAAGCAAGAGCGATACGTTCGCCGCCTTTGAAAGATTTGCTAATCTTTCCCAAAATAAACTAAATACAAACATTGTTGCAATTAGAAGCGATCATGGGGGTGACTTCGAAAATCACTTATTTGAAGAATATTGTGGTAACCATGGTATTGATCATAACTTCTCCGCTCCATGTACTCCTCAACAAAATGGGGTTGTGGAGCGTAAAAATCGAATTTTGGAAGAATTGGGTAGAACAATGATCAACGAAAGTGGCTTACCGAAATATTTTTGGGCCGACGCCATTAGTACGGCTTGTTATGTTCTGAATAGGGTGCTCATTCGCCCCATTCTAAATAAAACACCGTATGAGCTTTTAAAAGGGCGAAAGCCAAATGTTTCTCACCTACATGTTTTTGGTTGCAAATGTTTCGTATTGAATAATGGAAAGGAAAACTTGGGAAAATTCGATTCCAAGGCCGACGAAGGTATCTTCCTCGGATACTCTCAATCTAGCAAAGCATATAGAATATACAACAAACGATTACTTGCTGTAGAAGAGTCTGTACATGTCATTTTTGATGAATCCAATCCGAGAAACGTCGGAAAGGGTAGTGTTTTTCATGGTGCAGGTACATCTACCGAAGACATACTCAAAGGTGGCGAGCCGGGAAATGATCAACCCGACAAAGTCAAAATTGAGGAGGATAAAGATGTACACCATGATGAAACCAAGGTAGCTCATCCGCCTTCAAACGATGATCTCCCTCAAGCTTGGAAGTCTTCCAAAGACCATCCAATTGACAACATTCTCGGAGATATCTCAAAGGGTGTTACAACTCGATCTAAGCTAAGTAATTTCTGTTATCACTTCGCTTTCGTTTCGCAAATGGAACCTAAAAACCCTAAAGAAGCCCTACTCGATGAACACTGGTTTTTGTCAATGCAGGAGGAACTTAATCAGTTCACCAGAAATGAGGTTTGGGACCTTGTCCCTCCTCCGCGGGATCATTGAGTAATCGGCACCCGATGGGTGTTTAGGAACAAGCTGGACGAAAATGGGGTAATAACCCGTAATAAGGCGCGTTTAGTCGCGCAAGGGTATAACCAAGAGGAAGGCATCGACTATGAGGAAACTTATGCGTCGGTTGCCCGACTCGAGGCTATACGCCTTCTCCTTGCCTTCGCTTGTGCGAAAGACTTTAAGCTATTCCAAATGGATGTTAAGAGTGCGTTCCTTAACGGTCACATAAATGAAGAGGTTTACGTTGCACAACCTCCGGGTTTCGAATCCCATGAGTATCCTGATCATGTTTATAAACTGAAAAGGGCTTTGTATGGCCTCAAACAAGCTCCTAGAGCCTTGTATGAGAGACCAAGCAAATTCTTACTCGATCAAGGTTACTCAAGAGGAAAGGTTGACACAAACCTCTTTATTAAACATCAAGGAAAGCACTTGATATTAGTGCAAATTTATGTAGATGATATCATATTTGGGTCTACTAACATGAATCTTGTGAGAGAGTTTTCAGACCTTATTCAGGGCGAATTCGAGATGAGTATGATGGGGGAGCTCACATACTTTCTCGGTTTGCAAATTAAACATCTCAAAGAAGGAACCTTCGTGAGCCAGACAAAGTATTGTTTGGACCTTATCAAGAGATTTGACATGGCAAAAGCTAAGGCCATAGACACCCCCATGCCTACTTGTACAAACTTGAACAAAGATGAAGACGGTAAGGAAGTAGATGTAAAACGGTATAGAGGTATGATTGGATCACTCCTTTATCTTATTGCTTCTCGTCTCGATATGATGTTTAGCGTATGCATGTGCACAAGATATCAATCATGTCCCAAGGAATCCCATCTAAAAGCTGTCAAACGAATACTTCGATACCTATCCGGTACTCCGAAGTATGGACTATGGTATTCCAAAGGTAATGATTGTTCATTGGTAGGTTTCTCCGATTCCGATTTTGCCGGTTGCAAATCGGATAGGAAAAGCACCAGTGGCACTTGTCACCTATTTTCAAACTCTTTGGTCAGTTGGCATAGCAAGAAACAGGTTTCAGTTGCTTTGTCAACCGCCGAAGCGGAATACGTTGCCGCCGGTAGTTGTTGTGCTCAAATCCTATGGATTAAGCAACAACTATTGGATTTTAACCTCAAACTTGAACGTATTCCCATTTTTTGTGACAATACAAGTGCCATTAATCTTACCAAGAATCCTGTGCTACATTCTCGCACCAAAGATATCGAAATTCGACACCACTTTCTTCGGGATCATATAGAGAAAGGTGACATTGTATTTGAACATGTTAATACTGAAAATCAACTAGCGAACATCTTCACAAAGCCGCTAGCCACTGAACCTTTCTTTCATATCCGCCGAGAACTTGGTATTCTCGATATTTCGGAACGGGCATTATAAACTGCTGATTTTACCTTATTCCATTTAAGACTATAATCTTGTACTTCTAATAAGTTGATGTTGTTGCAAGCACAAGTTTATTATTCATCAAGTTACTCAGGCATCAAGGTGATATTGTTCCCTTCTCTCTCTCTCTCTCTATCTGCAAAGTTTCATGGTTAAAATAGCTATACTACACAATGATATTGTATATATATATATATATGCATGATGTATTTCTTTGGATGTTTATTGCTGTATGGCACTTTAATTATGCATCAAACTTGTCAACGTATGTGCATAATAGTGAAAAACTGAAATTTTGTCTGTATGAGTCGACCGTAACAAGGCTATGGTCGACACATACTTAACATTTTTTTGTGATTTTTCAAAAATCAAACAGTATGCGTCGACGCATGCAGAGGTATGGTTGACGCATCGCTCAAAAATTCTGTTTTTCTGCAGAAAAATTTAAACTTTCTCATGCATCTACATTCAAAAACCATCATTAAGTGTGCATTTACATTCCATTACCTTTCAAACTACCCACTACCTTGTAACCTGCATCTACCTAGTGTCTATTGTCCCTTGATCTTTCATCTTCCCAAAACCCTAACTTCTCCTCTACAAATAGGGAAAAACATCTCTCTAGCAAAATCACTCTCAAAAACCCTCATAAACCTTCACTCTCTACCCACACACACTAAGTTTCAAACCTGCTCAAATGGCTTCCACATCTCGCAGACCTACCGGCAAGAGATCCCGAGAATCATCCACCGCATCTCTACCCATCTCCGATGTGTCGCTAGTTCCACCGGCTCGCGTCGAATCCTTCAACAAAGATATCGACAAAAGAGGAGTTGTTCGACAACATGCGTTCTACAAGCTTACCGCCGAACGCATGCACCTTGTAGAAATCATGGCTCTGCTACAGCATCAAGGCATTGTCAAATTCTTGGAATGCAATGCTAAATACAGCGAAAACTTAGTCCGAGTGTTCTACGCCGGCCTTCATGATAAATTTCGCGGGCACAAGTTTCACTCCAGGATCGGCACGACAAAGGTATCGCTTAAGTCAAATGTTTGGAACCAATATTTTGATATGTCATTGGATGATGCTGAAAATCCTCTAGCTGAAGTAACTGACTCTCACCAAATAGAAGGTTACGAGTTTAGGAGTGCGTTGAACGATATGCTGAAACGACCATATCCTGATCATATTGTTAACAGTGACTCGTTCCCACGAACTGTCACTACCGGCAAGCTGAAAACCGGAGAACGGATTCTTCAGTGGATTGTTTCACGCATTCTGCGACCAAAGAAGGGTGGTCTCTCCAGAGTTGAACAGGCTGAGGTTCATCTCATGTACATTCTGAAGAATAAGCAGAAAATCAACTGGCCCTACTACATTGCCAGTAGGATGTTCAGCCTACGTGATTCCGGACGAGGAACGGCTCTTGCCTACGGATCCTTCATTCAAGAAGTCCTTACTGCAGCCGATGTCAATCATCCGTCCTTTCCGTATACCTCCATCTCATCAGACAAAGAGTTCAGCCCAAAAACTCTGTCTATGATGGGATATTTTTGGTGTGATGAGCGGAGAATGTACAAGTTTGTTCGAAGAGGAAATGTTCCTGCGCCTGTTGCAGCAGATGATGACAGTGATGAAAGTGAAGAAGACGAAGATGAAGAGGAAAATGAAGAATAGGAAGCAGGACAAGCCTTTGATCACCATGATGGAGATAACAGTCCTCCACGAGTTGACACTCACGACTACTCAGACTCCGCTTGGGTTCAGCAGTCACATTCAACTGAAGAAGATGTCCCCATCTGGGGTGGCTGGGGTGAATGGCAACATACGGGCTGGTCAACTCAACGTCAATTCTACCAGCCGCATCACCAGGATGATGAAGAATCTCCTTCGTCTCCTCCACAGCACGCAAACTCTTCAGAATTGTTGGACATGATGCGAAATATGCAGCTGGCACAACAATCCTTCATGCAAACTCAGGATGAGCGCTATGCTCATATTAGCAGCCAAATTCATGCGCAAAATGAGAGGCTTGACAACCTCTCCACAAGCATGAATGAACGGTATGCTGCATTTACCGAAACGTTTGAACGCCAGGAACGATCGGTCGACGGGAGTCTCAAGTATCTAGGCGGTATTGCTGAACAAATTTCATCTCTGGCTGACCCCTACAAAAACCCTGATATCTGTTACCATCAAGGACGACACCATTAGGACATAGGACCGCATATGCATCTGAATTTGTTTGTTGTTTGAATGTATTAAATTCTCTGTAATGCTTGTTTGTGCAACATTAATTTTAATGTTTATCTTCTTTTAATTAATGATTATCGTTCAGTAATGATATTTGGTGTGATATTATTATCTGATAGTGTTATTTCCTATTGAATTTTGTGTTACGTTGAATAATCATTCCTTGTCTCTTTTTGATGTTGTCAAAGGGGGAGAAGAGTACAAGCAGCCAAAATGTTCACCACAATTAACAGTCGGTTTTGCAGATAGATCGCCTTAGATTACAAAAGAAAGGGGGAGTGTGCACAATGTGTAAATACTGCATATTGTTTGTCTCGTTGGCTTTAGCACAGGTTTTCATCATCAAAAAGGGGGAGTATGTAAGGGAAAACTGTCAGACAACATACAATCACAAGTTTCGATGATGACAAATGACCATCACAGATGAATCGGCATTGTCGATTCCATGTTTACAAACAAATGCAACATATCACCTTTCATATCCTTCTCTATGATTATCTAAAACTGCTATATTTCATAAAACATATGTGGATAAAATGTGATCATGACGAAATGCATGAAAACCACAAAGATACGAATTTTTGCAGGTTTGCAGGCTTTGAGTCGACCGCAAGGGTCAGCGCATAGCCCACGGGTCAGCGCATAACTCAGACCAGTTGGTGACTGGTCAACGCATGCTTGCTTGAGTCGACCACAGGTCGGCGCATGGCATAGTGCTGTTGGCCACGGGTCAGCGCATGGAACACTTGAGTCGACCATAGGGGTCGGCGCATTTCCCACGGGTCAGCACACGCCGACCTATGGTCGACCGCTCGTGCGTAAACTCAGTTTTCTGAGTATTTTCCGCTGTTTGAAAAGCTGTTATTTTTGGTTGGTTAGCTAGTTACTATAAATAGAAGTCAAATCACTTTTATCAACCAACATTTGTCAAATTGATTTCAAGTGTTCAAGGAAACAAGAAAGAGTGAAATAGGTGTCCAAGATTCATCATCTTCATCTTCAACATTTCACAACTCATCAACTACACACAACCATTTTTGATGTGCTTCGTGATCGGTTAAAGGTGATAAGGTTTGAAGCTGAGATTGGAGAATCCGGTTCGGGTTGAAGCTTGTGGCAGGTTCTTTCTTGAATAAAACCGTTAGGGTTTTGTCCTCCAAGACCGGTTTGTGTTTGGGGGTTTTTGGACGAATTACTTCATCAATATTTAGCTGAGCGAAGGTGATTGAGAAGAGGAAGTCTTCATCAGTATAGTAGCGGATTCAGTGATATTGAAGGGAAGGATTCGGGTTCGATTCGTTGTGGTTGAGATCAGTCGGGCCGAGGGTTTGAAGAACGGAAGGTTCTTCAACAAAGGGGCTGGAATTGGAGGTCTATCAACAACAATCGAAGGTCTTGATTCATCTTGAATCAAGGAACAAGGAGAGGAAGCAGCATTCAACACCTTGAGAGTTTTGTTGTTTACTTGCTTTGCAATCCTTGTATATACGGTTAAATTCAATAGGTGATATCTATTAAATCATCTCAATTCTAATTTTAGAATTGAGGGCAGACGTACCCCGAAGCGAGGACGGCGAGGGAACTGCCTCATCAAATCTCTGTCTTCTTTAATTTTCTGCATAATTGTTTTTCAGCTTAAAAATTAAGTGATTTTAGTTTAAGCACTTTTACCAAACATTGATATTAATTGAGTAAGAGATTAAAACTCTGTTTTTGAATCCAAAGTACAATAGTATATTGTACTTGATCAATTTGAATTACTTACTCAACTCAAATATCACTTGGAGTGTTTATGCACACCAAGTGTTTGATAATTTGCCTAAACCAAAGTTGTCTTAAGTTTGTATCTAGTTTGATTTGGTATTTGGATCATTGGAACTAGGAATCCTAGTAAGTGAAACATATCATTGATTGTGCAAATAGTGTTGTGATTCGTATTTCACTTTATCTCTAATCCATTAGCTTAACGCATATCCGGTTTTCCAATAACGGTTCGGTTTAGACTATATTTTTCCTTGGCCGCTTCCGCACTTAAAACATATTTTCAAAACCAATTTTAATTGGTAGTGCCGACTCAAATTTTAATTGGGATCTATTCAAACCCCCCTTCTAGATCTGTGCCATAGTCTAACAAGAAATGTCGGAAGATGAAGAGATACCACTCATCCTTGGTAGACCATTTTTGGAGACCGGAAGATGTTTGATAGATATAGAAGAGGGCACCATGACTCTAAAAGTTTACGACGAAGAGTTGAAAATTGATGTGCGTAACACCATGAAATACAAAGATGACGTGGCCACCAGTCAACACATAGAGGTGATTGATCAAATGGTTCTGCAAGAAAATCCTTTAGGTGAACCAAAATTGCCCTTGGAGAGAGTTCTTAGTCTATCAATTTTTGAAGACACTCAAGAAGCTATTGAAAAGGAGAGGGAAGTGTTAACTATGATGGCAACACAACCACTCTTTAAGGGATCCCGATCACTCCGATGGGAAAACTTGAGGGAACCCCAGTTTGAGGAAAAGAAAGATGAGACCAAGAAAGTGGCTGAGCTGAAACAATTGCCTGAAAATCTCAAGTATGTTTTTCTAGATTCTGAAAGGAGATGCCCAGCTATTATAAGCTCTAATCTAGAAGTTTCACAAGAAGACAAGCTCGTCAAGGTTCTGAAGAAGCATAAAAGTGCAATGGGATGGGCGATAGAAGACTTGAAGGGGATTAGCCCTACGGTTTGTATGCATAAAATTCTCATGGAGGATGGTCACAAACCAGTGGTGCAACCCCAAAGAAGACTAAATCCCGCAATGAAGGAAGTGGTTAAGAAAGAGGTTGTTAAACTATTAGATGCTGGGTTAGTTTATCCCATATCCGATAGCTCTTGGGTGAGTCATGTTCATGTGGTTCCGAAGAAAGGAGGGACTACCGTTATAAGGAATGAGAAAAATGAGTTAGTCCCTACAAGGACGGTCACGGGGTGGCGTGTTTGCATCGATTACAAAAGGTTGAATTTGGCGACAAGAAAGGATCACTTTCCTTTACCATTCATCGACCAGATGTTGGAAAGGTTGGCTGGTCATGAGTACTATTGTTTCCTGGATGGATTCTACTGGATAAATCATGGACCAGTGACTAGTGAGGGAAAGATGCAATCCCGGATTTGCTCCCGAGGCAACTTGGAAGGTGATACAGTTGAGAAAGAAAATGTTGGACGCAACTTGGCAACTCTAGACCGAAAGAGGGGAAGGTAAACCGATGTTGAAAAAGAAGTTGTTTGTCATAAAGAGTGGTTTGGAGCTTGCAAGCTTATCTGAAATTTTGGTATCAGATATGAGATGTCGAAGGTAATGTCACGACACTAATATCTGAATAAAACACACAGGATAAAGATAAAGAATAGAAATGCAAGAGACACAAGCAATTGTTAACCTAGTTCGGTGCAACTCACCTACGTCTGGGGGCTACCAAGCCAGGAAGGAAATCCACTAAATAGAATCAGTTCAAAGACTCTCAGTACACTCCACAAGTTACAGTCGTTTTCACCTAATCTCCACCCGTGTGATTTCTACCTAAGAACTCTTAGATATGAGAACCCACTCACTCCCCCTCAATCATACATGTGATATTAAACAACAATTACTTCTGAAAAGAAGACACTCTTCAAAGACACACACTTGATCTTACTTAGCAGCTTAAATCAAGTAGACACACACTTGATCTTACTTAACAGCTTCAATCAAGTAGACACACACTCATGCTTAAAAGCTTAGAGTGGCAAATTACAACTCACAAATCAGACCAATTCAATCATCTATGGATGAATTGAATGGCTTACAAGTCACACGACCAAACAAGACACAAACCCTTATTCTCTCTCAATATTTCACTCAGTATTGGTTGTGTATCAAATCAGGTTTTTCCATGTCCTATTTATAGAAGCATTCAGCTGGGCTTGGACATCTTGAAAACCCTAAAACTACTTTCCAATTAAATCTTCTCATGACAGCTGGTTAGATCTCTTTGGAAAATAAGTAAATCAGGTTGTAATTAGTTATTGAATGCGATTGTGAATCAGATCTTCAATCATACATAGATTGCCATTAAATGCACAATCACATAACACATAACATTCACACTGAATGTTCTGTGTACAGGATGTCATGACATCGGGTCTGACATCCTGGAACAATCCTGCATAATTCCATTTTAAATATCCAGCAGGTACATAATATCAGATGCCATGACATCGTGTATGACATCCTAAAACAATCCTGCATAATGATATTTTTAAACTCCAGTAGGTACATAGATATCTTAAGTTAAGACATCATATGCAACATCTTGGGAACACTATTTGTTTTACCAAAATTGTTGCCAACACTTAGAACCAGCAAACTCTCCCTTTGGAAAATTTTGGCTAAAACATATATCTGTCCATTTTGTTCACAAGAAAAAATAACAGCAGTTAAACATCATAACAGTGTTTAAGCAGCAGCAGAAGTAAACAGAATTGCTAGCTATAATAACAACTAATAAAACACACAAAAAACACATGGGTACTTCTTCTCCCCCTAAGTCTGTTCAACACAGACAATAACACCAGTAACATTCAGTGTCACACTCTGACATCTCCTTTAACAACGTAACATTTAGAATCACATTCTGACATCTCCTTAAACATGTGAACATTCAGAATTTCCTTCTGACATCTCCTTCAACATGTTAACATTCAGAACCTCCTTCTGACATCTCCTTCAACATCACCTAATAGAACAGAACAGAACAGAATAGAATAGAACATCATTAGTTGTCATCTGTTTAGCCTAGCTAGCTACATCACCACATAATAACTGCAGCTCCCCATATCTCCACACATTAACTGCAGCTCTCCACATAATAACTTCTCCCCCTTTTTAGTCAAAATAGACCAAAGTGACCAATTAGACAAAATAAATGTTAATCAGTCCAGCAGAGAATGTCACAAAGGATGTCAAAACATATAAAATGTTAGAATGTAATGTCAGGTGTTATAGAACCATAATTATACACAGCTATATCAACTTAGATAAAAAGAATTCCAGAGAACTCATAAAGAGCCCAAAAATTACATCATGGCATCAACCAAGACTGCCAAAAAAAACAGCAAATCATCAAAGCACCCAGAACAACATATCATCATAACAGGGGGACTATCTACACCATAACTCAATCTGACGAGGTAGCATCTTCTTCACCTTCAGATCTAGAACTACCACTAGAATTGTCTTGAGAATCAGACCTCTCACTTGAGGTATGGGCATCTGTTTCCTTGGCTTGACCAACAGTGGTTGTCCTACAGACTTCATTGTCTGTGGCTTCTAATTCAACATCTCCTTCTGTTCCTCTTCCTAGGAACTTATTGATTACAGTTGGGGAGACCCTTACACACCTTCCTCTAAGAAACACTTTGCAAAACCCTTTGTTGTTATTGTCAGCAATATCCTCCGGAATGTTCACCACAAACTCCTTCACAAGACCTTCAAAACATTGGGGCAATGCACTGACTGTTTTCATCAAACCAGCAGACTTGATCAATTCCATAACCTCCTTCACTTCCACAGCCTCCTTCCCTAGCTCCCTTTCCACATCAACTCTCATCTGTATAACAAATTTCCACTTGGTTGCACCATCTTCCAAATGAAAGGAAATATTGTCCAAATGCACAACTGCAACCTTCGTAGGAGATTTTCTAAAACTGTGCTTTTTAACAGGAGAGATGTCTGGGACATCGTCTTCGACATCATCTTCAGAATCAGAACTTTCTCTGACCTTTCTCTTCTTGACTTCTACTTTACTCCATGATTTAGAAGGACCTACACCAGCAACCTTCTTACTGGTTCTGGCTGTCATCATCTCAGCCACAGGCCTCCCTTTCCTGGTCTTCATATTCTTTGCAACACTTGGTTTCAAATGATGAGCCAAGGTGTCATCTTCCTCGTCTGGGCTTTCTTCTTCCAAATCAATTACCTTCTCAGCAATGTCATCTTCCTTATCTGAGCTTTTCCCACTCCACATTAATTGCTATAAATTCTAATGGATACAAATCCCCAATTTCCCTCTTAAACATTCAAATTGATTAGCATCCAAAGCCTTTGTAAATATGTCAGCTAATTGCATTTCAGTTGTAACATGCTCCAGTGCTATGATTTTCTCTTCCACAAGTTCTCTAATGAAGTGATGACGAATATCAATGTGCTTTGTCCTGCTGTGCTGAATAGGATTTTTAGAAATATTTATAGCACTCAGGTTGTCACGGTACAATGTCATGACATCTTGTGTGACATTGTATTCTATCAAGATTTGTTTCATCAAAATCAGTTGAGCACAACTACTTCTAGCTGCTATGTATTCAGCTTGATATCTAGCACAAACACCAGTTTCATCTTTCAAATGTGTAGGAGCAGGTCTCCTTTTATGATTTGCATTCTCCATGCTAACCTTCTTAACCTTGTTCTTGGCATATTTGCTTTGAGATAGAAAAATAGACTCTTCTATCTGCTTGACTTGTAGCCCAAGTCCAACAAGGTTCATCTCAACCTTAGACTGCATTTGTCTAACAACATGTTCTACCATTTGATCTGACCTACCACCAAACCTAATATTATCCACGTCTATTTGAGCCATCATGAGCTTTTCTCTTTCATTTTTCACAGATAGGATCTTGTCAATACCTCCCCTCTTGTAACCATTGTGAGTGAGGAACATTATGAGTCTCTCATACCAAGCCCTAGGAGCTTGCTTCAAACCATAAAGGGCTTTCTTCAATCTGTACACATGCCTTTTAGGTTGTTCAACATATTCTTCCTCTTTCAAGTAGCCATTTGAGATCACTTCCCTTGATCTAGTTGTGACCCTTTTACTTGGATCTCTTTGAATGAGATCTTTGGGATGATCCTTCTGAACTCTGATGGAGGGTTCTTTGTTGACTTTGTCAGGTTCAGCTTGAGGAGGTTCATTCACCTTGTCTAAGAAATCAGTTGGGGGATCATTCAGAGATGTCTTAACATCGTCTGAGACATCAGTCTGTTGGTCATCAACCATACCATTAATAGATTCCATCATTATTTTGATTCTGGAATTAAGGACTCTATATGCTCTGTTGTAGCCCAGAAATAATCTTTTGGGATCCATCTTCCTTCTTTGTTCACTTCTAATTTTGATTACTTGACTTTCCTTTTCTCCTTGAAGTTTTAGACAAAGATTTTTGAAGACTTTAAACACATCAGATTTTTTTCTTATAAAGTTGATCCAGGTGTATCTGGAGAAGTCATCCACCACTACATATGCAAACTTCTTCCCACCAAGGCTTTCCACTTGCATGGGTCCCATCAACTCCATATGGGGGAGTTCCAAACCTTTGGAAGTGGTGTCATGTCTGAGTTTCTGGTGTGACATCCATGTCTGACATTTCCCACAGACTTTTCTTTCATCAATCTTCAAGTTGGGAATTCCTCTAACAGCTTCAACAGATACAATCATCTTCATACCTTTAAGATACAGATGGCTCAATCTTTGATGCCATGTCTTCACTCCTTCTTCTTTGACTAAGGTACCCTTTGAAGAATAACAAATTTGAGAACTTCACATGTAACAGTTGTCTTTGGTCCTGACTCCTTTCATGATCACTTCACTTTCTTTGTTAGTAATCAGACATTCAGTTTAGTGAAGTTAACATTTAGACCTTGGTCACATAGTTGACTGATGCTTATTAGATTTGCAGTCAAGCCCTTAACAAGTAGGACCTTGTCAAGTTCAGGAACTCCAAGGCAATCAAGCTTACCTATCCCCTTGATTTCACCCTTTGCTCCATCACCAAAGGTTACATAACTTGTGGCATGGGGATGAAGGTCAATTAGCAGGTTTTTGTTTCCAGTCATGTGTTTGGAGCAACCACTATCAAAATACCAATCTTCTTTGGCTGAAACTCTGAAGGAGGTGTGAGCTATCAAACTTGTAACACCAGTCCTAGGAATCCGTTGCTTTTTATTGATAGGTCTGTTATGTTTGGGTTTAGGTAGATAATGAGCAGGCTGAGGGTAACCATACAGCTTGTAGCAGAAGGGTTTTATGTGACCAAATGTTCCACAGTGATGGCATCTCCATCTTTGGTGTTTCCCTTTCTGTTGTCTTCCCTTCTGGTGTTGTGACATGTGATGTGACATTGCAGGTTTGTTATCAATATGGTTGTACTTAGTTTTGGATTTAGCTTTGCCATTTATATAACTCCAATCAGCCTTAGATTCATTGAACCCAATGTCAGATTTGTCTCCTGTTGTTTGACCAGTCTGGAGAATCTTGTCTAAGATGTCAGATCCATTGTTAAGCATTCTTACATACTTGGTCATCTCATCTAGTTTGGAATTCAAGAGTACAACTTCAGTTTTCAATTTGGAGACGATTTCCACATGTTCTCCTTTCTCATTCGCCAGCTGAGCTATCACTTTCTTCTGGCTTTCAACTTGTCTGAACACTTCTGCACTTTTGTGACACAACTCTCTGTAGGTAGTGGCCAGCTCTTCAAAGGTTACTTCCTCATCACTTGACTCTTCATCAGAACCCTATCTTCTTGTCAATGCAGTCACAAGATTTGCAGCTTCTTCTGTTTCACTTTCATCAGACCAAGATGCAACAACACTCCTCTTATGTTTCTTGAGGTAGGTCCCACATTCAGTTCTAATGTGATCATTCCTATCACATTCATAGCACTGAACTCCTTTTCCTTCTTTGGGCTTTTCTTCTGACCTTGTTCTTCTTCCAATATTGTTGGATTTACTGATGTCAGATGCGATATTCTTGACATTGGCCTTAGATCTTACATCCATCTTTTTCATAAGTCTGTTGAACTGTCTTCCCAGCATTTCTACCTCATTTGCCAGATCTTCATCAGTCTCATGATCACCTTCCTCATCTTCCCCTTCAGTGTTTGACATGAAGGTTATGCTTTTGGCTTTCTTTTCAGATCCATCACATATTCCCATCTCAAATGTTTGGAGGGATCCAATTAGCTCATCAACTCTCATATTTGAGATGTCTTGAGATTCTTCTATGGATGTCACCTTCATAGCAAATCTCTTAGGGAGTGACCTGAGTATTTTCCTTACTAGCTTTTCATCTGACATCTTCTCTCCCAGAGCTCCAGAGACATTGGCAATTTCAAGGATATTCATGTGAAATTCATGAATATTTTCATCTTCTTTCATCCTTAAATTTTCAAACTTGGTGGTGAGCAGCTGCAATCTAGACATCTTCACCCTAGAGGTGCCTTCATGAGTGGTCTTGAGAATGTCCCAAGCATCTTTAGCCACCTCACAGTTGTTTACTAATCTGAAGATATTCTTGTCTACTCCATTGAATATGGCATTCAATGCTTTAGAATTTCCAAGGGCTAGATCATCCTCCTCCTTTGACCATTGTTCTTCAGGCTTCTTGTCAGTAGTGGCTTCTCCCTCCTTAGTAATTACTAGATGTGCCCAGCCTATTAACATAACCTTCCAAGCCTTATTATCCAGAGATTTTAAGAAAGCTACCATTCGAGGTTTCCAATAGTCATAGTTAGATCCATCAAAAACTGGTGGCCTGTGAACAGATCCTCCATCTCTCTCCATTATACCAGAAAGTATTATCCCTAGATCTCACCCAGAACCAGAGCAGGATGCCTGCTCTGATACCAATTGAAATTCTGGTATCAGATATGAGATGTTGAAGGTAATGTCACGACACTAATATCTGAATAAAACACACAGGATAAAGATAAAGAATAGAAATGCAAGAGACACAAGCAATTGTTAACCCAGTTCGGTGCAACTCACCTATGTCTGGGCGCTACCAAGCCAAGTAGGAAATCCACTAAATAGAATCAGTTCAAAGACTCTCAGTACACTCCACAAGTTACAGTCTTTTTCACCTAATCTCTACCCGTGTGATTTCTACCTAAGAACTCTTAGATATGAGAACCCACTCACTCCCCCTCAATCACACATGTGATATTAAACAACAATTACTTCTGAAAAGAAGACACTCTTCAAAGACACACACTTGATCTTACTTAGCAGCTTCAATCAAGTACACACACACACTTGATCTTACTTAACAGCTTCAATCAAGTAGACACACACTCATGCTTAAAAGCTTAAGAGTGACAAATTACAACTCACAAATCAGACCAATTCAATCATCTATGGATGAATTGAATGGCTTACAAGTCACACGACCAAACAAGACACAAACCCTTATTCTCTCTCAATATTTCGCTCAGTATTGGTTGTGTATCAAATCAGGTTTTTCCATGTCCTATTTATAGAAGCATTCAGCTGGGCTTGGACATCTTGAAAACCCTAAAACTATTTTCCAATTAAATCTTCTCATGACAGCTGGTTAGATCTCTTTGGAAAATAAGTAAATCAGGTTGTAATTAATGATTGAATGCGATTGTGAATCAGATCTTCAATCATACATAGATTGTCATTAAATGCACAATCACATAACACATATTATTCACCCTGAATGTTCTGTGTACAGGATGTCATGACATCGGGTCTGACATCCTGGAACAATCCTGCATAATTCCATTTTAAATATCCAGCAGGTACATAATATCAGATGTCATGACATCGTGTAAGACATCCCAAAACAATCCTGCATAATTATATTTTTAAACACCAGCAGGTACATAGATATCTTAAGTTAAGACATCACATGCAACATCTTGTGAACACTCTTTGTTTTACCAAAATTGATGCCAACACTTAGAACCAACATTATCCAACATGGTGAGATTTTAACATAACCAAACACAAAAGAGCACATTCAGGTATGACTTTATCTCTCTAATTTTGCGTAAGTTCTACTGATACAACACAATACAAAGACGCACACTGAGGCACGTTGTTTGTTTTCACCCTTTTAGCCTTTCTAGCCATCCATAATGTTGTATCTATCCGTTGTTAGCCCCGTTACAACCCGAAAGACCTCTAAAAGTGTGTGAATTTGGTTTGTGTAGTTAACGTAGAATCTATTCAAAAATTAAGAGTTGATACTGCATACCTTGATATCATGAGTGCTAAACACTTAAACCCCGAGAGATTTGGTGAGTAGTGTGAAGAAGTTTGCAGGTGAAGGAACACTCTGATATGATAATGCAGTGGATAGTTCGAATGGGTGAACCAGAAGCTTAATCGGGAAGGAGGAAGATAAGTTGCAAATAGAATCAGTTGTGTTGTGGAAAGAAAAAAATCCATGGTTGACCTCTGTGTTGTCTCTTACATCACTTGAGGACAAGCAATGAGATAAGTTTGGGGTTGTGATCGGTCACCATTTGCACTTAGTTTTCATCATCCATGCAGCATGAATCTTCAAGAATCGGTAACATTTTGTTCTTTATTTTAGTTGATTTCTTAAGTTTATCGCATTTTATAAATTTCTGCTTGTTTTATGTTGCATTAGTAGTTCATCTCTTTTTGTCGCATTTTATGCGTTTCCGTGTAGTATTTTTTGGTTTCCAGGTCTAACAATAAGCCCGAAAGATGCGTACCAAAAGAATGGAAGTCAAGGACATCGTGCAAAGCGAGAAAAGGTAAAAACAGAGGGCTGACACGGGTGCCCGTGTCAGCATGTGCAAAAGAGAGATGTTGGAATCCAGAAACTAGGGGGCTGACATGGGTGCCCGTGTCAGCAAGGGCTAAGGATTTGAGATTGACAGAGAGCCAACACAGGCGCCCGTGTCACCTGACACGGCCCGTGTTGGCCAATTCGCCCCGTTTGCTGATTTTTAGTGTGTTGACCCATGTGTACGTCCGGAGGGCAGTCTGGGTATTTCACGATGTTTTTAGTTGATTGGAAACTATTTAGTATGCATTTTGCGAGGTGTTCAGAGGAGAAGAGATTATAAGATCGGAAGAGATTGAAGATCAACCTTCATCAACAACAAATTGTAATGTCTTTATTTTGTAATTTACTGTCTTTGAATATTATGAGAAGCTAAACCACCCAATGCTAGGGGTTGTCCCTGAATTGCTACTGTATGAATACTTTTTCTATGTTTTTATGATCATCGACGTTTTCTTAATTCAAATTATTATACAACGTTCTTAATGCCTTATTTTATCGGACAAATGGAATTTGGATCTCTGGTTAAGGTTTAGGTCGGACAAACCACCTTATCGCTTGTTGTGTAATAATACTTCGGTTTAATCACTTAGGAATAAGGATCAAACCGTAGTAGCCGTTAATTCTTGATCAATTGCTTATTTCGTAACGTCAATTTGAATAACTAAGGAATTGGGATTGAAATTGACTGTTAATGGTTTTCGGCTAAGGGAATAGAGAAAACAACTCTTGAGAATCGGTTTTGAATAATTACAACGTAGATGTTATATAATATGGAAGGAGTGTAGTACAAAGAAATTCATACATCTTGCCTTAGCATGCTTTCTCATATCGTTTAACAGCTTTTTATACGCTTTATATAATTTATTCTCATTCTTATCTTTTTGAAAACAATCAACAAACCCCCTTTGATCTTTTGTTCAATGGAACCATTATAAAGATTTGTACTTATTACGCAGTCCTCGAGATCGATACTCGAGAGAATTCCCATTTTATTACTACATCGGTGCAAATAATACACTTGCTATTTTACCGATCAAGGATTCAATGAGAATCTTATGTGATGAACTAACTAGTGAAGTCGAAAGAGAAGTTTGACAAGAAGTCAGAAGTGAAGCAGGCCCAAGCAGACCTCAGAGAACAAGACACGTGCCTGAAAGGTTGCAAGAATGTGTAATTACATTAGATGATGTGGTCAATAAAGAAGGTGAGCTGGTACATTATGCTTTCTACGCATATGTAGAACCAGTCAATGCAGCCGAGGCATTGAAATATTTGAAGTGGGTGAAAGCAATTAACAAAGAATTAAAGTCAATCATAGTCAACAACACTTGGTCACTTGTCGAATTTCCCCAAGGCAAGAAGGCAATCGATGTGAAGTGGGTATACAAGGTGAAGTTGAATCCCAAAAGAGAAGTAACTCGAGACAAGGTGAGACTTGTGGCAAAAGGATTTCTTCATAAATAAGGAATCCACTTCGACGACTTTTTTACATCTGTTGTTAGGATCGAAACAATCAGGTTGGTTGTCGGTCTAGCAAACATGAACAACTGGAAGATGTGTCAGATGGACGTGAAATGTACATCCCTGAATGCCCCCTTAGAAGAAGAAGAAGTTTGTGTTTCACAACCAGCTGGGTTTGTGAAACAAGGCGAAGAAAGAAAGTTGTACAGGCTGCATAAAGCCCTATAGGAACTTGAACAAGCTCCAAGAGCTTGAAACAAGAAGATAGATGAATTTCTAAGGGAGAAGGAATTTGGAAAGTGCACAACTGAACTTGGAGTATATGTAATAAGAAGCAAGATCGAATTGCTTATACTATGTCTCTATGTCGATGACTTGTTGATAACAGGTAGCTGCAAGAAGGAGATCGAAGACTTCAAAGGTGATCTCAATAAGGAATTTGAAATGTCAGATCAGGGTGACATTTCATATTTCGTAGGCATCAAATTCTACAAGAGTCATAGAGGTTTGATGATGCATCAAAGAAGGTATCCAGGCGAAATACTGAAGAGATTTGAGATGCAAGATTGCAACCCAACTCCAACTTCAGCTGATCCCAAATTACAATTGTCGAAAGATTCAGATGAAGATGATGTCGACCCAACCCAATATAGAAAACTTATTGGGTCATTATGATACCTTTATCACATAAGACCTGACTTAGCATACAATGTAAGTATGGTGAATAGATTCATGCAAAAGCCAAAGGTATCACATCTAGCAGCAGCGAAGAGGATACAAAGGTATCAGAAAGGAACTCTCGAGCATGGCATTTTGTTTCCTACAACTGATGAAGGAAAAGAATGCAAACTAGTGAGACACACTGACTCAAGTTGGTGTAGTGATGTTGAGGATCGAAAATCCACAACTGGCTATGTGTTTATGCTAGGTGGTGCACCAGTTGCTTGGAGTTCAAGAAAGGAGCCAGTAGTGGCATTATCGTCATGCGAAGCAGAATACATAGTTTCTTCCCTTGTGCATGTCAAGAAACATGGATGGTGAATTTGGTCGAAGAGATAACAACGAAGAGTCATGGAGCAATTTCCATGAAGATTGACAGCACGTTAGCTATCAATTTGGCGAAGAATTTGATAGCACATGGTTGAAGCAAGCACATCGAAATGAGGTTCCATTATCTTCGAGAGTAGGTAGCATATGGGAAGATGAATGTGGAACACTGCAGAACTGAGAATTAGATTGCAGAAATCATGAGGAAGGGAGTGCAGGTCGAAGTGTTCAGAAAACTAAGAGCTATGATGAATGTAGATAGCTTAGACATAATGAATTAGGTGGTGTGTTGAATTGTAATTCCTTGTGTCGAAGCAGGTTGATCGACATAAGAAAGGAAGTGTTGAACACCTAGTGTGTCGAGTTGTATTAGTGTGTCGAAGCATGTTTCTTCACACAGGATTTTGACTTAGGCCTATTTTTAGTAGTGTTAACTATTTTGGGCTTTTAGAGTTTTGGGCTTTGCCTTAGGGAGTAAGTTAACCTAAATCTATAAATAGAGGGAGTAACCCTTATTCTTGTAATAGAGAAGTCATAACATTGTATTCACATAATTTTGCAGTTGCAAAGTGAATAAAGATGGTTTTCACAGGTTGTGGACAGAGAGAAAACTATGCAGAAAATATTCTTCTTCTTCTCCATCATTCTTTCTTTTATTTCTCAATTATTCTTTTCTTTTCATTGTCATTGTGTGGGTGATAAAAATCTTGTCATCAAGAATGATAGAAATTCTCCATGGACTATGATGGATTCCCAACATCTTCTCTGATATCATTTGTTGGGGGGTTCACTAGGGAGCATTGAACATTGCGGGGCTTCTTCTTTTTAGAGCAACACTTTTGTGAGAGACACACCACATATTCACGTAAAACCTTAAGGTGATAGGTGGGTGGGTTCTCTCACTTGTAAATGCTCAAGTATCCATATTCCCAACCAATGTGAGACTGTTACACACATTATTCACACTTGATACATTCTCAACAATGGTGTCGTGACTTTATTTATGCTCTAAAGTGTAGCTTTTACAAAAAATTATGCAGCTCACCTAGATTCTGCAAATCTCACTACAAATCCAAATTTGATTTATATGGTAATGGTTTTTTCTTTTCTTTATACTAATCCGCTGTTAAGGTCACTACTTTACACTAATAGTGATACTTTCTTTTGTCTCAGTTTCAAATAACTACACCTAAAAGTTGTTACATGTTCCCTCCAAGAAGCATTCTTTCACCTGGTGAAAGTATAATTTCCACCAGTAATATCTCCTTCTAAACTTGTGTTAATAAAAAATTATCAAATGCTTTGAATTTCTCGAATCCTCTTACAATCATCTCATTTATTTGACAGTGTTCCAGCCTTTTGAACTACCGGAAAACAATGAGAAACCAACTGATAAAAAAAGCAAGGTTAAATTCAAAATCATGAGCCTACAAGTGTAACGTGGAATGAACTATGTACTTGAACTGGTAATGTGTTATTTCTCTTCAACTTTCTAGTTTTCATGATTGTTTATATTTGATAAAATCATATTATAGTTACAAAAGTTAGTTTAACCAAATGTGTCAATCATGGTCTTTTTTCATCTTGAAAATAAACATTATCTTAAGCTTGAAATTCCCCGGGAGAATTGAGACTGCGATTATTGTTGATATGTGTATGTATGTTGTTGTAAAGAAACCATGTGGCACAACTGAAGAATTTGAATAAAATAATATTTTTTATGATCTGGTTTATGAATATATAGAAGAAAGACTAAAGGAAAACAGTCACATGGTTATTGTCATTGCTAAAGGAGAAGGACATGAACTTCTTTCTGTGAGCATGCAATCTAACATAAAAAGGATGCTTCTGGAAAGAAGTTCCTTATAGATGTTGGGCTATGGATATATCAAAATATTAAGGTTTGTTTATTATTTGAAGTTGTAAATGTTAAATGTCACTTAAGATAATCCAATTTAGATTTATTTAAGGAATGCTTTAATAACTAGTTCAACTAAGCTTTGTTGAATTGGAAATTTGGAATGCATTAAACTCTTAATCTTAATTGCAGGCAGGGCCGTCCCAATCAATTTGGAGGTCCTGTTCTATTTTAAAATTAGATATTTAATAGATGAAAACACAACAAATTAAAAAAATGTATTTTATTTAATTCTAAATAAAATTAAATATATAGAAACAAAGATGATAAAAAATACTATGTAGATATTTGATTTATCGAAGTTTAGTTATTCGCGTCTTTCTTCTCTTACCATCTTCGATTTATAAAAAAAAGTTCATACCATTTAATAAAAGAAAAGATTCTTTGAACAATTTCCACAATATTAATAATGAAATATTTTATTTAATAAACAATCAACAATATAAAATTATAAATTTTCAAAGTCTCACACCTACTATTTCAAATTTATTAATGTACTGATTCACAATGATACAAAAATATAAATATTTTCAAAATTACATCTCAAAATTTTTCATAGATCTATAAAATATATAAATAAAAGAAAAAAATTAATTAGGTTAATTGCGATATTAAATTTTAAATAAATTTAAATGTAATTTATTAGATTATAGGCTGCTTGATAGGATATACTTCAATATATTAATAAAAAAAATATTTATTAAATTAATTGCAACATTAAATTAAATTTAAAAACAATGTGGTGGCATTTTTTTTTATAAAAGTAAAAATATACATAAAATGTAAGAATAAAGAATCAAACTCAGGTTGTATTACTACCAAAATAGTATTGCCATGCTAGGCTACACTACAATCATATGTTAAAATGGAATTAGTGATATATATTCGTTAGTCTTATATTTATATTGATCCTAACTATCAAATTCGGGGCCCTAAAAAGTCAGCGGCCCTGTGCGGTACATTTTTCAACTAAATCAAAAGGGATCTATATTTAGGCCGATTGGAGCAAACACTAAGCTACAATGTGTAAGAATATGCGTCTTTCGAATATTCTAAATTGCATTGTATGCTCAAACTCTGATAATCAAATCACTCTCGATATATGTTAGTGTTAGAAAGTAGATTAACAATGGTACTACAATTAAAACAAATATGTAAAAAAGCAAGAATTCTGACAGTTCTCTAGGCACGCTTGACGCAACTAAAATTACAATTGGCAAAGCTTCACGTTTGTGTGTTTATGAAATTACACACGTATTTTGTTCCCGTATAATCCATGGGCTCTGGCATCCAATGACCCGAGTGAGCATTTCACGAGAAATGGTGGATTGCAACCACACAGGGAGGATTTGGTCTTGCTAATCTTGGGTTTCAAAAGGCATGGGAGAGACAATTGTGATTTGCATCGTCAAAGGTGAGATATTTCACATGAGTAGAAGGATAGAGTATAAATGATGCAGTTTTGAGGTTTGATTACATGTTCCACTCATTGACACCATAACAAATCATTTTCTATATCAAGTTTTTCAGAGATTGCAGAAAATGAGTGTTTACTCATAGAAGAAGATGAATCAATACGCATGATTAATGATGGAGCATCAGAGGCCTCACGAACGAAGGAGACATCTATTAATACCATCTTAGAATTTCAAAATTCTATGAATTTCATACCATGTTACAAAGGATGTAGTCAATGAATACCATCACTCAACTAGAGTTTCTAATAAACTTGCTTTCTACACCAGGTGATCAGTTGATGATTGCACGTAAAGATGGATCACTCAGCAACAACATATCAATTTTGGATTCACAAAAAAGGTTAGGAAACCAATATATATACATTTCATCTTACTCTCTCTGACTCATCATAACACATTTACATTATAAATGTATAGTTTTACTACAACAAATTACAATCTATCAAAATAGGAAATCACTCTTTCCATTTTCAATTGTAACTGAATTTCATTGATTTGAGGGTTAATCACATGAGGTGGCACCTGGTTGTTCTTATAGTGACAACCAAGTAACCTGCTATAGTAGGTGACATACAAGTTAACTAACATCTACCAGTTTTGCTAAGATACAAAAGTCTTAGCTTTTGATGTTGAGTCAGCCATATTACCTGGAGAATTGTTCTAGAATGAAGAGAGATAAAAGAAATGAATGACAGTAAGTTGGTAAGGTGTTCCGGATAACTCAGGATTCAGTTATATTATGGAGAGAGGCTAGGTGGTGGTGGGAATTATTCACTTGTCTCCTCTCGTAGGAGTCATGGTATATAAAATCGTTGTTGAGGTATGTATTCACTTTACTTTATTATGTTTTCAGGCATTCTTTTGCAAACCATGATCTTTTTTATCTCTTTACACTGTTTTAGCTCTTATTTGCAAACATATAGATCATAATTATTGTATGGTTATAACATTGTTAGTGTTGAATTGTAATTCTTTGTGTCGAAGTAGATTGCTCGACATAAACAAGGAAGTGACGAACCACCTAGTGTGTTGAGTTGTGTTAGTGTGTCGAAGTGTCGAAGTATGTTGCCTCATACAAAATTTTGACTTAGGCATATTTTAGTATTTTGACTTAGGCATATTTTAGTAGTGTTAGTTATTTTGGGCTTTGACCTGAGGTCCAAGTTAATCTAAATCTATAAATAGAGGGGATAACCATTATTCTTGTAGAGAGGTAAATAGGGCATTCATAACATTATATTCACAGTATTTTGAGTTATAAAGTGAATAAGTTTTCCTTTACTTTCATTCTCCATTATTTCTTCTTTTTTCAGTGTTATTGTGTGGATAATAACAATCTTATTCATGATACTTTAACTATGAAATTCATGATTGACCATCTTCAATCTACTTTCTTTTTACTTTTATGTGTACATGACCGATTGACTCAATAAAAAGTCAAATAATATGCGTCATTAAATCAATTTGAATCATAGTATACATATTTTAGCATATACAAACAGTAGTCTTCTCCAAATTGTAGGGAAGTACAATGGCGCAGTGATCAAAAGGTAGATTTTAAGTCTTTCTTCATAGACTGCATAGATCCTATGGATTAATGCTTCATGGATGCCCTGTGTACCTTTTCCTCTTGTCCAAGTAGCACATCAATTCCACGATGGTGAGTGGCAATGTGGCTCTTATTGTGATTGCTAAAATCTGCATAAGCACACTTTACCTCTCAATTTAACCAATTATCATATCCAAATAAAAATAGATTTGTCCGGAAGAAGGAGACCATGATTGGAACATTGTGTTTTGAGTTTGAGAATATGAGAAATAGGAGGTTAATAAGGAAAATGGAGATTGAAATTTGGATATGAGAAGCTGGAGATTAAAATAATTTAAAATTTTAAGCAGTAGTTTGAGAATATGAGAAGCAGAAAATTAAAATAATTTAAAACTTTAAGTAGTAATTTATTCCTAAATAGATTTTTAATATAATTATTAATTTTACTGATATAATTATTAATTATGTTGATACCTTACTATTATAACTTTTTTTGACAGCAATATTCTATTTTAATTAACATTTGTTTGAGTAACAAAAAAATTATTTTAAACGTTAAAAAAGTATTTTCCTTTTTTATACCGGTAAGAAATATATTATTGATAAAAAATAATATTTATATATGAAAAAAAAATTATGATTGATTAAATTATTCTTATATGTGGAAAACATTGTATTTATGATTCAAATATAAAAAAAATTATATGTCACTCTAAATTAATTAAATGTATTCTACCATTTATTTTTTGTTGGAATATGTCAACAAATGTGTTTATAAAATCATGTGTGTATAATTATGCCGTACACAATAATACACTATGGAAAAAAATGAAACAACTGATTTAAATATATGTAGCGAGTCAATACAATTTTAAATTAGTTATCAAATATGTAGTAAGTGAATAAAATTTTAATAAATTTTGTTAAATTTCTCCTATAGTGAAAATGACATGAAATGGAAAAAATGAAACTATTGATCCAAATATTGAATAATGGAAATTTATCAATAATTTTTTTTTTCAAATATTTAAAAAAGATTACAAGAGCTTATTAAAAAAATATTGAGTAGATATTTGAGTAGATATTTGAGTAGATTTTTTAAAATTTTATTCTCTCTTATAAAATAATTGTCTTATTTGTATAAAAAAACTAAAACGATTGATTTATCTAATACAAGTTTCAATAATTTTTATTTTTAATCCTATTATTTTTTTTATTGTTGTTTATCTTTCACCTTCTACATGTACTACTGTTTCAACTTAAATGTACTATTATTTTTAAGTTTTATTTTTTTTCAACTTCCTATTTTTATGAGAATTTATAAATAAATGCGCGTTCAAAACCATATTTCATTCAATATCGTACTTCGTGTATACGTACGAGTTTGTTACTAGTTTAACTTAATCCCTTGATCACACGATTAACGCCACTTATTGTGAAATTGAAAGATTCGGGACCGGCCGAATCAACATGAAGGAGACCCCGTTCTAATTTTAAAAAAATCTTTTTTTTTTTAAAATTACAATTATAATCAATAAAAATATAATAAAATATATTAATTAAAAATAAACTTAATTATAATTATTTTGAACATTGAACAATCTCATTTTTTATATATTAATTTTTTATCATACCATATTATTTATTTATTAAATATTTATTATAGCATTTATTTTATTTTAATTAATATCAATGAAAAAATTAAATCTTTTAAAATTTGAAACCTCTCAAGGTCGAACATAAAACAATGACATCTATGATATAAAAATCTAACAATAATATTAATCACCTAAAAAATAATGAAAAAATAATAATACGTGTAAAGAACAATAAAAATCAAAATAACAGTTTTATCGAAAAAATAATTAAAACAAAACTCATATCCTAAAACTTAATATTTACCTATATATGAATACACTAACCGTATAAAATATTTTAATTTAAGAAATATTTCAAGAACTAACTTAAAAATGACATATTTTTTAATTTGACTTTTTATATATTCTGAAGTCGTTATTCTTTGTATCGCATACTAATGTTAACTATATTCTTTATAATATTTGACATTAGAGTAATTTTTTAGTGTTGTAAAATAACAAACCTCTTGGTAAGGCACAATGATGCTTTCAAAAAGTTATGAGCACTATGAGACTATACTTTATTGCAACTCTAATGCATTAATGCATATGTCATTCCCCCACAAGAGCATTGATTTCTTTATTATTTCCTCATTATAATCATAATCACCTAGAAATCATATATTTTAATGATTAGGTATAGCTGGGACAAATGTATGTTAATTCATAAATTATAGTATGAATTTTTCAAATGCACCCATATTAAGAAAAAACATAATTAATTTTGTGTGGAAAAATGATTAGATATGATTTCACAATAATCTTCATTTATTGTATATTAAGGAAAAAATTTAAAAATGAAAAGAAGAAAAAATAATAAATAATAGATGATACTATAGTAGTATATTAGAAAAATATCATTAATTTTAAATTAAAATTGTAAAATAATTTAGAATTTAGAATAATTTTTTTTAATAAAATTACTTAAAATTTGAAACAGAAAAAATATATACTACTCATGACTTGAATTATTACAACTAATTTGCATCGAAGATAAATAAGACTTATTGTTCACTCTACTATTCTCATGACCTTTGCTTGAGGCTAAAGAAGGGAAGTTTTATCTTGTTTGTAAATCTGGAAAATCATGGCACGGATTCAATATCATTAAAAAAACTTGCTTCTTGTTTTATGTTTTCAACTTCGGAATACTTTTTTGACTTGTAATAAAACACCATGACGGATGTGAGTCCTTTTGTAGCCCCAACGAGAAGCTAAGGTAATGATTGTTTTTCTATCAAATTGTAATAAAACACTATAATGGATGTCACTTCTTTTTGTTAACTTGTAGCCCCCACAAGAAGCTAAGGTAGTAGTAATTGTTTTTCTGTTATAAAATTTAAGATTAAATGATTTTGTGGTAACTTTAGTTTTAATTTTTCAAATTTTCCTTTAAACGTATTTATTCCATGTTTAAACATAATTAATGAAATAAATTTTCTTATAAAAAATAGGAAAAAAGCAAAAGTCTAATTCATTATAAATATCTCTTTATGACGATAAAAATTAAAGAATGATGTATTTGAATTAGCGACTACATTAACGACGGATTAATAATCATTTATGAATTTACATATGATTTTCTTTTAAAAATAGATTTAGTTAGAAATTTACAGTTACTATATAGTTAATCAATATTAATAATATAAAATAGAAAAGGAATTGTCAGGTATACATATTTTTCATGCTATCAGTCACTTGTACAATCAATCATCAAAAATATGTCATGTGATGTGTTACATCAGTTTTTTTTGTTACTCGGCATTAATAGAAGAGAAAAAAATATGAATGAAAAATAATATACAAAATATTTTTAGAAAGGAAAATTTAGTATAATTAAAAACTAATTTTGGTATATTTGGAGGACAACTAACTATTTAACCATAAAATCATTATTGATTGCTTATCATTTTTGAATATGTTTATAGAAAAATGTGAGAATATATTATTTTTACAAAGACACATTTATTTATTTATTTATTGAGATGTGGAATTTAATTAAATGTATACAGTAAATTAATGTTTTATTAGTGTGTTTTATAAATGTGCATAAAATCACGATAATGGATAGGAATTCTAAAAATATTTGGGTGCTTATACCATTTTTGATAGTAATTCGAGAACACCATGAGCGTTATGAGACAAATCAATATTAATAAACGATCTAGACGTAATCAACTGTAATCTCAAAAGAAAGAGTTAAGGAAAGTGAGAGATTCACACGTTGTAAAACTTCAAATTGATAGGATGACACAACCCCTATAATCAATATTACTAAAAACACTATTACAAATTTAATCTAAAATACTATTAATTTAAAACTCTTCCGTCATACAATAGATATCATTTTTTTTTTCAAAATATTTATTTTTTTAAAATATCAATATGGTATTTATTATTTTTCATTAATTTTTATCTTATTTCTTATATTTTAAATTATATAATTATTTTATTATTTATTATTAATAAAATTATTTTAATAGATAATATTTATTTTATCAATGAAATCAATACAATTAATCATTATCTTATAAAATGTGAAAATCTCAAAGAAGATATTTATTGTGAGATAGAGGGAGTAATGTTTTTTGATAAAATCCTATAAATACTGGATTTGTCCTATAATGAATGACTCAATTGTTAATTTCACATCAATTAAAAAAAGTATAATAATAAAAGAAAGAGAATTATATTTTTACTAAAGTACTTATTATCATATATTATGAGTGATAAAAATAATAATAATTAAATGATAAAATTGAAAAAAAAAATTAATTTACATTATAAATTAAAATTGTTCATTTTTTTTAGGACTCTACTTTATTTTAAATGGATCCATCATTATAAAAAGTAGCATGTAAAACATAGTGAGAAGTAGGTATTTCACACATAGATCTATAATTGCGTTTTTTCCGCTCCCATAGAGGTCACTCGATAATAGAGATTTCAATAAAAAATGCTATTATATGATGCTGAAAGTATAATTGTAAGATTTAGTAGTGCTTCTTAAATATATACTATTATTGGACTATCCCCATTGACAGTGTTTGATAAAAAAGCTATTATTGATATTTCTTAAAAAATGAACCAATCATACACAAAATTTAATACAATAAACCAAATAGTAATATATATATTTTGGCAACCCACACCTTTTTTTTAATAAACCACACCAGTTTTCTAAACCGACCATATATTTTCTTTATAAACCAAACTAATATTTATTTTAAAAAATTACACAATAATTTTTTTTAAAAATAAATATCAATTTTTTTAATTTCATGGAGCTTGTACTATTCTTCTCTGAATTTCTCCTCCATGGAGATGGAGGTGATTGATGCATAACCTCTGAAAATTTATTTTACAAAAGAACACTTAATTGTTACAACCACTCACCCTCTCCGGCCTCCATAGTTCACAAACTAATAATTCAGTGTTCCAAAATCTTCCTTCATACCTTCGCACCTTTCTTTACCTATTGATTGTGCCCTAAAACCTTATTATCTCCATCGCCCACAAACATACATAGTTTCTTAGAATTTGTTGAACCCTAAATCAAAAATCGATTGAACCTTAGCTAAATATTGTCCCTTAAAACTCACTGAACCCTAAAACTATCTTCCGATGTCGTTGACCATTGCAAATCATGTTAAAGCTCTTTGAAACCTAAGAGCTCTTCATCATTGGTGTTTTTGTAATGGTGGTGTTGATGAGTACTAATGAGCTTTCAATTGCACGAGGCAAAAGGTCTCTACACCTTTGGTTTGGTAATTTCATCTATAGAACATTTTCGTCCAACCTTCAATTTTTGTGTAGATTTTGTTGCTTGAGTTTATAATTGTATCCAAGTCATTCATTTTTTTTCATTAAAACCCCATTTTAAAAAACTTTTTTTTATATTCTTTTAACCTTTTTCATTATGTAAATCCTTCGTTAGGGTTCACTACTGAGCTTTTTGTCCCAGGAAATCTTTTCATGGATGAATCAAAACGCTTTAAGGTACATGTTACTTACTTTCAAGATCTTGTAATGATGGTTAGAAAAGACTTAAGGTTTATTAGCCAAAACATGAAATAGATTAAAGAGATTTTTTGGTGTTATTAAAAGAAAAACACTATTAAAGAGCTTTTTTGGTGTAGTGATAACACTATGGACGAGATTGAGACCCATATTAGAAGGCTTATAGAAACTAGAAGAAATCACTTGTGAAGGACAACGACAACATTATAGCTAATTCATAATTGAAAACATAAACATTCTTCTAAGGAGAATAAATGATTAAAAGTATAAAGATTTCTTTGGGAGTTCGGAGACAATGGGGAAGAGGGGGCTTCGAAAAATGAATTTTTTAAAAAATATATAGAAATCTTTAGTTTTTTTAAAAATGATTTTGTATAGAATGATAAAAGACGGTTTAAAATTAACATATTTTTATTTTTAAAAATATTTAAACAACATAAATTATATTCAAATAATTTGTCTAAACTCTCTAAAATCCTCCTCCAATACAATTTTTTAATTCTCTCAAATTAGGGGAATTTTGATTTTTAAGTAAAAATAAATCCACCAAAACCCTCCCCATCTAAATCCTTCTATTCTTTTCACTCAATCATTTTCTTCTTTCAAAGTCCTCCAATCTCTTCTCCTCCAAGCTCCCAAACAAAGACTAAGATTTGTTTGGGTGTTTCGAGGTAAGGGGGAGAGAGGGTTTTGAGAAATATTTTTTAAAAAAAATATAGAATTTTTTTAAACATTTTTCGAAAAAAAGATTTTGTTTAAAATGATAAAATAATTCTTATCATTAATATATTTTTAATTTTTGAAATAATATAAGAACAAAAATTATATTTGAACAATTTGTCTAAGCCCTCCAAAACCCTCAAAATTTTGAGTTCCTCCAAATTATGAGATTTTTAGTGTTATGAATAAACACAAACCCTCCAAATCCCTCCCAACCAAATTTATTATACTCTTTTCACTCAATACTTCATATTTTTTAAAACTCTCCCCTCCATTCCCCTCCAAACTCCTAAACGAAGCCTAAGATTTTGTTTAAGAGTTTGGGCGGGAGGGGAAGGGAAGGCTTCTAAAAACGATTTCTTTAAAAAATATAGGAAAATACTTGACTTTTTTTGAAAGAATGATTTTGTATAGAATGATAGAAGAATATTTATCATTACTATACTTTTAATTTTCAGAATACTATAACCACATAAAATATATTTGAAAATTTTATATAAATCCTCCAAAACTCTCATTCAATATACATTTTGAGTTCTTCATAATTAAGGGGTTTTCGGTGTTATGAAAACACCGAAAACCCCTCCAAAACTATAACAACATAAAATATATTTGAAATTTTTATGTAAACCCTCCAAAATTCTCCTTCAATACAAATTTTGATTTCTTCATAGTTAAGGGGTTTTCGGTGTTATGAAAAAAAACAAAGCCTCTATAACCCTCCAACCAAAATCCTTAAATTCTTTCCACTCAGTCCTTCCCTTTTTTTCAAAGTCCTCCCTCTCTTCCCCTCCCAACTCCTAAATAGACCCTAAAGGAATATGTGACACAACTTTATTTCACTGAAAAATAAATCAGAAACCAATATTGAGACAACCCTGACTTCTAAATCTTGGAGGAGAACAACAAAAAGTTGAATCCATGAGAATACTTAAACTCATTCAATGCATGACTAACATTTCAGAGAACATTTGGCGCCTTGAAATGTAGGATCTTCTTGTGTAATTTTATGAAAGTTATTCTTATTAGTTCCTGCACCTTCCTAATAAATCTATAAGAATTAATAACCACATGAATAACAAAAAAAAACTAAACAAGCATAAGTGGTCTTAAGAAGAGGTCCTATTAAGTTTATGTCATATTTCATGATTCTCTTAAATGACAAGATAACTTAAATCTTGTTGTTGTGTCATATGCAATGGGATAAAGATCCTCACCATTTCTAAAAATAAATTAAGAATATCATTACTAATGGTGGTGGGATTAAAACTATGAACATTCTCTAATTCTATATGATTAAGGCCTTTGAGTTGTTGGACAAACTCAAAAATATAGTAGAGGGATGCATAGTAATGAAAGAAATAACATTCAACAAAAGTCCCACATAATGATCGATATTGGGGTAAGACATGAGATAGGGGACACAATGTTCAAGGAAAAACATATTAAAAGGACATGTCATTAAGTTCATTCAATTGGCATAATAACCCATAAGGTTTTGAAGATATGTCTATAACTCAAACTTAATCAACTAACCTTGAAAAAGAAGCATTTGAACCCGACGTAGATAAAAGAATATATTTTGAGTACCACTAGATACAAGTCATTGTACTAATGAACGTCAATTTATAAAAATTGAAATTGAAACACCGAGATAAGAAGGTCGCCAATAAATGTATATAAAATTATTTTTTACTAATGATAGGATATCAGCTATAATGTTGGAACAGTGTATATGACAACAAGTTTTTGTAACATGAAAGATAAATGCATAAAATAACACAAGAACTATTAACTCTATTAAGTGTTAAGTAACCTACATCTGGGGAGCATTAACCTAATGAAAGGAAATTGACTCTTAGTAGTCAAAATTATAAATTGTTCTTATCTGAACTCTTCTAGTTCAATGCCTTTTTTTCGTAAAACAACTCCTGAACTTCGATCCAAGTTCTCCTTAAATTTGAGACCTCTTCCACTTTCACTCAAACACTCTCTCAAGTGTTTGTAAAATAATCAAAGTATATGAAGGATGAATCACTAATATAACTCAAATAATCTATTATCCTAATATTAGAAATACAACCCAAAAATAAAGTATTACAAAACACAATAGAATGACTCAATAACAAATAAAAATGCCAAGTTAAACATTGCAAGGTTTGATTCTTCACAAAGGAGAACACATCCTTAAATAACACCATAGTCCAACTTAAAAGGCCCGGTAGGGTTTTAGCGTGAAAGATAATGGAATCCAAAAAGCACACAAAATATCAATCTCCATAATATTGATTGTGAATTTTTATTCAAACACATCTTGATTAAATCTGAAATTGGTAGAAATAGGAATTTCAATCATTTTAGAACGGATTCAGAATAAATCTTTCCAACGAGTATGCACTTTCAAAACAAATATTTGATTGAATAAAAATGGAAACAAATCTTAAATGAGCGAGATACACTACGTTACACTTGTGTGCGAATTGCAAATAACTCGAGACTGAATATCTCATAGAATGCCAGGACATCATTCTTAACATATTTTTTTTCCATTAATACACCATGAATCACTTCGATAGAGAATGTCTTACATCTTGACAAAACATCATGCTTCACGTGTTTTAGGCAAATAAAAACAAGCAAGATGTTATGAATATTCTTGCAAACATTCTCCCAGATAGGTCTCATCTTTTAAACATACTAGCACAAGTTAGGTAATTCTGTACAGATAAAACATGTAAGCCACCTTACATCAGAACACGACAGAGCAAGTAAATAATATGTTAAAAATAAAGACCATATATGATAAGGAAATCACTTGCATAAGAGGAATGAAATGTAATTTTACTCCTCCTATTTGTCACAAATGGACAAAGGGTGAAGATAGATTATCCGGCCCTTAAGGGCATACAAACCAGAAGAATAGTTTTATGGCCCAACAAGGGAAAATATCACCAAATATCATAGAAATCCAGCCAACATAAGGGCAAAATCAACAACCATAGAACCTACCCACATAGGATAAAAGAGAACTGAACCAGTATTATGCCATGCATATGGCTTACAATAACACATTATCAAAAGAATAAAAAATTAAAGTTCTTTACCACCAAACTGCAAATCACTAAGAGGAACCACCGCTAGAATCAATCTCGTATTACATCTTCTTTTCACCATCATTTCTTGTATAATCTTGATTCTCACTTAATGTTCTAACATCCTTCTCGGCATCTTGAATTGCAGTCTGAGAAGTAGAAGAAATTCCAACCTTTGGGTTCATCATCTAAATAAGTCCATCAACCACACATTTTCTGGTGGTGAAGGTAGCAATCATTTCTTATAAGGATTTTGACTCTTACATAAGAACATAAAAAAGGTGACCTCTAAAAGGCCCAGACATGGATGGAACTTCAGGAACACTTTCACCAGTAGTCAGACCAAATTCATCAAAATTGGGAAGATTAGGCAGAACAATGTCTAGCACATGTTTCCCAATAAAAATCTTGTAACTAAAATTTAGTAGACTAGGGGGAACACCAATAATATCTTCACCAGTCATAATATTAGGTTTTTTCTTAATTAAAATACTAGAGATCAAGGAAGGAAAACCAATGGGAAGCTTAATGCAAAATACTCAACATGTCTTAACACTTGATCAAACACATAATCTTAAAAGTCAAACAATGTTCTAGTTCTAATTAGATATATTAAACTAGCAAGAATTGGAGATATACCTAATCCATGAATTTTAGGTGCCTAATCGTGTATAAGATGACATATTTTAAACTTGGATTGGAGGTAGTGAACAAACCCTTGGACGACCAGTCATCATGGATGTTATTAATAATTTCTTGAGTGATATCTTCGTTAAGGGTACAAGATCAGCAATGATAAGTTTTCCTCTTCCTAGGTACTCATGAATGATGGCATGAGAAAAGATAAAACAATGTCCACGTACATGGAAATTTATGTTTTCATAACTTTCTGCATCATTGAAAACTTTAGGAAGGTTTATTCTGAATTCCTTCACGAGTAAATGGTAAAATGCGTCAACACCGATCGCAGTCTTCATGACTTGTGAGTCATTCAACAACTCCATTATTTTTTAGCACTTTTGGGCTTCTTTGGACATCTCTCTCTCTCTCTCTCTCTCTCTCTCTCTCTCTTTATAAATATATATATATATATATATATATATATATATATATATATATATATATATATATATATATATATATATATATATATATATATATATATATATATATTATGCACCTATGGAAGACATGTTAGAACAAGATTTTGATTATGCAATATATCTCTAAGTTTTGATGATAACAAAGAATGAAATAATTTGGTACCCTAACAATTTTCTTAAGTGTGCAGGATTCTAAATTAAAATGTCTCTGATAAGTCACCTTCTAATCATCAAGAAATGAATATCTAGCATATGAATTAGTCTAGAAGCGCTGACCCAACACAAAGAGAAATCAGGTTTTAAACATAATGCATCTGAGGAGCAATCACCTGAAGAATCTGACTCGGAAGTTCAAGCTCTGATGATCTAATTCTAAAGACTCTGCAAGAGATATCTGAAGACTCTATGAAAAGATATCTGAAAACTCTAACTCTGAATACTCTGATCATGCTCACCTGACTCTGACACATGCCCAGAAACACGCCATCAGATATCACCTGATCAGAAACTTAAGCTGGAAGCATTCAAATTGTAGTACAATTCTTTTAAGGAAATAATGGATTATACTCCAAGACTGCTATGGAAAGGACAAGAAATTTACTACATTTAACTCCCACAGCTGGCACGAAATCTTTATTTATTTCCCCCAAAGGTATCATCTCAAGTGTTGTACAAAGGACTCCTTACAACTTGTTGAGTAGAACTTTGATACAACAACATTCTTATACTCTGAATATTCTTCACCATCATTGTTGTAAGAAATAGTTTCCATACAAGAGTTGTTGGTCAATATTGTGTCATTGTCTTTCATTGTTCTTAAAGTGTGTTTATACTGCTTATCTAGAAGCATCTAGCCAAACACTTGTAATTCTTGAAATTGTTTATGATTCCTCAAGTGACTTGTTTAGGTCTGTAGACTTGAGAGGGCTAAGAGGTTGTTGAACTCTTAGACGAATTTTGTAATCTTTTGAGATTAGTGGATTAAGTCCTTATTGAAGGCGAAATCACCTTAGCTAGTTAGACTAGAGTAACTTTGAATTTCAAGCGAACCATGATAAACCATTTGTGTTGTTATTATTTATTTTATGTGTGTTATTGCAAAAAGATTTTAATTCCTATGAAAATAATTCAATCCCCCTTTCTTGTTTTTCTCTACCTTCAATTGGTATCAGACCTTTGACTCTGTTATTAATTATTGAATCAAACACTTAACCGTGTAGAGAGACCTAGGGTGAGAAAAACTTCATGGCCAACACAAATGAAATAGATAGCTACAACGCAAAACCTCCAGTTTTTGATGGAGAAAAATTTGACTACTGGAAGGACAAAATTTAGAGTTTCTTCCTAGGCTACGATGTTGATCTCTGGGATATGGTTACAAATGGTTATGAGTTACCCATCTCTACATTTGGTATTCCTGTTCCAAGAAGCAGAATGAGTGACGATCAGAAGCGTGATTTCAAGAATCATCATAAAGCAAGAATTATTATATTAAATGCTATTTCGTACAACGAGTACAAGAATATAACCAACAAGGAAACAACCAAAGATATTTTTGACTCCTTGAAAATGACGCACGAAGGCAACAATCAAGTTAAAGAGACTAAGGCTCTAGCCTTAATCCAAAAGTATGAAGCATTCAAAATGGAAGATGATGAAGTTGTTGAAGTGATGTTCTCAAAGTTCTAAACCTTGGTTGCAGGACTCAAGGTTATGGACAAAGGATATACTACAACAGATCACGTCAAGAAAATAATCAAAAGTCTTCCCAAGAAGTGGAGACCTATGGTTACTGCTCTGAAGTTGTCCAATGATCTAAACAACATAAGTCTTGAAGAACTTATCAGCTCTCTCAGAAGTCATGAAATAGAGCTAGAAGAAGATGAACCTCAGAAGAAAAGCAAATATGTTGCTTTAAAATCTAGATCATAAAGAAGAAATCCAAAAAGGAACAAAGCCTTTCAAGCTGAAGAGGAAGAAGCCGATGACTCTAAGAATGAAGATTCTGGAGAAAAAGACAAACCAAATTCAGAAGGCCCAGACAGAAGGAAGACCGTCCAGAATCAACCTCCAAAGGCAGACCCAACAAGGAAGTAACGTGTTATTAATGCAAGGAGCCTAGACACTACAAAAATGATTGTCCAAAGCTGAAAAAGGATAGCTCCAGAAAAGAAAGCTTTAAGAAGAACTCATCCAAAGAAAATAAGAAAGGACTCATGGCAACATGGGATGACTTTGAATCTGAAGCTTCAGAATCTGATTCTGAAGAGGAGCAAGCAAATGTAGCATTCATGGTTACTACCTCTGGAAGTTCATCTAAAACAGAGTCTGACTCTGAAGAGGTATTCTCTGACTTTTCTTGTATCAGAAGCTTCGCTAGAAATTCAAGAACCTAAAAAAGGTTTATGTGGAGACTGTTGAAGAGTGTGAGAAGCTTGAGAAATAAGTTTTTGAACTTAAAGAAAATAAATTTATTCTTGAAAGAGAAAGAGATATTTCAACTAAGAGATGTTCAAAACTTAAGGAAACTCTTTCCAAAGCTCCACCTACTTCTGACACTATTATATACAAATATGATAAATCCTTTGAGAAATTTCTGAACAACAACATTGATAGAAGCAAAATGGTTTCTATGATCTATGGTGTAAGTGAAGGAGAATTGCGACCCTAAGCGCAGCGGAAATTAAAGTTTCTCCTTTAGAGATCCTTACGAATGGTCATGATCAGTGATAGAATATTTACCTCTTGTGACGATTGAAACCTTTGGTGCAGATCTCTTGTAACGATCAAAACCCTTTGATGCAGATCCACGAAACGATCACGAACGTTGAACGATGACAACGTCTCTACTCAGTCCACACGAACGGATTCCTTCAATCTCAGTGCTAGCTGGTATGAATGAAGGCTTTGAGTGAGAGAGAGAGAGAGTGAGAGAAAACGAAAATAATGCAACCGCAAATTTTTGCTTCTGCACAAGGGTTCTATTTATAGAACCACTTGTGTGGGCTTCAAGCTAAAAGCCCACTTAAGTGTATTTTGGCCCATATCTTATAATATGCCCAAAATCACTTAAGCTCATGGTACCTTACCATATTTCGTATTCTATTCAAGTACATCGTACCTTACGATGCTCTATAACTCACTTAAGGGCACCGTACCTTACGGTATTCCTTAGTTACTCTATCTCTCATCAATCTGTCCTTTGTGTGTGACCCTGTAGGTTTTCGTGACGTTGGCAATTTTATTAAATCACGCATTTAACATAATAAACAGTGAGCGGTATCTAGCAACACATCACTGCTACCCAAGACACGAAAATGTCATGTGATCTGACAATTCCTTCTGTGATAATACTTATGTGTATAATTACCCTTTTGCCCTTATGTCTATATTGAACACAAGGCATAGACCGTGTCATCCTTGTCCAGTTCAATATTGGGCCCATAGACACTTATCCTGTTATGCAGGATGGGCAAATTCCATCTAGGTCACTCATGTCCCTCAGCATGCTTCGTGGAGTACCCATCAACTGTCTTTATGGTTATCCAGTTACGGACAACGTTGGATCAGCAATAAAGCACTCGACTCTACATCTAGGATCCATAGTGGTTTCAGGTCGAAGAGTGGAATACACTATTATCACCATGAGAATAACTTATGACACTTTGCATAACTTTCTATATAGTATTCTCATAGCGGGTCAATCCGGTATAAATATTACTCCTAATATTCATACCTATGTTTAAGACTTGATAACTCTTTATCCATGATCCATGAGATGTGATCACCAGTCTACAAACATAATAGTCTTAATGCTTTAATGTTATCCCACTTCACACTAAAGCTCGACTACGGATACTTTAGAAATAGTGTCCTTATGTTTAATGTGTTCTCATGATTAAGTCACACTTAATACATTAAACGGACTATCTATTCCAGGGACTTTATTAATCAACCATAATAAAGAGAATGCCTTTAATTATTCGATACAAGTACCAAAATGTATTGGCCTCTAGGGCTTACACCAACAGTAAGTCATAATAGAAAAAGAGGAATTGGTTATGACTCTAATGACGATGATCAGGAACCTTCTATAGAAAACACACCAAAAACTCTTTTTTCTTACCATTATACACCGGCATAGAGACAGAAGTTCAGTAACTCTAGAAAACCCAAAGTTTTTAGAAACTATGGGAGAACTAATCCTAAAGGACCCAAAAGATTATGGGTACTAAAAGATAAAATAGTGTATGTTGCAGATATCCTATGCAGTAGAGTTAAAACACCAGTCATGGTACCTGGACTCTAGATACTCACGACACATGACGGGAAGTAAGCATATGTTCCAAGACCTAGAACTTAAAGGTGTTGGCTTCGTAGGCTTTGGAGGAAATCGGAAAGGAAGAATCAGAGGATCTGGAACAGTTGGTAACAAATCTCTGCCCTCAGTTTCTGATGTTCTTTTTGTTGAGGGATTAATGCATAATTTGTTATCCATAAGTCAGTTAAGTGAAACAATTATGATATTATTTTTAATCAAAAAACATGGAAGGTTGTCAATCAGAAGAGTGGCAATGTCCTTTTCACTGGAAAGAGGAAGAACAACATTTATAAAATAAAAATTTCATATTTGAAAAACCAAAAATGTGAAATGCTTAATGTCTCTTAATGAAGAGAAATGGGTGTGGCATAGACGCTTGGGTCACATTAGCTTGAGGAGGATTTCTCAGCTAAATAAATTTGAGTTAGTCAGAGGCCTGCCTAAACTAAAGTTTTCTTTAGATGATCTTTGTGAAGCATGTCAGAAAAGGAAATTTTCTAAAACCACTTTCAAAACCAAAAATGTTGTTTCCACCTCCAGACCTCTAGAACTTCTACACATTGATCTCTTTGGACCTGTTAAGACAACATCAGTCAATGGTAAGAAGTATGGACTTGTCATTATTGATGACTAGAGTCGTTGGACATGGGTAAAATTCTTAAGGAATATGCATGAGTCGCATTTTGTGCTCACTAGTTTCTATTCTAAAGTGCAAAATGAATATGACTCTAAGATTATCAGAGTAAGAAGTGATCATGGTGGTGAATTTGAAAATAAACTTTTTGAAGAACTCTTTGACTCTAATGGAATATACCATGATTTCTCCTGTCCTATAACTCCACAATAAAATGGAGTTGTAGAAAGGAAGAATAGGACTCTCCAAGAAATAGCGAGAACCATGATCAATGAGACTAATGTGGCTAATCACTTATGGGAAGAAGTTGTGAATACATCATGTTACATTTAGAATAAAATCTCTATCAGACCTATTACGGAGAAGACTCCTTATGAACTATGAATGGGAAGAAAGCCCAACATTGCTTATTTTCATCCTTTTGGATGCTCTTGTTTTATTTTAAACACTAAAGATAATCTGAACAAGTTTGACTCTAAGGCAAAAAAGAGTATTATGTTGGGATACTCAGAATGTTCTAAAGGATATCGAGTATACAATACAAAAACACAAACTGTGGAGGAATCAATTAATGTCAGATTTGATGACAAGCTTGACTCTGAAAAGTCAAAGCTAGTTGAGAAATTTGATGATCTGAAGATCACACTTGCAGGCTCTAACGAAAAGACAAATGACTTTGAAGAAGCTGAAAGAGGAACTTCAGAAGCACTTGAAATCACAATCAATCAAAAAAGACAAAGAAATAGGCAGAATGTCTTTGAAGAACTAATTCTGAGAAACAAGGATGAACTTGTCAGATCAAGATCAACATTCAAAGTTTCTGAAGAAACACTTATGGGACTAGTATCTTTGGTAGAGCCAACATCCTGTGAAAAAGCTCTTCAAGATAAATAATGGATTCTGGCAATGAAACAAGAACTTGATCAGTTTTTCAGAAATGACGTTTGGGATCTTGTACCAAGACCCAATGGAACCCATGTGATTGGAACTAAATGGGTCTACAGAAACAAGCTAAATGAAAAGAGTGACATCGTCAGAAACAAAGCACGGATGGTGGCACAAGGTTACAATCAACAAGAAGTAATTGACTATAATGAAACCTTTGCTCCAGTCGCAATGTTAGAACCTATTTGTCTCCTTTTATCCTTTGTTCTTAATTATTCTATAAAGTTATATCAAATGGACGTCAAAAGTGCATTTCTGAATGTTACATTTCTGAAGAAGTGTATGTCCATCAACCTCCTGGCTTTGAAAATTCAAAACTTCCAGAACATGTTTTCAAACTTAAGAAATCTCTTTACGATCTGAAACAAGCTCCCAGAGCTTGGTATGAAAGACTTAGTTCATTTCTTCTGGAAAATGATTTTATCAGAGGCAAAGTGGACTCTACTCTCTTTTGCAAAAACATCATAAACGATCTTATGATTTTCCATATCTATGTTGATGATATAATATTTGGTTCTCCTAACCCCCTTTGTTTGCCAAGAATTTTCTGAGATAATGCAGGCAAAAGTTGAAATGAGCTTAATGCAATAACTAAAGTTCTTTCTGGGCATTCAAATCAATCATACATCAGAAGCCACATATGTCTATCAAAGCAAATACATAAAAGATATTATGAAGAAATTTGACATGTCAGAAAGTAAGCCAACCAAGACTCCCATGCATCCTACTTGCATTCTGGAGAAGGAAGAGGTAAGTCAAAAGGTTTGTCAAAAACTCTATCGTGGTATGATAGGCTCTCTCCTTTATCTGACTGCTTCTCGTCCAAATATATTATTCAACATATGTCTGTGTGCTAGATTTTAGTCAGATCCGAGGGAATCTCACTTAACTGTCGTTAAGAGAATCCACCAAGATATTTTTGAGGGTTTTTGTTGTTATTAGGTATTTTAAGGTCCTAAGACCAGAAACAAAACAAAGACAAGCAAACAATACAATCACAAGATATGACTCAAATAAGAAAAGTGAAAAGGACTTGAAACATAAAAAAGTTGCATGAAATGTAAATGGCAATGAATGGTAAAGGTAATAAAATTTAAAGTGCATAAAGTAAATGATTTGAAAGTAAAGAAATAATAATAAAAAGTTAGTCAATGGTTAATCAAATGTTAGTGAAGTGTTTTAATTGTTTAAGTCATTCTTTGGAGAACACTCAACCATTCATTCACAAGTATGAATCCATGAACTAAGACATCATCAATGAGAAGGGCTCCAACTTGGATAAATCAACAAGTATGCCACTAGCTCTCATGAATGGAAAAAAGGTCAATTTTTCACACAACGCCATGGAGAATAAGAGACTTACAATCTCACTTACTAGAATGCTATGCCTTGCGGGACAAATTTTTAGTTCTATGTTAAGCAATCGTAATTGGACTTATGTAGAAGTCACAACTATCCGAGATCGGGAAATAAAAATATAGGTGTTAATGCATGTTAGAGATTTGGTACAAAGAACCAAACTCCTAAAACATACCACACACTAAAGAAATGGGAGGGACCTATCTCAGTTAGGCCCATGTTGATTCATCTGATACAAGGTCATTGATGAATCAACTAGCATTAGACAATAAGAGAACTCATTGGTCAATTATGGATTGAGGAAGAATAGGGATAAAGATGAAGAGGGAATGGGAAATAGAAACCCAAATTGATCATAGGAGGAATTTCATCTGATTAATACTATCCATTCATTATGGGAGATGAAATGTGCATTTCATCAATCCCCTAAATCCAATAGTATTGGTAAAACAAAAGTCAAATCAACCATGATCAAGGCCAAATAGAAATTCAAACATCACAAGACTAATTAGATGGCTCAACATAAATTTTAAACAATTATTGAATTAATAAGAAATTTTAAAATGAATTTAAATGCATATTTAAATGGACAAAACCTCAATTCCTTCAAAACACCAAATAAATGGCCAAAAGATTTATCCTAGGTCAAACAAGGTCAAAGGACCTTAGACAAAAAATTTCATAATTTTGAAAAGTCAAAAGTATTTTAAAATATTTAAAAACAAGCCAAAAATCATTTAATTCACAAAAAATATCAAAATTAATATAAAAAATGATTTTAATTCAGAATATGGAAGAGAAAAATATTTAAAGATTTTTGGTGAAAGTCCCATATTTTTTGGATTAAAAATGAATTTAATATGAATTAAACAAAATAAAAGGATTAAATACAAAATCAGAAATAAAAAAGAAACTCTAAAAAACCAGGGCCATCAGATCTCCCTCATTAATTGAGGTGGCAGATCTAATGGCCACACGTTAGGGTGTATGATGCGCTCAAGTCAATTGCGTGGCAAAGAAGGTCATCTGAACCAAGGGATATGATTAAAACGTTGGAGCAAGATCAGATGGGTGGAGACACAACAACACATCACCGGAGCTAGGGCTCCGGTGGACCTCACCGGACTGGTCCACCACCAACCACCAAGAAAATAAAAAATGAGCACACTATTTTAACGAAAAAACACTCAGGAGCTCGAATCTGGCCTCAATTTCACCTAATTCCAAGTATATTGAAAGATACGAGGATTTGAATTTTGAGGTGCATGATCTGAGTTGCTTCGATTTGGCTTCAAAGTAACTCAATCTTGTTGCCTACATTGGTAGGTCTTCAGACAACCAATAAACAAGCAAAATAGTTGAGAAATGAGGGAGAATCAAAGAGGAGAAAAATATGAAAATTCACCTTCGGTTTGGTTCAATTGAGCTTGATCTTGGTTCCAATTTGCTTTGGCTCGACTCTACTAACTTGTCGGAAGTGAATTGGATCAATGATAGGCTTGGATTCTTGGAGTTTCAATTCCAAAACCGAATGAGAATTGAAACTCAATTACAAGTAAAATCTGCAAGTTTATCCTTTAATGGAGGTTAGGGAGGCAAGGGTGCAAAGCTTGGGCAAGAAGGATCCCTTTTCTGATCAACAAGGGCATGCATTTATAGCATGAGAGTTGCTTTCCACACCTTTTGAAAACTTGGCCAAATTTAGTAACTTGTGTGCATGGGTGCATGGATATGCATTAGGCCCAAAATGATGATTGCATTGAGTCCAAATTCATGCATAAACTATGCTGAGATCATATCATGAAGCCATTCAATGGTAATTGGAAATTGAATTCAAAAGTTGCCAAAATAAGGCATGAGAAGAATCCATGCGCAACTCCTTAAATTCTTGTCTAAATGAAGTAATCTTGGATGATTTAGAAAGGTGACATGAAGGGGAACAACTTTGATGTTGAATACGTTTCCATTTGGAACTTGGATCATGATGAATTTTGAGGTGGAAGTTGGAGAAATCAAACATGGTTGAAAATTTTCGAAGTACAAAGTCAAATGACCACTTCTTCCACCTTGAATAACTTTTGCTATGAGCTTCTAATGAAAATGGTTACTTCATCAAAGTTGTATCTCTTTTGTTACTATTCAATTTGTTCACAAATTTGACACCATTTGGATTTTGAATGAGGGAGTTATGGATTTTAGAAGTTGAGGAAAATTGCTTGTTCACCGATGATGGCCCAAAATGACCTATAATGTTTCCTCTTGGCACATACCCTTGAAAGTATAATTCGACATTTATCAAAGAATAAAAGTTTGAGAAGACATATTAAATTTGATCATGAAACTTGGATGACCTTCATATGATTAAAATTGAGCAAGTTATGGTCCTTGGAAGTTGACCTTCTAACTAGGGCACAAACAAAATGACCTATAATCTTTCACCATAAAAAATGACTTTCCAAGAAACATTAGCTCTTGATGTCAACATGAAAGTTGTTTGGAATGACATAAAGAGTAATGTTTCTCTTGGAATTATTTTCATATGACAAAAACTGTAGGAGATAGGGTCTAGGGAACTTTAGTTTTGACAATTGACTTTCTCTTCTGGTCAACCTCTTTGAACCAACTTGCAAACTTGAAGTTACTTTGATCTTTGGGGCTCATGGAGAATTATATATGCTTAAGATGATGCATAATGGAGTAACCCTTTATATCTTTGACCAAATGATGAAGAAACTTGTTGAGGAACTCAGACAAGATACCCAAATTAATTAGGGTTTCCTTGACAAACAAGCTTCAAACTCTTAATGAATTATTGATCAAAATAACAATTGAAGAACATAGGGATCCATATATGATGCTTGGAAACATTGTGAACCTTTCCTTAATTAATCTCTTTGCATTGAGGGTCTCAAACCCTAGATATGAACTTGGTGGGGGCACAGATGGACACACACACCTATAAAAGAAATAACACTACACATGGACATATTTTTGGTATTTTGGTTAGTAAAAAAAAGAAAATAAAGTATGATACAATCAAAAGTGTTTGGTTATCTCTCCCAATGAAAACCCAATGAATGAGGGGTAAGGAGGATGCCAAGGTGTGATCCCAAAGCCAATGCAAATGATGAGATAGTATGAGGGATCTTAGGGTCAAAGTTGGGGTCTTACAATTGCCCCTATTTAAGGATATTCTACCTGAGGATGTGAAGGTTAAAATCTTCGTATCAGCTCAATAGAATGGACTCAAATAACAACATCAAGAAACAAATTTTGGTCTCTAAGAGACCTCATGATGCATATGATATGAATGTTAAAATAATCTCAATGGGGGAATATATTTCCACAAAGGAAAAGAATCCGGAGAGACTGAAAATCCAGAGGGGAATAATGTATTCCATAAGGAAAGCTCACGTAGGAGACATAGACTCCGGGGGATAAAAAGCTATGTGTAGGCTAGGCTACGACTTGAAAACTGCTAGAGATACGAGGGGGTTTTCCATGAAAATAAATCAATGGAAAGACTCGGTTGGGGAAAAAGAAAAATCTGCATGTATTGGGATAATACCAATACATCAAGAAACATCCGCTGGGAAAATGCGTAAATCAGGACGAGACTGAAATGAAAAAGGGAAATCAATTTCTCAAAGAAATACAAAATCAAACTCAACTAGGGAAGAAGAACTTCAACACAGGACTAAAAGAGATATATTATCTACTACCGGTTACTGGGTAAGAAGATTATACACTTGGAAAGAGGGACATCCGTTACCGGTTAGGGTAAACATATCAAGGACGACTCGGTGAGAAAAATGAGGCATATTCATTAACGGTTACTGGGTAAGAATGGCCTACTTGGGGAAAGAAATCAAATAGGATTTACAACTACCTGCCAATGGGAAGAAGACCAAAGAGAGAGTATCCGTCACCGGTTAAGATGAACATATCAAGGATAAACTCAAAGGGAAGAATATCCGTCACTAGTACGGATGAACATATCAAGGATAGACTTCTGGGGGGAAATTAGTAATTATAACTACCTATTACTGGATAGAATTCCAAAGAAATAGAAAATCTGTCACTGGTTAAAGTGAACATATCAAGGACAGACTCAGCAGGGAGAATAGGATTTATATCTGCCATTACTGGTCAGAATACCGCAAGTAGGAATTACAACTACCTATTACTGGGTAGAATACCACAAAGAAGAGAAAATTCGTCACCAGTTAAAGTGGACATATCAAGGATAGAATCTATGGGGAAATAAGGAATTACAACTACCTTTTTACTGCGTAGAATACCAAAGAGGAAGCATATATGTCATCAGTTAAGATGAACATATCAAGGATAGATTTATTGGGGAAACAAGAAAACTAATCCGCTGGAGAAAAAAAACAAAGAAGTACATTACCTTTTACCGGTTACTGGGTAAATTAACACAGGTAAAGTACTTAAAACCAAAAAGTATATTACCAGTTACTAGGTAATAAACTCTTGGGGGACCAAAAGATTTATCTAGGTAAGAACTAGAAAGAAACGGTCAAACAAGACTCAACCCAATGAGGATATAACTCATGGGGAGTGGTTCCATCTAGATAGTGAACTGGGGAGGAAACTGAAATAATAATCATCCACGAGGAAATAAATCAGTGGGGAAGGAGAAGAAATAAACTTTTTCTGCTTAAGGGGATGTCAATCTACACTTGGAGGAGGACAGACACACCTAATCTGCATGGGGAAATAATATCACCAAAGCAGGGGATCAGAAGAAAGATTAATGCGAAAAAAATGCATAATTAAATATCTGATCCTGTGTTTTACGCATGTGTATGCATGAGTATGTACATGGTTATGCTGATGTATGAGCACAAAGAATATAAATAACAAAGTTTTGAATCATCACAACTAGATACTCGACTAATCTCAACAAGATGGAAACACCAACTAGAGAACCTGCTAGGGATATAAATAAATCACTAAGGATATAAATCCTACTCAAAAAATACTCCAAACAACTCTGGCTGGGAAGAGGCATGGAAAACATGTGTCCAACCTAAAATGCTGCGGACAAAGGAGGATCTGCTGAGGACCCTATCAGAGCAACAAGTCATCACTATGGGGAATTTTAAGTCAACACCATATCAAATAGGAGACAACCTTGTAGGGGACACTATCAATGCTGCTAAGAACCAAATATTGCCTGAAGGAAAAAGTATTTTATCAAAAAATGGAAGTCCGCTTAGGTCTTAAGTCACAGTAAAAGGTAAAAATCTTAGTGAGGAGAACCAGACGATCTAATGGGGATTCCATCCAAAAAAACATCTCTGTGGGGCTTCACCAGGGATACAATAATCTGCCAGGAAAAATCAAAGGCCACACGAGGGTACAAAGATCAGCAAAAGCTTCCTCAGAAGGAAAGTAATAGTCATCAGACTCTCCTTGGAGATTGAAAAATAAACCAATTCTAAGGTACCAAAATAACAACCGGATCTGCAGACTCACGCAGGGGAGAAACTGTCACAACTATGCAACACACCAATAAATGCGTCGGGGATTTGGAGACCAAATAAAGGTTCCAAGATAATCCAGGGTTCATTCACCAATACATAACCCTAGAAATGCAAAAATATGAACACCTCTCCTAGAGAAAGACGAATTGCACAGGGGATAACACGTCATATACTGGGGATGAAAACCCACGAATCATGCTGGGGATGAACAACAAGCTGTTGTGGAGGTAAAGTCACCAAACCACTGCCCAAGGAAGACCAACAATGCCTCACACATCAAGACTTATCGTCCTTGATATTGCTGTTGACTTTCCTTTTTGAAACCGGTTATTCTTAAAGTAAATGTATTATTATTTTTAAGAAAAATGATTATTCATTAATTTATTTATTTCAAAATTATCATCATAAAATTTCAATTTTAAAGCAGAAACAAATAAGAATAACAAATAATTGGATAAAAGCTCAACTTTATTTAATAAAATGGTAGTCCGCAAATGGCGAGACTCCATGGATTTGTACAAAGTTTGAAAATGGTAATTTACATGGAAAAGGACTACATTGAACACAATGACAACTACTCTTCCTACAGACTTTGAAATCCACTATGCTCTTGTCTTCGGTTGAGAATGATGAATCAGAACCAAATGACTGCTCAAAACTGCTTCAAAGATCATGACCAACCGAATGCAGTTACTTGCCATAATCCCTAATTTTTGCCTAGATTGCCCAGTATGGGGTACTCAATCTATCGGGATGAATTTTTTGTTTTATGTCTCTAACTTTTTCCTGGATCTCCCTTTCAGGTTTTCAATCCACTAAGACGCTCATTTTTGCCTAAGCCGCCCTTTCGGGTTTGCAACTTAGCGAGATGTTCTTTTCTCTTTTAGGCGAAGTATTTCTTGACTGCATCGGCATTCACAGGATGCGCGAACTCTTCACCATCCATAGTTATAAGAATCAAAGCACCGCCTGAAAAAGGATCTCTTAAGAACATATGGCCCTTCATAATTAGGAGTCCATTTTCCCTTAGCATCAGGTTTGAAAGATAGAATCTTTTTGAGCACAAGGTCACCTTCTCTGAACACACGAGGCTTGACCTTCTTAGCAAAAGCTTTCTTCATTCTCTGTTGATATAACTCACCATGACACATGGAAGTCAATCTCTTCTCTTCAATCAAATTGATCTGATCATATCTGGTCTGACTCCATTCAGCTTCAGTCAACTTGGCTTCCATCAAAACATGCAATGATAGGATCTCAACCTCCACGGGGAGCACAACTTCATGCCATAAACGAGAGAGAAAAAGGCTGCCCCTGTTGAAGTACGAATAGATGTACGGTACCCATGTAAAGCAAATAGGATCATCTCATGCCAATCTTTTCACAACCATCTTATGAATGATCTTCTTGATGTTCTTGTTCGCAACATCAACAACCCCATTCATCTTTGGTCTGTAGGGAGAAGAATTATGATGTACAATCTTGAAGTCTTTACAAAGAGCTTTCACCATATTATTATTCAATTTTGATCCATTATCAGTAATGATCTTACTTGGTACACCATAACAGTATATAATCTGATTCTTGATAAATCGGACCACAACCTCCTTAGTCAAATTTGCATACGATGTCGCTTTAACCCACTTTTTGAACTAATCAATAGCCACCAAAATGAAATGATGTATGTTTGATGCTTTGGGCTTAATCATGCCAATCATATCAATTCCCCACATGGAGAAGGGCCATGGAGAGGAAATAAAATTCAACAGTGTCGGAAGAACATGAATCTTATCTACATAAATTTTACACTTGTTTAGCATTTCTTCACAAACTTGCAACAGTCAGATTCCATTGTCAGCCAATAGTAACCTACTATCAACATCTTCTTTTCCATAACATGTCCATTGGAATGAGTACCAAAGGAACCTTCATGGACTTCAATCATCAACATGTCTACTTCGCGTCTATCAATGTATCTGAGCAAAAGCATATCGAAATTTCTCTTATATAGCACATCACCATTCAGGTAGAAGTTACCAACTAATCTTCTCAATGTCTTCGTATCTTTCAAAGATGCCCTAGACGGGTAAATCTGACTTTGGAGGAAACATTTGATATCATAATACCATGGCTTTTCATCTTTGACTTATTCAATAGCAAACACATGAGTTGGCCTATCAAGACGCATCATAGTCAAATTTGGAACCTCATTCTAGAATTTCACCATAATCATCGAAGCCAACGTTGCAAGAGCATCTGCCATCCGATTTTCATCCGAGGGATATGATGAAACTCAACCTTTATGAAGAAAGTTGATATCCTCCTCCCATAATCTCTATACGGTATCAAATAAGTTCGATTCATCTTCCATTCACCTTTGATCTAATTCATAACCAAAGCTGAATCTCCATAGACGTCAAGATATTTAATTCTGAGATCAATGGCTTCTTCAAGCCCCATAATGCAAGCTTCCTACTCAGCCATATTGTTTGTACATTTGAAGGTCAATCTAGCTCTAAACGGAAAATGAGTGCCTTGAGGAGTAATAATCATTGCCCCAATGCCATTTCCATATGAATTAACAGCTCCATCAAATACCATGCCCCAACGAGAACCAGGTTCTGACCCTTCTTCAAGCAATGCTTCATCATAATCTTTCATCTTCAAATACAAAATCTCTTCGTCAGGAAAATCATATTGTACTGACTGATAATCTTCTATAGGTTAGTGAGCCAAATAGTCAGCCAAGACACTACCTTTAATAGCCTTTTGAGATCAGTATTCAATATCATACTCAGATAACAACATCTTCCAACGATCAATCCTCCCAGTTAAAGCAGGTTTCTAAAAAATGTACTTGAATGGATCCATCTTGGATATCAACCAAGTAGTATGATTTAACATATACTAGCGCAGACGCTTAGCAGCCTAAGCCAATGCGCAACATGTCTTCTCAAGCATAGAATACCGAGCCTCACAGTCGGTGAACTTCTTACTGAGGTAGTAAATTGCATATTCCCTCTTCCCAGATTCGTCTTTCTGACCAAGAATACAACCCATACTCTCTTCAAGCATAGTCAAATACATGATCAAAGGTCTTCCTTCAACAGGCGGCGACAGAATCAGAGGCTTAAGCAGATATTCTTTGATACTATCAAAAGCTTTCTGGAAATCTTTGGTCCAATCATAAGTCTGATCTTTCTGAAGAAGCTTGAATATAGATGCACATGTGGCGGTATGTGTGATATAAATCTCGAAATATAGTTCAAGCTTCCGAGAAAACCTCTGACTTGCTTCTCTGTTTTGGGCGCAAGCATCTTCTGTATTGCTTTGACCTTGGCATGATCAACTTCAATACCCTTCTCATTGATAATGAAGCCCAACAAATTACCAGAACGCACACCAAAAGTACATTTATTAGGATTCAAGCAAAGTTTATACTTCCTCAAACATTGGAATAACTTCAACAGATGCTCAACATGCTCTTCTTCATCACTAGATTTAGCAATCATATCATCAACATAAACTTCAATCTCTTTATGCATCATATCATGGAAAAGAGTGGTCATAACTCTCTGGTATGTTCCACCAGGATTCTTTAAACCAAAAGGCATCACTCGATAACTGAATGTTCCCCAAGGTGTAATGAATGTGGTCTTCTCCATATCTTCGGGTTTCATCTTGATCTGATTATAACTGGAAAATCCGTCCATAAAGGAAAAGAATTTGAATTTAGCTATATTGTCTACCAACATATCAATGTGTGGAAGAGAAAAATCATCTTTCAGGCTGGATTTATTCAAATCTCTATAATCAACACACATACAGAATTTTCCGTCTTTCTTCGGAACAGGCACAATGTTGGCCACCCATTGCGGATATTCGGAGGTAACAAGGAAACCATCATCAATTTGCTTCTGCACTTCCTCCTTAATCTTTACTGCCATATGTCGCATTACGCGAAAAAACGGCGGGAAAAAGACACAGAGCCGCCACCGTGCGTTATTTATCCCAAAGGAGGGAAAGGAAACGCTCGAAGTAAACCGGGAAAGGAAATGGTCTTACGACTAGAGATTGATAGGATCAGTAGTCGGTTATGCGAAGGGAAGGTATTAGCACCCCTACGCATCCGTCGTACTCGACGGGATCCACGCTCAAAAGAATAGAAGAAAGGTTGCTAAATAACTGCTTAAAGACTGCACAAAACTGGAATAAAACACAGATGAAAGACGGAAGAAGGCGGACTCGGCAGGATGTCGCATCCTGGGCCTACGTAGTTTGTCAGAGACAAACATCAGAGTTAACGTAGTTCGGGGAAACGGGAAACGTGCTCGCTAGGACATCGCATCCTATGCATACATATCTTCTCTAACCAGAGGAAGAATCAGAGCATTCGTAGCTCGGCTAACGCACGCCAAACAAACACAGAAAGGAGACGCTGAGACGTCAGAGCAAACACCCAAACACAAACTGGAAACGGAATGGCAATCGCTGGTCTTACATCCAACTCCACAAAAGAAACAGGAAACCGAAGGCCAATCGCTGGACTTACATCAGACTCCAAACAAACAAACACACATGGGAAACCGACTGCCAATCGTTGGACTTACGTCAGACACCGAACAAACAAACACACACGGGAAACCGACTGCCAATCGCTGGACTTACGTCAGACTCCGAACAAACAAACACACACGAAGAAGGAGGGTCTCGATTGCAACCAGGGCAAGAGAAGGGGAAGGTCTCAATCGCAACGAGGGCGAGAGAAAAGGATTAACGTTAGTTATCAGTCAAACTCGACAAGACATCGCATCTCGTGCCTACGTATCTCATCTGAACATGAGAATCAGAGTTGCCGTAGTTCGGCTAAACTATTTCTATTTGTTTTGTGTTTTTTAGATGACCAATGTTACTACGCAATCTACCGGATGCTCGACCTTTGGAGACTTACTCACCGGTAGTAGAAGGAGTTAACGTGTCCTTAAGAGGGGATAATGTTTGTTTGTGTTTTAAGAAAGCTCACGCAAGAAAGGAAGTCCTAGACGAAGGAACCGTGCTACCTTAATTGACATGCAAACGAGACTATGCGAAGTCTAGCAATCCTATGGGGATACAATCACACCACACAAACACATACATCATGAAGTAAATACACCAACAAGGGGCTCAAACATCAAGGCTGGGCTTTAGTCAAGGGGTCATATCAACCTCGACAAACAAGCCGACTGGAAGGGTATCTGAGGGCTCTTAACCACTGACATTGACCGTCAGGGTGAGCAGATGAACGGTGATGAGGGTAAGACCTCATAGCTCTTAACCCGGGCCTGGGTAAGCTTCAATCAATGAAAACGTGGGAGTCCAGAATGAGGAACTCTATTCCACTTGACTGACTCTATATACAAGGATCTTGGGTGTTTATTCAAAATGCATCAGCACGTAGTGCGAGCAAGATGAAAGACTCAACTGAATAGCAGGGGATGGATTGCACATCCCTTCTCTCTGCCAATGCCTCTTCACTTAGGAGGTCTTGAAGTACAAGGCACAAAGATAAACAAGCACAAACATTGCCTCTTAAGGAGGGCTTCAGACAGGTGCCTGCCAAAGATAGCAGGTCTTCCAGACTACATGGAGAACAAGAGTGCTTACCTAGGTGGTATGCCAACCACAAGCAAAGCAAAGCAACTCAAGAAATGAGTTAAAGCTACTAAAGTACCTTTAAGAAAAGCTAAACAATCAGTACTATGTTCGGACACACAACTAATCAGTCGATCACAGTGTTACAACTCAATATACACAACAAGTCAAGCCAACAAGCAAACAACTCAAGTGAGTTCATCTCCAAGGAACCTACAACATAACAAATGTTAGTGGAACAAATCATTTTGCATCTCAATTTATGAGATCAACATCAACCCTCAAGACTAGAAGCTTGAACCTGAAATGCAAAACTCAAAAGATGAGTACAAACCCCTAGGGCAAAGCCTAGGGTCAAAGGTGGAGAAAAAAATTCAAAACAGAAGCTAATACTCAACATGAAGCAACTTTAAACAAGTAAGAACATGTCCTAAAAAGGACCAAGTCAAAAGCATTAAGCAAAGTCATCATTCAACCAAGAGAAGGCAAGGCAAGCAAAAGGTGCATACAATTGGTCAACAAGAATCAAAATTCCATATTAAAACAGAAATGACTCAAACAATTCTGGAAATTTTTATGTGCATACAACATGTCCAACACAATCATCATGCCAAAAATTGTAAACAGAGAAGCTCATTTGATATGGATATGAAAATGCACAAGTATGACATCAAATTGTGTGACACACATTGTCACACCATGCAAACATGTGTATAAAAAAGAAATGAAAAATGAGAAAAATGCACAATCAAGCCTCAAAAATCAATCAGCATGTTAGGAATCATCACACAAAATTTCATGGCAATTGGGTCATTAATGAGCATTTCACAACAATTTGAATGAGGCATGTCACAAAAGCATGCATGTTCAACTAGTCTAACACAATTAAAATTCCAACCAGGCACAATTCCAGAAATCCACATCAAAAAATAGAAGACATTTATATGATCATGTAGAAAAAAATCTGGAATGATTTGGATCATTATTCTATTTTTTAGGATTTTTTAAATATCATGCATAAAATGAAATAAGAATTGAAATAACATGAAAATAATGAAAAGAATTGAATAAAATGGCAATTGCAACCAGGCGGATTCGAAGTGAGGGGCGCGCTTCACTCAAAACGACGCCGTTTTGATTTTGGAAAATAAAAAGTAAAAAAAACACTCGCTGGGAATCGAATGGAGATACCAGCTTCATGGCGCGCTACAGTGTATTTCCTGAAAACCCTAGCGCTATAGTAAACATGGCCGTGTACGGTGGAAACCACCGTCTTCTTCATGAAGACGGTGGATGAACAGTAACATCCATCAACTTTTTTTCCAGATTTTCATGAAAGTTATATCAAATGAAAGCTTAACTCACGTACATCTCAAATCTATCCTTATTTTGGCCTAAAACATTGTACATCATGCGAATCGAACCATAAACATACATGAACTCAAAACTTCAATTCGTCATATCTCCATGAATACTCAACCGTTTTTCAAGATTTTCATATCAGTGTGCTCAGGAACTCAAGATCTACAACATCATGTGCATAAAGTCAAGAATCATGAGGTTCGATTTCTAACCTCTTGAAGAACAGAAGGTTGAAAACAGTGTGTCCAAGGCCTAGCAATGTCCAGTTCCACCTCCTTTGAGCTCCAATGAAGTTTGATGCAAGAAATGGCACGTGAGAAGACTTGAATCCAGCTCAGTTTGGAGTTTCCATTAATGCACTCAAGCTTGTGGTATGCACGAATCTGAGATGAAATCCACCAAATACACGTTGAATCTTGCTCAACAACACTCCATGTTCATGATTATGCAAGAAAAATCCAAGTTTATGTGTAGAATTTTGGAAAATCAAGAGAGTGAAAAATGAGAGTGAAAGAGGATTCTAGATCTGAAACTTTGTGTAATGAGCAAGACAGTTACCATTAAGCCTTCATACCATCTGTTAATTATGCTGTAAACATGATTAGGCATTGGCTAATGAAAAATTAGTGAGAAAGGGGTGTATGACCAAATTGCAATTTCACCTTATGCATGGCAATCCCACGTGAACAGTACCACATGAGGGCCCAAATTCAATTAAAATCAACCCATGCACATATTGGAATTGGAATTTTATTCATGTGATCAACCAATTTTGAATTTGGCATTTTCCTTCCAAAATAGACATGCATGAACAAATGATTATGTGAATAAATTTCATGCCATGTAATGAATGATTTGGAAAATATATGTCATGAGGAGCATAATGCAAAAAGAGGCACTCCATTTGGAGTATTGGTTCAAAAGTTATGGCCTTTTGAAGTTCCATGCACACTTGGCAATGATTTGATCATAACTCCTTAACCATTCATCAGATACTCATGATCTTGGACTGTTTTGAAATGGGAGAGAAACATCTTCAACTTCCATGTTGGACAAAAAATCATTTGAAGCTTCATTGAAGTTGGAAAGTCAAGTTGAAGTTGGTCCAAAAACTTTCCATTTTTGGAAACTTGAAATTACAGGTCACTTTCCATTTTTGGAAACTTTTGATATGGCTTCAAATCCTCAAGGTATGAGTTTGACATGATGAATAAACCTCTTTGGGACAAGAATGAAGTGTATCAAACCATTTCTCCACCTCCTAGCCCTTAGTTGACTTGCAGTTGACTTTTATGGGCCCAGATGACCTGAAACTGCACTGATGACTTTTGAGCCTCTAACACTTGGTCAAGTTGCTTCAAAATGAACCTTGGTTCATATAAGCTCTTCAGAATACCCATGTGGCTTTCATCTCAAAGAAATGCTCTCTTTGCACAGAGGAATTCTCCTGATACCAGTCTTGACTGATGAGATGCAATGAACTATGCAGTGTTAATGTAATGTTAATGACCTAAAAATGAAATGAATGCACGAATGGGGGGTGCAAATTTGAGGTGCTACAACTGCCCCTATTCAATCAACTGAGAACCTGAACGGATGAAAGCAACAACTATCATACTTTCAAGGTAATCAGGGATTGAATACCAAAAGAACCTGGAATTTGCACTATGCGGGGGATGAAGTAAAAAAACAACGACCCGACGTCAACGGACGAATGGGAAAGATCTGAACAAGATGTCCCTGCCGGGAACATGCATGTATTGGGGAAAACGCCAATACAGCAACAACTGTCTATAAAAGACTCTCTTGGGGAAGCAAGAAAGGGTGAGGTGTTACCGGTTAGTAGGTAGCAAGCTCGGGAAGAAAGAATATCTAAGACCGGTGCACGGGTGAGAGATATCAATCAACCAAAAACATCTAAGGAAAACCTAAAGAGGCATATTTCGACTCAGGAAGATCTGACTCCACAGGGGACCAAGGTTGCAATAGGGAGCAGACAGGAAGGAACACCAAGGATACCGGGTTGTAGGCATATAACAGGTGACCGGCCAAGGCGTGAATTGGTTTGTGTTCCAAAACACTCATCATCCTGAAGAGAGCTAGAAAGGAAATCTTGTTAAAGGATGGACATTCGATTCCACAAGGAATACGAATCTTACTCAGTTGGGGAAACAAACAAAGGGTTCAACCAAAGAGTGCATGAGATATATTATCTATAGTCGTCAAAACGTAGATAATATACTCGCATGGAAGATTATCCATAACCGGGTGGTAGGTTGTCCAAGGATAAATCGACCGAAATCGTGAATTGGTGTGTGTTCCAAAACACTCATCATCCTGAAGAGAGCGAAAGCAAACTTGTTAAAGGATGGACATTCGATTCCACAAGGAATACGAATCTTACTCAACCGGGAGGGACAAAACCTCGACTGAGGAGCGCATAAGATATATTATCTATAGCCGTCAAAACGTAGATAATATACTCGCATGGAAGATTATCCATAACCGGGTTGTAGGTTGTCAAAGGATAAATCGACCGAAATCGTGAATTGGTGTGTGTTCCCAAACACTCATCATCCTGAAGAGAGCGAAAGCAAACTTGTTAAAGGATGGACATTCGATTCCACAAGGAATACGAATCTTACTCAACTGGGAAGGACAAAACCTCGACTGAAGAGCGCATGAGATATATTATCTATAGCCGTCAAAACATAGATAATATACTTGCATGGAAGATTATCCATAACCGGGTTGTAGGTTGACAAAGGATAAATCGACCGAAATCGTGAATTGGTGTGTGTTCCAAAACACTCATCATCCTGAAGAGAGCGAAAGCAAACTTGTTAAAGGATGGACATTCGATTCCACAAGGAATACGAATCTTACTCAACTGGGAAGGACAAAACCTCGACTGAAGAGCGCATGAGATATATTATCTATAGCCGTCAAAACGTAGATAATATACTCGCATGGAAGATCATCCATAACCGGGTTGTAGGTTGTCCAAGGATAAATCGACCGAAATCATGAATTGGTGTGTGTTCCAAAACACTCATCATCCTGAAGAGAGCGAAAGCAAACTTGTTAAAGGATGGACATTCGATTCCACAAGGAATACGAATCTTACTCAACCGGGAGGGACAAAACCTCGACTGAGGAGCGCATAAGATATATTATCTATAGCCGTCAAAACGTAGATAATATACTCGCATGGAAGATTATCCATAACCGGGTTGTAGGTTGTCAAAGGATAAATCGACCGAAATCGTGAATTGGTGTGTGTTCCCAAACACTCATCATCCTGAAGAGAGCGAAAGCAAACTTGTTAAAGGATGGACATTCGATTCCACAAGGAATACGAATCTTACTCAACTGGGAAGGACAAAACCTCGACTGAAGAGCGCATGAGATATATTATCTATAGCCGTCAAAACATAGATAATATACTTGCATGGAAGATTATCCATAACCGGGTTGTAGGTTGACAAAGGATAAATCGACCGAAATCGTGAATTGGTGTGTGTTCCAAAACACTCATCATCCTGAAGAGAGCGAAAGCAAACTTGTTAAAGGATGGACATTCGATTCCACAAGTTATACGAATCTTACTCAACTGGGAAGGACAAAACCTCGACTGAAGAGCGCATGAGATATATTATCTATAGCCGTCAAAACGTAGATAATATACTCGCATGGAAGATCATCCATAACCGGGTTGTAGGTTGTCCAAGGATAAATCGACCGAAATCATGAATTGGTGTGTGTTCCAAAAGACTCATCATCCTGAAGAGAGCAAAAGCAAACTTGTTAAAGGATGGACATTCGATTCCACAAGGAATACGAATCTTACTCAACTGGGAAGGACAAAACCTCGACTGAAGAGCGCATGAGATATATTATCTATAGCCGTCAAAACGTAGATAATATACTCGCATGGAAGATCATCCATAACCGGGTTGTAGGTTGTCAAAGGATAAATCAACCGAAAAGAGAAACAATCGTTACCAACAACAACAGGGTAGACGAGAGATGACTCACTGGGGATAAATTGCGCGAACAAGGCAATTATCCAAACAACTTGGGTAGAATGAATACTCGATTCCGCAAAGGGACAACGAATCTTACTCGACTGGGGAAACACGAAGGGCTTCGACCGAAGAGTGCATGAGATGTATTATCTATAGCCGTCAAAACATAGATAATACTCTCGCATGGAAGATCATCCATAACCGGGTTGTAGGTTGTCAAAGGATAAATCAACCGAAAAGAAAGGCATCGGGATACCAGACTAAGTATGTAAAGATGACCAATCAAAAGGGGAAACCACAAACATTACCGGCAAACGGTGAATGAAAGAGGACCCACTGAGGATAAAATTGCTTACTCAGAGCAATTATCCACAAGGAAGGGGACGACCCGCTGGGGATAAGATTGCTTAATCAAAGCAAATATCCAAAAGGGGAAAGGACTATCAATACCGAAAACTGGATAATGATAACCGCAAAGAGGGGATTACATCTACCGGTTCATAGGTATAAAACCACGGAAAAGTAACCGTCATCGACTAGGATGAGTACAAGGGTTGACTCCACAAAGGAGAGAAAAGAGGGTTCACATCTACCGGTTAGTAGGTAGAAGACCACTCTGAGGAACATAATGGGAGAAAATAGGATTTACAACTACCGGGTAGTAGGTAGAAGACCGCAAAAATCCGCCAACAACCAGAATGAACCCCAAAGGTTACCTCTGCTAGGGGATGAAAGTAGGATTTATAACCACCGGTTAGTAGGTAGAAAGCCGTAAAGATAGGACTTACAACTACCGGTTAGTAGGTAGAAGCCACGAAATTCCGCTGAGGATAAGATGAATGAGTGCCGGTTAGTGAGCAACTATTCATTTATACCACAGGGAAGCACAAGAGACAGCCAATAGGAAGCCAATTTAGGATCGATCCAAAAAGGCGAACTGAATCAAGACTCATCCTAATGAGGAAAGAACTCAATAGGGAAAACCCATCCCGTTATGTGTGTAGGGAGGGAACGGAAACAACCGTCATCCACGAGGATATAACTCAGTGGGGAGTGCAGAAGTAAATGGTAGACACTTTCTACTTAAGGGGATGACTCTATATGGAGAGATCAGACACACCAACATCTGCTTGGGGAGATCTACTAGAGAGATCTGTATCACCAATTAGCAGGAGACAACAATCAACAAATATATGGCAAAAGATGCAATATGAATATCTGAATGTTATGATTATGCGTATATGCATTATGCATGATGAATGTTGACAAACAGACATGTCTAACACATAGGTCCCGGAATCAACCACCCGGTACTACCCTTCTAGAGGGAAAGCCAAAAGATCACCCGAGAGCAAAAGAGATCTGCCGGAGACTGGGATATCAGGGGACAACACCATCCTGCAGGGGAGGAAGGCCACAAGAGGGTGCCGGAGGGATCGTCAGTCACAACCAGAGAAAATAGTTCATAGCACAGGCAGACACTGCCACAACAACAACTCATGCTGGGGGTCAAAGATACCAAGAAGCAACCAGATCTCTGGTGGGGATAGATAGGCATTGATAAAGGCCATCATGCCAACAACTCCGTTGGGGATCTATCTGAGGAAATGATGGAGTACTGGGATGTCAATCCACCAAATACCGAATCTTCAAAGAAAAGCACCTATGCTAGGGAGAGGAGAAGACTGCTCTGCTGGAGAGAAGAAGAAAGTTGAGGTCTTCCACAAACACTCTGCTTCGGAACTAGCCCACAAAAGTGTTCAAACAGAAACCTACTGGGGATGACCCACCATAGGGCTCAAATAGCACTCTACTGGGGATGACCCACAATAGGGGCTAATAGGGCTTGGAGGAAGAATGCTGCACTGCCGGGGAAATGAAGATGAACAACTTCGAACAACACTGCACTGAGCACCCTCGCTGAGGAGAAACCATGAAAGGTTCTATAGGAAAAAGATACAGTTATGCCAGAGATATGAACAAAAGTCTTACCCTGTTGGGAATCATACCACCTTTGGGAGAGCACTGCAGATCTCCTAAGTATCCTTCCATCATCGTGAATGTTCACTTTGTTTAAGAACAATTTTGTGAAAGATTTGTTTATTTTGAAAACAATGATATTTTATCAATTAAGACATGCAAAACATTTGTTGAGTTGAAACAAATAAGAGTGCAAATAATTGGATAAAAGCTCAAATTGATTTGATGGAATGGTAGTCTGCCAATGGCAAGACTCCATAGATCTGTACAAGTTTGAAATTGGTGATATATATTGGAAAGGGCTACATTGAACATAATGACCATTTCTCCGCCAATTCCGAATTTCGATGTATTTGAAGCTTCAGTCGACGACGAATCAAGAATTTTCTGGCGGATGACAGATGTTGAACACAGTCTTGTCAGGATGCAGTTACTTGCCAAATCCCTAATTTTTGCCTAGATTGCCCAGTGTGAGGTACTCAATCTAGCGGGATGCAAATTCTTTTTTTCAATCATGTCTCTAACTTTTGCCTGGATCGCCCTTTCGGGTTTTCAATCCACCGAGACGCTCCTTTTTGCCTAAGTCGCCCTTTCGGGTGTTCAACTTAGCGAGCTATTCTGCTTTTTAGGCGAAGTATTTCTTGACTGCATCTGAATTCACAGGACAAGTGAAATCCTCCCCGTCCATTGTTGTAAGTGTCAAAGCACCGCCTGAAAAGGCTCTCTTGACAACATATGGACCTTCATAGTTTGGAGTCCACTTGCCCCTGGAATCGGGCGCGAAAGACAAGACTTTCTTAAGCACGGGGTCACCTTCTCGGAACACACGAGGCTTGACCTTCTTATCGAATGCTTTCTTCATTCTCTGCTGATATAACTGACCATGACACATGGCAGTTAATCTCTTCTTTTCGATCAGATTCACTTGGTCGTAACGACTCTGAATCCATTTAGCATCAGTCAACTTGGGATTTGAGGGTGCTATTATTCTTTTGTTTCTTTCTTTCTTTTTTCTTTCTTTTGATTTTGATTTTGATTTTGATTTTGATTTTGATTTTGATTTTGATTTTGATTTTTCACCCCCCTCTTTTTTTTTTGATTACATTTGTAGTGCCCCAGTTGGACTGTTTTGCTGATTCTCGAGATACAGCTGAGTGATCTTCTTTTCTTGCTCAAGAAGTCGGGAAATCTCGTCAGGAATCCTTTCAACATCATCTTCCTCTGCTTCGAATACAGGGAATTCAAAATTGGGAGATGGCGTTGGATCATTATGTTCAATGGGTTTTAGAATCAACCTGCATAATGATTTTGAATATAAAAGCTTTTTGGAAATCAAACAAGGCAATCATTATGCAGATGAAAAGATTGCTTTTATTCTTGTTTTTAGGGTTTTTTGGTGATCACCAATTTCATGCAAAAAGCCAAAAGGGAAAACAAATGTTTTAACACGAATTTATTTGAATGAAAATATCATTGCACCAATGTTGCCAACAATGTCATCACTTCTCCTTTTGGAATGGGAGAAGGGTTTTTAAATAAAGTGATTATTACTCTGACTTAGGCATGACTGTAGGAACATCCACAGCGACCCAAATGTGGCAGATCCCGCCAGGGATGACAAATGTCAGTATCTTCTGCATCTTCTTCCAGAATAGCCGCAGCTTCTTCACTCTGATCGGCGTGGATAAAACCTCCGCTTCTGAACAACCCTTTTCGTTGAAGACCCCAGAAGAGAAGCCAACGCCAGCCCGGGATTTGTTGTCTTCAAGCTCGATTAACATTGGGACCTACGTCCTCAAAGCTCAGAATACCTGATCTCATAAGGTCTTGAACCTTATTCTTCAACTGAAAGCAGTTGTCCACATCATGGCCAGGAGCACCCAAATGATACACACAATGCTGATCAGGCTTATACCACCACCGAGGGTTGACGGGTATAGTCGGTGGGTCTCTGGGAGTAATCAAGTTCCGCTCTATCAAAGAGGGATACAGTTCTGCATATGACATAGGAATCGGATCAAAAGTGATCTTCTTCCTCTTGTTACTCGTACTAGCTTGATTACCATTGCGAGGCTGGTCAGCCTGCTGTTGAGGGCGATGTTGTTGATGTTGATATTGCTGAGTTGGTCTTCTTTGCCGTTGTTGAGGTTGAGTTGCTGGAATAGTCACAACAGCGACTTGACGATATTGTCTTCTGTTCACATTCCTCCGATGGTGTACAACATTAGTTTCACCCTCTCTTCTTCTGGGTGCCCCAGAAAATGGCTTCTTAGAACTGGAAGAGCTTGAAGAGCCAGGATCTCGGATCTTTCCTGCTTTGATAAGACTCTCCGTTCTTTCTCCACAAATTACAACATCTAAAAAGCTACCAAACGGGCAACTTCCCATACGGTCCATGAACACACCCTGTAGGGTTCCAATGAACATGTCAGTCAGCTCTCTCTCCAACATCGGAGGTTGCACTCTTGCGGCTAGTTCACGCCACCTCTGGGCGTACTCTTTGAAGCTTTCACCAGATTTCTGACACAAGCTCTGCAATTGGGTTCTGCTCTGAGCCATGTCCATATTGTGCTTATACTGCCTCAAGAAGGATTCACCCAAATCTCTCCAGCTTCTAACAGACTCTCTCTTCAGGTCCATGTACCAGTCCAAGGACGCTCCAGACAAGCTGTCTTGGAAAAAGTATATCCACATCTTCTCGTCGTCAGTATATGCGGAGATTTTTCTGTAGTAAGCCTGCACATGGGTGCGAGGACAAGAAGTGCCATTATATTTGTCAAAAGATGGCGCCTTGAATTTGTAAGGGATCCTCAGCCCATCAACCAGTCCCATATTTGTTACATCAAAACCCAAAGAGTTTTGACACTCCATGGCACAGATTTTCTCAGCAAGGGCGTCAACTTTTCTATCCCTCTCTTCAATCCTTCCCACATCATCATCCTCACTGAGAACAGTGAACATATCCTCTTGTCTATCAACCAACGACACAGGATGGCGAACCGGAGCACGGGCCACTCTAGCATTAACAGTCTCAGGAGCAATAGGCTGTCCGTTGATTCTGATACCCCTCAATTCATCACCCACAACATAATTATTGACAGGAATAGTAGCAGCAACATTGTCATTAACAGGGACTCCCTCTGGCGAAGCACGGTTGACAGGTGGGATCACAGCTTCCTGTCTCTGGGCTAAGGCTCGCAGCTCCTCTTGCCCTTGCACAACCCCTTGCGTCATGCTCATGAATTGGGCCATGTTAGCTCTCATCTCTGCCAACTCAGCTTGAACTTGATCCATGCTTCTCTGTTGATTCAGTCTTGTAGCGTAGCGGTGCGGACGACGATCAACAATCCTGCCTAAAACAGGAACCAGAATGAGAAGTCTCCTCAAGAACACCTGTTATGCAAGAATGATATGGGTATGATGCGTATGATGCAGATGCTGTTTTATCATGAATGATCCTGGAAAAGGATATGCGTATGCGGGTTAACTGTTCTTTTTTTTTTGCATTATCCTTTTTTTTAAAATAAACATGCTATGATGCAAATGATGAGACCATGACTGGTTGGCTATGTATCACGAGGCACAGGATCAGAGCTTCGGCATGACTTCGGAACCGGAAACCACAGATCAAGGTCATCTGGAACCCAAGGTCATCTGGAACCCATACTTCAGAATCAAGTCACCAACAGGACTAAACAGAAGTCACCAACAGGATACGGTCACCAACAGATCAAGTCACCAATAATACCTGTAAAATGATTCATTCCCTCCCCACTCACGGGTGTCATCTAGGCCAGGGTAAGGTCAAGAGAAATGCAGGATAAACGACCCTTTCAAGAATATCATCATATACACACCAGATGTATACAACGATAATACCCCATCAGGATCTGAATTGCTCGTGATACCATGTTCCGCTAAGTGGTGCCATACCACCCGCTTCCCATGAATCACTCTATTCCTAGGTGTCCTAGAGTTCACTCATAGCCTGGGTATTGGGCCTTTTACCTCTTGTGAATCCCACCCACCAGAGAAACAGATACACAACCAGCACAATGATAATATGATGCATGCAAACACATAATGCACATATATACAATCACATCATAATAAACAAAATGCAATAAATAAAGCAGCAAAAGCAACCAAAACTATCCTAGAGAGCACTAGGATTGACTCGCTTAGGGAAGATGGACCAGCAAGAGGTCAACTTCTCTAGTATTCCCCAACAGAGTCGCCAGCTGTCGCATTACGCGAAAAACCGGCGGGAAAAAGACACAGAGCCGCCACCGTGCGTTATTTATCCCAAAGGAGGGAAAGGAAATGCTCGAAGTAAACCTGGAAAGGAAATGGTCTTACGACTAGAGATTGATAGGATCAGGAGTCGGTTATGCGAAGGGAAGGTATTAGCACCCCTACGCATCCGTCGTACTCGACGGGATCCACGCTCAAAAGAATAGAAGAAAGGTTGCTAAATAATTGCTTAAAGACTGCACAAAACTGGAATAAAACACAGATGAAAGACGGAAGAAGGCGGACTCGGCAGGATGTCGCATCCTGGGCCTACGTAGTTTGTCAGAGACAAACATCAGAGTTAACGTAGTTCGGGGAAACGGGAAACGTGCTCGCTAGGACATCGCATCCTATGCATACGTATCTTCTCTAACCAGAGGAAGAATCAGAGCACTCGTAGCTCGGCTAACGCACGCCAAACAAACACAGAAAGGAGACGCTGAGACGTCAGAGCAAACACCCAAACACAAACTGGAAACGGAATGCCAATCACTGGTCTTACATCCAACTCCACAAAAGAAACAGGAAACCGAAGGCCAATCGCTGGACTTACATCAGACTCCAAACAAACAAACACACATGGGAAACCGACTGCCAATCGGTGGACTTACGTTAGACTCCGAACAAACAAACACACACGGGAAACCGACTGCCAATCGCTGGACTTACGTCAGACTCCGAACAAACAAACACACACGAAGAAGGGAGGGTCTCGATTGCAACCAGGGCAAGAGAAGGGGAAGGTCTCAATCGCAACGAGGGCGAGAGAAAAGGATTAAAGTTAGTTGTCAGTCAAACTCGACAAGACATCGCATCTCGTGCCTACGTATCTCATCTGGACATGAGAATCAGAGTTGTCGTAGTTCGGCTAAACTATTTCTATTTGTTTTGTGTTTTTTAGATGAACAACGTTACTACGCAATCTACCGGATGCTCGACCTTTGGAGACTTACTCACCTGTAGTAGAAGGAGTTAACGTGTCCTTAAGAGGGGATAATGTTTGTTTGTGTTTTAGGAAAGCTCACGCAAGAAAGGAAGTCCTAGACGAAGGAACCGTGCTACCTTAATTGACATGCAAACGAGACTATGCGAAGTCTAGCAATCCTATGGGGATACAATCACACCACACAAACACATACATCATGAAGTAAACACACCAACAAGGGGCTCAAACATCAAGGCTAGGCTTTAGTCAAGGGGTCATATCAACCTCGACAAACAAGCCGACTGGAAGGGTATCTGAGGGCTCTTAACCACTAACATTGTCCGTCAGGGTGAGCAGATGAACGGTGATGAGGGTAAGACCTCATAGCTCTTAACCCGGGCCTGGGTGAGCTTCAATCAATGAAAACGTGGGAGTCCAAAATGAGGAACTCTATTCCACTTGACTGACTCAATATACAAGGATCTTGGGTGTTTATTCAAAATGTATCAGCACGTAGTGCGAGCAAGATGAAAGACTCAACTGAATAGCAGGGGATGGATTGCACATCCCTTCTATCTGCCAATGCCTCTTCACTTAGGAGGTCTTGAAGTACAAGGCACAAAGATAAACAAGCACAAACATTGCCTCTTAAGGAGGGCTTCAGACAGGTGCCTGCCAAAGATAGCAGGTCTTCCAGACTACATGGAGAACAAGAGTGCTTACCTAGGTGGTATGCCAACCACAAGCAAAGCAAAGCAACTCAAGCAATAAGTTAAAGCTACTAAAGTACCTGTAAGAAAAGCTAAACAATCAGTACTATGTTCGGACAAACAACCAATCAGTCAATCACAGTGTTACAACTCAATATACACAACAAGTCAAGCCAACAAGCAAACAACTCAAGTGAGTTCATCTCCAAGGAACCTACAACATAACAAATGTTAGTGGAACAAATCATTTTGCATCTCAATTTATGAGATCAACATCAACCCTCAAGACTAGAAGCTTGAACCTGAAATGCAAAACTCAAAAGATGAGTACAAACCCCTAGGGCAAAGCCTAGGGTCAAAGGTGGAGAAAAAATTCAAAACAGAAGCTAATACTCAACATGAAGCAACTTTAAACAAGTAAGAACATGTCCTAAAAAGGACCAAGTCAAAAGCATTAAGCAAAGTCATCATTCAACCAAGAGAAGGCAAGGCAAGCAAAAGGTGCATACAATTGGTCAACAAGAATCAAAATTCCATATTAAAACAGAAATGACTCAAACAATTCTGGAAATTTTTATGTGCATACAACATGTCCAACACAATCATCATGCCAAAAATTGTAAACATAGAGGCTCATTTGAAATGGATATGAAAATGCACAAGTATGACATCAAATTGTGTGACACACATTGTCACACCATGCAAACATGTGTATAAAACAGAAATGAAAAATGAGAAAAATGTACAATCAAGCCTCAAAAATCAATCAGCATGTTAGGAATCATCACACAAAATTTCATGGAAATTGGATCATTATTGAGCATTTCACAACAATTTGAATGAGGCATGTCACAAAAGCATACATGTTCAATTAGTCTAACACAATTAAAATTCCAACCAGGCACAATTCCAGAAATCCACATCAAAAAATAGAAGACATTTATATGATCATATAGAAAAAAATCTGGAATGATTTGGATCATTATTCTATTTTTTAGGATTTTTTGAATATCATGCATAAAATGAAATAAGAATTGAAATAACATGAAAATAATGAAAAGAATTGAATAAAATGGCAATTGCAACCAGGCGGATTCGAAGTGAGGGGCGCGCTTCACTCAAAACGATGCCGTTTTGATTTTGGAAAATAAAAAGTAAAAAAAACACTCGCTGGGAATCGAATGGAGATACCAGCTTCATGGCGCGCTACAGTGTATTTCCAGAAAACCCTAGCGCTACAGTAAACATGGCCGTGTACGGTGGAAACCACCGTCTTCTTCATGAAGACGGTGGATGAACAGTAACATCCATCAACTTTTTTTCCAGATTTTCATGAAAGTTATATCAAATGAAAGCTTAACTCACGTACATCTCAAATCTATCCTTATTTTGGCCTAAAACATTGTACATCATGCGAATCGAACCAAAAACATACATGAACTCAAAACTTCAATTCGTCATATCTCCATGAATACTCAACCGTTTTTCAAGATTTTTATATCAGTATGCTCAGGAACTCAAGTTCTACAACATCATGTGCATAAAGTCAAGAATCATGAGGTTCGATTTCTAACCTCTTGAAGAACAGAAGGTTGAAAACAGTGTGTCCAAGGCCTAGCAATGTCCAGTTCCACCTCCTTTGAGCTCCAATGAAGTTTGATGCAAGAAATGGCACGTGAGAAGACTTGAATCCATCTCAGTTTGGAGTTTCCATTAATGCACTTAAGCTTGTGGTATGCACGAATCTGAGATGAAATCCACCAAATACACGTTGAATCTTGCTCAACAACACTCCATGTTCATGATTATGCAAGAAAAATCCAGGTTTATGTGTAGAATTTTGGAAAATCAAGAGAGTGAAAAGTGAGAGTGAAAGAGGATTCTAGATCTGAAACTTTGTGTAATGAGAAAGACAGTTACCATTAAGCCTTCATACCATCTGTTAATTATGCTGTAAACATGATTAGGCATTGGCTTAATGAAAAATTAGTGAGAAAAGGGGTGTATGACCAAATTGCAATTTCACCTTATGCATGGCAATCCCACGTGAACAGTACCACATGAGGGCCCAAATTCAATTAAAATCAACCCATGCACATATTGGAATTGGAATTTTATTCATGTGATCAACCAATTTTGAATTTGGCATTTTCCTTCCAAAATAGACATGCATGAACAAATGCTTATGTGAATAAATTTCATGCCATGTAATGAATGATTTGGAAAATATATGTCATGAGGAGCATAATGCGAAAAGAGGCACTCCATTTGGAGTCTTGGTTCAAAAGTTATGGCCTTTTGGAGTTCCATACACACTTGGCAATGATTTGATCATAACTCCTTAACCATTCATCAGATGCTCATGATCTTGGACTTTTTGGAAATGGGAGAGAATCATCTTCAATTTACATGTTGGAAAAAATTCATTTGAAGCTTCTTTGATGTTGGAAAGTCAAGTTGAAGTTGGTCCAAAAACTTGCCATTTTTGGAAACTTGAAATTACAGGTCACTTTCCATTTTTGGAAACTTTTGATATGGCTTCAAATCCTTAAGGTATGAGTCTGACATGATGAATAAACCTCTTTGGGACATGAATGAAGTGTCTCAAACCATTTCTCCACCTCCTAGCCCTCAGTTGACTTGCAGTTGACTTTTATGGGCCCTAGATGACCTGAAACTGCACTGATGACTTTTGAGCCTCTAACACTTGGTCAAGTTGCTTCAAAATGAACCTTGGTTCATATAAGCTCTTCAGAATACCCATGTGGCTTTCATCTCAAGGAAATGCTCTCTCTGCACAGAGGAATTCTCCTGATACCAGTCTCGACTAATGAGATGCAATGTACTATGCAGTGTTAATGTAATGTTAATGACCTAAAAATGAAATGAATGCACGAATTAGGATGAGTTCTTCTCAACTTCTGCTTGACTGCCGGGTATTCTGGCTTCAATGGCAATCTATGCTCCACAATATCAAAATCCAAACCAGGCATATTGATCAGTACATTTTGATGCACTTTCTTCTACTATGGTACTTAGGCAAATCTGTAGTTTATTATTTTATTTTTACTATTTTAGTGTGTTTTAATATTTAAGTTTATTTTTGGCTTTATTTTATTTTCGTACTTTATTTTCGGCATAAATAGTTATTTGATACCTTATCACTATGTAGATCGTAACTTGGGCTATAGGAGTCGGATTGACGCGTTCTAATATGCGTTAGAAAGCTAAGAGAAAGAACTAAAAGTTTTATGTTGAAGTCAAAATCAGATTCAGAATTCATGAAATAGAGAATAAGGCATATGAATATCATGGAGAGTTAATTCCCAAAGAGTTGATCTGCTGTATTCGAATTCCACTTTGAGGTTTTTATTAATTTCAGTTTAATTTTGATTTCTTTTCAATTCTTCCTATAAACTCGTTTGCTTAATTCGATTACTTTCGTTTGCTTAATTCGATTGTTTCTTATAGGATAGAGTTGATTAAATTTGATTGTTTGTATGATCCTTAACTATAATCACGTTAGCATAACTTTTTCGTTATAATGTTTGATTAAGTCGCATTTGCTTAATTCGCGTCTACTTAAATCCATTTGCTTAATTTGGAAATTAGGAACATACATCATATAATACCAATTTGCGCTTGTTAGTGGGTATTGTAATCGAATGGTATTGAATCCGCTAGGGAATTGAAATTATAAGAATTGATGATAAGTCGGAAATCGATACAATAAATTAGTTTGTTTATCAATTTTTCTTATACCTTTAATCATCTTCGATTTAAGTTTTGAACCTTAAAAACCCCCTTATTTTCATTTATTTGGTTATAACATTCAAGAGTCCTTGTGATACGATATTCAAGTGTCGCTTCCATTTTACTACTTTTAAACTCGTTTTTGACCCGTGTGCGGCAGCGGATCATATATCTTGATAGGACTAGGCAAACACATAAGAATACTCTTGAAGAAGATCAATCAACCCCTTCTTAGATTTTGGACACAGTTGAGACCCAATCTTGACTTCCTTCACATCATCATCGGAATCCAAGTTGACTAATTCAATCTGCTCTTCAAACGGCTGAATGGCTTTTTCCTTGTGCTCAAGCAAACATGATAACTCACCAGACACTTCTTCATCATCATTCTCTTCCTTAGCTTCAAACACAGGGAAATCAAAGTTTGGAGAGAGAGTAGGATCATTATATTCAATGGGTTTAAGTACCAACCTGCATAATGATTTGATATTTTAATTTTGGAGAAGTGAAGTGCAAACAAATATTATGCAGATGGAAAGATCATTATTTATTTATGTTTTTCTTTATTACCATTTTCAGAAAAAGCAAAAAGTAAAAAACAAACATCATAGACGTGGATGAATAAAATTGTATTTTATTGATGATAATAAGGAAAATGCCCAACAATGTTCACTTCTCCCTTAGGCATATGAGAAGGATCTTTCTTAAAATAAAAAAAAAATTACTTCGAATGGTGCCGAAAAACAGGAAGATCAATAACAAACCAGTTGTTGCAAGTCTGGCCGTGTGTTACAAAGTTGTCACAAACTTCGTATTTATCACTGTCTTCAATAATGGCAGTTGAGTGTTGATCATCCTCATGAATGAACCCTTCACTGCGGAAAACTTCTTGCATAACCTTGACATTAGAGTTGAATGGGCCTTACTGAAATCCCAACCCTGCTCTATTCTTGTTCTCGATGACTTCCACAACGCGACCCCATTTATCGGTGCTACCAGCCTAAATAACCTCTTTGGTGTCTTTTAGAGAAGACATGGGTGCCCCAGTCTTCTTTAATTCATCAGCAACAGATAAAGCTTGGAACAAAATTCTAACTTCTTCCTCAACATCTACATAAGTAAAGGATGACAAATGGCTTACTAACAGTGCTTTCTCACAACCAACAACACAAAGCTTGTCATTCTTCACAAATTTCAGCTTCTGGTGCAGAGTAGATGTTACGGCGCCAACTTCATGGATCCAAGGCCTTCCCAACAAGCAGCTGTAGGCTAGGTGAATATCCATTGAAAAGTAATTTGAAAATCACTCGGACCTATCTTAACCGGAAGGTCCATTTCTCCAATGACAATTTTTCGAGAATCGTCAAATGCATTAACAACCACGCCAGTGTACCTCATCGGGGCGCCTTGATAAGAAAGTCTTGCTAGATTTGATTTGGGCAACACATTTAAGGACGAACCTGTATCAACCAACACATTGTACATAACATCCACCTTGAAGTTCATTGAAATGTGAAGCACCAAGTTGTGATTTCTATCTTCCTCCGGAAGTTCTTCATCACAAAAGCTCAGGTTATTACAAGAAGTAATGTTAGCAACAATGTGGTCAAACTTATCCACAATAACATCGTGTTCCATGTAAGCTTGTTCCAATACTCTCTACAAAGCCTCCCCGTATGCCTCAAAATTCATCAATAATGATAACACATAAATTTTTGACGGTGTTTGAAGCAACTGCTCCATAACTTTCAATTCACTTCTCTTAATTAGGTGCAACACCTCATCATCATCAATAGCCTCAAACTTGCTAGATTCACCAGACTGACAAGTTGAAGCACTAACCGGATCAACTGTAGGAATCTCTGTCTTCTTACCCACGAAAACATATTCTACAACCTTAGGAAATATCGGGCTGAACACATGACCACTACGAGCCACCTTCATTAAATCTGCAATATTCACCACTGAATCTACAACTGGAAGAGGAACCTCTTGACCATTCTCAATCATGGTGGCATTATACTTATACGACACAACTTTATCGGATGATTAGGGGACGAGGCCCGCTAACCGTATAACTAACGGTGATACCAATCTGTTTTCCTTCTTGCTGATGCAATCAAATTTAATAACTACCCGCTTAGGGGTCTTGAACACTGGTACGATAATGTTCACATCATTACCCATATACCTCGACTGTTGAACCTGGATAACATTCTCGTCCATCAACCTTTGAATATCCCTTTTAACAATTACACACCCTCGAGGGTTGGTGCTGCAAATAACACAACCATCATGGTCATGTTCAGAACGGCTTACCAGACACACGTCTCTGTGAAACTCCACCAAGGACCTACAGATACGACACACATCAAATACCCTGAAATTCCCAGGACAATCATCTACGATGTTCATAGAAGCATTGCCATGAGTAGGCAACAAGTTGGATTTAACATTTGGCGCTCTTTCCTCAAACACCATACCACTCTTGACTAGATTTTGAACCTCGTACTTCAGGGGGTAACAGTTTTCAATATCATGACCAGGGGATCCCTGGTGAAAAGAGTAATGTAAATCAGGTTTGAATCACCGTGGTAATGGTTCGGGAATTTGTGTAGGATTCCTTGGTTGGATGAAATTCTTGACTACCAAAGAGGGGTACAATTTTACATATATCATAGGAATAAGGTCAAAAGAGACCTTATTCCTCTCGAAATTCTGATGTTGTTGTTGTTATAATTGGTACGCTGTTGCGGTTGTTGTTGATGTTGTTGCTAAATAGGAACTGATTGATTTGTTGAGTTATTGGTAAAGAATGGAATTACGGATGTTGACGGGGCTGGGAATTCTTCCTCACATGAGGCCTCCTTTGCCTCTCTGCTGATAATGTGTTAGTTTCTGTTTCCTTCTTTTTGGAGAAGCTACCACCATACTTCTTGCTTGTTGATGCTTCATCTTTGGAAAATCGTCCCTCTCTGACGCCTTATTCTAATCTCATCCCCATGTTTACCATCTCGGTAAAATCATTAGGGGAACTTGCGTTTATATATTCATAGTAAAATGAACTTAGCGTCTTCAATAATATCTTGGTCATCACCTTTGCCTCAAAACTTGGACTAATTTGAGCAGCTACCTCCCTCCATCTTTGAGCATATTCTCTGAATGTCTCCTTGTACTTTGAGACATTACCGAAGCTGGTCACGATCCGGAGCCATATCAACATTGTACTTGTATTATTTGACAAATGCCTAGCCCAAGTTGTTAAAAGTACGGACACTAGCATTGTCCAAGTCCATGTACCATCTAAGCGAAACTCCAGTCAGACTATCTTGAAAGTAGTGAATAAGAAACTGATCATTGTCGATATGAGTAGACATCTTTATAACATACATGCCAAGATGACTCAATGAACAAATACTCCCCTTATATTTTTCAAAGTCTGGGACCTTGAATTTCACCGAAATCTTAACATTATGAACTAAATATAGCTCAACAACACTCTTACTAAATAAATCATTTCCTCTTAGGGTCTTCAATTCCTTGAGCAGATCCAAAAATTGATCCTTCATCTCATCCATGTTCTCATAAACATATGGACCTTCAGAAGGCTCATAGTGGTAAATGGTTTCCTCGACATGAGGCAGAGTATGCACAATGGGAGAAGGAACAGACAGGATCGGGCTAGATGCTGACACAGAAGCAAATGTTGGCACGTACCTGTAGCGGGGTATTCGTTACCATTAGAGATATTGACTAAATCCAAGGTAAATCATACAAGTCGAGTCGCCACCGCACTTCTATTTATCCAAAGGAATGGTTAGAAAGCGAACAAAAACCTAAAAGTTTTAACAAAAACTAGTAAAAGAAACAGAGATCTGGGTAAGGGGATTGGTTATGCAATGGGAAGGTGTTAGGCACCCAAAGCATCTTAGGTACTCCTAGGGAGCCCTTTTCATACTTGTTGTAAGGTTGTTGTCTTGTGAAAATTTTGTTTGTGCAAACATGATTGAAGAGATGAGAAAAGAATATACAAGTTTATTTACATTTTGTGTTTGGATGGATAAACCCATTGCCTACGTACCATCTTATAAAAAGATTAGGATCAAAACCTCGTAGTTCGGGGTAAAAATCTCAAAATGAGTTGGTGAATTGCTTGGTCCAAAAGCCTTAAGGTCTTTTGTTATCAAAGGGAGAAAACTCAACCAAACCACAAATCCACCATGTGAGGATAGCTTCAACATGCTAGTGAGGGGTTAACCCTATAATAAGCATGGAAGACTTATTGTCCATCACTAAGGATATATGTGAGTATTACATCTACCACAAGGATAACTCAAACCTAATAGCTAAAGGTTATGAAAATTTTTGATTAAGGAAGTGGCCATTGGAACCACAAAAAAGAATTTGAATGGGTTATATTTTCCAATTAGAAGTATGTACAAAATGGTCAAAGTTGACTTAAAGATTCAATTCAAAATAAGTGTTATGAAAAGAAAGTTTGAAAATCAAAAGCATAAGGCTTAGGTTTCTAATGTTTGAAAACAAATGAAATGTTTGCACAAAAGGTTTTGGCTTGGGTTAGAGTGGAGAGAAGAAGAAGAAGGGCAAAGTACTAAATGAAATAAAAAGGGTAAAGGGATAAGAAAATGAACCACACTAGGAGTTCCTCTCTTGAGATCATATTGATGATCCAAGTAGCTCCCATCCTTTGGAACAAGCAATCATAAGCAAATATTTCAAGCAATCAACACACAGGTGATGCTTCTAGGAATCCTTCAATGGCTTTTGTATCTTCCTCTTTGGATGTTCATGGTAATAGTTCCTTAAAGTTACTCAAGGTTGGAATCCCCTAGCACAAGAAAACACACATCAAAAAGTTCTATAAACAATCAAGGAATGGACAAGAGGGAGTTTTAGAAGATAGTCCTTTCAAAGTTCTCTTCAATTTTTATAGCACTCTAAAGGCCCAATGCCTAGTTGCTCTTCAAATTCCACTTGCTTAGGTAAGGTCCTAAATTCTAAATCCATATTGTCCAATTCTTGGTATGTGGTTCACAACAAACAGACAAACACAAGCACAAAAGATATATACACAATTATAAGCCCAAGTGGGCAAAAGGCAAATGGCATTAACATAAACATGTGCTCCAATGAGCAAAGGAAAAAGCAAATGAATAATATGTGCAAGAATTGTAAATTGCATAAAAGTAAATTGCGTAAAGTAAATGTTAATTGTCAATAGTTAGTGTTAGTAGTTAGTGTGCCATAAGGAAAATTTAGCGCTATGTTAAGCAGTCGTAATTGGACTTATTTAGAAGTCACAACTATCTGAGACCGGTCAATAATAATGTAGGCAACAAACACAAGTTAGGAGTCTTGATTAGTGAACCAAGTCCCAACAACTTGCCATGCCAAAAAGGAGAAGAGAATTGATCTTGTTTTGGTTTAAGCCATTTGCATGATTTAGAAGACAACATATCCTTAATGCAAAGCCATTCACTTGATCAATTGATCAAGATGAATTAGATTTAAATCAAGGAATGTTAAATCTCCCTAATCAATGCTAACTTATCAACCTTCAACTCATTGATCAAAAAGAAAAGAAGTAGAAGGAGAAGAAAGAGAAGATGGATAAGAGAAAATGAAATGACAAAATAAAATGCATCAAATGGAATAAAATGTATCAATCCTCATATGTTGACCAATAACATTGAAAGTCAAGGTCAAACAATCAAAAACAGAAGTGAGATGAAGATTGCAAGTCAAGAAAAGAATAAAATATTTTTGGCATTTTTTTTAATATTAAAAATAAACTTGAATTAAAATAAATGGAAAGGTCAAACTTCAAAATCACTTCAAATCAACCTTGAAAGGTCCAAGTGATTTATCCTAAGTTCAACAAGGTCAAACAAAGTTTGACAAAAAATTTCAGCATTTTTAAAAGTCAGAAACTATTTTTAATCAATTAAAAATGAATAAAAAATAACCTAATTGAACTAAAATCTCAAATAAATCTCAAATAAATTCAAAAATTGATGAGAATATTTTTCATAGATCCATCATCATTCAAATAGGTTAGGAAAATATTTTTGTATTTTTTGAATATCAAAAACTATTTAAAATGAATTAAAAATAACCAAAAAAGAGAAAATTCATAAAAAATATCAAATGATGAAATAAAAAAATTAAAAATCAGAAATAGAAACTAGAATTTATTTGGGAAATAATGCAATTGGTCCCATATTTTTTGGAATTAAAATGAGAGAGATATGATTTTTTGAAATAAAAGGAAATAAACAAAATAAAAACAGAAATTAGAAAAATGCAAAAAAATGAGAGCCCTTTGATCTGAGCTCATTAATTGAGTTGGCAGATCCAAGGATCCAGAGGCGCGCGCTCACGAAACACCACAGTCAATGCCACCACATGGGAAAGAATAATAGGTCATAACAAGCAATGGCTAAGATTGAATCTGGAGATCACATCCAACGGTCCAGATTCAAACTGGACATGATGAAGCCACCAGAGCCTTCATCTTCTCCGGCGAGCTTCCCAGATTCCGGCTAAGTTGCAGAAAATAAAAAGGCAACCAAAACGTGCGATCTATATATCAATCGAAAGAGGAAGTGATGTACATCACTCCTATGTCATGCACTTCCACTCTAGATCCCTATAAATGGAGAAATCAGAGCTGGAAGTATGATGGGGATCATCATGAACTTCATGTTTTTGCAAAATTGAAAGCACAAATCAAATGCCTCTATTGAGAGGACTTCAGCCAACAGTAGATCCAAGCAAAAAAGTCCATGGATGAAGAGAATCGAGGAAATTACCAGTTGGAGTGCAAGCTTGAGTTCTGGTGAATGGAGCATGAAACCTTGCTTGCTTTATCAAAACAGAAGTCCAATGGATCAAGGTGAAGAGGTCTAGGAACTTTTAGATCAAAGAAAACAGTCGAGGAAACTAAATTCTAGATCTGAAATTTTTAGAGAAAATAGAGAGTTCCTTTGAGTGTGGTTGAGGATTCAATTCAGCAGAGGTTCAGGCGCCTTCAGGTTAGTGAAATGAAGCTCATATGCAATGTATTTATAGGCAAGGCAATGCTGAATGCATGATTTCAAATTTGCATGAATGGAAAGGGCCTCTATGCATGGGCCTGTACAGGCGCATGGAGAGCCCAATTCCACTTGGTTTTGGCAGCGGATCATCATCATGTACAAATTGGACGTGCATATTGTGTATTAATGGATCATGCTTGGCAATTGAAATGATTTTCACAAAATGCACTATTTCATTGAAGCCTTCGAAAATGCCATGTCCAAAATCAAAATGCAAGCTTATGAGTAATGGTTGGAAAGCTTATTGCATAAGGAACAAATGTCATGTTGATCAAAATTTCATTTGGGCCTTGGAAATTATTGAAATTTGAGCTTGAAGGGTGATGTGCAAAACATGTCAAGGCAAGGTTTCTGAAATTGGCCAACATTCAAGCCCTTCTGTTTTGATGATGCAAGATCCAAATGGAAAAACCTCTAACATCAAAGTTGTATATCTGTTCAAGAAAATCAAAATGGACTTAAATTTTGCATCATTTCGATTTTTGATGAAAGAGTTATGGGCACTTGAAGTTGGACTTTTTTTGACTTTTAATGCATTTGGTCAAAAAAGGACCTATAATGTCTTGCATTATCACATGTATTTTCTTTGAGATTTTGAAATTTTGTTCAACATAACTTTTGAATTAGACATCTTAAGCTTTCCAATTAATTTGATCTCACCTCAAAATCATAAAAAATGAGTGAGTTATGTTCTTTGGAAGTTGACCCAAAATTAGGGTTTCAGTCAAAATGACATATAATGTATTGGAATGGCAGATGGTCTTCCAAGCTTCAAATTTATTTTTGATGAACATGAAAGTTGTTCAAATTGTTCTTAAGAACATTTTTTCTTTTGGAACCATCTCCATTTGACCAACACATAAAACGTTAGGTCTCAAAGCATGAAATGATCAACTTCTCAAATCCATAACCCATATCTTGATGAATTGATGATTGAAGACACTCAAATAAGTTCAAATATGCATGAAATGATGAATTAAAGAACTTCCCTTGATTATATTTGACCATGGGCTGAGGTTGCTTCATGAGCAAGGCATTCTGATGCACAGATGAATTAGGGCTTCTCTGGGGAACAACCTCAAATCCTTTGACTTGCCTTGATCAAAAATGATGAATTGAAACACTAGGGGGGAAAATTTGATGGATGAGAGCTTTGGGAACCATTACCATGCTTGCTTCCACCTCCTCTTGACCATGTCTTTGTACCAATGACCTCCTTGAAGCTTTTGGCCTTGTGATTGCTCAGGCTACAACCAAAAGATGTGAGTGACATATTTTTGTGCTTTTGGTTAGTAAACAAAAATGAGAAAAGAAATGATATACAATTCAAGCATGCTTGGTGATCTCAAATCACTCACAAAGAGTCCCACCCAAAGGCAAAGGGAACCAAGATGCTCAATGATCCTTGAGGCTATGCAATGCAATATCATGATGCCATGAGGGATCTTAGGGGAAAAATTAGGGTCTTACAGTACCCTTAAGGTATAAATTTTGGTGGCATTCCCCAAGGGAACGGAACAGGCATGGCAGGAACAAACTGGCTAGCAACCACAGGCACAAATGATGAAGAAATCTCTGAAATGACAGTCCTCTGAGGAGGAGGAGTTGCAGGAGGAGTAAACGGTTGGTTCTGAGTGTAAGACCCCAACTTTGACCCTAAGATCCCTCATGCTATCTCATCATATGCATTGGCTTTGAGAACACACCTTGCCATCCTCCTTACCCCTTATTCATTGGGTTTGCATTGGGAAAGATCATCAAGCACATTTGATTGCATCATGCTTTGTTTTTCATTATTTACTAACCAAAATTCCCAAAATATGTCTATGTATAGTTTTACTTCTTTTGTAGGTAGTGTGTGCATCCACCAATACCTCATCAAGCTCATATCTAAGGTTTGAGACCCTCAATGCAATGGGATCAATCAAGAGATGGTTCACATTGGCTCTAGACATAATATGTGGGTCCTCATGTTCTTCATTTATCATTTTGATCAAGAAATCATCAAGACTTTGAAGCCCTAATTCATCTGGGTATCTTGTGTAACTTCCTTAACAAGTTTCTTCAACATTTGATCAAATATTTCAAGGGATACTTCATATTACATTATCTTATGCATATATGAGTCTCCATGAGTCCAAAAGATCAAGAAAACTTCAAGTTTGCAAGATGGTTCAAGGTGGTTGACTAGAGAAAGTCAACTGGTCAAAATTGGGGTTCCCTACACCCTATCTCCTACAATTTTTGTCATATGAAAATGATTCCAAGATTAAAGTTACTCCTTATGGCATTCCAAACAATTTTCATGTTGAGATCAAAAGCTATGTTTGCTTTGAAAGTCATTTTTTATGATGAAAGATTATATGTCATTTTGTCTATGCCCTAGTTAGGAGGTCAATTTCCAAAGACCATAACTTGCTCAATTTTTATGATATGAAGGCCATCAAAGTTCCATGATCAAATTCAAGATGTTTTATCCAAATTTTATGCTTTAAGAAACTTCAAATTTAACTTGTAAGGGAATGTGCCAAGAGGAAACATTATACGTAATTGTAGCGGTGTATTCGTCGCTATATGATTTATTGATTAAACCATAAGCAAGAGATACAATGAAATTTCGAGTCGCCACCGCACTTTTATTTATCCAAAGGATTGGCTAAAAAGCGAACAAAAGCCTAAGAAGTTTTACACGTAGAAAACTAATAAAAAGATCAGAGATTCTGGGTAAGGGGTAAATTACGCAATGGGAAGGTGTTAGGCACCCATCACGTCCTAGGTACTCCTAGGGAGCCCTTTTCACACTTGTTGTACTAAATATTGTTATTTGTTATGACATAAACATTGTGCAAACATGATTGGGATGATGAGAAAAGAATATACAATTTTTATTGGGTTTGAACGGATGAACCCGCTGCCTACGTACCTTCCATCAAAGGTAAGGATCAAAACGCCGTAGTTCGGCTAAAAGATTTCCAAAAGTGGGTTAGGTTCAATTTTAAACACAAACCCCAGGTCTTACGTTATCCACGGGAGAACACTCAACCTTATACAAACAACAACGTCCACCATGTGAGAACAGCTTCAACTTGCCAGGGAGGGGTTAACCCTATAATAGGCGAGGAAGACTTACAATTCAATCACTAAAGACAGAAGGTGAGATTAACATCAACCACTAAGATAAATCAAACCTATAGCTCATGTATGAAAAGATTAATGGACAAAGCCAAAACAAGTGAATGGGTGGAGTTACTGATTATGATTATAAAAATGGAGTCAAAGTATGATTAAGATCAATTCAAATAAGTATTATGAAAATGAAGTTTGAAAAAGGTCAAGGACTTGAGTCCAGGTTTTTAGTTAGAAAAACATGAAGAAGTTTGCACAACACTTATGTCAGGTTTTTAAAAGATAAAGTGTGAAAAGTCTAGGACATAATGAATGATGAATGGATGAGGGATGGATAGTAAAACTTCTTAGAAGGTTCACTTCTTGAAATCATATAGCAGATGATTCAAGTGTGTCCTTTGGAATGGCAATTAATAATAACAGACAAACAAAGCAAGCAAAAGCGGATATCGGAGGCCAATCACTGGTCTTATACCAATCTCCTAAAACAAACGGGATATCAGATGCCACTCAATGGACTTACACCAATCTCCACAGGCAAAGAAATAAAAGCGGATACCGGATACCAATGGATGGATTTACACCAGTCTCCTAAAACAGAACAGGGTATCAGATGCCACTCAATGGACTTACACCGATCTCCTCAAAAGAAAAGCAAAGATGAAATATGGAAGTCAACTGCCAATTTATCTGGACTTAGGTTAACTCTACAGTATGCTCACAGGAAATCCAATGCCACATCACTGGGACTTACAATGGATCCTCACATACAAGAAACAAAAGCAACAATATGATCACAGGTATGCAAATGCCAACTTACAGGGACTTATAATTGCAACCTCTCACACAAACAGATAAACAAACTATGATCACAGGAAAGCAGATGCCAACTTACAGGGACTTATAACTGCAACCTCTCACACAACAGATGAAACCAATTATGATCACAGGATAACAGATGCCAACTTACAGGGACTTATAACTGTATCCTCACATACACACAGATAAACAGAAGATATGAGTGACCAATGAGGTCCTACACTCTATCCTTCCATATCACAGGAGCAAATGCCAAAGCAAATGGACTTACAATTGTCCTCAATGGGCAAACAACAATGATAGCATCACAAAACAAATGAGATGATCATGCATTAATGGCAATTGATGATGATGATAAATGCATAGCATACAAGCAAGCAAGTGCATATGAAGCAATCAATCAATCAATGAATAGCAAACAACACACTCTATAGCCAAACAATGGGGGCTCACACAAGAGGGTTTGACTTTAAAAGTCCACTGTAATGGGTAAAGGTTGCTCTTAACCTGGCCATTGAGGGGCTCAGGTGAAGCAGATGAAAAGGAGATGAGGGGTGTGCCTCATTGCTTCTATCTCAGATCAGAGAGAGCATCAAAGAAAGTGTGGGAGTTCAGAAAGTAGGAACTCTCTCCACATTATTGACTCGATTAGATCTTGGGTATTTATCTCATTGCTTCAACCAGGTACTGGGAGCAAAGAGAGGACACACTGAATAGTGGGGGATAGATTGCTTATCCCTACCTTCCACCAATTGCCTTACTTGAAGGACTTTTCCTGCTTAGGACAAATATAAACAAACACAGGCATTGCCTCTTAAGGAGGACTTCAGACAGTTTGCCCGGTCAAATAACAGACCGGGTCTCCAGACTACATGAAGAAGAAGTAATTATACCTCAAAACAAATGCTAAAAAGCAAAGCAAGCAAGCAAGTTCAAAGAACTTAGGCAACTAAAGTACCTGCAAAAGTCAAACTTATTAGCAAACAAGTCAACAGTCAAAACCAAAAGGAAATGAACCAATAGTCACACAGAGGGACCACTTGTGCAAGGCACAAAGACTCAAGTATGAGTCACCTACAAAACAAGGGTTAGCATGTGGCAAATAATCAAATTCAATCACATTTGAATGATCCTTTAAGCATGGGTGCTCAACCTGAAACAACAGCTCAAATGTAAGCTCAGAAGACCACTAGGACTAGCCTAGGGTCAAAGATGAAAGAAAAAAGTCAAGGCAGCAAGCACTATTCAATCAAAGTCAAACTCAATCATGTAGGAAGCAAACACAATTGGATTCAAACTTATATCATGCATCAAGGTCATTTCATATGCAAAAGGATGCAAAGCAATGCAAGAGAAGCATACAAAAGTCAACAGCAAAGACTTCATTCAAAAAGTCAACTTAAACAATCTCAAAAATTATGAAATAAATCACACTCAATCCTAACATCTAACATGGTATACATGCAAAATTTCATGGCATTTGGATGAGAGGAAGGCAGTCAACAAAAATCATGAAGTCAAGCCAAGTTTAAGTAAGCATGGTGAAAGTCAACAAACATGGGTCAACTTCAAAAAATCATATCAATTTGGAAACAGAAGAGAAATGAATGAGATTAACACCAATGCAAAGCTTGAGATGTCTAGTTATCACATATGAAATTTCATGATCATACAATAAGATTTGAGAATTTCACAAAAGATTTGGCAAGGCATAGCACAAAAAGTCAACAAATGACCACATATGGAAGAAAATTCTCAATTAAATGGAAAACAGCATGATTAATTCCAAGAAAAATCATATACAAGCTAGACATGCAAGGGATCATTCATGCAAAATATGGAGTCAAATGGATAAGAGGAAGCGTGTGAACAAAAATCATACATTTGCATATCATTGGTGTGACACAAATTGTCACACCCTAGTTCAAAAATTCATATCTATCAAACCACAAATGAGAAATCCACAAACTTTATATGGAAATGAAGATCAATGTGCCTAGTTTTACCACAAAAAATTTCAAAGGCATTGGATGCAATATGACAATTTCACAATTGAAATGGTAAGATGTATCATTTTGGCATACATGTCAAGAAAATAATTACCATAAAAAATCCAACCACTGAAAAATTCATTAAAAATCACAATTAAATGAAGGACACATTCATGATCATGTGTAAAAAATTTCATAATTTTTTGATGAAAATTAAATGAGAAAATAAATTGTGGAAATTGGATGAAATAATTGGTGAAACATGAACAAAGGCAAGGCAAAGTGGTCAAAGCAAAGTCAAAGCAGTGGCACAAGTGTAATTCTGCAGTCACTTATTGAAGTGCTGCGTTTTGGCCTTACAAAACGAAATGTTTTAATTGGCTCTCAGCCAATAAAACAGTAATGAGCCAACCAAACTTGGAATTTTGAATTTTCTAAAACCCTAGGGGTTTCTAACACAGCAAGGCCAAGGCAATCTCAATGTTATCATCATCATGAAACAAAGCAAACACACCACACGACAGCATCATCTTCTCATGATCTTAATCATTGAACAAACAATCGAAACAAACAAACCACATAACAGGATCTAAACAGCATGGTTCTATGATTTGAGAAACAACAGCATTCATCACTTTATCACAACAGCAATGACCAACAGCATAAACAACAATAACAGGCCACAGCATGAAAAAAAATTATTGGACAGTTTGAGGTTTAATAGCATGGCAGCTCAAACATCATCCCCAAGCTCAATATCAATTGAAATTCGAACAAACCAACGACTAACATGGCAATGGCAACAACAGCAACATGGTTCATCACCATTCATCATTATTTATCAACCAAACCAAATGAACAACAGCATGGCAAAGGCTTTTCATACAAGTTCAAAACAGCAGCAGTATTCATCATTCGACCAAACCAAAACAAATGACAGCATGGTATTATCAACATCAGCTTGATCAATCAACCAGAAACAACAGCAACATGTATGTTTATCACCATAAATCAAGCTTCGAGCCAAATCAGACAAAAACATGGCATTGGTACTGCATCATGTAACATCCAACAGCACAAACCATACACAACAGCCACAAACCATACACAACAGCAGCACAACAAATTCTAACAGTATTTATGATTCACACGCAGCAGCAGGGGTATTAACATTCAATGGTTCATTCTAATCAATACCAAACAAGTTCAGACAAAAATTCAAAAAGCAGCAAGGCAATGAAACATTAACCATCGAGGCAACCTCAAACCAACACAAACCAAATACATTTCATGTGGATATGAAGTTTCAAAAATGCAGCATGGTATAGCAGCAACAGCAACATGGTAGTGGCTCATGTAATTAAAACAGACAACAGCAGTCAATATTCATCATCATCATGTAATTATCATAACAGCATCAAGCAAACAGCAATAGTCATGATCATCATCGAGCCAAACAAAACGACAGCAATGTAGCATAGCATAACAGCATTCATCATCATCATGTTATCCAACAAAACAAACAACAGCCAATGTTCATGCAGCATTAAGGTGGTAACAAGGTTAATTATGACATGAACAACAAGGCAAACACAAGCAGGAGAAGTTATGGGCATGGTTTGGTTGTAGCAGCATCAATTTCATCTTCATGCAAACAGCAGACCAAACAACAGCATGGTATTAACAGCATGGTTTGGTGTCTTCAAGCAATCAAAGCAATTGAAATCTCAACATAGCATACCAACAAACATGGCAATGATGAACATCTAAACAGCAACACAACCATACAACATTCAGGCAAAATTCTGGACAGGACAAGTATTTTAGAAACAACAGCATTTTAACAAAAATCATGGCCATGACATATCATCATTTAGCAGCATGGTTGATAGCTTCAATCAATCAATCTAAAAAAACAACCACAATTGAACAGCAATAGCATAATGTGTTCATCAAACATCTCAATCAGCACACAACAGCATGGATATTATGAGCAAGTTTGAAGTTGTCCATCAGCAGGGCATATGCAGCAATAGTATTCATCAACATGTTTCATCATTATCAAACCAGTCATGAACAAACAAATATACAGAAGCAACAATGATCAAGCATGTGCATAAATTTTGGGTTCTCATGCAATAAACCCTAGGGTTTAACCAACAGCAACATGAGCTTCAACATACAAGCAACAGTCATGCGCAAACAAACACAACAGAAGTAATAATGACCAAGCGAGCCATGCAGCAACTATCACCATTTAACAATCAACCAACACAAAACAACATTTAACCCTGTGGAAATCTGGACAGAATTAGGGTTTTAATGCAACAGTATCCATCAAGTTCATGCAACATCATCATGAGTCAAAATACCCAGAAAATGAAACCAAGCATGCCAATAGCTTCATCAAGCATCAAACAACAAGAATGTGGTATCATATTTCATTAACTCATCATGTCCAAACCAAATCGAAGAAAAATGCATTTACACATGAAAATGAAAGTTCAGATTTGACACGATATGGTCCACCATTTCAAGCAAACTAACATCCATTAGAATCAGCAGCAAATGAACTATTTAAAGCATATCATGGCATAGCAAATAATGAAGGTCGAAACCTTACTTGGTTTTGAAGAAAAGTGAGCTACAGTGATGTTTTTGATGATCTTCCTTGATACAGATGCCCTTTAAGCTCTACAATGATGGGATATTGAAGTGGTGAGCTCAGCCCAGCCTGGAACTCTTCAAATCTCTTTCTGCCATTGTCATAGCTTGAGGAAGAACAGAACTTGAGACTGTGGTACAGGTGAGGTTTTCTGGTTCAATAGGGTTCACAAAAGGTGACTAGAGCTTGAGGGAAGCACGAGTGGATTGAGGCCTTTGAAGATTTGAGCAGAAAAATGTCAATTGCCAAAAATGCAAGAAGAGAGAATGAATGTGTTTTTTCGTGGAGGCTGCAGTCTAGGGTTGTGAGAATGTCAGAAAAATGCATTTATATTGTCTGTTAAAAGTTGGTTTAGAGAATGATAATCTTGCTTAACTTAAAATGTGGTTTTTGCCTTTTTGCTAAATGTGTACAAGTGGAGATTGGAGGGTGTGTTTGCTGCTTGAGTGGGCTGGAAAGGCTGCTAGCAGACCATTCAAAATGCTGTTTTGGTTGTACATATGAAAACTGTACTGGTTTTGCTTTTTGAAGCTCCTTGCCAATTTTCAAGTTTTAGCAATTGGTCCAAAAATGATGGCATAAGGGTGAAATGAACATGGTTTAGGAATTGGAACAAGTCACAAATATGACTTAGAACATTTCCCAATTGGTAAAATCAAGAAAAAGTCAAAGAAACAAAAAGTCAAAGTTTGGTCAAACTTTGAATTTAAATGCAAAAGGTCCAAAAATGCCATTTTGAATGGTAAGGTTTTAGGTCATGAAATTTATATTTTTGGAAAGAGGATGAAAAATGTGGTGTGTAGGAAAAAACCCCACCAAATTTGGCCTTATGGTTTGGGAGATATGCTCAGTTGAAGTTCAAAATTTGGTGAAAATGATTTGATCATATCTTGACAACCACACATGGGATTTTGATGTTCTTGGACTTTTTGAAAATGGGAAGACAAGATCTTCAACTTTCATGTTGGGCAAAAATCCATTTGGAGCTTGTATCATGATGTAAGTTTAAGATCAAGAAGTTTCCATTTTTGGCAGTTGAAATTACAGGTCCACTTGCTATTTCTGGAAAATTTTCTGATTGGCTTGATTTTCTTCCATGATGAGGTTTGACATGATATATGAGGCTTACACAAGCATGAATGAACTCCTTCAGATCAATTCTATCCATCAAATTCCTGATTAAATCAACTGTTGACCAAGTTTGACTTTTCTAGGGTTTTGAGTGACTGGACCACTTCTGATGAATTCCAAACCCTAATTCCTTGAGAACTTGTTTTCAAATGATGTCCCAAGATGTATGAACTTTTGATTAATAATCATGATGTCCAAATTCCACAAGAATGGCCATCATCCATTGCTTTGACTGATCAATGACTGTCTTTGACCTAATTGCTGATGATTGCTTCCACTGCAAGCAACAAGGTTAGACTGACAATATTTTTTGTACTTTTTGAATGATAAACATATGAAAGCAAAGATATACAAATGCAAAGTATGCTTGGTGATCAAGAAACAAACCCACAAGGCAATCTATCCACTAAGAGGAAAACAAAAGCATGCAATGATCCTTGAGGTTATGATATGAATGATATGGGCCATGAGGGATCTTAGGGCCCAAAATTGGGGTCTTACAGATGCCCCTATTTAAGGTCATTCTAACCGGAGAAGTGAAGTTTAGAAATCTTCAATTCGACGCGGTAGAATGGACTTAAATAACAGTAATGAGACAAATTTTGGTCCCTAAGAGACCTCATGATGCAGATGTATGCGTGCAAAAGACACAAATTCTGTGGGGAATATGATTCACACAGAAGAAAAGACGATCCATCGGAGTAGTACACTCACCAGGAACAGAGACTCTAACAAGACTCTATGGGGATAATACGAGAAAAAGAAATGTGTGAACAAGACACGACTCCAAACTGGGGAAGATAAAACTGACATAACGTGAACAAGACACGACTCTGATTAAGGAAACAGAAAACAGATTGGAGAACTCACTGGGGAGTGAAGGACTCACACTGGGAAAAGGATTCCAAATGGAAAATAAATCCATTGGAAAGACACAAGCTGACTCCTGAGGAGAAGCAAAAGAAAACTCCACTGGGGAAGTGACAAAGAAATGAGATGTTACCAGGCATACGGGTAACAAACTCAGGAAAATCTGACTCCACAGAGGGACCGCAGTCATAATAGGGAGCAGAAAGGAGGGAACACCCAGGATACCGGTTACTGGGTATATAACAGGTGACCGACCAAGGCGTGAATTGGATTTCACTTCCAAAACACTCATCACCCTGAAGAGAGCGAAAGCAAACTTGTTTATAGGATGGACATTCAATTCCACAAGGGAAATGAATCTTACTCTGAGGGGAAAACAATCAAAAGATTGACTCAAGAGCGCACGAGATATAATATCCATTACCGTCAGAACGTGGATAGAATACTCAGATGAGACATATTATTCATTACCGGCAGACCGTGAATAATATACTCGAAAGGAAAATTATCCTGAACCGGTTACTGGGTTGTTTATAGGATAAAATCCGAAGACGTGAATTGGTTTTCACTTCCAAAACACTCATCATCCGAAAGGAGGGCTTGAAAAAGCAAATCGACTTATAGGATGGATATTCGAATCCACAACGGGAAAACGAATCTTACTCAACTGGGGACACAAACCCAAAGAGCGCATGAGATATAATATCCATTACCGGCAGACCGTGGATAAGATACTCGCATGAGATATATTATCTATTACCGTCAGAACGTAGATAATAAACTCGCATGAGATATATTATCTATTACCGTCAGAACGTAGATAATAAACTCGCATGGTAAGAAACACCAGAGATACCGGTTACTGGGTATATAATAGGTGATCTACCGAAAACGTGAATTGGTTTTCACTTCCAAAACACTCATCATCCAAAACACAAACTGGTTAAAGGATGGCTATTCGATTTTACAAAGAATACGAATCTTGCTCAGTTGGGGAAAATCAACAAAGGATTCCAACTAAAGAGCGCATGAGATATATTATTCATTACCGGCAGACCGTGAATAATACACTCGAAGGGAAAAGACACCAGAGATACCGGTTACTGGGTATATAATAGGTGACTATCCAAAAAGAGAGAGACAATCGATACCAAGCATACGGGTAAACGAAAGACAACTCAAAGGGTAAATTGCAAGCATCCGGCAATTATCCAACAACAAGAATATTCGACTCCACAAAGGGAAAATAACGAATCTTACTCGACTGGGGAAACACAAAAGGCTTCGACTGAAGAGTGCATAAGATATACTATTCATTACCGGCAGACCGTGAATAATATACTCGCATGGAAGATTATCCACAACCGATTACTGGGTTAATAAAGGATAAATCAACCGAAAAGAAAGGCATCGGGATACCAAATTAGGTATATAATGATAACCAATCGAAAGGAGCAACAGACATTACCAACAAAAGGGTAAATGAAAGGCAAACCGCTGAGGATAAATTGCAGGCATCCGGCAATTATCGACAGAAGACTAGCTGGGGATGCATTGGTATACAACCAATGATCCGGGGAACAAATCACTAGCATACGGTGAAAAGACCCACTGGGGATAAAATTGCTAGCATACGGCAATTATCCACAAAAGACTTGCTAAGGATATAAGTGCTGATCTGAGCAACTTACACAAGCAAAAGGAAAATCATCATCAAAAATTGAATGAAGATAACCACAAAATTAGGGTTTACATCTACCAAATACGGGGTAGAAGACCAACAACTCCACGTGGGGATAGAACAAATCACAAATCCGCACGGGAAACCAAAATAGGGTTTATAACAAACCACAAACTGCTGAAGAGCAGGAAAATAGGATTTACAACTACCGGGTAGTAGGTAGAAAACCAAAAACTCTGGCTGGAGAATAAAAGGTGTATAACCACAAATTCTGTCAAGAAAGCCAGGAAAGATAGGACTTACAACTACCGGTTACTGGGTAGAGGCCCAAAAGCATTCCGCTGGGGAACAACCCCACTGGGAAACACAAGATATCTGACAAATAGCCAATTCGGGAATAATCCGAAAGGACAGACTGAATGAAGACAAGTCCTAATGAGGATATAACTCAAATAGGAAAATCCATCCCAATATATGTGTTGGGAGGAAACGGAAGAAACCGTCATCCACGAGGATATATCTCAGTGGGGAACTGCAGAAGGAAAGACAACATTTCCTGCTTATGGGGTTGACTCTATATGGAGAGATTTTAAACACCCGACATCTGCTTGGGGAGATCTGTAAAGAGATCTATATCACCATAGCAGGAGACACAACAAACAAAAGATATATGGCAAGAAATGCAACATGAATATCTGAATGTTTATGAATATGCATGAATATGCGTGATTTATGTTTGATGAATGCTGACAAAACAGACAATTCTAATACAAACAGGAAACAGGAACAAACGTCCGGTATTATACTTCCAGGGGAAAAACCAACTGGAGAGCCAATCTGCGGAGATCTACGTGCTGTAAAGCAAAGATCTGCAGGTACTGCTGAAGAAGCAGCGAGTCAGAGATATTAAGAAACAAACCACTCAGGGTACAGAAAGTCACAACGGGCAAACAGCCACCAAGACGAATCTGTAGGGGAACAAGGGAAATCCCAAAGTATATCTGCAGAGGATTCCAGTGCCAACTGAGAAACAAAAAGTGCATAAGCACGAACTGCTGTAAAAGCAAATCCATATAACTCCGCTGGGGGACAACCCACTGAGGGAGAATGATATCATCCAAATAGAATCTAACTGCGTAAGCAACTCTATTGGGGAAAACTGTCGGCTACTCTCTTGGGGAACAAACCACTGAGGGAGGACAGATCAAACAAATATATTCCGCAACGAACCAATCCACTTGGGAGAATATACAAAGCAAACTGATCACAACAAGTAGATTCTGCAATATAAGCCACTCTACTGAGGATCACAAACAGTCAGGAAAACAAATCCGTTCACTGGAGGTTAAAGCCATCATCCGACCATATCGGGGATTGAAAGAGTATTCAACAGGCGAAACTGCCACAACAAACATTCTGCAGACTAAGCTGAGAAAAAATGGTTGCAAATACTGGGATACCAACCCAAATCAAAACTGCTCAGGAAAATAAATCCTGTTCTGCTGGAGAGAAAACTCTGATGGAGAGACAGCAAAAATTCCACAGACGACTTCGCCGGGGAAAGGGTAAAGTACCGGGTATCAAACCACTGACTTACCGAGTCTTCAAAAAGAAAGCAACCGTGCTGAGGAAACAGATAAATCCGCTGGCACACTGCATGGGGAAAAGAGGTAATAACTCCACTTGCAACCCTGGTGGGGATATTAATAACAGCTCTACTCGCGACTCCGAGGGGAGTATCAATCAATCAGCATACTCGTGACTGTGCTGAGGAGACAAATAAAGTCTGGGGATACGACCCACTGGAGAAAGTGACGGGGCACCAAGATGACAAACCATCAACCGCCGAAACTTCTATAAGGAAACACCCATGCTAGGGGAAAAACTGCTGCTGGAGAGAACGAAGTCTTCAACAACACCCACTTGCGACTATACTGGGGGACAGCCCCAACAATAAATCTGCTCGAGGAACGACCTCAACAAAGATCTGAAGAAAGAAAATACCACCAAACCAGGAATATGAACCAATGTCTTACCTGTTGGGAATCATGCCACCTTCGGGAGAGCACTGAGATATTCTTGAGTATCCTTTCAATCTTGTGAATGTTCACTTTGTTTAAAACAAAAATTTTGAAAAATTGATTTGTTTAAACAATGACATTTTATCAATTTAAAACATGCAAAACATTTGTTGAATTGAAACAAATAAGTGTGCAAATAATTGGATAAAAAGCTCAAATTGATTTGATAGAATGGTAGTCTGCAAATGGCAAGACTCCATAGATCTGTACAAATTTGAAATCAGTGATATATATTGGAAGAGGGCTACATTGAACATAATGATCCTTTCTCTACCAATTTGAATCTCGATGTATCCGAAGCTTCAGTCGACGACGAATCGAGAATCTTCTGACGAAATGACGACTGATGGACCAGAAAGTCTTGTCAGGATGCAGTTACTTGCCAAATCCCTAATTTTTGCCTAGATTGCCCCAGAGTGAGGTACTCAATCTAGCGGGATGCAAATATATTCTTTTTTTTTTTCAAGTCTCTAATTTTTGCCTGGATTACCCTTGCGGGTTCTCCACCGAGACGCTCATTTTTGCCTAAGCCGCCCTTTCGGGTTTTCAACTTAGCGAGCTATTCTGTTTTTTTCATTCTTTTTTCATTTGCATATACTCTTTTTTTTTTAGGCAAAGTATCTCTTAACTGCATCTGAATTCACAGGACGAGTGAAATCCTCCCCATCCATTGTTGTAAGCATCAAAGCACCGCCTGAAAAGGCTCTCTTAACAACATATGGACCCTCGTAGTTTGGAGTCCACTTGCCCCTGGAATCGGGCGCGAAAGACAAAACTTTCTTGAGCACAAGGTCACCTTCTCGGAACACACGAGGCTTGACCTTCTTGTCGAATGCTTTCTTCATTCTCTGCTGATACAACTGACCATGGCACATGGCAGTTAATCTCTTCTCTTCAATCAAATTCAACTGGTCATAACGACTCTGAATCCATTCAGCATCTGTCAACTTGGCTTCCATCAAGACTCGCATTGATGGGATCTCCACCTCTACTGGGAGAACGGCTTCCATGCCATAAACAAGAGAGAAAGGGGTTGCCCCTGTTGAAGTGCGTACAGACGTACGATATCCATGCAAAGCAAATGGCAGCATCTCATGCCAATCTTTGTAGGTGACAGTCATCTTCTGGATAATTCTCTTGATATTCTTGTTAGCAGCTTCAACAGCCCCATTCATCTTAGGTCTGTAAGGAGAGGAATTATGGTGTGCAATCTTGAATTCAGCGCACAACTCATCCATCATCTTGTTATTCAGATTGGATCCATTATCAGTAATGATCCTCTCTGGCACACCATAACGGCAAATCAGCTGATTCTTGATAAACTTCACAACCACCTGCCTGGTTACATTCGCGTACGAAGCGGCTTCAACCCATTTGGTGAAGTAATCAATTGCTACGAGAATAAACCGATGTCCATTGGACGCTTTCGGCTCAATCATGCCGATCATGTCGATTCCCCACATAGAGAAAGGCCATGGTGATGAAATCACATTCAGGAGTGTCGGAGGAATATGAATCTTATCCGCATAAATTTGACACTTGTGACATTTCTTCACATACTTGCAACAGTCAGACTCCATTGTCAGCCAATAGTAGCCTGCTCTCAACATCTTCTTAGCCATGGCATGTCCATTGGAATGAGTACCAAATGAACCTTCATGGACCTCAGTCATCAACAGGTTTGCTTCGTGTCTATCCACGCATCTGAGCAAAACCATATCAAAATTTCTCTTGTACAGCACTTCACCACTGAGGTAGAAACTGCCTGACAACCTTCTCAAAGTTTTCCTATCTTTCACAGATGCCCCAGGCGGGTAGACCTGGTTCTGGAGGAAATTCTTGATATCAAAATACCAAGGCTTGTCATCTTTCACTTCTTCAATTGCAAATATGTGGGCTGGTCTGTCCAAGCGCATCACAGTAATATTGGGGACATCATTCCACCATCTGACAACAATCATAGAAGCAAGTGTAGCAAGGGCATCTGCCATCCGATTATCCTCTCGAGGAATATGATAAAATTCAACTTCTGTGAAGAAAGTTGAAATTCTCCTTGCATAATCTCTGTATGGGATGAGACCTGGCTGATTTGTCTCCCATTCACCTTTGATCTGATTGACAACCAAAGCTGAATCACCATAGACATCAAGATACTTGATTCTCAAATCAATGCATTCTTCAAGTCCCATAATACAGGCTTCATACTCCGCCATATTATTCGTGCATTTGAAAGTTAGCCTTGCTGTAAATGGAATGTGCGAACCCTGGGGATTAACAATTACTGCCCCAATTCCATTTCCATATTGATTAACAGCGCCATCAAACACCATCGTCCATCTGGAACCAGGTTCTGGACCTTCATCAAGTGTAGGCTCATCACAATCTTTCATCTTCAAATACAGAATTTCCTCGTCAGGGAAGTCATACTGAACAGACTGATGATCTTCAATTGGCTGGTGCGCTAGATGGTCAGCCAAGATACTACCTTTGATAGCTTTCTGAGCTCGATACTCAATATCATACTCAGACAACAGCATCTGCCAACGGGCAATCCTCCCAGTTAAAGCAGGCTTCTCGAAAATATACTTAATTGGATCCATTCTGGATATCAACCAAGTTGTATGATTTATCATGTACTGGCGCAAACGCTTAGCTGCCCAAGCTAAAGCACAGCACGTCTTCTCAAGCATAGAGTACCGAGACTCACAATCAGTAAACTTCTTACTGAGGTAGTAGATAGCAAACTCCTTCTTCCCTGATTCATCTTGTTGACCGAGTACACAACCCATCGAGTCTTCAAGAACTGTTAAGTACATAATCAGAGGTCTTCCTTCCACTGGCGGAGACAAAATCGGAGGTTCAGACAGATAATCTTTGATACTGTCGAAAGCTTTCTGGCAATCCTCGGTCCAATCATGAGACTGATCTTTCCGGAGGAGCTTGAATATCGGCGCACATGTGGCAGTCATGTGGGATATAAATCTGGAAATGTAGTTCAAGCGGCCAAGAAAACCTCGGACTTGCTTCTCAGTTTTGGGTGCGGGCATCTCTTGTATTGCTTTGACCTTGCAGGATCAACCTCAATACCTCTTTCACTTACCACAAAACCCAACAACTTGCCGGAACGGACTCCAAAAGTACATTTGTTCGGATTCAGGCGAAGTTTGAACTTCCTCAAACGCTGAAAAAGCTTCAACAAATGCTCAATATGCTCAACTTCCGTTCGGGACTTAGCAATCATATCATCAACATAGACTTCTATCTCCTTGTGCATCATATCATGAAACAAGGTAGTCATAGCTCGTTGATACGTGGCTCCGGCGTTCTTCAAACCGAAGGGCATCACTCGATAACAGAATGTTCCCCAAGGTGTGATGAATGTTGTCTTCTCCATATCCTCTGGTGCCATCTTGATTTGATTATATCCGGAAAATCCGTCCATAAAGGAAAAGACTTTGAATTTAGCTGTATTGTCTACCAACATGTCAATGTGTGGTAGAGGAAAATCATCTTTTGGGCTAGCTTTATTCAAATCTCTGTAATCAACGCACATACGGACTTTTCCGTCCTTCTTAGGAACAGGCACAATATTGGCCACCCATAGAGGATATGTCGAAGTCACCAGAAACCCCGCATCAATTTGCTTCTGAACTTCCTCTTTGATCTTCACTGCCATATCTGGATGAGTTCTTCTGAGCTTCTGCTTCACAGGCACGCACTCAGGCTTCAAAGGCAGGAAATGTTGCACAATATCTGTATCTAAACCCGGCATGTCTTCATAGGACCAAGCAAAGATATCTGAATATTCTCGTAGCAAGCTGATCAAATCTTCCTTAACAGACCCTTCAAGAAGTGCCCCAATCTTCACCAGGCGCTCACAATCTTCAGATCCCAAGTTGACTGTTTCCAAGTCTTCGAGATGCGGCTGAATGATCTTCTCTTCGTGCTCAAGGAGACGGGTGATCTCATCAGGATCTCTTCAACGTCATCTTCTTCTGCCTCAAATACAGGGAATTCAAAATTGGGAGATGGCGTTGGATCATTATGTTCAATGGGTTTTAGGATCAACCTGCATAATGATTTTGGTTAAGAAAAATTCAGAATTTAAACAAGCAAATCATTATGCAGATGAAAGAATGTTGCTTTTACAGCTTTTATTTTTGTTTTTATGGTTTTTTGTGATCACTGATTTCATAAAGAAAAGCAAAAAGTGAAAACAAAGGAAAAACAAATGTTTTGACAATGCAAAAATTGAATGAAAACATCATTGTATATATGCTTTGCCAACAATGTCATCACTTCTCCTTTTGGCATGGGAGAAGGGTTTTAAACAAAATGAACAATTACTCTGATCTATGGATAACTGTAGGAACATCCACAGCGACCCAATTGTGGCAGACACCACCAGGAATAACAAAATTGTTCAAATCTTCTGCATCTTCTTCTTCAATGATAGCAGCAGCTTCCTCCTCTGCAGGTTGATCAGCATGGATGAATCCTCCACTTGTGAATAGACCTTGCTCATTGCATGCCCCAGAACCAAAGCCAATGCCAGCCCGGGATCGATTATCTTCAAGTTCAAGCACTTTCCCTAATCCAGCAACTGCACCACATTCAATGGCCAGCTTTGCATCACGGTAGGAAGTGAATGAAGGAGACTTCTTCTCGATTGGTTTATCAATAGATAAAGCTTGGAACTGAGTTCCAACTTCATCCTCAGCATCAATGTACGAGAAAGAAGATAGATTACTGACCAGGAGAGCCTTTTCTCCCCCTACTACAACCAATTTCTTGTTTTTCACAAACTTCAACTTTTGGTGTAGGGTGGATGTCACGGCGCCAGCCTCGTGAATCCATGGTCTGCCCAAGAGACAGCTGTATGATGGGTGAATGTCCATTACTTGAAAAGTGATCTGGAAATCACTTGGTCCAATCTTGATCGGGAGGTTAACTTCCCCAATCACGGTCTTACGCGACCCATCAAAAGCTTTAACAACAACCCCACTCTGCCTCATAGGAGGACCTTGATATGACAGACGAGAGAGTGTGGATTTCGGCAATACATTGAGGGACGATCCAGTGTCCACCAGTACATTGGACATTGCATCAGATTTGCAATTCATAGATATGTGTAAAGCCATGTTGTGGTCTCTTCCCTCCTCAGGGAGATCAGCGTCACAAAAGCTCAGAGTGTTGCAAGCGGTGATGTTTGCAACAATGCTATCAAATTGTTCCAAGGTGACGTCGTGATCGACATATGCCAGGTCCAAGACTTTCTGCAGAGACTCCCTATGAGGCTCTGAATTCAGCAATAGAGAAAGGATAGAAATCTTGGAGGGCGTGTGTAGAAGCTGGTCTACAATATTGTACTCACTCTTTCTGATGAGCCTCAGCATCTCATCAGATTCTTCATCAACAATGCCACTCGGGCCATCTGAAGAAATGGGAGTCTTTTGTACGGAGGAGGAGGGTTTGGCAACATCAAGTGCCGGATTCTGAACATTCACAGCAGTCCCCACAGGACGCTCAACAGATTCAGAAGGAACAGCCTTGGTAGGCGCAGAAAAGACACGACCACTGCGGGTCAACCCACTAACATCAGCAATAGTGGTCACGGAAGTAGAAGGCAAAGGTACTTCGACCCCATCCTGGACAGCAACAGGATTGTACCGGAATGGTACAGCTCGATCAAATGAATACGGCACAGGGCCGGCTGGCTTGATAATCAGAGAAGGCGAAGCTTTGGGCTTGTTGCTATTGTAGCGAATAACAACTGGCTCTGGCAACTTGAACACCGGGGAGATGACACTCACTTCGGGCTCAACAATATCAACACTGCGATTCTGGAGAATCTCAATGGTACCTTCATTCAACATCATTTGCAATTCACGGCGGACTTGGTCACAACCCAAGCGATTGACCGAACAGACACGGCACTGGTCATGGTTATGCTTCAAATAACTGTGCTGACACAGCATCTTATGTAATCCAACCAATGACTGCCGGATATGACTGACATACTTCACCTTGTACTTCCCAAGGTCTTCCTGGATCATATTCACGGATTTCCCATGCGAAGGCAATGGGTTCCTGGTGACATTCGGGTTTGAGTCTTCAAAACTCAGAATTCCGCTTCTCATAAGGTCTTGAACCTTACTCTTCAGCGGGAAACAGTTCTCTACATTATGGCCCGGAGCACCGGAATGGTAGGCACAATGCTGGTCTGGTTTGTACCACCATTGCGGATTGGCAGGAATAGCAGGAGGATCCCTGGGAGAAACCAATTTTCTCTCCAACAAGGAGGGATAAAGCTCTGTATATGTCATCGGAATAGGGTCGAAGCTGACCTTCTTCCTATCATAGTTCACATTTGCTTGATTGGTTGTACTTCCACGAGGCTGGTAAGCCTGTTGCTGTGGACGCTGTTGTTGCTGGTATTGCGGTTGGGGATATTGCTGCTGTTGCTGATATTGCTGAGCATTATCCTTGAATACAGGTGCCACACTAGCCACCTGATGCTGATGTCCGGCACGATGTGCAGGCTTCCTCTGAACAGAGGGTCTTCGATGTTTGGGCTGAGACTGCACAGCATGCGCTTCGCCTTCTTTCCTCTTAAACGCTCCATAACGCTTAGAGGAAGAGCTATCATCTTTAGCCAACCGTCCTTCGCGGACGCCTTCTTCAAGACGCATCCCCATATTCACCATCTCGGTGAAATCAGAGGGAGCACTGGCCACCATTCTCTCATAATAGAATGACCCAAGAGTCTTCAGAAAGATCTTGGTCATCTCTTTCTCTTCTAATGGTGGAGTGATTTGAGCTGCCAGCTCACGCCATCTCTGGGCGTACTCCTTGAACGATTCTTTGTCCTTTTGTGACATAGACCTGAGTTGATCTCTGTCAGGCGCCATGTCAACATTGTATTTATATTGCTTGACGAAAGCTTCGCCAAGATCATTGAAAGAGCGGATGTTGGCACTGTCCAGACTCATGTACCAACGTAGAGCAGCACCAGACAAACTGTCTTGGAAGTAGTGGATCAAGAGTTGATCGTTGTCTGTCTGCGTGGACATCTTTCTGGCATACATGACCAAATGTGCCAAAGGACAAGTGTTCCCTTTGTACTTTTCAAAGTCTGGGACCTTGAATTTAACAGGTATTTTAACACCGGGAACTAGACAAAGTTCGGCTGCTGACTTGCCGAAGAGATCTTTGCCTCTGAGAGTTCTCAATTCCTTTCTCAGCTCAAGGAATTGATCGTTCATCGCATCCATTTTCTCGTGAACATCTGAGCCTTCAGAAGCTTCAGAGTGATAGATGGTGTCGTCTACCCTCGGCATGGTATGCACGACAGGAGGAACAGGAATAGGGACCGGGCTAGATGCCGGCATTTGTGCAAATGTTGGAGCTGGCAGATCAGGCATGAAGCCAGGAGGCATCCCCCAAGGAAAACCGGGAGGCATAGCATTTGGCTGATGGGCACTAACAGGCACCGACGAAGTAGCTACTTCAGATATAACAGTCCGCTGAACTGGAGTTGCTGGCTGAGGAGCAGGCTGATTCTGGGCAGCAAGAAGTTGCTCCATCAGAGCGCCAAGTCTGGCGACTTCATCTCTCAGAGTCTGGTTCTCTTGTTCCAACTGCTCCATAATTCTCGTAGAGTTGACCCTTGTATAATACCGGTGAGTCAGCTTGTCTTCAAAATAAATGAAGAACAAAGGGTTAGAACCAGAAGACCAGAAAAATGGGTACCTGTCTATGCAGGAATGATGCATGAAATACTTGTGCAAATGCTTTGTTTTCAAGGAACCCTCAGGGTATTTGTTTGCAATATTTTTGAATATTAAACATTTTGATTGCTCATGGAAAATATTTCATTCAAAATACTGAAACAAAGAAGTACAGCATTCTTTTAAATATTACAAATAGAAAAGGTAAATAACATCCTATGGATCCCTATTAGCTCGGGATGCTGGGAGACGAGAAGTGTACAACTTCTTGATCTCTCTCTCATAGGCAGCCTCCATATCAGCTTTCTCCTTCGCAAGTTGATCATACTTCCTTTTCCAGAATTTGGAAGACTGAGGAAGCAGAGAAGTCCAAGTGTCATTCGGATCATCGATCACTCGGTGCTCGAGAAATTCAATCATATCATCCTTCTCCTTGAGCTGCTGCAGCAATTCCTCTCTCTCGCGGATCCAGGCACGCGAAAGGTCTTCTTCTCTCAACTCCTCTACACGTTGGGTAGGGAGGGTTGAAGGCCCAGCCACATCCAACAGTGTAGGTCTTGGATGATCATACGGCATCAGGTAGGTAGCAGCCCTCTGTCTGACCCAAGAGGTGTATGGCTCCAAAGCAATGCAGTTCTTTGGACCCAATTCATTCCTACTCTTTATGCGAATATTGCGCCAAGCACGGACAAATCTGGCTTTCAGGCCTTGGGGATCTTTACCCTCCTGAAAGAATACACCTTCTAACAGAATGTTATGGGGTTTATCCTTTAGGGGGAACCCAAGCTGACGACGTGCAAGCGTAGGGTTGTAGGTAATCCCACCACATGTACCAAGAAGAGGCACATTAGGGAATTCACCACAAGAATTGATGATCTGAACGGTATCATACACGCGATCATACCAGGTGATATCATCATTGGTGAGAGACATGAGTCTCTGAGACCACCGTAGACATCCCTTGTTCTCCTTGAAAGCAACTGTCTGCGGCAAGTGCGAAATAAACCACTTGTACAGCAGGGGTAAACAGCAGACAATGACTCCTCCATTCTTCATATTCCTCAGATGCATGGAGACATACGCATCACCCAACAAGGTCGGAACCGGATTAAGGACTGAAAAAATCCTAATGGCATTCATGTCGACGAACTTGTCAAAGTTGGGAAACAGCACCAATCCATAGATGAGCAATACGAATAGAGCCTCAAAGGCATCCTCACTCATGGCCTTCCCATAAAAGGTGGCTTGAGCAATAAGGAACTCGGAAGGGAAACCTTGAATTCCGCCTTTGGTAGTCAGATTAGCTCTAATCAGATCTTCATCTATGTGCAACAAGCTGGAAATTTCTCGAGCAGATGGAATACTCTCTAAGCCACTGAACGGCACTTGATCCAGAATCGGAATCCCAATAAGATGAGAGTATTCTTCCAAGGTTGGCAGCAACTGGAAGTCCGGAAATAAGAAGCAATGATAGAGCGGATCATAGAACTGAGCAAGAGTGCTCATCAATCCCTCATCCACCTGAGTAGTCAGCAACGGCAGAAGCTTCCCATATCGAGCTTTGAAACCCAAGGGATCTAATACATATGATGTCAGATTCCTTAACTCTTTTACATCAGGCTGCTTAAAGCTGTACTTCTTTGTATGTCTTTTCGGTCTTTCCATGTCTGAAAATTTTGCAAATAACCCTTTAAGTTCCTTGAAAATTTTCTTTTTTGATGACATGAATGCGGATGAATGCGTGAATGCATGAATGCAACAAACACACTCAAGGATCAAGCAAAGCACACCAAACAAAGGTCGTGGGAAAGCTCTATGTATCCCTAATATCAATCATCCATTTTGGTGGATTTAGGTTTTCACCTTATCGACACCCAAGTTCCATTGATATTAACGGTACATGAACCGGCTCAAACATTCCTAATATCAACCAGCCGCTTTGGTGGATTTTAGGTTTTACACCTGATCCGGGATCCATTGATATTAACAATGTTTGAACGACTCAACCACGAATCACGGGTTTGTTGAGAGTCACGAGCATGGAGTCTCGGTTAAGAACCACCCAAAGGGAGTGTACTAGGGTTTAAACCTGCCAGACATGTTCTATCAGAGGTCCCCATAATCATCGTTCCATCTTTCGAATATTATCGGAGGAACGAATACTCGTATTCCAAGAATATTCTCAAGAGAAACTCTTATGAGTGTAGTATCGCGTAACAATCGTATCAGAACTGACATCTGAACGACCTCCGCACTACGGTCCTAAAAATAGGCCAAGATGGGTTTGGTAAACTAAGGTCCTTGGCTTCTGCGGAACATGATTGAAAGAATAATGCCTAACCACAAATAACTTGTGTGACATTATTAGTTCAACATGACCTCCACCAAGTGAATGGGCTCGCAAGTCAACTGGCTAAGGACTACTCCACACCAGTCGACAAGACTATGCCATTCTCCTATCCTAGAGAGCACTCGAGTTCGGGTATAGAACTCATCTCACAGATCACCAAAGCACACAGCAAATGTATATCAAGCAATTCACACATTACAATCAATACAGTCATCCCAAATTGTACAAAAATATGTCAAATGACAAATAATAATATATCACAACAAGGGTGAAAAGTAGGCAATACAACCAGAGATTCTGGGTTCGTTCCCCAGTGGAGTCGCCACTTTTCTGTAGCGGTGTATTCGTCGCTATATGATTTATTGATTAAACCATAAGCAAGAGATACAATGAAATTTCGAGTCGCCACCGCACTTTTATTTATCCAAAGGATTGGCTAAAAAGCGAACAAAAGCCTAAGAAGTTTTACACGTAGAAAACTAATAAAAAGATCAGAGATTCTGGGTAAGGGGTAAATTACGCAATGGGAAGGTGTTAGGCACCCATCACGTCCTAGGTACTCCTAGGGAGCCCTTTTCACACTTGTTGTACTAAATATTGTTATTTGTTATGACATAAACATTGTGCAAACATGATTGGGATGATGAGAAAAGAATATACAATTTTTATTGGGTTTGAACGGATGAACCCGCTGCCTACGTACCTTCCATCAAAGGTAAGGATCAAAACGCCGTAGTTCGGCTAAAAGATTTCCAAAAGTGGGTTAGGTTCAATTTTAAACACAAACCCCAGGTCTTACGTTATCCACGGGAGAACACTCAACCTTATACAAACAACAACGTCCACCATGTGAGAACAGCTTCAACTTGCCAGGGAGGGGTTAACCCTATAATAGGCGAGGAAGACTTACAATTCAATCACTAAAGACAGAAGGTGAGATTAACATCAACCACTAAGATAAATCAAACCTATAGCTCATGTATGAAAAGATTAATGGACAAAGCCAAAACAAGTGAATGGGTGGAGTTACTGATTATGATTATAAAAATGGAGTCAAAGTATGATTAAGATCAATTCAAATAAGTATTATGAAAATGAAGTTTGAAAAAGGTCAAGGACTTGAGTCCAGGTTTTTAGTTAGAAAAACATGAAGAAGTTTGCACAACACTTATGTCAGGTTTTTAAAAGATAAAGTGTGAAAAGTCTAGGACATAATGAATGATGAATGGATGAGGGATGGATAGTAAAACTTCTTAGAAGGTTCACTTCTTGAAATCATATAGCAGATGATTCAAGTGTGTCCTTTGGAATGGCAATTAATAATAACAGACAAACAAAGCAAGCAAAAGCGGATATCGGAGGCCAATCACTGGTCTTATACCAATCTCCTAAAACAAACGGGATATCAGATGCCACTCAATGGACTTACACCAATCTCCACAGGCAAAGAAATAAAAGCGGATACCGGATACCAATGGATGGATTTACACCAGTCTCCTAAAACAGAACAGGGTATCAGATGCCACTCAATGGACTTACACCGATCTCCTCAAAAGAAAAGCAAAGATGAAATATGGAAGTCAACTGCCAATTTATCTGGACTTAGGTTAACTCTACAGTATGCTCACAGGAAATCCAATGCCACATCACTGGGACTTACAATGGATCCTCACATACAAGAAACAAAAGCAACAATATGATCACAGGTATGCAAATGCCAACTTACAGGGACTTATAATTGCAACCTCTCACACAAACAGATAAACAAACTATGATCACAGGAAAGCAGATGCCAACTTACAGGGACTTATAACTGCAACCTCTCACACAACAGATGAAACCAATTATGATCACAGGATAACAGATGCCAACTTACAGGGACTTATAACTGTATCCTCACATACACACAGATAAACAGAAGATATGAGTGACCAATGAGGTCCTACACTCTATCCTTCCATATCACAGGAGCAAATGCCAAAGCAAATGGACTTACAATTGTCCTCAATGGGCAAACAACAATGATAGCATCACAAAACAAATGAGATGATCATGCATTAATGGCAATTGATGATGATGATAAATGCATAGCATACAAGCAAGCAAGTGCATATGAAGCAATCAATCAATCAATGAATAGCAAACAACACACTCTATAGCCAAACAATGGGGGCTCACACAAGAGGGTTTGACTTTAAAAGTCCACTGTAATGGGTAAAGGTTGCTCTTAACCTGGCCATTGAGGGGCTCAGGTGAAGCAGATGAAAAGGAGATGAGGGGTGTGCCTCATTGCTTCTATCTCAGATCAGAGAGAGCATCAAAGAAAGTGTGGGAGTTCAGAAAGTAGGAACTCTCTCCACATTATTGACTCGATTAGATCTTGGGTATTTATCTCATTGCTTCAACCAGGTACTGGGAGCAAAGAGAGGACACACTGAATAGTGGGGGATAGATTGCTTATCCCTACCTTCCACCAATTGCCTTACTTGAAGGACTTTTCCTGCTTAGGACAAATATAAACAAACACAGGCATTGCCTCTTAAGGAGGACTTCAGACAGTTTGCCCGGTCAAATAACAGACCGGGTCTCCAGACTACATGAAGAAGAAGTAATTATACCTCAAAACAAATGCTAAAAAGCAAAGCAAGCAAGCAAGTTCAAAGAACTTAGGCAACTAAAGTACCTGCAAAAGTCAAACTTATTAGCAAACAAGTCAACAGTCAAAACCAAAAGGAAATGAACCAATAGTCACACAGAGGGACCACTTGTGCAAGGCACAAAGACTCAAGTATGAGTCACCTACAAAACAAGGGTTAGCATGTGGCAAATAATCAAATTCAATCACATTTGAATGATCCTTTAAGCATGGGTGCTCAACCTGAAACAACAGCTCAAATGTAAGCTCAGAAGACCACTAGGACTAGCCTAGGGTCAAAGATGAAAGAAAAAAGTCAAGGCAGCAAGCACTATTCAATCAAAGTCAAACTCAATCATGTAGGAAGCAAACACAATTGGATTCAAACTTATATCATGCATCAAGGTCATTTCATATGCAAAAGGATGCAAAGCAATGCAAGAGAAGCATACAAAAGTCAACAGCAAAGACTTCATTCAAAAGTCAACTTAAACAATCTCAAAAATTATGAAATAAATCACACTCAATCCTAACATCTAACATGGTATACATGCAAAATTTCATGGCATTTGGATGAGAGGAAGGCAGTCAACAAAAATCATGAAGTCAAGCCAAGTTTAAGTAAGCATGGTGAAAGTCAACAAACATGGGTCAACTTCAAAAAATCATATCAATTTGGAAACAGAAGAGAAATGAATGAGATTAACACCAATGCAAAGCTTGAGATGTCTAGTTATCACATATGAAATTTCATGATCATACAATAAGATTTGAGAATTTCACAAAAGATTTGGCAAGGCATAGCACAAAAAGTCAACAAATGACCACATATGGAAGAAAATTCTCAATTAAATGGAAAACAGCATGATTAATTCCAAGAAAAATCATATACAAGCTAGACATGCAAGGGATCATTCATGCAAAATATGGAGTCAAATGGATAAGAGGAAGCGTGTGAACAAAAATCATACATTTGCATATCATTGGTGTGACACAAATTGTCACACCCTAGTTCAAAAATTCATATCTATCAAACCACAAATGAGAAATCCACAAACTTTATATGGAAATGAAGATCAATGTGCCTAGTTTTACCACAAAAAATTTCAAAGGCATTGGATGCAATATGACAATTTCACAATTGAAATGGTAAGATGTATCATTTTGGCATACATGTCAAGAAAATAATTACCATAAAAAATCCAACCACTGAAAAATTCATTAAAAATCACAATTAAATGAAGGACACATTCATGATCATGTGTAAAAAATTTCATAATTTTTTGATGAAAATTAAATGAGAAAATAAATTGTGGAAATTGGATGAAATAATTGGTGAAACATGAACAAAGGCAAGGCAAAGTGGTCAAAGCAAAGTCAAAGCAGTGGCACAAGTGTAATTCTGCAGTCACTTATTGAAGTGCTGCGTTTTGGCCTTACAAAACGAAATGTTTTAATTGGCTCTCAGCCAATAAAACAGTAATGAGCCAACCAAACTTGGAATTTTGAATTTTCTAAAACCCTAGGGGTTTCTAACACAGCAAGGCCAAGGCAATCTCAATGTTATCATCATCATGAAACAAAGCAAACACACCACACGACAGCATCATCTTCTCATGATCTTAATCATTGAACAAACAATCGAAACAAACAAACCACATAACAGGATCTAAACAGCATGGTTCTATGATTTGAGAAACAACAGCATTCATCACTTTATCACAACAGCAATGACCAACAGCATAAACAACAATAACAGGCCACAGCATGAAAAAAAATTATTGGACAGTTTGAGGTTTAATAGCATGGCAGCTCAAACATCATCCCCAAGCTCAATATCAATTGAAATTCGAACAAACCAACGACTAACATGGCAATGGCAACAATAGCAACATGGTTCATCACCATTCATCATTATTTATCAACCAAACCAAATGAACAACAGCATGGCAAAGGCTTTTCATACAAGTTCAAAACAGCAGCAGTATTCATCATTCGACCAAACCAAAACAAATGACAGCATGGTATTATCAACATCAGCTTGATCAATCAACCAGAAACAACAGCAACATGTATGTTTATCACCATAAATCAAGCTTCGAGCCAAATCAGACAAAAACATGGCATTGGTACTGCATCATGTAACATCCAACAGCACAAACCATACACAACAGCCACAAACCATACACAACAGCAGCACAACAAATTCTAACAGTATTTATGATTCACACGCAGCAGCAGGGGTATTAACATTCAATGGTTCATTCTAATCAATACCAAACAAGTTCAGACAAAAATTCAAAAAGCAGCAAGGCAATGAAACATTAACCATCGAGGCAACCTCAAACCAACACAAACCAAATACATTTCATGTGGATATGAAGTTTCAAAAATGCAGCATGGTATAGCAGCAACAGCAACATGGTAGTGGCTCATGTAATTAAAACAGACAACAGCAGTCAATATTCATCATCATCATGTAATTATCATAACAGCATCAAGCAAACAGCAATAGTCATGATCATCATCGAGCCAAACAAAACGACAGCAATGTAGCATAGCATAACAGCATTCATCATCATCATGTTATCCAACAAAACAAACAACAGCCAATGTTCATGCAGCATTAAGGTGGTAACAAGGTTAATTATGACATGAACAACAAGGCAAACACAAGCAGGAGAAGTTATGGGCATGGTTTGGTTGTAGCAGCATCAATTTCATCTTCATGCAAACAGCAGACCAAACAACAGCATGGTATTAACAGCATGGTTTGGTGTCTTCAAGCAATCAAAGCAATTGAAATCTCAACATAGCATACCAACAAACATGGCAATGATGAACATCTAAACAGCAACACAACCATACAACATTCAGGCAAAATTCTGGACAGGACAAGTATTTTAGAAACAACAGCATTTTAACAAAAATCATGGCCATGACATATCATCATTTAGCAGCATGGTTGATAGCTTCAATCAATCAATCTAAAAAAACAACCACAATTGAACAGCAATAGCATAATGTGTTCATCAAACATCTCAATCAGCACACAACAGCATGGATATTATGAGCAAGTTTGAAGTTGTCCATCAGCAGGGCATATGCAGCAATAGTATTCATCAACATGTTTCATCATTATCAAACCAGTCATGAACAAACAAATATACAGAAGCAACAATGATCAAGCATGTGCATAAATTTTGGGTTCTCATGCAATAAACCCTAGGGTTTAACCAACAACAACATGAGCTTCAACATACAAGCAACAGTCATGCGCAAACAAACACAACAGAAGTAATAATGACCAAGCGAGCCATGCAGCAACTATCACCATTTAACAATCAACCAACACAAAACAACATTTAACCCTGTGGAAATCTGGACAGAATTAGGGTTTTAATGCAACAGTATCCATCAAGTTCATGCAACATCATCATGAGTCAAAATACCCAGAAAATGAAACCAAGCATGCCAATAGCTTCATCAAGCATCAAACAACAAGAATGTGGTATCATATTTCATTAACTCATCATGTCCAAACCAAATCGAAGAAAAATGCATTTACACATGAAAATGAAAGTTCAGATTTGACACGATATGGTCCACCATTTCAAGCAAACTAACATCCATTAGAATCAGCAGCAAATGAACTATTTAAAGCATATCATGGCATAGCAAATAATGAAGGTCGAAACCTTACTTGGTTTTGAAGAAAAGTGAGCTACAGTGATGTTTTTGATGATCTTCCTTGATACAGATGCCCTTTAAGCTCTACAATGATGGGATATTGAAGTGGTGAGCTCAGCCCAGCCTGGAACTCTTCAAATCTCTTTCTGCCATTGTCATAGCTTGAGGAAGAACAGAACTTGAGACTGTGGTACAGGTGAGGTTTTCTGGTTCAATAGGGTTCACAAAAGGTGACTAGAGCTTGAGGGAAGCACGAGTGGATTGAGGCCTTTGAAGATTTGAGCAGAAAAATGTCAATTGCCAAAAATGCAAGAAGAGAGAATGAATGTGTTTTTTCGTGGAGGCTGCAGTCTAGGGTTGTGAGAATGTCAGAAAAATGCATTTATATTGTCTGTTAAAAGTTGGTTTAGAGAATGATAATCTTGCTTAACTTAAAATGTGGTTTTTGCCTTTTTGCTAAATGTGTACAAGTGGAGATTGGAGGGTGTGTTTGCTGCTTGAGTGGGCTGGAAAGGCTGCTAGCAGACCATTCAAAATGCTGTTTTGGTTGTACATATGAAAAACTGTACTGGTTTTGCTTTTTGAAGCTCCTTGCCAATTTTCAAGTTTTAGCAATTGGTCCAAAAATGATGGCATAAGGGTGAAATGAACATGGTTTAGGAATTGGAACAAGTCACAAATATGACTTAGAACATTTCCCAATTGGTAAAATCAAGAAAAAGTCAAAGAAACAAAAAGTCAAAGTTTGGTCAAACTTTGAATTTAAATGCAAAAGGTCCAAAAATTCCATTTTGAATGGTAAGGTTTTAGGTCATGAAATTTATATTTTTGGAAAGAGGATGAAAAATGTGGTGTGTAGGAAAAAACCCCACCAAATTTGGCCTTATGGTTTGGGAGATATGCTCAGTTGAAGTTCAAAATTTGGTGAAAATGATTTGATCATATCTTGACAACCACACATGGGATTTTGATGTTCTTGGACTTTTTGAAAATGGGAAGACAAGATCTTCAACTTTCATGTTGGGCAAAAATCCATTTGGAGCTTGTATCATGATGTAAGTTTAAGATCAAGAAGTTTCCATTTTTGGCAGTTGAAATTACAGGTCCACTTGCTATTTCTGGAAAATTTTCTGATTGGCTTGATTTTCTTACATGATGAGGTTTGACATGATATATGAGGCTTACACAAGCATGAATGAACTCCTTCAGATCAATTCTATCCATCAAATTCCTGATTAAATCAACTGTTGACCAAGTTTGACTTTTCTAGGGTTTTGAGTGACTGGACCACTTCTGATGAATTCCAAACCCTAATTCCTTGAGAACTTGTTTTCAAATGATGTCCCAAGATGTATGAACTTTTGATTAATAATCATGATGTCCAAATTCCACAAGAATGGCCATCATCCATTGCTTTGACTGATCAATGACTGTCTTTGACCTAATTGCTGATGATTGCTTCCACTGCAAGCAACAAGGTTAGACTGACAATATTTTTTGTACTTTTTGAATGATAAACATATGAAAGCAAAGATATACAAATGCAAAGTATGCTTGGTGATCAAGAAACAAACCCACAAGGCAATCTATCCACTAAGAGGAAAACAAAAGCATGCAATGATCCTTGAGGTTATGATATGAATGATATGGGCCATGAGGGATCTTAGGGCCCAAAATTGGGGTCTTACAGTAATTTTGGACCATTACCATTGAACAAGCAATTTTCCTCAATTTCTAAAATGCATAACTCCATCATGCCAAATCCAAATAAGGTCAAATTTGTGACCAAATTGAAGAGGTTTGAAACATATACAAATTTGATGAAGGAACGTTTTCCATTTGAATCCCATAGAAAAAGTTATTTAAGGTGGAAGAAGTGAACATTTGACTTGGTACTTAGAAAATTTTCAATATGATTGATTTCTCAAACTTCCACCTCAAAATTCATCATGATCCAAGCTTCAAATGGAAAAGTGTTCAACATGAAAGTTGTTCCCCTTGATCTCTCCTTTCCAAATTTCCAAAATAACTTAAGTTGGCCAAGGAATGAATGACTTGCGCATGGCTTTTCTTGAAGGTTCCATTTGGATAAATCCCATTACCACTTTTCAATTCTAAACGCATGGCTTCATGTTGTAAGAACAAAAAGTGTTCTACAACAGACTCCATGATTTTGATGATAACAAAGGATGAAAATAAAAATGGCACCCTAACGAAAAGTTTCTAAGTGTGCAGGGTTCTAAAGAAAGAAGAAATAAATCTGATGATGTCATCAGATGCACAACAAGATCAGATGCAAAATCTCAAGTATCAGAAGCATCTAAAGTGAAACCTCGTTTCAAGAAGCTCTGACTCTGGACAAAACTACAAAGTATCAGAAGCATCTGAACATGAAGTAAAGTCTAGAAGCTCTGACTCTGAACAAATGTCCTCTGTAACTCTGGAAGTTATCAGCGCTATCTGAACTTTCAAGAAATAACATCAGAAGCAAGATTCTCCAGATACACAAAGACTCTAATCAGAATTGTTAATCATGATGAAGTATCGTTTAAGCCAAGTTAAAGTTCTGCAAATGGATTTCCTCAATTAAAAAGAGACGTTAATCTCCACTTCCAAGAGAGAAGATACCAATTGTGGTAAGTAGTCACTTCTAAAAGAAAAAGTCTACTGCAGAAGCTATTAATGGAATGGCGTAATTACATCTCAATATCCAACAGATTCAACGCTACTTCAACTCTACTTCAACTCCTTTAAATAGAGAAGAAATCTCATTCAGTAAACACGAAGAAATCACTAGCCAAAACTATACTGAAATCATATCACGCTCAAGAAAAAACATCTTTGTTCTTCAAAGATTTTCACTAAGCTTTTGCTTATCAAGTGAAAAATTTGTTCTTAAGTTTGTAATATTTGCTTTCTTAGAAGCACTCTAGATTACACATCTTGTATCTAATTTTTATTTGATTTCCTCAAGTGACTATTTGTAGTCTGTAGACTTGAGAGGACTAAGAGATTTTCTTCTCTCTTAGGGGTTGTTTGTAATCTTTCAAGATTAGTGGATTAAGTCCTTGTTGAAGGCGAAATCACCTTGGCCGGGTGGACTGGAGTAGCTTTGTGTTATAAGCGAACCAGTATAAAATCATTGTGTGATTTCATTTTGCAAAAGCGCTTATTTTTCAAACAATTCAAACCCCCCCTTTCTTGTTTTTCTCACCTTCAATTGGTATCAGAGCTCCGGCTCTGTTATTGATTTTCAAATCAAACACTTAACCGTGTAGAGAGATCCAGTGCGAGAAAAACAAATGGCCCACTCAAATGAGAAAGATTCTTACAATGCCAAGCCTCCTGTTTTTGATGGAGAAAAGTTTGATTACTGGAAAGATAGAATCGAAAGTTTCTTTCTTGGTTATGATGCTGACCTCTGGGACATTGTCACAGATGGATACAAACCTCCAACCTTAAATGGAGCTGAAGTTCCCAGAAGCAAAATGTCAGAAGATCAGAAACGTGAGTTCAAAAATCATCACAAGGCCAGAACAATACTTCTAAATGCTATATCATACAACGAATACGAAAAGATCACCAACAGAGAGACGGCTAAAGATATACTTGACTCTCTGAAGATGACCCATGAAGGAAACTCCCAAGTCAAGGAGACGAAGGCTCTGGCGTTGATCCAGAAATATGAAGCCTTCAAAATGGAAGATGACGAAGCTATAGAAGCTATGTTTTCCAGATTCCAAACTCTTATTGCAGGTCTTAAAGTGCTAGACAAAGGATACACGACTGCAGATCATGTTAAGAAGATAGTCAGAAGTCTGCCAAAGAAATGGAGACCAATGGTTACTGCTCTGAAGTTATCAAAGGATCTGAACAATATCAGCCTTGAAGAACTTGTTAGTTCTCTCAGAAGCCATGAGATAGAACTAGAGGAGGATGAGCCTCAGAAAAGGAACAAGTCAGTGGCGCTGAAGTCCAGACCTGAAAGACGGAAGTCAGACAGAACCAAGGCTCTTCAAGCAGAAACTGCAGACACTGATGACTCTGAACCTGAAGACTCTGATGATGAAGAAGAGCTGTCCCTACTAACCAGAAGAGTTAAGCAACTCTGGAAAAGAAGGAACAACAACAACTTCAGAAGATCAAGACCCAGAGGGGATAGATCAGAGTCAACTTCAAAAGGTAAACCTAATAAAGATATTACCTGTTTTGAATGTAAAGAAACAGGTCATTATAGAAATGAATGCCCCAAGCTGAAGAAAGATAACTCTAAGAAAGAAAGCTTCAAGAAAAATGCCTTCAGAACAAAGAAAGGATTAATGGCCACCTGGGACGATAGTGAATCAGGATCATCAGAATCTGACTCTGATGAACAAGCCAACGTAGCATTTATGGCTACCACATCCAGCAGCTCAGATGAAGAATCTGAAGAGGTATTTTCTGAACTCTCTAGATCTGACTTAGAATCATGTTTATCAGAAACTCTTACCTCTCTTCAGAAATTAAAACAAAAAGTTAAAAGCATTAAAGGTCTTCTTAAAGCAAAATCTGAAGAATGTAGTGAACTTGAGACAACAATTCTAGCACATGAAGATACAATCAAATCTTTAACGTTAGAAAGAGATGGAGCTAAAACAAAAAGCTTAGAATTAGAAGAAGTGTTGTCTCAAGCACCACAAACTTCAAATGAAATTATTTATAAGTATGAAGAAGCCTTTCAACAATTTCTGAAGAATGGGATAAATAGGAGTATTATGGCATCCATGATTTATGGAGTAGGTCAGAATAATAAAAGGGGAATTGGGTATGATTCTGATTCTGATAAAACTTCTACCAGTAACCAAATTAAATCGCCTTTTTCATACCACTACACACACACACAAGAACACAAATTTAAAAATGCTAGAAGACCCAAAGTTGTAAGAAACTCTGGGAAAACTAATCTGAAAGGACCTAAGAGATTCTGGGTACCGAAAGATAAGATTATCTATGTTGCAGATATCCTATGCAGCAAAGTTCAGACACCAGTCATGGTACCTGGACTCTGGATGCTCGCGACATATGACGGGAAGAAAGTCTATGTTCCAAAGCCTGGAACTTAAAGACACTGGCTTTGTAGGCTTCGGAGGAGATCAGAAAGGAAGGATCAGAGGCTCCGGAACTATTGGTAATGGTACTCTTCCCTCTATATCTGATGTTCTTTATGTAGAAGGATTAATGCATAACTTGTTATCCATAAGTCAATTAAGTGATAACGGTTATGATGTAATCTTTAATCAAAAAACGTGTAAAGCCATTAGTCAGAACGATGGCTCTGTTCTTTTCACAGGCAAGAGGAAAAACAACATTTATAAAATAAATCTTTCTGATTTAAAAGATCAAAATGTTAAATGTTTAATGTCAGTTCACGAAGAGCAATGGGTATGGCATAGACGCTTAGGCCACATTAGCATGAGGAAACTTTCTCAGCTAACTAAACTTGAGTTAGTCAGAGGCTTACCTAAACTGAAGTTTTCTTCAGATGCTCTGTGTGAAGCTTGTCAGAAAGGAAAGTTTTCAAAAACATCTTTTAAAAAGAAAAATGTTGTTTCTACCTCCAAGCCTCTGGAGCTTCTTCACATTGACTTATTTGGTCCTGTGAAAACAGCATCAGTCAATGGAAAGAAGTATGGACTTGTAATCGTTGATGATTACAGCCGCTGGACATGGGTAAAATTCCTAAGGCACAAGAGTGAGTCTCACTCTGTATTCACCAGTTTCTGTTCTAAAGTGCAAAAAGAATTTGACTCTAAAATTGTTAGAGTCAGAAGTGATCATGGTGGAGAATTTGAAAATAAAGATTTTGAAGAACTATTTGATTCTAATGGAATATCCCATGATTTCTCCTGCCCTAGAACTCCACAACAAAATGGAGTTGTAGAGAGGAAGAATAGGACACTCCAAGAAATGGCCAGAACCATGATCAATGAAACAAATGTAGCAAAGCACTTTTGGGCAGAAGCTGTAAATACAGCGTGTTACATTCAGAATAGAATCTCTATTAGACCTATTCTGGATAAGACTCCCTATGAATTGTGTAAGGGAAGAAAACCCAACATTTCTTATTTTCATCCTTTTGGATGCATTTGCTTTATATTAAATACTAAAGAACATCTGAACAAGTTTGATTCCAAAGCACAGAAAGGTATTATGTTAGGATACTCAGAACGCTCTAAAGGCTATAGAGTATACAACACAGAAACCAAAATTGTGGAGGAATCAATTCATGTTAGATTTGATGATAAGCTTGACCCTGAAAAGTCAAAGCTAGTTGAAAAGTTTGCAGATTTAGAGATCACTCTGGTAGAATCTGAGAAAACTCCAGAAGCAACTGTCACTCCAGACTCTGAAGAAATTAAATCTCCAGAAATTCCAAGGAAAGTCAAGAGTCGTAGCAACGTATCTGAAGATTTGATTTTGGGAAACAAAGATGAACCTGTTAGAACCAGATCTACCTTCAGAACTTCTGAAGATATTCCTCTGGGACTAGTGTCTCTGATTGAGCCTACGTCCTGTGATGAAGCTCTTCAAGATAATGATTGGGTGGCAGCTATGCAAGAAGAGTTAGATCAATTCTCCAAGAATGATGTCTGGGATCTCGTTCCTAAACCCAGAGGCACTCATGTCATTGGAACCAGATGGGTTTTCAGAAACAAGCTGAACGAGAAAGGAGAAGTTGTCAGAAACAAAGCTCGACTGGTAGCTCAAGGTTATAGTCAACAAGAAGGTATTGATTATAATGAGACTTTTGCTCCAGTCGCGAGGTTAGAATCTATTCGTCTCCTTGTATCTTTTGCTATTAATCATTCTATCAAATTATACCAAATGGATGTCAAGAGTGCATTTCTTAATGGTTATATTTCAGAAGAAGTGTATGTTAATCAACCTCCTGGTTTTGAAAATTCAAACTTTCCAGAACATGTTTTCAAACTTAAAAAATCTTTATATGGACTAAAACAAGCCCCAGAGCTTGGTATGAACGTCTGAGCAATTTTCTTCTGGAACAAAATTTTATCAGAGGGAAAGTTGATTCTACACTCTTCTGTAAAAATCATGAAAATGATCTCATGATATGCCAAATTTATGTTGATGATATTATTTTTGGTTCTGCTAATATCTCTGTTTGCCAAGAATTTTCTAAGTTAATGCAGGCAGAATTTGAAATGAGTTTAATGCAAGAACTAAAGTTCTTTCTGGGAATTCAAATTAATCAAACTCCAGAAGTCACATACATTCATCAAAGCAAGTACATTAAAGATGTTCTGAAGAAGTTTGACATGACTGAATGCAATTCTGCAAAGACTCCCATGCATCCAACTTGCATTCTGGAAAAGGAAGAGGTAAGCAACAAGGTTTGTCAGAAGCTCTATCGAGGTATGATAGGCTCTCTTCTCTATCTGACTGCTATTCGTCCTGATATTCTCTTTAGCGTCTGTCTTTGTGCCAGATTCCAATCAGATCCTAGAGAATCTCATTTAACAGCTGTTAAGAGAATTCTTAAGTATCTGAAAGGAACTCCTAACCTGGGCCTGATGTATGAGAAAACATCAGAGTATAGGCTTTCTGGTTATTGTGATGCAGATTATGCAGGAGATAGAATAGAACGAAAAAGCACATCTGGAAATTGCCAGCTTCTGGGAAACAATCTAATCTCCTGGGCTAGCAAAAGACAGTCAACTATCGCTCTATCAACTGCAGAAGCAGAATATATCTCAGCATCACTGTGCACAACTCAGATGCTCTGGATGAAACATCAGCTAGAAGATCTACAAATCTTTGAGAGTAACATTCCTATCTTTTGTGATAATACTGCTGCTATTTGTTTAAGTAAGAATCCCATTCTACATTCCAGAGCCAAACACATAGAAATAAAACATCATTTTATTAGAGACTATGTTCAGAAAGGGATAGTAACGCTGAAGTTCATTGATACAGAACATCAATGGGCAGATATCTTTACTAAGCCTCTAGCTGAAGATAGATTTCTTTTCATCTTAGAAAATCTGAACATTAAAAATTGTCCTGAGTAAAATTTGGCTCTGAACATGTAAAATGAGACTCTGATAAAAACAAATACACTTCTGCCTCTGACTCTGATACTTCTACCAAGTTAAGAAGATATCTGAGTTAGAAATCTTCAGAAATCCTTTGGTATTCCTGAAGATCAGAAACATCAACACGTGGGGAACATGCGTCTAACCCTAGAACTTCTAGACAGCTGTCAAAAGAAATCAAAGGTCAGAACGCTTGAAATCTCCTCGAGCAGTGTGCTTACTGTTGGGATTAGACATTCATTAATGAGCTGTAATCATTTTTCCCCAAACGTGCTATTTTGGTTTTTGTGCTAACGCTGGTATGTGTGTCGTTTTGCATGTGTTTTTACCCTTAGGTATATAAACACTTTTCTCACATTTCACACACTTATCACTCTCACTCACTCTTAAACCCTAAACCCTCTCTCGAAGTTTTCTCTGCAACCTTCTCAGTTCTTCATCTTCTTCATCAATCTTCGTCATGAATCCTCAAGAGCAAGCAGTTTTTAACTTCTCCCAACAAATGGAAGCCGCTTCTAACCCCCAAACCTCAAACATTCAAACACCCATGGTTGTAGACGTTACCACGACCCCAGTTTACAAAGAACCTCACATTTTGGAACGTGAACAACACATTCATCTTTCAACTCCCTTTGAAGGTTTGGATGTACTGTGTGAATCGCTGGTGGATTTTGAGAACTTAAGAAGAAACGGTGTTGATCTTACTGAAGATCTTCACAAGCAAGGTTGGGAAACCTACTTCAACAGATTGTATGGTCCAATCTATCCTCTTCTGGTGAAGGAATTCTGGAGATGTGCAGATGCTGATGATGAGTTCATTGTTTCTTTTGTTCTGGGAGTGAAGATCATTATCACAGAAGCGTCTATTGCTTCTTTGCTGAATATGGAGAAAGCTGGAGGTAAGAGGATTTACAACATTCCTCCAAGGTCCAAGCGCATCACAGAAGTCATTAACCCTACAATCTTCAAAGCAAATGTTGAAGGAAACCCCTCTAAGAACAAGGAGCTTCACCAGAACCTCCGAGTTTGGCTGAAGATTATTCTGGGAACAATCCATCATCGTCCAGCCTCCAACTCTTCAGATTACATAAATGCTGACCAGAAATGCATCCTCTACTGTATTCAGAAGGGTATTCCAATCAACCTCCCTGTTCTCCTCTTCAGATATCTGAGGGATTCAGTCAGAGAAACCAGGAATAACATGAAGCCCAGATCCTACATTCCTCTGGGTAGATTGCTCTCTGACATCTTCATTGAGCATGGGCTGGTAGATGCTCTGGAGAAGACCAGATGTATGGATGATCTGGCAATTGACGTTGGAAAGCCTCTGAATGCCAAAAATCTGAGGAGTATGGGAATCATCAAAGACATCAGAGTCAAGCCCACTATGGAAGTAACCTGGGAAGCTCTGAAGGATCAGAGGAAGATGCCTCATGGCCTTGAAAGGTTCTTCAAGAATGAACCCAGAGATGCCATTGCTATCTACCTTCAGGATCGTCTGGATGAAGGCATTGATATTTCTGATTTCCGCCTTGAAGACTGTCTGGACTCTGTAGAAGATCTGGTCAGATACAAAAGAGGTCTTTCTGAGAAGAAGATAGCTGAGGAAGCAAGGAAGGCAAAGAAAGCCAGACTTGGAGAAACCTCTGGCACCAAAGCTTCAGCACCTCTGAATGTCTCTTCTGGTAAGTCTATTCCTCCTGTCTCTTCTGAATCTATAATGGCTTCCTCTAACCCTCTCTCCTCTCAACCAATATATACCACCTCTGAAATACCACCCTCAATCACCAAAACCTCTCAACCTCCACCTGTTCTAAAAATTGCTCGAAATTTCACAACAACCTCTGACCCTAATCAACTATATCACCACAGCTCCTCCTCATCCTCTGAATATGAATCACCCCCTTACCTTTCCCCTTCTTCTGACCAAGAGTTATCTGATCATGAGTCCTCTGATCAAGAACACTCTGACCCAAACTCCCCAACAATAGCTGAAATCTATGCTAAAAATTTCGCCCCACAAACTCAAACACAAACTGAAGTAACCTCACCCCTCCAAACTTCACTTCCACCACAACAAACAACAACCTTACCATCTGAAACTCAACCATCTGATCCCTTCACCTCTAATATCACTCCACCAATTATTCCCGCTGTACCTGGACCAGACTCTGACCCTTTAGACCTAAATCCACTATATGCTTCATCCCCTAGTCTTCAACCAGACGCAGATTCTGAACTTCAAGCAGAATCTGAACCTCAACAAACTGAACCTCAACAATCTGAACCTCAACAAACTGAACCTCAACAATCTGAACCTCAACAAACTGAACCTCAACAATCTGAACCTCAACAAACTGAACCTCAACCTCTAAATCTCAGCCCTCAAAACTCTCCACCTCATTCACCTGAACCTGAACCTAAACTTACCATACCTACCCTTGAGGAGGCCATTATACAGGTTGCAGAAGCCTCAGTCCAGAAGATCAAGTCTCTGGCTAAAAACTCTGAAGTAAGTGATGATCCTAAATCTGTTAGGACACACTGGAACAGAGTCATTAGTTGGATGACCTCTGAGTCTTATAGGCTGAAGAGTATCTCTGAACAAGTCAGAAATGGCTACATCAGAGACTCTGAGGAAAGGCTCCAAGAGAGACTGGCTAGAGAAGCTGAGGCCAGAAGGTTAGAGGAAGAAAGGTTGGCTAGGGAAGCTGAAGAAGAAGCTAAGAGGTTGGAAGAAGAACGCCTGGCAAAGGAAGCAGAACTTCTAAGGATTCAGGAAGCTGAAGCCAAGGCTAAGGCAGATGCAGAAGCCCAAGCTGCTGCTGAAGCTGAAGCTCAGCAAGCTCTGATTCAGGGGGAGTCTTCCTCTGCGATCGCTCTGATTCTTAACACTCTGAAGGAGATCAAGCAAGATCAGCAAGAGATCAAGAAAGATCAGAATGAGCTTCGTGCCAGGATGGACAAGCAAGATGCTCTGAACGAAAACATCCAGAACATGTTTGCCATGCTGCTTCAGAGACTTCCTCAACCTCCAAACCCTTAGGCACTTAGGATTTTTTTTTTTTGTTTGTTTGCCTAAGTGTTTTTGCTTCTGTCTTTCTTTTTAGCTCTGATATTCTGTTGAATCTAATGTTTTGACTGCTGTTTGCCTTTGTGCTTTTCAATGAAGTGTTTTTCTCTTTATTATTCTTTTCATTTTTTTTTATGCCTTTTTGATTATGCCAAAAAGGGGGAGAAATTATTAAATAGCTCTGATGAAAATTATGTCTAAAACCTTAAGCATTCTGCAACAATTATAGAAATAGTTCTGACATAAATAGCTCTGATTAAATAATAGCTCTGATTAAATAACTCTAACTTTAAAGTTAAGCATTTGCAGAAAGTTTTCAGAAACCTAATTACTTGGAAAGCTCTGGTAAGAACTTCTGAACTCCCTAGTACTATCTCAGGGGGAGCTTTTGTTTATCTGATCTAATATTTTTCATGTTTCATCTGATAATTTTATTTGTTTTGTCATCATCAAAAAGGGGGAGATTGTAAGAACAAAAAGTGTTCTACAACAGACTCCATGATTTTGATGATAACAAAGGATGAAAATAAAAATGGCACCCTAACGAAAAGTTTCTAAGTGTGCAGGGTTCTAAAGAAAGAAGAAATAAATCTGATGATGTCATCAGATGCACAACAAGATCAGATGCAAAATCTCAAGTATCAGAAGCATCTAAAGTGAAACCTCGTTTCAAGAAGCTCTGACTCTGGACAAAACTACAAAGTATCAGAAGCATCTGAACATGAAGTAAAGTCTAGAAGCTCTGACTCTGAACAAATGTCCTCTGTAACTCTGGAAGTTATCAGCGCTATCTGAACTTTCAAGAAATAACATCAGAAGCAAGATTCTCCAGATACACAAAGACTCTAATCAGAATTGTTAATCATGATGAAGTAACGTTTAAGCCAAGTTAAAGTTCTGCAAATGGATTTCCTCAATTAAAAGAGACGTTAATCTCCACTTCCAAGAGAGAAGATACCAATTGTGGTAAGTAGTCACTTCTAAAAGAAAAAGTCTACTGCAGAAGCTATTAATGGAATGGCGTAATTACATCTCAATATCCAACAGATTCAACGCTACTTCAACTCTACTTCAACTCCTTTAAATAGAGAAGAAATCTCATTCAGTAAACACGAAGAAATCACTAGCCAAAACTATACTGAAATCATATCACGCTCAAGAAAAAACATCTTTGTTCTTCAAAGATTTTCACTAAGCTTTTGCTTATCAAGTGAAAAATTTGTTCTTAAGTTTGTAATATTTGCTTTCTTAGAAGCACTCTAGATTACACATCTTGTATCTAATTTTTATTTGATTTCCTCAAGTGACTATTTGTAGTCTGTAGACTTGAGAGGACTAAGAGATTTTCTTCTCTCTTAGGGGTTGTTTGTAATCTTTCAAGATTAGTGGATTAAGTCCTTGTTGAAGGCGAAATCACCTTGGCCGGGTGGACTGGAGTAGCTTTGTGTTATAAGCGAACCAGTATAAAATCATTGTGTGATTTCATTTTGCAAAAGCGCTTATTTTTCAAACAATTCAAACCCCCCCTTTCTTGTTTTTCTCACCTTCACATGTCACACTTTTAGCATCACTCATGATCAACTTTGGACCTTTTAACATCACTTGATGGGCCTATTACACGCCCATGCATCCATGCAAGTGAGAATTGATATTTTTGACATTTGAATGGAAGTGTGTGGAAATAAATTGTAGCTTGTAAATACATTGCCTCATGCTCAGAATTAGGGACACCTTTCCCAAGCTTTGATTCGGCAACCATTCCTTCACCATTATAGGATAAACTTGAAGGTTTTCAATTAAAAATCGAGTTTCAATTTCACTTCTATTTTGAAGTGGAAACTCCAAGAATCCAAGCCCTTCTTTGATCTAATTCACTTCCTGCAAGCTTCTGAAGTCAAGCCAAGGCCAATTAGAAGCAAGATCAAGCAAGATTCAAGCTCCTCGAAGGTGATTTTTTAGAAACTTTCTCTCTTCGATTCTCTCTCAATTCTTCACCATTCTCTTTGATTTTTGGTTGGCTGAAGTCCTACTAATGTAGGCATCAAAATTCAGTTGCTTTGAGGTCAAATCGAAGCAACTCTGTTCAGGATCCTCAAAATTCAAATCCCTGTATCTTTCAATATACTTGGAATTGGAGAAAAATGAGGCCAAATTTGAGCTCCTGAGCATTTTTCCTTTGGATCCATTTCCTTGTTTTTCATTTTAGTGAAGGTTGATGGTGGACCAGTCTGGTGAGGTCCACTAGAGAAGAATACCAGAGCCCTAGCTCCGGTGATGTGTTGGCATGCCTCCTAACCATCTTATCATGTTAATTTGTTTTAATCTAAGTCATTCCTTTTAAATACCACGTGTGTGATGCATTGACTAGAGTCCACCATAAATGGCACACACGTGGCCATCAGATCTGCGACCTCAATTAATGAGGGAGATCTGATTGCCCTTGTTTTTTTGCTTTTTATTTAAATTTCTGAATTTCTTTTAATTGCTCATATTTTATTTAATTCATAGAAATTTCATTTTTAATCCTAAAAATATGGGACTTTCACCAAAAATCTTTAAATATTTTTCTCTTCTATATTATGAATTAAAATTATTTTTTGGAATTATTTTGATAGTTTTCATGAATTAAATGTTTTTGTCCATATTTTGATAGTTTTCATGAACGTGTGATTGCAAGTTCCCCCAATGATTTTACCAAAATGGTAAATATGGAGATGAGGTTAGAAGAAGGAGTCCATGAAGGATGCCTGTCTAAAGAAGAAACATCAACCAACAAGAAATATGGTGGGAGTTTCTCCAAAAGGAAGGAGGGAGAAACTAATTCAGTATCAGTAGGGAGGCAGAGGAGACCTCATGTCAAAAAGAGTTCTCAACCCTATCAACATCAACACCAACTTTCTTTAGTAATTCTGGTTTGTTCCAACAATTCCAACAATTAATCAGTTCCAATTCAACAACAACAACATCAACAACAACAACATCAACAACAACAACATCAACAACAACCGCAACAAAGAAACAACTATAACAACAACAACAATAATCACCAATAAAACTTTGAGAGGAAGAAGGTCTCATTTGACCCTATTACTCTGACTTATGCAGAGTTATACCCATCGTTGGTCCTCAAAAATCTCATCCAGCCAAGAAACCCTTCGCAAATTCCTGAGCCATTACCATGGTGGTTCAAACCTGACCTTCATTGTGCTTTTCACCAGGGAGCCCCTGGCCATGATATAGAGAATTTCTATCCTTTAAAGTATGAGGTTCAGAAGCTCGTCAAGAGTGATATGATGTCCTTTGAGAACATATGGCCTATTGTAAAAGCCAATCCGTTGCCCGCTCATGGTAACGCTTCTATCAACATGGTGGACGGCTGTCCAGGGGTTTTCCGAGTTTTTGATGTAAGATGTATCCGAAGATATCTGGTGGAAATGAATAGAACTCTATGTTTAATCAGTGATTGTGAACATGACCATGAAGGTTGTGTCATTTGCAGCGTGAACCCCCGTGGGTGTATGATTGTCAAGAGAGATATCCAGAAGTTGATGGGATGAGAATGTAATCCAGATTCAACAGTCAAGGGATATGGGAGATGATGTGAATGTTATTGTACCAGTGTTTAAGACCCCTGAGCGGGTAGTTATTCAGTTTGATAATAGCAACAACAATAATGTCAATAGATCGGTATCGTTGTTGGTTATACGATTAGCGGGCCATGTCCCTTATGCATCAGATAAAGTTGTGCCATATCAATACAGTGCCACTATGATAAAAAATGGTCAAGAGGTTCCTCTACCAGTTGCAGACTCAGTGGTGAACATTGCATATGTCGCGAAGGTGACCTGTAGTGGTCGTGTATTCAGTCTAGTATTTCCGAAAGAAGTAGAAGATGTTTCAACAAGTAAGAAGGCAGAGATTCCAGTAATGAATCCGGTTAGTCCTCCAATGTGTTAGTCTGGTGAATCCAGTAAATTGAAGGCTAACGATGATGATGAGGTGTTAAAGTTGATTAAGAGAAGTAAATTCAATTTTATAGAGCAGCTGCTCCAGACTCCGTCAAAGATCTCCGTGCTATCATTACTAATGAATTCTGAAGCACATAGGGAGGCATTGCAGAAAGTGCTAGAACAGGCTTATGTTGAGCATGATGTGACTGTGGATCAGTTTGACCACATAGTTGCCAACATTACTTCTTGTAATAATTTGAGTTTTTGTGATGATGAGCTTCCCGAGGAAGGCAGGAATCACAATTTGGCGTTACACATTTCTATGAATTTCAAGGAGGATGCTCTGTCCAATGTGTTGGTTGACACTGGGTCATCATTGAGTGTGTTGCCAAAATCAACTTTGTCAAGACTCTCTTATCAAGGCGCCCCAATGAGATATAGTGGCGTAATTGTCAAATCGTTCGACGGTTCCTGAAAAACTATCATTGGATAAGTGGACCTTCCGGTTAAGATAGGTCCGAGTGATTTCCAAATTACTTTCCAGGTAATGGATATCCATCCAACCTACAGTTGCTTGTTGGGAAGGCCATGGATTCATGAAGCTGGAGCAGTGACATCTACTCTTCACCAAAAGTTGAAATTTGTGAAGAACGACAAGCTTTTCATTATTGGTGGAGAAAAGGCATTATTGGTGAGCCACTTGTCATCTTTCACGTATGTTGATGCTGAAGAGGAGGTTGGGACATTGTTCCAAGCCTTATCTATTGATGATGAGATGAAGAAAACTGGAGCACCCATGTCTTCTTTGAAAGATGTACAAGAGGCTATTCAAGCTGGAAACATTGACAAATGAGGTCGTATTGTAGAGGTTGCCGAGAACAAGAACAGAGTTGGACTAGGATTTCAACCAGGACCGTTCAACGCTAATGCCAAAGTTATGCAACCAATATTCCGCAGTGGAGGGTTCATTCATGGGAATGATCAACACGCAACTGCCATTATTGAAGACAGTGGTGATGAAGACGAAGCTTACGCCAACTTTGTGATGCATGGCCAGACCTGCAACAATTGGGTTGTTGTTGATGTTCTTGTTGTCATTCACTGTTCTAAGTAATTTGTTTTTTTATTGTTTTAAGAAAAATCCTTCTCCTATGCCTAAGGGAGAAGTGAACATTGTTGGGCATTTTTATTATCATCATCAATAAAATACAATTTTATTCATCCATATCTATGATGTTATTTTTACTTCTTGTTTTATCTGAAAAATGGAAATAAAAAAACATAAATAAATAATAATATTCCATCTGCATAATATTTGTTCACACTCCATTCTCTAAAATCAAAATATCAAATCATTATGTAGGTTGGTTCTCAAATCCATTGAATACAATGATCTTACTCCCTCTCAAAATTTTGATTTCCCTGTGTTTGAAGCTGATAAAGAGAATGATGATGAGGAAATATCTGATGAATTATCTCATTTGCTTTAGCACGAGGAAAAAACCATTCAGCCATCTGAAGAGCAAATTGAACTGGTCAACTTGGGTTCCGACGATGATGTGAAGGAAGTCAAGATTGCGTCTCAACTATGTCCAGAAGCTAAGAAGGGGTTGATTGATCTTCTTCGAGATTATTCTGATATGTTTGCTTGGTCCTATCAAGACATGCCTGGTCTGGATTCTGAGATTGTGGAGCATAGACTACCGTTGAAGCCAGAATGCCCATCGATCAAGCATAAATTGAGAAGAACTCATCTTGATATGGCAATGAAGATCAAGGAGGAAGTGCAGAAGCAGATTGATGCTAGTTTTCTTATAACCTCCGAGTATCCATAGTGGGTGGCCAATATTGCGCTTCTTCCTAAGAAGGATGGAAAAGTCTGCATATGTGTTGATTATAGAGATTTGAGCAAAGCTAGTCTGAAAGATGATTTTCCTCTACCACACATTGACATGTTGGTATACAATACACCCAAGTTCAAAGTCTTTTGATTTATGGATGGATATTCCGGTTATAATCAAATCAAGATGGCACCTGAAGATATCGAGAAGACCATATTCATTACGCCCTAGGGAACATTCGGTTATAGAGTGATGCCTTTCGGTTTAAAGAATCTTGGTGCAACATACCAGAGATTTATGACCACTCTTTTTCATGATATGATGCATAAAGAGATTGGAGTTTATGTTGATGATATGATTGCCAAATCAAGTGATGAAGAAGAATATGTTGAGCATTTGTTGAAGTTATTCCAGCGTTTGAGGAAATATAAACTCCGCTTGAATCCCAATAAGTGTACTTTTGGTGTTCGTTCTAGTAAGCTGTTGGGCTTCATTGTCAGTGAGAAGGGTATTGAAGTTGATCCTGCCAAGGTCAAAGCAACATAAGAGATGCCTGCACCCAAAACTGAGAACCAAGTCAGAGGTTTTCTCAGCCGCTTGAACTATATCTTAAGATTTATATCGCATATGACTGCCACATGTGCACATATTTTCAAGCTTCTTAGGAAAAATCAGTCTTTTGATTGGACCAAATATTGTCAGAAAGCTTTTGATAGTATCAAAGAGTATCTGCTTGAGCATCAGATTCTCTCCCCACCTGTTGGAGGAAGACCGTTGATCATGTATTTGATTGTGCTTGATGAGAGTATGAGTTGTGTTCTAGGTCAGCAAGACGAATCTGGAAAGAAAGAGTATGCAATTTACTACCTTAGTAAGAAGTTCACCGACTATGAGACTCGGTATTCTATGCTTGAGAAGACATGATGCGCATTGGCTTGGGCTGCTAAGTGTATGCGCCAGTATATGTTGAATTATACTACTTGGTTGATATCCAAAATGGATCCAATCAAGTATATTTTTGAAAAGCCTTCTTTAACTGGGAGAATTTCCCGTTGGCAGATGTTGTTATCTGAGTATGATATTGAATACCGATCTCAAAAAGCTATCAAGGGTAGTGTCTTGGCTGACCATTTGGCTCACCCACCAATTGAAGATAATCAGTCAGTGCAATATGATTTTCCTGACGAAGAGATTTTGTACTCGAAGATGAAAGATTGTGATGAACCTTTGCTTGAAGAAGGGCCAGAATCTGGTTCCCGTTGGAGCATGGTATTTGTTGGAGCTGTTAATTCATATGGTAATGGCATTGGGACAGTGATTATTACTCCTCAAGGCACTCATTTTCCGTTTACCGCTAGATTGACTTTCAAGTGTACAAACAACATGGCTGAGTATGAAGCTTGGATTATGGGGCTCGAAGAGGCCATTGATCTCAGAATAAAGTATCTTGACGTCTATGGAGATTCAAGTTTGATTGTGAATCAGATCAAAGATGAATGGGAGACGAATCTACCTGATTTGATACCATATAGAGACTATGAGAGGAGGATATCAACTTTCTTTACAAAGGTTGAGTTTCATCACATCCGTCGAGATGAAAACCGGATGGCAAATGCTCTTGCAATGTTGGTTTCAATGATTATGGTGAAAATTTGGAATGAAATTCCCAATTTGACTGTGATGCGTCTTGATAGGCCATCTTATGTATTTGTTGTTGAAGAAGTCAAAGATGAAAAACCTTGTTATTTTGATATCAAATGTTTCCTCCAAAGTCAAATTTACCCACCTGAGGCATCTTTGAAAGATAAGAAGACTTTGAGGAGATTAGTTGGCAACTTCTACTTGAATGGTGATGTGCTTTACAAGAGAAACTTAAATATGGTTTTGCTCAGATGCGTGGATAGACACGAAGCAAACTTATTGATGACTGAAGTCCATGAAGGTTCCTTTGGTACCCATTCCAATGGACATGCTATGGCAAAGAAGATGTGGAGCGCAAGTTACTATTGGCTGGAAATGGAATCTGATTGTTGGAAGTTTGTGAAGAAATGCCACAAGTGTCAAATTTATGCAGATAAGATTCATGTTCCTCCGACACTATTGAATGTCATTTCCTCTCCATGGCCCTTCCCCATGTGGGGAATTGATATGATTGAGCCCAAAGCTTCGAATGGACATCGTTTCATTCTGGTGGCTATTAACTACTTTACAAAGTGGGTTGAAGTGGCATCGTATGCAAATGTGACCAAATAAGTTGTTATAAAGTTTATCAAGAATCAAATTATATGTCGGTATGGTGTGGCAAGTAAGATCATTATTGATAATGGATCGAACTTGAACAATAATATGGTGGAAGCTCTTTGCAAAGACTTCAAAATTGCACATCATAATTCATCTCCCTACATACCTAAGATGAATGGGGTTGTTGGAGCTACAAATAAGAACATCAAGAAGATCATTCAGAAGATGGTTGTGACCTACAAAGATTGGCATGAAATGCTCCCATTTGCTTTGCATGGGTACCATATATCCTTCCGCACTTCATCAGGGGCAACCCCTTTCTCTCTAGTTTATGGTACAGAAGTCGTGCTCCCCGCGGATGTTGAGATCCCATCATTGTGTATCTTGATGGAAGCCAAGTTGACTGAAGATGAATGGTGTCAGACCAGATATGATCAGTTGAATTTGATTAAAGAGAAAAGATTGACGGCCATGTGTCATGGTCAGTTGTATCAACAAAGAATGAAGAAAGCTTTTGATAAGAAAGTCAGGCCTCGTGTGTCTAGAGAAGGTAACCTCGTGCTTAAGAAGATTTTATCTTTCAAACCTGATGCCAGGGGAAAATGGACTCCTAATTATGAAGGCTCATATGTTGTTAAAAGGGCCTTCTTAGGCTGTGCTTTGATTCTTACAACTATGGATGGTGAAGAATTCACTCGTCCTGTGAATGCCGATGCAGTCAAGAAATACTTCGCCTAAAAAAACAGAACAACTAGCTAAGTTGAAAACCCAAAAGGACGACTTAGGCAAAAATGAGCATCTCGGTGAATTGAAAACCCGAAAGGGAGATGCAGGCAAAAGTTAGAGACATAAAACATAAAATTTATCCTGGTAGATTGAGTGCATCCGGTTAACCCCGATCTTTGAACAATTTTGAGCAAGTCATTTGGTTTTGATGCATCATTCTCAACTGAAGACAAACACAATGGATTTTGAAGTTGGTAGGGAGAGTAGTGATTATTGTATTCAATGTAGCTCTTTTCCATGTAAATTACCATTTTCAAACTTTGTAAAGATCTATGGAGTCACGTCATTTAAGGACTACCATTCTATTAAATAAAGTTGAGCTTTTATCCAATTATTTTCATTCTTATTTACTTCTGCTAACTAAAATTTAATTTTTATGATGATAATTTTAAAATAAATTAATAAATAATAATTATTTTTCTAAATAATAAAAACAATCACTTTAAGAATAATCGATTTCAGTAAGGAATGTCAACAACAATCTGAGAACAGGTAAGTCTTGAAGTGTGAAGCCTTGTTGGTTTTCCCCAAGCAAATGGTTTGGTAACTATTTTCCTCCCCAATTTTTCATCATCCCCAGTAGGGTCGATGACTCCCATCTCCAGTAGAGTCGAGTTGATGATTAGGCCCCTTTGCAAATGCATATCCCCCAACTGAGATGCTCATGTTTTGTATCCTCCCAGTTTTATGATTGGACCCTAGAGATCCGGAACCTTTATTTGGTTTCCATTTGTATAATTGTGTTGCATAACCTCATAAGTTTCTCCTTTGTGTGAATCAAATCCGATTATCTTTGCCTTGGAATTGGTTTATTTTGCAATTTCCTGGAAGAATTCGATGATTATTAAGAAATGCAACGATCTTGGTCATAACATCCCGAGAAAGTTGCTTAGATCCCCATGCAGAGTTTTATCTCTTGTGTCCCCCTGCGGAGTTCATCTCCTGATATGAAGATCCCTTGTTCTCGACAATATTGGATTCTGAGCAGTTTTGGTTTTTGTCCCCTGCAGGGTTGCCTCCCATTTGATATGGTGTTGACTTAAATTTCCCCGCAGCATTGACAATTTGGATCCTCATCAGACCTTTTCTCTACCCTCGGCATGTTTGGTTGTTTATCCTTCAGCAGTGCTCTCTCTCCCCGTAGATTTGGAAGCATGTTCTCCATGACTTTCTCAGCCAAATTTGATTTGTTCAGAGTTAGATGATTTATTTTCATCCCTAGCATTTTCTCATATTGGTGTTTCCATCTTGTTGAGATTAGCCGAATATTGCAGTAGTGAATCAAAGCTTTGTTATTTGTATCCTTTGTGTTGTTTTGTCAGCATAATCATAAATCATATACATGTATATTCATGCATAAAACACAACATCAGATATTTCATTATGCATCTTATCTATTTGATTCTTTATTCTCATCTCCTGCTTCGGTAATATCATTTACCTATGCAGATTTGGTGTGTTTGTCCTCCTTCAATTGTAGAGTGTCAGCCCCTTAAGCAGAAAGAGTTTAACCTTTCTCATTTCCCCACTGAGTTATATCCTCGTGGATGATTATGATTTCAGTTTCCTCCACAGTTAATTATCTGGATGGAACCACTCACCTTGAGTTATATCCTCATTGGGTTTAGTCTTTGTTTGACCGTTTCTTTCTAATTATTACCTAGATAGATATTTTGGTCCCTTGAGAGTCTATTACCCAGTGACTGGTAAATATTCTCCTCGATTCTTGGGTACTTTACTTTTGCCAATACCCGGTAACATGTAATCTACTCCCTTTTCCTTCCCCAATGGATTCGTTTTCATGTTTCCCTAGGTAGTCTATCCTTGATATGTTCATCCTAACCGGTGACAGATATTCTTGCTTTTGTGGTTTTCTACCCATTCAAAAGGTAGTTATAATCCCTATTTTATTCCTAGAGAGTCTATCCTTGATATGTTCACTTTAACCGGTGACAAATTTTTTTCCCCCCTCTTCGGTATTCTACCTAGTAACTGGTAGTTGTAATCCCTACTTTCCCCTGCTGAGTCCATCATTGATATGTTCGTTTCAACCGATGATGGATATTCTCTCTTTGGTATTTTACCTAGTAACTGGTAGTTGTAATTCCTATTTTTCCCTCTGAGTTTATCCTTTATATGTTCATCCTAGCCAGTGACGAATATTCTCTCTTTGGTATTCTATCCAGTAACTGATAGATATAATTCCTACTTCTCCCTGGCAGTTTATCCTTGATATGTTTACCCTAACCGGTAACGGATATTCTTCCCCATTCCCCAGGTGGTCTATCCTTGATATGTTCATCCTAACCGATGACGGATATTCTTCCTTTGAGTTTATCCCTGATATGTTCACTTTAACCGGTGACAAATACTCTCTCGTTGGTCTTCTGCCCAGTACCCGGTAGTTATAAATCCTACTTGATTTCTCTTCAAAGTAGGTTATTCTTACCCAAAAATAGGTAACGAATACACCTCTTTCTCCTCAGCGAGTCATCCTTGATATGTTTACCTTAACAGATAACGGATGTCCCTCTGTCAGAGAGTATTATCTTCTTACTCAGTAACCAAGAATCTATGATATATCTTTGGTACTCCTGTGTTAAAGTTCATTATTCCCCAGTTGAGTTTGAGGGCATATTTCCTCAGTGAAATCGCTAACCCTCTGTTTGGTTTGAATACTTCAGTTTTGTTCTTATCTATTCCTATCCCCTGCAGATTTCCCTTATCCCCAAACTGAGTCTTTCCACTGGTTTATTTTCATGGAAATTCCCCTCGTGTCTCCAGCAGTTTTTTAAGACGTAGCCTGACCTACGCATAACTTTTATCCCCAGAATCTCTGTCTCCCTAGTGAGTTTTCCTCATGGAATGCATTATGCTCTTGTGAACTTTCAGTCTCGCCGGATTCTTTTCCTTTGTGGCAAAATATTCCCCACAAAGATTATTTTGACATTCATATCATATGCATCATAAGGTCTCTTAGGGACCAAAATTTGTTTCTCGATGTTGTTATTTAAGTCCATTTTACTGAGTTGATACGAATATTTTAACCTTCACATCCTCAGCTAGAATGTCCTTAAATAGGGGCAGATGTAAGACCCCAATTTTGACCCTAAGATCCTCATGCTATCTCATCATATGCATTGACTTTGGGATTACACCTTGGCATCCTCCTTACCCCTCATTCATTAGGTTTTCATTGGGAGAGATCACCAAGCACATTTGATTGCATCATGCTTTATTTTTCATTATTTACTAACCAAAATGCCAAAAATATGTCTATGTAGAGTTTTACTTCTTTTTTGGGTAGTGTGTGCATCCACCAATACCTCATCAAGCTCATATATAGGGTTTAAGACCCTTAATCAAAGGAGATCAATAAAGATATGGTTCATTTTGGCTCTAGACATCATATGTTTTTCCCCATGATCTTCATTTATCATTTTGATCAAGAAATCATCAAGAGTTTGAAGCTTGTTTCTCTTGGAAGCCCTAATTCATCTGGGTATCTTATGTAACTTCCTCAAAAAGTTTCTTCAACATTTGATCAAATATTTCAAGGTATACTTCATATTACATTATCTTATGAATATATGATTCTCCATGAGTCCAAAAGATCAAGAAAACTTCAAGTTTGCAAGATGGTTCAAGGTGGTTGACCAGAGAAAGTCAACTGGTCAAAACTGGGGTTCCCTAGACCCTATCTCCTACAATTTTTGTCATATTAAAATGATCCAAGAGAAAAGTTAATCCTTATGGCATTCCAAACAACTTTCATGTTGAGGTCAAAAGCTAGTTTTTTTTAGAAAATCATTTTTTATGATGAAAGATTATAGGTCATTTTGTCTGTGCCCTAGTTGGGAGGTCAACTTCCAAATACCATAACTTGCTCAATTTTTAAGAGATGAAGGCCATCCAAGATCCGTGATCAAATTCAATATTTGTTCTCCAACTTTGATTCTTTAATAAACTTCAAATTCAACTCGAAACGGTATGTTCCAAGAGGATACATTATAGGTCATTTTGGGTCATTACCATTGAACAAGCAATTTTTCTCAACTTCTAAAATGCATAAATACTTCATGCCAAATCCTAATGAGGTGACATTTGTGACTAAATTGAGTAGGTTTGAAAGATCTACCACTTTGATGAAGGAAAATTTTCCATTTGAAGCCCATAGAAAATGTTATTTAAGGTGGAAGAAGTGAACATTTGACTTGGTACTTAGAAAAGTTTCAATTATGTTTGATTTCCCAAACTTCCACCTCAAACTTCATCATGATCCAAGCTTCATATGGAAATGTGTTAAACTTGAAAATTGTTCCCTTTGATCTCACCTTTCTAAAAAGTCCAAAATCACTTCATTTGGCCAAGGATTGAATGACTTGCGCATGGCTTTTCTTCAAGGTTCCATTTGGATAAATCCCATTACCACTTTTCAATTCCAAATGCATGGCTTCATGTCACACTTTCAGCATCATTCATGATAAACTTTGGACCTTTTGACATAACTTCATGGGCCTATCACACGCCCAGGCATCCATTCAAGTGAGAATTGTTATTTTTGGAATTTGAATGGAAGTGTGTGGAAATCAATTGCCTAGCCTATAAATACATTGCCTCATGCTGAGAATTAGGGACACCTTGCCCAAGCTTTGATCTTGCAACCTTCCCTTCACCATTAGAGGATAAACTTGGAGGTTTTCAATTAAAAATCGAGTTTCAATTTCACTTCTGTTTTAAAGTTGAAACTCCAAGAATCCAAGCCCTTCTTTGATTTAATTCACTTTCTACAAGCTTCTGAAGTCAAGCCAAAGCCAATTGGAAGCAAGATCAAGCAAGATTCAAGCTTCTAGAAGGTGATTTTTCAGAAGCTTTCTCTGTTTGATATTTGGTTGGCTGAAGTCCTACCAATGTAGGCAACAAGGTTTAGTTGCTTTGAGGTCAAAATGAAGCAACTCAGTTCATGATCCTCAAAATTCAAATCCCTGTATCTTTCAATATACTTGGAATTGGAGAAAATTGAGGCCAAAGTCGAGCTCCTAAGCATTTTTCCTTTGGATCCATGTCCTTGTTTTTCATTTTAGTGAAGGTTGATGGTGGACCAGTCTGGTGAGATCCACTAGAGAAGAAGATCAGAGTCCTAGCTCCAGTGATGTGTTGGCATGCCTCCTGACCATCTGATCATGTTAATTTGTTTTAATTTAAGCCATTCCTTTTAAATACCACGCGTGTGATTCACTAACTAGAGTCCACCAAAGAAGGCACACGTGTGGCCATCAGATATGCCACCTCAATTAATGAGGGAGATCTGATGACCCTTGTTTTTTTGCTTTTTATTTTAATTTCTGAATATCTTTTAATTGCTCCTATTTTATTTAATTCATAGAAATTTCATTATTAATCCAAAAAATATGAGACTTTCGCCAAAAATCTTTAAATATTTTTATCTTCCATATTAGGAATTAAAATTATTTTTTGGATTAATTTTGATATTTTTCATGAATTAAATGTTTTTCTGCATATTTTTAATTTGTTTAAAAATACTTCTGACTTTTTAAAAATAATGAATTATTTTGTCTAAGGTACTTTGACCTTGTTCGACCTAGCCTAAATCCCTTGGCCATTTATTTGGTGTTTTGAAGGGATTTTAGGTTTCGACCAAATTAAAATGTATTTTAATTCATTTTTAAATTGATTTTTAATTGATTAAATGTTTACAAATATTGTTGAGCCAATTTTATGGTCTTGTGATGTTTCACTTTCTGTTTGAGCCTTGGTCAAGGTTGATTTGACTTTTGTTGGATAAAAACCATTGGATTTAGGGGATTGATGAAATGTACATTTCATCTCCCAAAATGAATGGATGGTTTTGATTTGATGAAATTCCTCCCTGTAGCGTGGTTTTCGTTACCTTTAGGTTTATTGACTAAACCAAAAGTCAACATTCAATTCGAGTCGCCACCACACTTTTATTTGTCCAAAGGAAAGGCTAAAAAGCGAACAAAAGCCAAGTAAGAAGTTTTTTAAATCAAAAACTAATAAAAATGTCAGAGATCTAGGTAAGGGGGTTGGTTATGAAATGGGAAGGTTTTACGCACCCAAAACATCCTTAGTACTATAAGGGAGCCCTTTTTGCAAATATGTGTTGTAGGTTGGTATTTGCGAAAAGATTTGTACAAAAGATTGAGGGGATGAGAAGAGAATAGATTATATTTACAAATTTTGTTGTTTGAATGGATGAACCCATTGCCTACGTACCGTCATAAAGGAGGATTAAAACCTCGTAGTTCGGGGTAAAAATCTCAAAGATTGGTGAATTGATTTGATCAAAAGCCTTAAGGTCTTTTGTTATCAAAGGGAGAAAACTCAACCTAAACCAACAATCCACCATGTGAGGAAGGCTTCAACATGCTAGTGAGGGGTTAACCCTATAATAAGCATGGAAGACTTATAATCCAATCACTAAGGATAAGGTGCAATTTACATCAACCACTATGATAACTCAAACCTATGGCTAATGTTTTTGAAAAGTTTTAACAAGTGGCCGTTGAAACCACAAAAACAACTTGAAGTGAGTTATACTTACAAGTTAGATTTATTTATAAAATGAAGTCAAAGTTGGATTAAGATTTATTCACAATGAGTATTGATGAAAATGGTTTTGAAAAGTCAAAGGCATAAGGCCTAGGTTTTTGATTTGAAACAAAGTCAAAGTTTGAAGAAAAAGATTTTTGGCTTGGTTAGAGTGGGGAGAAGAAGAGAAGGGCTATTCCTAAAGCATACAAAGATAAGAGGGGAAAGATAAACCCTTGGAGTTCCTTTTCTTGAAGTCATATAGATGACTCAAGATGCTCCTTTCCTTTGGACTTAGCACACAAACAAGCAATCAAACAATTTGAATTCAAGCTCCTAGGATCTCTCCATTTGGCTTGGTTCTTAACTTGGCTACTCATGACAATAGTCCTCTTTTCACAATCTCAAGGTGGGATCCCTATCACATAAAAGAAAACATCAAAAAGTTCACAACACAATAAAGGGAATGGACAAAGAATAAGTTTGGAGGAGAAGTTCTTTAATTTCAACTTTGAACTTTAGCATTGTAAAGGCATGAGGCCTAGTTGCTCTTGAACTCCTTTAAGCATAGGAAAGTCCTAATTCTAAATCCTTTCTCCTTTTGCATTTGGTTCACACAAAACAAACACAAAAGCAACACAAAATAACAATATATTTATATATAATAATGGGCTCAAATGAGCAAAAGAAAAATGACATAAACATAAAATATGTGCTCAAGTGAGAAAAGTGAAAATCAATATGAATAATGAGCAAGAAATAAATGACATTAAAAGTAAATGACAAGAAATTAAATGCTCAAATTAAAGTTAGTAGTTAGTAAGGTTATGTTAGCTTGTCATAAGGCAATGTAGCACTATGTTAAGCAATCGTAAGTGGACTAATGTAGTAGTCACACCTATCTGAGGCCGTCAATAAAAATATAGGCAAAAAAAACAAGTTAGAGATCATGACTAGTAAGCCAAGCTCCATAAACTTGCCATGCCAAAATAAGAGGGGAAGGGCCTTGTATTGACTTTAAGTTATTTGCTTGACTAAGAAGCAACCTATCTTGGACACAAAACAACTCACTTGATCATGGATCAAGTTGAGTTTGGTTTGAATCAAAGAAGGTTAAACTTCTCATTTATCAAGACCAACCATAAGACTTTAACTCATTGGTCATTGATGGAAAAAAAGGGATGAAGATGAAAGGGAGGGGAAAAGAAGACAACCACCAAATCCAATTGATCAAATGTGAATCAAATCATCATCAATCAACACCAAATAAAAACGAAATGAAGATAACAAGTCAACAATATTTTTTTTTGTATTTTTTGAATTAAAATAAAATGCAAATAAAAAAAAGACAAATAAGGTCAAACCTCAAATTCAATTCAAATCAACTTCAAAAAAAGTCCAATTAAATTCTCATAGGTTCAACATAGTCAAACAAGCTTTGACTAATTTTCTCATCAATTTTTGGAACCAGAAAGTATTTAAAATCAATTAAAAACAATTAAAAATAACATAATATGAATTAAAAAATCAAATAATCTGAAATCAAATAAGAAATTGATGAGACTATTTTTCATTGACTTATCATGATCCATAGATGCTATGAAAATATTTTTGGATTTCTCAAAAGTCAGAAAGTATTTTAAAATGAATTAAAACTATTAAAAATCAAATAATTCATGAAAAATATCAAATAAACTCACAAAAATAATTAAAAATCATAATATGAAACTAGATTTTTCAAGAAATTTTTTGGAGTTGGTCTCATATTTTTATGACTTCAAATGAATTTTTTTATGAATTTTTGAAAATAAAATGAATTAACAAAAAATAGAATAAAATGAAATACATGGAAAAAACCACAGCCACGCGATGGAGCTCATTAATTGACGTGGCATTAAGAGACGGTCCATATATGAGGGCGCATGGTGCATCCAAGTCAAACGCGTAAGAAGATGTATTAAAATAAGTAAACACAAATAATGGACAAGATTAAAACGTGGCAACTAGATCCAATGGTCCTGGTCAGAACACGTGGTGGTGGTGGTGGTGGTGGAAACCACCATCTTCTCCGACCAGACAACCAATTCCGGCCACCAGTTGCAGAGAAAAAAGTTTTAATGAAAATGGAAAACAAGGAAATGGAAATGAAGCTCGTGTGATGGAGATCATCACTGTACCAATAGATCTTCCTCACTCTTCCTATATTGAGAGAAACATGAAGAAGAAGATCATGGTGTTCCAACTGTAAGCTCATGAAATGATGAATTGAAAGTGCCAATGGCTCGCCTCAAGCACAAGAATGCTACATTGAATTGAGAGTTCTAGATCCAAAAAGTTTGAATGTATACCTCTGAATTGAAGCACTTCAGGCCATAAATCCTCGAAGTTCTTTGCTCTTCTTTGATCTATGGATGTAGGGGAAGTGAAAGGCTAAGGAATTAGGCTTTGAAGATCAGCTAATGATGCTAAATTTCAAGCTCGAAAGTGAGAATTTTTTTTGAACAATTCCTTTGGTATGGCTATGGTTTCAGTGCTGCAGCAATTTAGATCTCCAAAAGGTTACCAAATGAAGGAGAGGGAGTGGTTATTTATAGGTGAATGAATCAGCTGATCACACTTCTTTCATGTGCATGGCAAATTGGAAATGTATTGCATGGGCATGTACAGGCGTGTGGAAGGCCGAATGATGGTTGCAAAAGCTAGCTGAGATCATGTAGAGAGCAAATGAACGTGTACATTGGATGGAAACAGCTTGCACATTCAAGTTTCATCATGAAATACCAAAATGCACATAAATGGAAAGGTCTTCAAAACTCCCAAATGGTAGATCCAAATGAGTAATGTTAGTAATGGTTGTAAAGCCCTTGAAATAAGGAACAAAAGTCATGTTATGAAAAAATTCATTTGGCATTTGGAAATTGATGAAAACTGGCTGTGAAAATCCAAGTGCAAAATATATTCAAAACACTTTGAAAAATTTCACCAAAAGTAAGCTTAATCAAACCCCTCTATTTTCATGATGCAAGCTTCAAATAGAAAAACCTCAAAAATCCAAGTTATAGATCGTTTCTAGGTGATCAATTTAGACTCAAAGTTTGCATCATTTGGATTTCCTATGACAAAGTTATGGGCATTTAAAGTTGGGTACTTTTTCACTTTCAATGAATTAGGTCCAATACGACCTATAATGTTTTGTATTATCACATGTATTTATTTTAGGATTATGAAATTATTTCCAACACAAAATTTAAAGTAGACATCTCAAGATTTCCGATGCGTTTAGTCTCACCTCAAAATCATAAAAATTAAGGAAGTTATTTCCTTGGTAAGTTGACCCAAAATTAGGGTTTTAGTCAAAATGACCTATAATGTTTTGAAATGAATGATGACGTTCCAAGTTTCAAATGGATTTTTTATGAACATGAAAGTTGTTCATATGGTTCTTAGGAACATTTTTTCTTTTGGGGTTATATTGATTCGACAAACACATTAAAAGTTGTATCTCCATGGACCTCAGTTTAGTCAGATGACTTGACTGGTCAACTTTTCAAGGCCAAACTTTCAATCTTGATGCATAAATGATTTAGGGCCCTAAAATAGGATCACATATGTATAAAATGATGAATGAAAGAACTTCCATTGATTAAATTTGATCAGAGGTTGAGATTGCCTCATGGGCAAGACACAGTCAAAGCATAGTGAAATTAGGGTTTCCTTGGAAAACAATCCTCAAGCCCTTTGGGTTACCTTGATCAATTTGGCAAATTGAGATACTTAGGATACATATATGATGATTAGGAGCTTTGTGGACAATTGTCGTGCTTTTTCTCTTCTCCATCTAGCCATTGTATTGGGCTTAGGAGCCTCCTAGGAACATTGGAGCACATGATCACTTGAGCTTCAAAACAAAAAGAGTTAGTGACATATTTTTGTGCTTTTGGTTAGTAATAAAATAAGAAAAGCAATAATATACAATACAAGCATGCTTGGTGGTCTCAAAACATTCACACAAGTCCCAACCCTAGGGTTAAGGAGCCAAACATGCTATGATCCTTGAGGCAATGCACTTGTGAAAAATCATGATGCCATGAGGGATCTTAGGGTCAAAATTAGGGTCTTACATATGCCCCTATTTAAGGTCGTTCTAGACGGAGATATGAAGGTTAAAATCTTTGTCTCGACGAGATAGAATGAGCTTAAATAATAACAAAGAGACGAATTTTTGTCCCTAAGAGACCTCATGATGCAAATGTATTCATGCAAAATAAAATCTTCATGGTGAATAATTGCAACAAAGGAAAAGAAATCAGAAGAACTGAAAAATCCATGGGAGTAACACACTCACTAGGGAGACAGAGACTCCGGGGGGAAATAAGGTAAGAATGCGTGAGCAGGTCACGACTTGAAAACTTGCTGGGAGACACGAAGGGATTCCACGAAAATAAATCGATGGAACGACTCGAGCAGACGTAAATATGCATGTATTGGGGAATATGCCAATACAGCAAAACTATCCATAAAGGATACATCGAATAAAAATCCGGACTCAGACGGGGATGTCGACACAGGACTCAGCTGAGAAAGAAACAATGAGATATTACCGGTTACTAGGTAATAAACTCAAAGAGAAACATGTCATCAAAACACCGGTTATTGGGTGAAAACAACACGCTTAGGGAGAAAGAGTATCTATGACCGATATAAGGGTGAGAGATATCAATCATCCGAAACATCTGAGGAGGACCCAAAAGGCACATCTCAACTCGGGAAAACCTGACTCCACAGGGGACAAAAAGTCATAATAGGGAGCAGAAGGAAGGAACACCAGGGATACCGGTTACTGGGCATATAATAGGTGACCAACCAGGCGTGAATTGGGAACATATCCAAGACACTCATCATCCGAAAGGAGGGCTGAAAAAGTGAACTCAACTTATAGGATGGACATTCGATCCCACAAGGAAATACGAATCTTAATCGACTGAGGAAGAAAAAGACTTCAACTGAAGAGCGCATGAGACATATTATCTATTACCGTCATAAGGTAGATAACATACTCGCATGGAAGATTATCCACAATCGGTTACTGGGTTAATGAAGGATAAATTGACCGAAAAGAAAGGATATCAGGATACCGGTTACTGGGTATAAAATGATGACCAATCAGGATAGAGAAACAATCATTACCAAACAAGGGTAAATGAAAGATGACTCGCTAGGGATGAATTGCTTGACAAAAGCAATTATCCCATAGATATATCACCGGTTACTGTGTGGTATACTCAAAAACGAAGGAATATCAATACGGTTACTGGGTAAAGATAACCAACAAAGAGGGGACTACATCTACCGGTTACTTACTAGGTAGAAAACCATAGAAAAAGGACTTACAACTATCGGTTACTGGGCAGAAGGCCACAAAATCCGCTGGGGAAAAAGATGAATAATTACTGGCTACTGAGTAATTGAACAACTGAACCACAGGGAAATGCAGGGGATAACAAGAAAGGTATCAATCTAGGAACAATCTAGAAAGACACAATCCAACAAGACTCAACCCGATGAGGATATAACTTAGGGGAGTAATTCCATCCCAATACACACTTGGGGAGGAAACTGAAACAATAATCATCCAGGAGGACATAACTCAATGGGAAAGAAAGAAGAAAAGATAGACATTTTCTGCCTATGGCGCTGACTATATATGGAGAGATTAGACACGAACATCTGCTTGGGGAAGAAACATTTCACCAACAGCAGGAGATAACAAGCAAAGATATATGGCAAAGAATGCGTTATGAATATCTGAATTCTATGATTATGCATGTATATGCATGATTTGTGTATGATTAATGCTGACAAACAGACATATCTAATACAAACAAGTCCACGAATCACGAACAAACACTCGACAAACATCTCAACAAGAAGAGCAAAGCCCACTGGAGAACTCAACCTGGGAACAACCCGAGAAGGAGGAAAATAAATCAACAGGGATATCAAACCCTATCCCAAAGCTACACTCGCTGAGGATACAAAGAAGATGTATTAAGGAACAGCGAAAGAAGACGATCAAACAGAGAACTCAAACTCTGATGGGGATAGGTGGTTGAATAACAGTATGATTCGCCGGAGAAGAAACTCTACTAGGGAAGCTTATCAAGGAACGATATGAAACTCTGTGGGGAACAACCACCAAACAGAAGTACATCAATCAAAACACTCCCTTCTATCAGTTGGAGAGGAAACTCTGCTAACGGGAAAAATAGCAATTTGCTCTATTGGGGAAAGAAATAAACATTTTCTCCATCAGCTCCTAATGTTGGAAGAAATCTTCAGACTCGGAGGAGATACAAACATCAAACTCTGATCTGGCAACCTTACTGGGAATGAGCTGCAAATGTTATCGATGGAACTACCTTGGCTGAGGAAATCAGAAATGAATCCTTCGTTAACAAACGACATGCTGGGGATGAAAAGGGAGACAAGCCCTTCATCAATTGCTATATGGAACTTCCTGCTGAGGAGACAATTATCTGGAAAGATAGCTTTGCAGGGAACACATGCTCACTCCGTTGGGGACTTCTACTCATGCTGGGGAAAGACAAACTTCCTCGTGAGTAGAATAGCATATTGTAGATGTTTGATTGGCTGCATTTTATGTTAAAACACTAGATGGACTCTAATGTCTTGACTGATGTCATGACATGCTTTGGAGATGTTTGATTGGCTGTATTGTGTGTTAGAACATCTAATTGTACTCTGATGTCTTGACTGATGTCATGACATACTTGAGTAGTATGATGCAGTTTTAGCTAATACAGGATTTACTGAATGTCAAACTAGATGTAATGATATTCACCCCTGACAGCAGATACTGAGGTGTAGAACAGTTGGTTGTCTTCTATAACTCAGTATTTAATTTCAGTCTGTTTATCAAGGGAATAACATACCTGGCATAAGGCCTACTGTCTGAATGTCAAACTGGATGTTATTACATTCATCATTGACAGCATATACTGAATAATAGGCAGGTTGGTTTTCTGCTACAGTTCAGTATGTATCTCAGTCTGTTCTTCAGGAGGATAACAGACCTGGCATAAGGCCCATTCTGTAAATGTCAAATTGGATGTTTTGACATGTATTACTGTAAGCTGATACTAAAGTATAGACTGGTTGGTCTTTTACAGTACTGCATTTTGTACAGTCTGTTTTCAGAAAAATAACAGACTTAGCATATGGTCTATGTTCTGGACGTCAAACTGAATGTTGTGACATTCATTCCTGACAGCATATGCTAAATTGTAGGATGGTTAGTTTTTCTGTTTCAGTATTTTTCTCAGGCTATTTTTCAGGAATCCAACAGCTGAGCTAAAATCCAGGAAACTAACAATAGAGCTACAATTAATGAACCTAACAAATAGCCTATTTGTTAGTACCCTAATATGTGGAAATTAGGTTAACTTGCTTGACCTTAATTTTAGGAAATACAAGTACAAGGCCCAAGTGCTGCAATATAAAAGGATGGCAATCCTTTATTCAGAACTCGGGGATTTTAGGCGTGAAGATTTTATTGTTCCATCATACTTCACTGCTGTATTTTTGTGTGTCTTGTATTAGGTGTATCTTGTGAGCCAAGAAATTATCACCTAGATGATTGCATTGGACTAGGGTGTTCATTGAGTTGTAAATGTTGTGTCACTCTAAGCTTTTAAGCGTGAGTGCTGTGTATCTTGATTAAAGCTGTTAAGCACAATCAAGAGTTGTTAGTCTTGTGACTTCACTATTATCTTTAAACTTAATTAAAGGTTGTAATCACTGAGGTGATTGAGGGGGAGTGAGTAGGAACTCTGATCTTAGTGTAAGATTGAAATTGCATTGGGTAGGTATTAAGTGATAAGATTAAACAGTTGGTTTAAGGTCTGAATTAATACTACTAATAGTGGATTTCCTCCCTGGCTTGGTAGCCCCCAGACGTAGGTGTGTGTGACACCGAACTGGGTAAACAATTCCTTGTGTTATTTACTGCACTTTATTTTTAAGTTCTGCATAATTCTTGTCTGCGCAGAATTGGATGTCATAGCATCCCGTGTGACATCGAAAGTCTGTTAACTAGAATTTCAATTGGCATCAGAGCAGGTACCCTGCTTGTTAATTTTTGGGTGAGATCTAGGGAAGTTACTTTCTAGTACCATGGACAAGGATGTAGGATACTCAAATAGACCACCCATGCTGGATGGTTCTAACTATGATGACTGGAAGCCTCGTATGATAGCCTTCTTGAGGTCTCTAGATAGCAAAGTCTGGAGAGCTGTCAACAAAGGATGGGAATATCCAACGAAGACAGGTAAAGATGGAATCACTATGAAAATTCCAGAAGAAGAGTGGGACAAGGAGCAAGAGGCTTTAGCCCTTGGAAACTCTAAGGCCTTGAATGCATTGTTCAATGGAATAAGTAAGAACATCTTCAGCCTGGTGCATCACTGTGAGCTGGCTAAAGAAGTTTGGGATACCCTCAAGATAACTCATGAAGGTACCTCCAAGGTGAGGATGTCTAAACTTTAGATGCTGACCACCAAGTTTAAAAATCTGAGGATGAAAGAGGATGAGACCATTCATGACTTCCACATGAATATTCTTGAAATTGCCAACACTTCTGGTGGCTTAGGTGAGAAAATGGCTGAAGAGAAACTGGTAAGAAAGATTCTCAGGTCATTACCTAAGAGATTTGCCATGAAGGTCACTGCTATAGAAGAGGCTCAGGATATCTGCAATATGAAGGTGGATGAGCTTATTGGTTCTCTCCAAACTTTTGAAATGGGCTTAGTGAGAATGTTGAAAAGAAGAACAAAGGCGTAGCTTTTGTATCAAATACTGAAGAGGATTCAGAAGCAGGAAGTATTGGAGGTGATGAAAGCATATCAGAAGCCATAGCCATGCTTGGGAGACAGTTCAACAAGTTCGTAAAGAAGATTGATCAAAAAGGTAGACCAAAAGTCAAGAACATCTCGTCTGACATCAGGAAAAGATCAACTTCTGAAGAAAAGTTCAACCAAGGCAAGGGATTCCAGTGTCATGGATGTGAAGGTTTTGGACATGTTAGAGCTGAATGTCCTACTTACCTCAAGATGCAAAAGAAAGGGCTATCTGTCACATGGTCTGAAGGAGATTCTGAGAGTGAATCTGAAGGAGAATCTGCTAAACACGTCACTACACTAACTAGTGTTTGTGCCACTGATGATGACTCAAGTGGAGATGAACTGGCCTTTGATGAACTTGCTGCATCATATAAAGAGCTATGTGTCAAAAGTGCAGAAGTGCGTGTACAAGGAGAAAGGCAGAAGAAACACATCAAGGAGCTGGAGGATGAGAAACAGAAGCATCTGACAGTCATATATGGTCTAAATGGTGAGATAACCTTGCTGACCTCCAAGCTAGATCAAATGACAAAATCCATCAGAATGCAAAATAAAGGAACAGACACTTTGGAAGAGATCCTAAAGGTGGGACAAAAGTCAGGAACCATGTGTAGTTTAGGCTTTGTGAAGAAATCCTCAGCTGAACTCAAACGCTCAAAGGCTGAAGTTCAGAAATTCAAGTAGAAGTCACACTCAATGTCTCAACATCAAGGAACCAGGATGAGTAACCATCAGAAGAAGAAATTTCAGAGATGGAGATGTCACTATTGTGGTAGGTTTGGTCATATAAAAGCCTTCTACTACAGGCTGCATGGTTATCCTAACCAAACCCCTCATGTCAGACCTAAGCATAAGGCATATAAGCATAATGCCCCCATCAAGAAACAACAATGGTTTGCTAGGTTAGCTCACACAGCTCTAAGGGCATCTATCAGAGAAGACTGGTACTTTGATAGTGGCTGCTCAAGACATATGACTGGTATGGCGAATTCATTGGTGGATATACAACCTCACACTACCAGTTATGTGACCTTTGGTGATGGTGCTAAAGGAAAAATCAAAGGTGTGGGTAAGCTGGACAGCTATGGAGTTCCAGAACTGAATAATGTGTTGTTAGTAAAAGGACTAACTGCTAATCTCATAAGCATAAGCCAGCTGTGTGATCAAGGGTTCTATGTTCAGTTCACTAAGGAGCTATGTCTTGTGACGAATGGAGATAATCAGGAAGTTATGAGAGGATCCAGATCCAAAGATAACTGTTATCTGTGGGAACCTAAAGTCTCAAACTACTCCACAATTTTCTCCTCAGCCAAGGAAGAACAGGAGGTGAAGCTGTGGCATAGACATCTTGGTCATCTCCATTTAAGGGGAATGAAAAACATCATATCCAAGGAAGCAGTTAGAGGAATCCCAAAGTTGCTTATTGATGAAGGAAAAGTCTGTGGAGAATGCCAGGTTCGCAAGCAAACCAAGATTTCACATCCTAAGCTGGGACATCCTACAACATCAAAAACTCTGGAACTTTTGCACATGGACTTAATGGGACCTATGCAGGTTGAAAGTCTAGGTGGAAAGAGGTATGCCTATGTGGTTGTTGATGACCATTCCAGATACACTTGGATAAGCTTCACTAGAGAAAAGTCAGATGCATTTGATGTCTTCAAAGAACTGTGCATCAGACTTAATGGGAAAAAGGACAGTTGTGTTGTCCGAATTAGGAGTGACCATGGGACGGAGTTTAAGAATTCCAAGTTTGATGAGTTTTGCTCGTCTGAAGGGATAAGTCATGAGTTTTCCTCTCCTATAACTCCTCATCAAAATGGGATAGTTGAAAGGAAAAACAAAACTATTCAAGAATCTTCCAGGGCAATGATTCATGCAAAGAAGCTTCCTATGCACTTTTGGGCCGAAGCTATGAATACAGCTTGCTATGTTCACAATAGAGTTACCTTGAGAAAAGGAACCTCTTCCACTCTGTATGAAATATGGAAAGGCAGAAAACCCACTGTGAAGTACTTTCATATCTTTGGAAACAAATGTTACATTCTTACAGATCGTGAACAGAGAAGGAAAATGGATCCCAAAAGTGATGAGGGTATATTCCTAGGATACTCAACTAACAGCAGAGCCTACAGAGTGTTCAACTACAGGACCAATGTCCTGATGGAATCCATAAATGTTATTGTGGATGATAAAGAGGAAGGAATCAATGTCATAGAGGATGTTGGAACATTCCTTGATACGTCAACAGACATTCCAGTCAAGTCCGAAGAGGTACAAGAGACTCCTCCTGAATGTGAGGTAGATGCATCCAACAAAGTGCCTTCTATCAGAATTCAGACGGACCACCCCAAGGATCTTATCTTAGGGGATCCCAATAGTGGTGTGACTACTAGATCAAGGGAGAATAGCTCAAATTCCTGTTTTGTATCCAAGGTTGAACCAAAAAATATGAAAGAATCCCTGACTGATGAATATTGGATCAATGCCATGCAAGATGAACTGGAGCAGTTTAAACGGAATGAAGTATGGGAGTTAGTTCCACGACCTGAAGGGACTAACATCATTGGTACCAAGTGGATTTACAAGAATAAATCTGATGAGAAAGGAGTAATCACTAGGAATAAAGCAGGACTAGTGGCTCAAGGATATACTCAAGTTGAAGGGGTTGATTTTGATGAGACGTTTGCACCTGTTGCTAGACTTGAGTCAATCAGATTGCTGTTAGGTGTGGCCTGCATTCTGAAGTTCAAATTGTTCCAAATGGATGTGAAGAGTGCCTTTTTAAATGGCTACTTGAATGAAGAAGTCTATGTGGAACAACCTAAAGGGTTCTGTGATCCTAACCTGCCTAAACATGTGTACAAGTTGAGGAAAGCCTTGTATGGGTTGAAGCAATCACCTAGAGCTTGGTATGAAAGGTTGACTGAATTTCTGACCTCTCATGGGTACAAAAAAGGAGGGATAGATAAGACCTTGTTTGTGAAGGATGAAGATGGCAAAATCATGATTGCCCAAATTTATGTGGATGATATTGTCTTTGGTGGAATGTCAGAGCAAATGGTGAAACATTTTGTTCACCAGATGCAATCTGAGTTTGAAATGAGTCTGGTTGGGGAATTGACTTATTTTCTTAGAATGCAAGTTAACCAAATGGAGGATTCCATGTTTCTCTCCCAAAGCAAATATGCCAAAAACATAGTTAAGAAGTTTGGTATGGATAATGCTAGACACAAAAGAAGTCCTGCACCTACTCATTTGAAATTTACCAAAGATGAAGGAGGTCCCATTGTTGATCAATGCTTGTATAGAAGCATGATAGGTAGTCTACTATATCTAACTGCAAGTAGACCTGATATTTCCTATGCAGTTGGAGTGTGTGCTAGATACCAAGAAGAACCCAAAGTGAGCCACTTAAATCAAGTCAAGAGGATTATCAAGTATGTCAATGGGACTTGTGACTATGGTATGCTATACTCTCATGGCTCTGAGCCTGTCTTATCTGGGTATTGTGATGTTGATTGGGCTGGGAGTGCTGATGACAGAGAAAGCACATCAGGAGGATATTTCTTCTTGGGAAACAATCTCATATCATGGTTCAGCAAGAAACAGAACTGTGTATCACTGTCCACTGCAGAGGCTGAGTACATAACAGCTGGAAGCAGTTGTTCCCAACTGGTGTGGATGAAACAGATGCTTACTGAGTACAATGTCTCTCAGAATGTCATGACATTATTCTGTGACAATCTTAGTGCCATCAATATTTCCAAGAATCCCATCCAACACAGCAGGACCAAACATATTGACATTAGACATCACTTCATCAGAGATCTGGTGGAAGACAAAGTGATTACCTTGGAACACGTAGCCACTGAACTACAACTTGCTCACATATTCACAAAGGCTCTGGATGCTACTCAGTTTGAAAATTTAAGGGGCAAATTAGGGATAAGCCTTTCTGAGGATTTATAGCAATCAATGATGTTTGGGATGTATTATTTAATATCTCAACCTATTAAATAATTGAAAGTTTGCTATGACTGGACAACAGATCACATCTATGTTACTTGCTGCAAGTGTGGTAACAAGATGTTAAGGGGATATCCTAACATGAGACAGCCTATGTGCCTGCTGGACTTCAAGAAAGTGTTCATGCAGGAGTGGTTCAAGATGTCAGACTCAAAGTCATGGCATCTGATATGGGTGTACCTGCTGTAAAGCAAGAGTGTGTGACTACTTGATCAAAGTTGTGAAGCAAGATCAAGTGGGTGGTGTCTTGATCAAAGCTGTAAAGCAAGATCAAGAGGGGGTATTCTTGATTGAAACTGTGAAGTAAAATCAAGATTATGTTTCTGACAAGTTTCTGTGTAATTCTGTTTTATTTTGGTATGTAATTTAAAGTGTGTCTTTGGCAACATTTTTGACAAAAAGGGGGAGTAACACCTGTGGTGCCTAGGACAACAGATTAATTGCTATGTGCGTTAAACAAATATTGAAGATCCTCTAATCCAGAGGTTGTGCTGCAGCTGATGTTCCACTTCTATGTGTGATGAGTGTGAGTGTGTTATCTGTATGTGTGATGCTGTTAGAAGTTTTTATTTAACTTCTATATGTGTTGTGTGTGTAGCTGCTCTGAGTGTATTAGCTAGTTTTTTTCCCTGCTAGATGTGTGTTTTCCGCTGCTGTGAACTCTGTTGTGATGCCAAGTTGTTTTAGCCAAAAATTTGCCAAAGGGGGAGTTTGTAGATGTTTGATTGGCTGCATTTTATGTTAAAACACTAGCTGGACTCTAATGTCTTGACTGATGTCATGACATGCTTTGGAGATGTTTGATTGGCTGCATTGTGTGTTAGAACATCTAAGTGTACTCTGATGTCTTGACTGATGTCATGACATACTTGAGTAGTATGCTACAGGTTTAGCTAATACAGGATTTACTGAATGTCAAACTAGATGTAATGATATTCACCCCTGACAGCAGATACTGAGGTGTAGAACAGTTGGTTGTCTGCTATAACTCAGTATTTAATTTCAGTCTGTTTATCAAGGGAATAACAAACCTGGCATAAGGCCTACTGTCTGAATGTCAAACTGGATGTTATGACATTCATCATTGATAGCATATACTGAATAATAGGCAGGTTGGTTTTCTACTACAGTTCAGTATGTATCTCAGTCTGTTCTTCAGGAGGATAACAGACCTGGCATAAGGCTCATTCTGTATATGTCAAATTAGATGTTTTGACATTTATTACTGTAAGCTGATACTGAAGTATAGACTGGTTGGTCTTTTACAGTACAACATTTTGTACAGTCTGTTTTCAGAAAAATAACAGACTTAGCATATGGTCTATGTTCTGGACGTCAAACTGAATGTTGTTGTAGCGGTGTATTCGTCGCTATATGATCTATCGATTAAATCATAAGCAAGGGATACATTGAAATTTCGAGTCGCCACCGCACTTTTATTTATCCAAAGGACTGGCTAAAAAGCGAACAAAAGCCTAAGAAGTTTTACACGTAGAAAACTAATAAAAAGATCAGAGAGTCTGGGTAAGGGGTAAATTACGCAATGGGAAGGTGTTAGGCACCCACTACGTCCTAGGTACTCCTAGGGAGCCCTTTTCACACTTGTTGTAAAAATTGTTATTTGTTATGACATGAACATTGTGCAAACTTGATTGGGATGATGAGAAAAGAATGTACAAGTTAGTTATTTTTGTGTTATTGGGTTTGAACGGATGAACCCGCTGCCTACGTACCTTCCATCAAAGGTAAGGATCAAAACGCCGTAGTTCGGCTAAAAGATTTCCAAAAGTTGGTGGATTCAGTTTTAAACACAAGCACTGAGGCTTTTCATTATCAATGGGAGAACACTCGACCAAAAACAACATCCACCATGCGAGGATAGCTTCGACGTACTAGAGGGGTTAGCCCTGTTTTCAGTACGGAAGTCTTACTGTCGACTCACTAAGGATAGGCAAGATTTACATCAACCACAATGATAATTGAAACCTATGGCTAATGCATGAAAAGATTAACAATGGACAAAGCCAAAACAAGTGAATGAGTGAAGTTAATTGATTGTGATTATGAAAGTGAAGTCAAAGTATGATTAAGATTGATTCAAAGAAGTGTTATGAAATGAAGTTTGAAAAAGTCAAGGACTTGGGTCCAGGTTTTTTAGTTTGAAAACATGAAGATGTTTGCACAATATCTATGTCAAGTTTGTAATCAAAGTGTGAAAAGGTTTAGGATATAATGAGGATGAATGGATGAGGATGGGAAGTAAAACTTCTTAGAAGGTTCACTTCTTGAAATCATATAGGGGATGACTCAAGTGTGTCCTTTGGAATGGGCAATGGATAATAACAAACAAACAAAGAAGAAAGTCAACAAAAGCGGATATCGGATGCCAATCACTGGGCTTATACCAATCTCCTAAAACAAAAATGGATATCAGAGGCCACTCAATGGTCTTACACTAATCTCCTCAAAAGAAAACAAAGAATGAAAATATGGAAATCAACTGCCAATCTATCTGGACTTAGGTTAACTCCACACATGCTCATAGGAAAACCAATGCCACATTACAGGGACTTACAATGGATCCTCACATACAAAAACAGAAGCAACACATGATCATAGGAAAGCAAATGCCAACTTACAAGGACTTACAATTGCAACCTCACATATAAACAAACAAACCAACTTATGATCACAGGAGAGCAAATGCCAACTTACAGGGACTTACAATTGCATCCTCACATAAACAAAGAAAAGCAAAACATGGACGTCAGATGCCAATCTATCTGGGCTTACTCTAACCTCCACAGTATGGTCCTAGGAATGCAAATGCCAACTTACAGGGACTTATAATTGCAACCTCACATACAAACAGACAAGCAACATGTGATCATAGGAAAGCAAATGCCAACTTGCAGGGACTTACAATTGCATCCTCACATAATCAAATGCATCAAGCAAAGATAAGATGAGTGGCCAAGGTGATGGTCTTATACTCACTTCCATATCATAGGAGCAATGGCCAATGAATGGTCTTACAATTGTCCTCAATGGGTAAACAACAATGATAAGTCATAAAGACAAATGAGATGATTGTGCATTAATGAGCAATTAATGATGATGATAAATGCATGAAGCATACAAGCAAACATGTGCATATGAAGTAATCAATCAATCAATATCAAACAGCACACTCTATAGCCAAACAAGGAGGCTCATACAAGAGGGTTAAGGCACTGAGGCCAACTGGAATAGGGTAAAAAGTTGCTCTTAACCTTGCCATTGAAAGGCTAAGGTGAAGCAGATGAAAGGAGATGAGGGGTGTGCCTCATTGCTCTTATCCCTGATCAGGGAGAGCATTTAAATATCAGAAGGTGTGGGAGTTCAGAAAGTAGGAACTCTCTCCACATTAGACTCTATAGATCTTGGGTTTTGATCTCAATGCTACAACCATGTAATGGGAGCAAGGAGAAGATTCACTGAATAGTAGGGGATAGGCTACTTATCCCTTTGATCTACCAATTGCCTTACTTGAAGGACTTTTCCTGCTTGGGACAATTTTAAACACACACAAGCATTGCCTCTTAAGGAGGACTTCAGACAGTTTGCCCGGCCAAATAACAGGCCGGGTCTCCAGACTACATGAAGAAAGAGGGATTATACCTCAAAGCAAATTGCTAAATAGCAAAGCAAGCAAGTTCAAAGAACTTAAGCAACTAAGGGTACCTGAAATAGTCAAACTAATCAGTACACAGTTCAACAGTTAAAGCAAAAGGAAATGAATCAAACAGTTAAATCAGAGGGACCAATGTGCAAAGCACAAGACTCAAGTCACATGAGTCACACCTACAAAACAAAGGTTAGCACATGATAATATAGTCAAGCTCAATCAAATTTGTATGGTTTCTTTGAAGCACTATGCTTAACCTGAAACAAATGAACTCAACATAAGCCCAAAAGACCACTAGGACAAGCCTAGGGTCAAAAACAAAAGGGAAAGTCAAAACAGCAAACAATAGTCAACCAAAGTCAAGTTCAAACATTTAAGAAGCAAGCACAATTGGTTTCAAGTTTATATCATGCATCAACATCATTTTATAGACCAAAGAAGTCAAAACATGGCAAGAGGGAGCACACAAAAGGTCAACAGCAAGACCAAGCTCAAACCCAAACATAATCAATTCCAAAAATTATGAAATAATTCATACTCAATCACAATCCATAACATAGCATGCATATGAAATTTCAGCTCAATTGGATCATGGGAAGATGGTCAATTAAAATCAGGAAGTCAAAACAATTTCAATCATGCACAAAGAAGTCAAACATTCATGGGTCAAATTCAAAAAATCATAACTAAAGGAAAACAGATGAGAAATGGATGGGATCAACACCAATGCAAAACTCAAGATGTCTAGTATGCACATGTAAAATTTCATGATCATCCAATAAGATATGAGAATTTCACAAATGAAATGGCAAGATGTGTCACACAAGTCAACATTTTGGTCAAACAGGGGATAAAACCTCAAACAATTTGGAAATGGCATGATTAATTCCAGGAAAATTCACACATCAACTAGACATATGAGAGATGGTTCATGCAAAATTTCAAATTAATTGAAGGTCAGGAAGCATGTCAACAAAAATCATGAACTTGCATATCATTGGTTTGATACAAATTGTCACACCCTACTTCAAAAATTCATATCTCACACATCACATATGATAAATGCACAAACTTTACATCAAAATGAACATGAATGAGTGTAGATTAACCACAAAAAATTTCAGGGTCATTGGATGCATCATCAACATTTCACAAGGGTTTTGGCAAAAGGTATCAAATGTGCATACATGACAAGAACTCTAAAGCCAATAAAAATCCAGCCAACCAAAAATTCAATAAAAATCATGATTAAATAATAGACATTCATGTGAAAATGATGGAAAAAATTTCATGAATTTTGGAGTTAAATTGAGTGAGAAATGATTTTTGGAAGATGAGTGATCATTTGGAACAAACATGAACCACATAACATGAATAATGGTCAAACACGTTGACTGAATGGCATTTAAGTAAATATCGCCCTCACTTATCAAAACGCTGCGTACAGGCAAAGGCAAGGAAATGTTCTCATTGGTTGATTCCCAATGGAACAGTACAAGGGCCAATCGTGCTTCAAGTTTCTGGGTTCAAAAACCCTTAGGGTTTATGCAGCAGCCACAGCATTTCAAGTTCATCATCATCCAACAAATTTCAAACAACATATTCAAACAGCATGGCAATGGTGTGGTGGTATTCATGCAACCAAAAGCAACAATAGTAGCCAACACTCATGCATATATGAAACAGGATTTCTGGAAAAATACTAGGGTTTATCACAACAGCAAACATTCATCACCTTCATGCAATCGATCAAAAATTTTTCGCCCAAAAACAGCAAATAATCATGGCAATCGAAACAACAAACATCCAGCATCATATATCCAGCCGGCATAATCATTAAAACAAGCTAATCATCAATGAATCGTGCAAAACAAAAATGACTAACAATCTTTAAACTCGGATTTCTCCTAGCACAGTCAACCATTTCAAACGATTCAAGCTGCAATGGAATGAGCATACAAAGACCTATCCTAAGCATCAAATAATTTGGCAAATGGAGAAGGTCGAGCACTTACTTGATTTTGAAGGAAAGTGTGGAGCAGGTGTTATTTTGGTGATACAGCTCGAAACAGATGAACACAATGCTTTGGAATGAAGGAATCTTGAAGCTATTTGGCTCAGCAAAGCTTGGAACTCTTCAAATCTCGTTTCACCATTGTTGGAGCTTGAGGAAAACAGAACAAGAGGCTGCACTACAGTTGAGGTTTGATGATGCAAAATGCTTTCAAAGGTTGGCTAGAGCATGGAATGATGAAAGAGGGCTCGTGGTCTTTGAATGCTTTGGCAGAAAAATGCAAGGTGAGCAAGATGCAAAGATGAGAGAATGAAGGTTTTCTGGTCGTGTAAAGGCTGTGGCTAGGGTTCTGAAATGCAAAAAATGTCTTATATACTTGCTGTTTAAGCTTGGTTAATGACATGCTAAACTTGGTTAGCTCAAATGAAGAGATTTGCAAAATTGCTAACTTTGAACCAAAGGTGTATGTGGAGGTGTGGTCTGCACGATTTGGGCCTTTGAGCAAGTTTCAATTACCATTCCAAACAATTCTCAATTGGTCAAATTGCTTAAAACTTGCTAAATTAAAAAGTCAACTTTTTTCTCACTTGAAATGAATAAAGTCAAGGCAAAAAATGCCATTTTGAATGGTGAGGTTTTGGTAAATGATGAATGAATTTTTGGAAAGAGGGGATTAAATGGAGCTTGTAGGAGAAAACCCCATCAAATTTGGCCAAAGGAATCATGAGATATGGCTCTTTGAAGTTCAAAAAATGGTGAAAATGAAATGATCATATCTTGCAAACCATACATGGGATTTGGGAGTTCTTGGACTTTTTGAAAATGGGAGAACAAGATCTTCAACTTTCATGTTGGGCAAAAGTTCATTTGAAGCTTGTATCATGATGTAAGTTTAAGATCAAGAAGTTTCCATTTTTGGTAGTTGAAATTACAGGTCCACTTTCTATTTTGGGAAATTTCTGATTTTGCTTCAAATTCTTCCATGATGAGGTTTGGAATGATACATGAGGTTTATATAAGCATGAATGAGCTCCTTCAAATCAATTCCATCCATCAAATCACTGATTAAATCCACAGTTGACCAAGTTTGACTTTCTGTTGACTTTTCTAGGGTTTTGCATGATTGAACCACTTCTGATGAATTCCCAAACCCTAATTCCTTGAGACCTTGACTTCAAATGATGTCCCAAGTTGTATGAACTTTTGATTATTGATCATGGTGCCCAAATTCTGCAAGAATGGCCACCATCCACTGCTTTGACTGACTGTTGACTGTCTTTGACCTAATTGCTGATGATTGCTTCAACTGCAAGCAACAAGGTTAAACTGACAATATTTTTGTACTTTTTGGTTAGTAAACATATGAAAAGCAAAGATATACAAATGCAAGGCATGCTTGGTGATCAAGAATCACACTCACAAAGCAACCTACCCACTAGGAGGGAAACTAAGGCATGCAATGATCCTTGAGGCCATGATATGATATGATATGGGCCATGAGGGATCTTAGGGCCCAAAATTGGGGTCTTACAGTTGTGACATTCATTCCTGACAGCATATGCTAAATTGTAGGATGGTTAGTTTTTTTGTTCCAGTATTTTTCTCAGGCTATTTTTCAGGAATCCAACAGCTGAGCTAAAATCCAGGAAACTAACAACTGAGCTACGATTAATGAACCTAACAAATAGCCTATTTGTTAGTACCCTAATATGTGGAAATTAGGTTAACTTGCTTGACCTTAATTTTAGGAAATACAAGTACAAGTGCTGCAATATAAAAGGATGGCAATCCTTTATTCAGAACTCGGGGATTTTAGGTGTGAAGATTTTATTGTTCCATCATACTTCACTGCTGTATTTTTGTGTGTCTTATATTAGGTGTATCTTGTGAGCCAAGCAATTATCACCTAGATGATTGCATTGGACTAGGGTGTTCATTGAGTTGTAAGTGTTGTGTCACTCTAAGCTTTTAAGCGTGAGTGTTGTGTATCTTGATTAAAGCTGTTAAGCACAATCAAGAGTTGTTAGTCTTGTGACTTCACTATTATCCTTAAACTTAATTAAAGGTTGTAATCACTGAGGTGATTGAGAGGGAGTGAGTAGGAACTCTGATCTTAGTGTAAGATTGAAATTGCATTGGGTAGGTATTAAGTGATAGGATTAAACAGTTGGTTTTAGGTCTGAATTAATACTACTAATAGTGGATTTCCTCCCTGGCTTGGTAGCCCCCAGACATAGGTGTGTGTGACACCGAACTGGGTAAACAATTCCTCATTTTATTTACTGCACTTTATTTTTAAGTTCTGCATAATTCTTGTCTGCGCAGAATTGGATGTCATAGCATCCCGTGTGACATCGAAAGTCTGTTAACTAGAATTTCACATATCAACTTTTATCAATCTATAAGGGATTTTAGGTCAGTCCACACAAGGGATGACAACCATACAATTGATAAAACACAAATGCTAGTGCCTGATACCAAGGCAAGAACTAGAACAGAAGGGATCACCCACAGATCAACCATAAAACCAATCATGGATTGCTAAGACTCTGCGGGGGGAAACAAGCATGTATACACAAACACACTACCCGAGAATACATTGGAGGAACATCCACAAATTCTGCTAGGAGAAAACAATCCAATAAGGTAGATCAATCTATTGCCATCAAAGAGAAATTCTCATACCAGACTCTCTGGGAAGTTGATGATGTATCATTCTTCCTGCGCTCGTTGGGGAGACAACTGAAAGCTGATGAAGAGAATGCCAGAATATGAACAAATGTCTTACCTTTTGGTGATCATACTATCCTTGGGAAAGCACTGAGGACATCCCACTTATCCTTTCAGTCATTGTGAATGTTCACCTTGTTCAAAATAGTTTATTTATGAAAACTTTATTTGTTCAAAACAATGATATTTATCAATTAAAAACATGTAAACATTTGTTAAACAGAAACAAATAAGAGTGCAAATAAATTGGATAAAGGCTCAAATTTATTTATGAGAATGGTAGTCCGCAAATGGCGAGACTCCACGGATCTTTACAAATTTGAAATTGGTGATATACATGGAAAAAGGGCTACACTGAACATAATGATCGTTTCTCTACCAACTCTGAATCCCCTGTATTCGAAGCTTTAGTTGACGATGACTGAGCGAGAATCTTTGACAGATGACAGTTGTAGAACAAAGTCTTGTCAGGATGCAGTTACTTGCCAAATCCCTTATTTTTTCCTAGATTGCCCCAGGGTGAGGTACTCAATCTAGCGGGATATATAAATTCATTTTTTATGTCTCTAAGTTTTGCCTGGACCGCCTTTTCGGGTTTTCAATCCACCGAGACGCTCATTTTTTTGCCTAAGCCACCCTTTCGGGTTTTCAACTTAGCGAGCTATTCTGTTTTTATTTTTAGGCGAAGTATTTCTTGACTGCATCTGAATTCACAGGACGAGGGAAATCCTCCCCATCCATAGTTGTGAGCAATAGATCACCGCTTGAAAAGGCTCTCTTAACAACGTATGAACCTTCATAGTTTGGATTCCACTTGCCCGTGGAATCGGGCACGAAAGACAAGACTTTCTTGAGCACGAGGTCACCTTCTCAGAACACACGAGGCTTGACCTTCTTATCAAAATCCCTCTTCATCCTCTACTGGTACAACTGACCATGGAACATGGCAGTTAATCTCTTCTCTTCAATCAAATTCAGTTGGTCATAACGACTCTGAACCCATTCAGCCTCAGTCAACTAGGCTTCCATCAAGACTCTCATTGATGGGATCTCTACCTATACGGGGAACACATCCTCCATGCCATATACAAGAGAGAAAGGGGTTGCCCCTGTTGAAGTGCGAACAAATGTACGATAGCCATGCAAAGCAAACGACATCATCTCATGCCAATCTTTGTACGTAACAACCATCTTCTGAATAATCTTCTTGATGTTCTTGTTAGCAACTTTAACATCCCCATTCATCTTGGGTCTATAAGGAGAAGAATTATGATGTGCAATGTTGAACTCTCTACACAACTCTTTCATCATCTTATTGTTCAAGTTAGATCCATTATCAGTAATGATCTTGTCTGGCACACCATATCAGCATATGAGTTGGTTCTTGATAAACTTCACAACCACCTGCCTGGTCACATTTGCATACGATGCCGCTTCAACCCACTTAGTGAAGTAATCAATGGCTACGAGAATAAAGCGGTGACCGTTTGACGCCTTAGGTTCAATCATGCCAATAATGTCAATTCCCCACATGGAGAAAGGCCATGGTGAGGAAATAACATTCAGAAGTGTCGGGGGAACATGAATCTTATCCGCATAGATCTGACACTTGTGGCATCTCTTCATAAACTTGCAGCAGCCAGACTCCATTGTCAGCCAATAGTAGTCTGCTCTCAACATCTTCTTAGCCATAGCATGTCCATTGGAATGAGTACCAAATGAACCTTCATGGACTTCAGTCATTAACAAGTTTTCTTCGTGTCTATCCACGCATCTGAGCAAAACCATGTCAAAATTCCTCTTGTAAAGCACATCACCATTAAGGTAGAAACTGCCAGATAATCTCCTCAAAGTTTTCTTATCTTTAACAGATGCCCCAGGCGGGTAAGTCTGACTTTGGAGAAAACACTTGATATCATAATACCACAGCTTATCATCTTTCACTTCCTCAACTGCAAACACATGAGCTGGTCTATCCAAGCGCATAACGGTAATATTTGGGTCTTCATTCCAATAATTGACAGCAATCATTGAAGCAAGCGTAGCGAAGGCATCTGCCATCCGATTCTCATCTCGAGGAATATGATGGAAGTCAACCTTAGTAAAGAAAGTTGAAATCCTCCTCGCATAATCTCTATATGGGATAAGGCCAGGCTGATTCATCTCCCATTCACCCTTAATCTGATTAACAACAAGGGTTGAATCGCCATAAACATCCAGATGTTTGATCCTAAGATCAATACATTCTTCTAAACCCATAATACAAGCCTCATACTCCGCCATATTATTCGTGCATTTGAAAGTTAGCCTTGCTGTGAAAGGAAAATGTGTGCCTTGAGGAGTAATAATCACTGCCCCAATACCATTTCCATACTGATTGACAGCGCCATCGAACACCATACCCCATCGGGAACCAGGCTCTGGCCCTTTATCGAGCGTAGGCTCATCACAATCTTTCATTTTAAAATACAGAATCTCCTCATCAGGGAAGTCGTATTGCACAGACTGATAATCTTCAACCGGTTGACGTGCCAGATGGTCAGCTAAGATACTACCTTTAATAGCCTTTTGAGCTCGATATTCAATATCATACTCAGATAACAACATCTGCCAACAGGAAATTCTCCCAATTAAAGCAAGCCTCTCAAAGATATACTTGATCGGATCCATTTTGGATATCAACCAAGTTGTATGATTCAACATATACTGGCGTAAACGCTTAGCTGCCCAAGCCAAAGCACATCATGTCTTCTCAATCATTGAGAACCGAGACTCACAGTCAGTGAACTTCTTACTCAAGTAGTATATTGTATATTCTTTCTTTCCTGATTCATCTTGCTGACCAAGGACATAACCCATGGAATCATCAAGCACAGTCAAGTACATAATCAATGGTCTCCCTTCAATAGGCGGAGATAGAATCAGAGGCTCAGACATATACTCTTTGATACAATCAAAGGCCTTTTGGAAATCCTCGATCCAATCATGACGCTGATCTTTCCGGAGGAGCTTGAATATAGGCGCACATGTGGCAGTCATGTGGGATATAAATCTCGAAATGTAATTCAAGCGGCCAAGAAAACCTCAGACTTGCTTCTCAGTTTTGGGCGCATGCATCTCTTGTATTACTTTGGCCTTGGCAGTATCAACCTTAATACCTCTCTCGCTGACAGTAAATCCCAATAACTTGCTGGAACGGACTCCAAATGTACACTTGTTCGGATTCAAGCAGAGTTTGTACTTCCTCAAACGCTGGAAAAGATTCAACAAGTGTTCTACATGTTCAACTTCTGTTTTCGACTTTGCAATCATATCATTAACATATCCCTCGATCTCCTTGTGCATCATGTCATGAAACAAGGTAGTCATAGCACGTTGATACGTGGCTCCGGCATTCTTCAAACTGAAAAGCATCACTCGATAACAGAATGTTCCCCAAGGTGTGATGAATGTTGTCTTCTCCATATCCTCGGGTGCCATTTTAATCTGATTATAACCGGAAAATCCGTCCATAAACGAAAAGACATTGAATTTAGTTGTATTGTCTACCAACATATCAATGTGTGGTAGCGGAAAATCATCTTTCAGACTAGCTTTATTCAAGTCACAGTAATCCATACACATTTGGACTTTTCCGTCTTTCTTAGGCACAAACATAATATTGGCCACCCATTAAGGATATGTAGAATTCACCAGAAACCCCGCATCAATTTTCTTTTGAACTTCTTCTTTAATCTTCACTGCCATATCATGATGAGTTCTTCTGAGCTTTTGCTTTACATGCACACACTCAAGATTCAATGGCATGAAATGCTGCACAATATCAGTATCTAGACTAGGCATGTCTTCATACGACCAGGCAAAGACGTCGACATATTCTTGTAGCAACTCAATCAACCCCTTCTTAATAGATTCTTCCAGGAGTTCCCCAATCTTCACTTCACGAATGCAGTCTTCAGATCCCAAGTTGACTGTTTCCAGATTCTCAAGATGTGGCTGAATGATCTTCTCCTCGTGCTCAAGCAGACGGGTAATCTCACCAGGAATCTCTTCAACATCATCTTCTTCTGCCTCAAATACAGGAAAGTCAAAGTTGGGAGATGATGTTGGATCATTATGTTCAATGGGTTTGATTAACCCGCATAATGGTTTTGAGTATAAAAGAGATTTCAGAATTCAAACAAGGCAAATCATTAGGCAGATGAAAAAGATTGATTTTATTCTCTTTTTAGGGTTTTATGGTGATCATCAATTTCATGCAAAAGGCAAAAAGGAGAAATAAATTTGAGAAAACAAACATTTAACATGCGATTATTGAATGAATATCATTGTATTAATCAATTATGCCAACAATGTTTTCACTTCTCCTTTTGGCATGGGAGAAGGGTTTTTAAACGAAATGAACACATTATGTTGACTTATGGATAACTGTTGGAACATCAACAGCGACGCAATTATTGCAGATTCCTCCAGGTGTGACAAAGTTGCTTAGGTCTTCCTCTTCATCTTCTTCAATGATGACAACAACTTCTTGATCTCCAATGGTCTGGATGAAACCTCCACTCTGAAACAGCCCGAGATCATTGGAAACACCAGAAGAATAACCTATACCAGCCCGAGACTTGTTATCTTCCAACTTGATCATTTTCCCCAAACCAGCAATTGCACCATGCTTAATGGCCAACTTCGCATCATTATAGGAGACAAATGAAGAAAGTCCTTTCCTAGAAGGCTCAGCAATAGGTAAGGCTTGGAACGGAGTCCCAACCTCATCCTCAGCATCAATGTAGGAAAAGGAAGATAAATGGCTGACCAAGAGAGTCTTCTCTCCCCCTATCACCACCAACTTTTTGTTCTTCACGAACTTCAACTTTTGGTGCAGGGTGGATGTCACGACGCCTACCTCGTGAATCCATGGTCTACCAAGCAAACATCTATATGAAGAATATATATCCATGACCTGGAAAATGATCTGGAAATCACTAGGTCCAATCTTGATCGGGAGGTCTAATTCATCGATCACAGTTTTACGCGATCCATCAAAAGCTTTCACTACCATTCCACTCTGCCTCATGGGAGGCCCCTGATATGATAGTTTGGTGAGAGTGGATTTTGGCAATACATTAAGCGATGACCCTGTGTCCACCAACACATTGGACATGGCTTCATCTCTACAGTTCATAGAAATATATAAAGCCAAATTATGGTCTTTTCCCTCCTTGGGAAGATCATCATCACAGAAGCCCAAATTGTTGCAGGCAGTTATATTTGCAACAATGCTATCAAACTGCTCAATTATGACATCGTGATCCACTTATGCCACGTCTAACACCCTTTGCAACGCTTCACGGTATGGCTCTAAATTCATCAGCAAAGATAGGACAGATATCTTTGACGGAGTTTGAAGCAACTGCTCCACAACATTGTACTCACTCCTCTTGATGAGCCTCAACATCTCATCACCATCCTCTTTCAACATGCCAGATTGGCCAAACAGGATATGAGCTTTATTGGATTTATCAACAACAGGGTCAACACCCTTCACAACAGGAACAAACTGATTTGAAGAAGAAGTCCCCACAGGACCGACACGACTAACACCATATTTCTTCACAACGTCTTCATGGGATTTCGGCTGAGCCGAGAAAACACGACCACTACGGGTCACTCCACTAACATCGGAACTGATTACCACAGAGGTTGAGGGCAATGACACCTCCTTTCCATCCTCCAGCATAACAGTGTTATAACGTACGAGACCGCTTTATCTATTATATACGGGACAGGGCCCGCAGGCTTGATCACAAGAGTTGGCAACACTTTCTTCTTGCTGCCATCATACTTGATAACAACAGGATAAGGAATTTTGAATAGGGGAGTAATAACATCAACTTCATCCTCATTACGATTCTGAAGTATCTCAATCATCCCTTGGTCTATCATCTCTTGGATGTCTTTTCTCACTTGACGACATCCTCTCTCATTCACATTGCACACTTGGCATCTATCATGATCATGCTCATAATGACTGTGTTCACACAACAGCTTATGCATCTCTACCAAGGATTTCCTTATTTCATTCACATAAAGGACTTTGTATTTGCCAAGGCACCCCTGAACCATACTGACAACCGCTTTCCCATGCTCGGGCAATGGGTTCTTCTTCACATTAGGGCCTACGTCCTCAAAGAACAGTATCCCACTCCTTACAAGGTCTTTCACCTTGGTCTTCAAAGGAAACCAATTCTCCATGTCATGTCCGGGAGCACCGAAATAATACACACCGTGAAGTTCGCGCATGTACCACTATTGGGGATTGGCTGGCACATCAGGAGGATCTCGTGGAGTTATCAACTTCCTATCAATTAAGGAAGGATAAAGTTCAGCATATTGTCGCAACGCGAAAAACAACCGGCGGGAAAAACACAGAGCCGCCACCGTGCGTTATTTATCCCAAAGGAGGGAAAGGAAACGCTCGAAGTAAACCTGAAAAAGGGAAAGGAATGGTCTTACGACCAGAGATTGCAAGGTACGGGAGTCGGTTACGCAAGGGGAAGGTATTAGCACCCCTCACGTCCGTCGTACTCGACGGGATCCACGCTCAAAAGAATAGGAAAAGGTTGCTGATAAACTGCTCAAAGACTGCACCAACTGGAATGAAACTCAGGCGAAAGAAGACGGATGACAGGGACTCGGCAGGATGTCGCATCCTAGGCCTACGTAGTTTGTCAGAAACAAACATCAGAGTCAACGTAGTTCGGGGAAATGGGAAACGTGCTCGCTAGGACATCGCATCCTGTGCATACGTATCTTCTCTAACTAGAGTAAGAATCAGAGCACTCCTAGCTCGGCTAACGCATGCCGAAACAAAACACCGAAATGGGACGCTGAGACATCAAAAGAAACACACAATAGGAAACGGAATGCAAATAAATTGACTTACATCCGACACCGAACAAACAAACGCAAACAGGAAACAGAATGCCAATGAATGGACTTACATCCAACTCCGAACAAATAAACACAAACAGGAAACAGAATGCTAATGAACGGACTTACATCCGACTCCAAAGACACACGAAAAGGGAAAAAAGGGTCTCGATTGCAACGAGGGCAAGAGAAAAGGAAGGTCTCGATAGCAACGAGGGCGAGAGAAAAGAATCGCAACGAGGGCGAAAACCAGCAAGGATTACATTAGTCGTCAGTCAAACTCGGCAAGACATCGCGTCTCGTGCCTATGTATCTCATCTGAACATGAGAATCAGAGTTGCCGTAGTTCGGCTAAGCTATTTCTATTTGTTTTATGTTTTTTAGATGAACGACGTTACTACGCAATCTACCGGATGCTCGACCTTTGGAGACTTACTCACCTGTAGTAGAATGAGTTAACGTGTCCTTAAGAGAAGATAAAGTTTGTTTGTGTTTTAGGAATGCTCACGCAAGAAAGGAAGTCCTAGACGAAGGAACCGTGCTACCTTAATTGACATGCAAACGAGAGACTATACGAAGTCTAGCAATCCTATGGGGATACAATCAGCAAGTCTCATAAGAGAACAACAAAAGCTGGAAATGGAATGCCAATCAATGGTCTTACATCTAACTCCACAAAACAAAACAGGAAACAAATAGCTAATCAATGGTCTTACATCTAACTCCTCAAACAAACAGGAAACAGAACAGAAAAGGGTGCACACCCACACAACAAAAACAAAAGGGTGAAAAAAGAAAAAGGGCGCCCGGAGAGATCTCGCTCAATCTCCTGCCTACGTATCTCATCTGGTATGAGAATCAGGGCGACGTAGTTCCCCTTAACAGGGGAGAAACCCTCTCCTAACCAGAGACCAGGGTGATAACAGACTAATAGGGAGACTACGACTCGAGCCTAAAAGTTGTCATGCAAACGATCCCTAAGTTGAGGTCTCTAATCAGAACCTAACTCGCACAGGAAGCAAGTCAATCTAAACAACAAATAAACCAACATGCATGAAAAGCAAACACATGATAGATTCACAAGTAAGCAAACAAGCAATCAAGCATCACACTCTATATGCAAACAAGAGGCTCAGACAAGAGTTGGGCTTTAGTCAAGGGGTCATTTCAACCTCGACAAACAAGCCAAAACTGTAGGGGTGTTCTGAAGCTCTTAACCACTAACATTGAGAGTTAGGGTGAAGCTGATGAAAGGAAATGAGGATAAGACCTCATGCTCTTAACCCTGGTCTGGGTGAGCTTGATTCAAAGAAGGTGTGGGGATCCAGAAAGAGGGACCCTGTTCCACATGACTGACTCTATACAAGGATCTTGGGTTAGGTTCAAGAGCATCAGCACGTAGTGCGAGCATAATGAACGACTCAACGACTAACAGGGGATTGATTGCTAATCCCTTCTATCTGTCAATTGCCTCTTCGCTTAGGAGGACTTAACAAGTAACATGCCTCGAAAAGGAGGTCTTTGGCACAAATATAAACAAGCACAATCATTGCCTCTTAAGGAGGACTTCAGCCAAACGCCTGCCAAAAAAGCGACAGGGCTTCCAGACTACATGGAGAAAAAGAGTGGTTACCTAAGTGGTGTACCAACCACAAACCAAAAAAAAGCTCAAGCAAGAGCTAAAAGCGACTAATGTACCTGTACAAAAGCCAAACAATCAATATTGTATTCAGAAAACCAAACAGATAACACAGTGGAATCATCCAACAATTATACACAATGTAAGTCTCAAATGCAAGCACACAAGTGAGTTCATCACATCAATTGACCAACAACACAACAATAGTTAGTAATCAAAGCAACTTGCATCTCAAATAATGAGCAAACCAACCATTGGTGGTAAATACCTGAAACACAAACACAATTGGTGATTACAAACCACTAGTACAAAGACTAGGGTCAAAGACAAGTCAAATGACCAAAACAGAAGTCAATATTTCACATGAGGCACATTCTATCAAATAAGAAAGAGTCCTCAAAAGGACCAAAGCCAATTCAAAAGGAAAAGCCATCAAATGAACAAGATACATCAAAGACAAACAATGTGATCAAAATTGGACATCAAGGATAGAAAATCCACATTAAAACAGAAAAGCATCCAATGATCATGAAATTTTTTATACAAGCTCAACATGTTATGGAAAAGCATCATACAAAAAATTAGGTCCAGAAGCAAACAAAAGGTATATGAATGAAAATGCACAAGTACAATGCACAAAATGTTACACCAAATGTCACAACATATGTTCATGGGTCTAAAACAGTGGTATCAAATGATAAAAATGCCAAACAAAAGCCAAAAAATCATGTTACATGTTATGAATAAGCATGTCAAATTTCAAGGCAATTGGATAAACCATGAGCATTTCACAAGAAATGAATGCAACATATCACTATGGCATCATGTGCAATCAACAAATCACCATTAAAAATCCAGCCACAAGCAATTCCTGAAATTAATGCTAAAAAATAATAGACATCAAAACAAGAATGTGGAAAAACGTTTGGATCAAATTGGATTATTTTTCTATTTTTTATCATTTTTGCAATTTGATGAAATAAAAGGAAATAATATGGAATAAAATGGAAAATGATATGTGAAAATGAAAATGGCAATATGTATCAAGCAGGGATTCGAACACAGGTAAACAAGGTCATGAGCGCGCTTAAACAAAATGGAATTCTCAAATCACAATGCCAAGTATCGAACTGAGGTTAGTGAGGTCAAAGGAGCTTCAAGGAAAACAATTGGAAATCAACAAAATGTCAACGCAAGGAATCGAACCAAGGTTTGGTAGGTTCATAGCGCGTTCCAATACACAGCGTTTCATTAGGAGAGAACAAATGGAATATTAAAAACGCATCCGCCCAGGTTCGAACGCGCGCATCTAAGGTTCAAAGCACGCTCACTCCAAAACGCCGCGTTTTGAAGCAGGCGAAACCCTAGCGAAGTGGAATAGTTACAGACGGCGGAGGACGGTGTTTTCCATCGTCTTCTCTGGTGGCACAGGTGGCGTTCCAAGGAGAAATTTTCCAGAAATTAACAAACTATATATGGCTGGAACCGTCTCGCAATGAGGATCACAGATATCATATTCATTAAGCCTAAAAACGCATGGATTAACCGGATCGAGCGAAAACATTATGAACATTGAAACTTTAACTCCCCGTATCTCACTCGTTTCTCATCCAAATCAAGATCTAATTATATCAGAATTCTCAGCAAAGCAAGCTCTACAAGATCATCGCAAGAAAACGAAGAAAAGAGATGATCGAATTCCAACCTGTTTGAAGAGCAGTGTGTTGATCTCGTGTATTCAAGGCCTCACCACTTCCAGATCTTCTTCCTCAACCTTGTTATGAAGTTTGATGCAAGAATTGGCACTTGTAACACCTTGAATCCAACTCAATTTGAATCTTCCATCAATGTATGAATGTTCATGAACCAGCTCAAATCTCACTCAATTCTTCAAACCATACGTTGAATCTTGCTCAGAACTCTTCCATGATCATGAATCTACAAAGAAATCTTATGTTTGTGTGAAGAATTTTCAGTTTTGATGAGAGAGAAAATTGAGAGGGAAACTTGAATTTGAGATTTGGAAATGTGATTCTGAGCCAATTGAGTTATGATTAGGCTTTTATATCATGTGTTAATCACCATTCTAATCTCAATTTGCCTTGGTTAATTGAAAATTAAGGAGAAATGAGGTGGAATGCAAAATACACAAGTGTGCTTAGCATGTGATGGTATGCACGTGAACTGTGCCATGTTAAGGTTCAATTCCACTTAAAATCAGCTCATGAACATGATGGAATTGGAATTAGGCTTGTATGATTCACCAATTTTGAATTCTCTATTTTCCCTCCAAAATGCACTTGAATGGACATTTGATCATGTGAGCTCTTTTCATGCAATGCAATGGTTGATTTGGAAAGTATTGGTCATGACAAGCATTTTGCAAAAAGAGTGGACCAAATTGGAGTTTTGAATCAAAAGTTATGCCATGTTGAACTTCCATGTACACATTGTGATCCTTTGGCCATAACTTCTCAACCCTTTATCAGATGATCATGAAATAGGACTTTTTGAAAAGAGGAGAGAAAGATCTTCAACTCTCATATTCACCAAAAATCCATTTGAAGCTTCTTTGATGTTGGAAAGTCAAGTTGAATGTGGTCTAAAAACTTGCCATTTTTGGAAACTTTGAATTACAGGTCACTTTCCATTTTTAGAAACTTTTGCTCTGACTTCAAGATCTTCAAGATAATTGTTTGAAATGACAAATAAACCTCTTTTGAACATGATTGAGATGTTGAAACTCATTTCCCCACCTCAAAGCCCTCAGTTGACTGCACAGTTGACTTTTACGGTCCTTAGATGACCTGGAAATGCACTGATGAATTTGGGCCTCTACCACTTGGTAAAGTTGCTTCCAAATGAACCCTAGCTCATATAAACTCTTTAGAATAATCATGTGGCCTTCATCTCAAGGAAAAACTTTCTCTTTTGTACAAAGGATTCTCTTGATGCCAATTTTGACTGCCATGGTGCAATGCAATATGGAATGATAAATGACCTAAAAAATGAAATGAATGCATGAATGGGGACGGAAAATTTGAGGGGCTACAGCTGCCCCTACTCAATCAACTGAGAACCTGAACGGATGAAAGCAGCGGCTATCAGACTTTCAAGGTAAACATGGATTGAATACCAAAAGAACCATGAAATTTGCACTCCGCAAGCGACGAAGTGAAGGAAAGCGAGGCCATTTACCGATGGCGACTTTAAAAAAAGACTTGATATTCACTGATATCAAGGAAAACGAGGCCATTTACCGATGGAGGCTTCAAAACAAGACTTGATATTCACTGATATCAAGGAAAGCGAGGCCATTTACCGATGGCGGCTTCAACACAAGACTTGATATTCACTGATATCAAGGAAAGCGAGGCCATTTACCGATGGCGGCTTCAACACAAGACTTGATATTCACTGATATCAAGGAAAGCGAGGCCATTTACCGATGGCGGCTTCAAAGCAAGACTTGATATTCACTGATATCAAGGAAAGCGAGGCCATTTACCGATGGCGGCTTCAAAGTAAGACTTGATATTCACTGATATCAAGGAAAGCGAGGCCATTTACCAATGGCGGCTTCAACACAAGACTTGATATTCACTGATATCAAGGAAAGCGAGGCCATTTACCGATGGCGGCTTCAACACAAGACTTGATATTCACTGATATCAAAGAAAGCGAGGCCATTTACCGATGGCGGCTTCAAAACAAGACTTGATATTCACTGATATCAAGGAAAGCGAGGCCATTTACCGATGGCGGCTTCAACACAAGAATTGATATTCACTGATATCAAGGAAAGCGAGGCCATTTACCGATTGCGGCTTCAACACAAGACTTGATATTCACTGATATCAAGGAAAGCGAGGCCATTTACCGATGGCGGCTTCAACACAAGACTTGATATTCACTGATATCAAGGAAAGCGAGGCCATTCACCGATGGCGGCTTCAACACAAGACTTGATATTCACTGATATCAAGGAAAGCAAGGCCATTTACCGATGGCGGCTTCCACACGAGACTTGATATTCACTGATATCAAGGAAAGCGAGGCCATTTACCGATGGCGGCTTCAACACAAGACTTGATATTCACTGATATCAAGGAAAGCGAGGCCATTTACCAATGGCGGCTTCCACTGAGGAGGAAAAAGATGTTTACAACTGGAACAAGCCCAGACGTTTACCGACGACTCTGCTGAGGAATTGATATTTATCAAATAAAGGATACACGACCAGATATTTTCCGATGACTGGGAAGAAAGGATACACGACCAGACATTTACCGATGACTGGGAAGAAAGGATACACGACCAGACATTTACCGATGACTGGGAAGGAAGGATACATGACCAGACATTTATCGATGACTGGGAAGAAAGGAACCACGACCAGACATGTATCGATCACTGGGAAGAAAGAAACCACGACCAGACGTCTACCGATGACTGGGAATAAAGGAACCACGACCAGACATTTACCGATGACTGGGAAGAAAGAAACCACGACCATACATTTACCGATGACTGGGAAGAAAGAAACCACGACCAAACATTTACCGATGACTGGGAAGAAAGAAACCACGACCAGACATTTACCGATGACTGGGAAGAAAGAAACCACGACCAGACATTTACCGATGATTGGGAAGAAAGGAACCACGACCAGACATTTACCGATGTCTGGGAAGAAAGGATACACGACCAGACATTTACCGATGACTGGGAAGAAAGAAACCACGACCAGATATCTACCGATGACTGGGAAGAAAGGAACCATGACCAGACATTTACCAATGACTGGGAAAAAACTCGATGTTTACCGACATCGAAAGATGATGTTTACCGACACCAAACAAGACGACCGATGTTTACCGACATCGAAAGATGATGTTTACCGACACCAAACAAGACGATCAATATTTATCGACATCGAAAGATGATGTTTACCGACACCAAAGAAACAGACCTTACGGGGATCAACACGACACTTACCGGTATCGCAAGGATGACATCTACATATGTCAAAACAAGGCAGACACTTGCCGGGGACTGGGGAGTCAAGCTTTCCTTTCACGGACGGGTGAGGAAATAAATCTCTCTGGGGATTATCGATCCTGAATGCTGCCAAGAGCAACCGCTGCAAATGTGCCATACGGATGTTGAAAAATGATCTGCCTCTGCTGGGGATATAATCCAATCTGCAAGATGCAAGGGGAGGAAAAATTCTGCTGGGAAAGCAAATGATCACTTTGCTGAGCACACAATTCCTGATTTGATCTCCCAACTCTGTGGGGAGTAGCACTGCTGGGGAAACTTACTGATTTGACATTCTCGGAACGGCAGAGAAACCAACTCAACTAGGGAGTCGCTTGTTGGGAAAACACCAACCTCTCAACCATGCTGGAGAAACAAATTCTGAAATCGACCTAGATGACCCAACGTCGTGATGCTAAACTCCTCAGAGTAACATCTTCACCTACCAGCTAAACCAATCCTTGAACGGTAACCACGACTTGGGACTAGCTTATGCTTACAATGCTGATGCATGAATTTTACAGCGTAATGCTCCATAACCATGGAAATGCTACGCAATTAATGATGCAATATGCTATGCTTCTCTAAATGATGAATGCATAAAAAATATCCCCCTCCGGGGACGACACGAGCCACTCTGCTGAGGAACTCACTATCACTCCAATCTCCACTCTGCTGGGGAATAGCACCGCTGCTGGGGAAAGGATAACCCTCACTGGGGACGACCTCCACTGAACCCTATCTGCTTGGGGATTTCACTGGGGAAAACAACCAACGCATACCTCCATTGGGGAAACAACAACCTTCAGACTTGCTAGGGAAATAACACTCTCAACCCTGCTAGGGGTAACAGCAAACTTCAGTCCGGGCTGCTGAGGAAACACCGATCTCGAACCCGCTGGGGAGATAACAATCTCAAACCGCTGGGGAAGTACGAAATTTTGACATGGAACACCTGTCGACTTGTCGAACACTGGCATTCACCATCTAATCACAGTGTCAATTTTTCATTTTTGAGAGCTCCCAGACTCATCCGGTCTCTTCTGATTCATCACCTTGTATCCTCGGCTTTTCTCTACTTCGAGACAATCGATCTCCTCAGATCCAGGCCAACTCTCTAATTCTCAGACTTTGAAGAGTCTTCCTGATTACCCTCTAGGATCGTTGCCATTCTTTCACCGTCTTTTCACCGTTCTTCTATTCCTCATCCCTGATTGGACTTCAAAGGATTCTTTTGCCAAAAAGCTTCATATCACAACCTGCAAGTGAGTGAAAATAACCAACAGCACCTGCAAAAGAGATCGTTAGATAAAACATGCCCCAGGCGTGCCAAAATTTCAACACTTAGGTCACTCAGACTTCCGAATAAGATTTCACGTTTTCAACCTTATAAACATGCATCGGAAGGGACCCCTATGTCTCAAAATGCAAAGATTCTTATCAAAATAAATGGATGTTTTTGCAATCAAAACGGTAATGAAAACAAAAAACAAAATTATTTGACTGAATATGCATTTATTGATTGAAAAAGGTGGCTCGCAATTGAGCAGCACAGGAAGCAATCCCTGAAAAGAGGTAATTGCGCACAAAAGGAAAATCTATCCTAATGGCAATGTGAACCCGTGATCTCATCGAGTTCCAACTCGGTTACACCCCATATGTCCTCAAGACTCTCCACACTTTCTGCCTTCTGAACAAGACGCTTCCAACCGATCTCTGCCGGGGATTATCCAGGTGTCATAACCAAAGTACAAACGATCATGCTAGACGCAGTTGTTCGTTTCAATCCCTCTTTTGCCTGGACCGCCCTTTCGGGTTTTCAGTCCACCGGGATACCCTTTTTTGCCCAAGCCGCCCTTGTGGGGTTTTCGACTTGCCGGGTGTACAATTTTTCTCTTTTTATCCCTAATTTTTGCCCGAACCTTTTTTCATTTTTTTTGTTCGCCGGGATGCCCATTTTTGCCTAGACTATTTTATTCTTTTAGTCCAGCGTGTCTCTTATACGAAGTATTTTTTAACTGCGTCCGCATTCACAGGGGATGGGGAATCCTTGCCATCCATGGTCGTTAACAACAAGGCTCCTCTAGAGAAAACCTTCTTGACCACGAATGGACCATCATAATTGGGTGTCCACTTGCCCCGACGATCGTTCTGAGGAGGAAGGATCCTTTTCAATACCATGTCTCCCACGTGATACACACGAGGTCGCACCTTTCGGTCAAAGCACGCTTCATTCGCTGCTGGTACAACTGCCCATGGCAAATGGCCGCCATCCTCTTTTCCTCAATCAGGCTCAACTCTTCGTACCGAGTCCTTACCCATTCAGCTTCTTCCAATTCCACGTCCATCAGGACTCTCAATGACGGAATCTGAACCTCAACCGGTAGCACGGCTTCCATCCCATACACAAGCGAGAAAGGCGTTACCCCAGTAGATGCACGCACCGAGGTTCGATACCCGTGCAATGCAACGGCAACATCTCGTGCCAATCCTTATAGGTCACGACCATTCACATTAACGGCCCCATCAAACATCAGAATCCATTCGGATTCAGGGTCAGGCCCCTCCTTCGGGATCGGTTCCTCACAATCTTTCGATTTGGGAAACATGATGTCCTCATCAGGGAACTCAAACTTCATCGGTTGATAATCCTCAATGGGTTGCTGGGCGAGGTAATCAGACAATACACTCCCATTTATTGCTTTTTGAGAGGTGTACTGGATATCGTATTCAGTCAAAATCATTTGCCATCTCGCAACCCGTCTGGTCAATGTTGGCTTCTCAAATATATAGTTGATCGGATCCATCTTGGAAATCAATAAAGTGGTATGAACCAACATATAGTGTCTCAGTCGGCGAGCATCCCATACCAAAGCACAACAAGTTTTCTCGAGTAGTGAATATCTTGTTTCACAGTCGGTAAACTTTTTGCTAAGGTAGTCATTTGCATGCTCTTTTCGACCAGACTCGTCATGCTGCTCTAGTACACACCCCATAGACCCCTTGAGGACTGTCAAGTACAGAATTAACGGTCGTCCCTCCACAGGAGGCATCAGAATCGGAGGCTCCTGCAAATATTCTTTTATTTTTTCCAATGTCGCTTGGCAATCATCATTCTACCTGACCGTTTGATCTTTTCTTAACAATATGAATATGGGTTCACACGTGGCTGTTAGATGAGATATGAACCATGAAATGTAGTTCAATCTACCTAAGAAACCACGAACCTCTTTTTCTGTTCTCGGTTCAGGCGCTTCTTGTATTGCTTTTTACTTTAGAAGGATTGACCTCGATTCCTCTTTCGCTTACAATAAATCCCAGCAACTTACCGGACCGCACTCCAAAAGTGCACCTATTCGGATTGAACCTCCATTTGAACTGTCTCAACCGGTCAAACAATTTGGCCAAGTCTGCCAAGTGTCCCTCTTTGGGACTTTGCTATCATGTCATCAACATAGCATTCGATTTCATGATGAATCATATCATGAAACAAAGTCACCATAGCTCTTTGATACGTGGCACCGACGTTCTTGAGACCGAATGGCATCACCTTATAACAAAGAGTGCCCCATGGTGTGATGAACGTTGTTTTCTCCATATCATTTGGCGACATTTTAATCTGATTATAGCCAGAAAAGTCATCCATGAAGGAAAACACCGAGAATTGAGCTGTATTATCCACCAACACATCGATGTGAGGTAATGGGAAATCATCTTTCGGGCTAGCTTTGTTCAAATCCCGGTAGTCCACACACATCCTCACCTTTCTACCCTTCTTCGGCTCTTGACACTTACCTCCAAAGCGGCCCCAATTTTCACTTCCTTTTTGACCTCCTCGGTACCCAGGTTAACAAATCTCAACTCGCTCCTCGTACGGCTGAATCACCTTCTCCTCTGGACTCAACAACCTGGCTAATTCTTCCGGCAGTTCACAAACTTCTTCGCCTTCTTTCTTCGGCATGATAGATCAATTTGTCGAAGTCATATAGGGGTGTAACATAATTGTTATCAATGAGATCCGGAGAATGATCGCATCTGCATGAATATTGATTCATGCGTTGCTTTTGAGTCGAGACGAGACCAATCAAAAGGAAGAAAAATGAAAACAAACATTGCCATTTTTATTATTTTTAAACTGTAAAAATAAATGAAAAATAGGGAACACCGCTTTTAATGTGAAAAACATCCATTTATTACTGATGCAAAATGTTGCAAAATGAAACACATGAGGTGGCCCTTACAATGGACCATTACGTTTCGGGCAAAACGTATGGCTTTCATGCAAACAGAATTGAAAAACAGATATATTACTCTTCACGTAGAGTGACAGTGATGATCTTTTAGGCCTTCCAGTTTTGGATCTCCATCCCTGGTGCGCACGGTTTTATCCATGATTCGAGCTCGCAATCACTGTCAATCTCTTCACCCACCGCACAGACGCGATTTTGATCCAGCATTCCAGCACTAGTGAACATGAACGATCGACGACGTCCTCAGTTTTGTCTAGACGAGCCTTGGCCCGACTGATAACCAATCCCAAAACTATCCTCTTTCACCGCCTGTTTTCCTTTTGCCCTGGCTAAAGCCTCGGCCTTATCCACCTTTTCGGCGATCGCTTGCTGCCCCCAGGGAGAACCCTTGCATGGCGTTGATCAACGCACTCATCATTATGGATTTGTTGCGTCTGGTAGGATATCTGAGCGGACGAGCTATGTGCAGAGGAATGACTCGGTGTGTGCGAGCAATGATTCCTAGGTCAATCAAACATGTTAGAAACTGACACCTGCAAAACAGGAGACAGGTTATTATGACTCACGCATGAATGTAATGTCTATCCGTATGAGGAACACTCTGTCTTTTGATTCTGGCTTCATCGAGACGGATAATAATTTGACAATAACATTCTGACATCATGATGTCTCTCAACCAGAATCTCAATCGAGAATGTATCCTGAGTATGGATAGACATGAGTTAGATGCAGATGAATGCGAAATGGGAATGATGCAGATGCATGAATGCAAGTCACAGTGCCATCCTCCAAGTCATCTGAACATCAGCGATACTGGATTCCGGTCTTAGAACTGACCACAACCATAGGAGGGACTAGGTAACCATAAGTCCAACTCGGGGTTCCGAAATAAATGCAACGGAGGATATATCACCATCATCACAGGTAAATCACTGACCGGATAACAACAAGATCCTCTGAACAAGTACCCTCGAATCCAGCCCGGGGATCCGAAATAAACGGAACCCGCTGATAAATACCACGGACAGCACTCCGGCGTGTCGGACATAAATATCCATAGATCCGACTTATAAACAGAACCCGGATCACGAACTGGACCAAAGTCATCATCAAAGAGTCACCAACAAAACAAGTCACCATCAGTATCTGTAAATGGTCATTCCCTCCCCACTTACGGGTGTAATCTAGGCCAGGGTAAGGTCAAGAGAAACGCAGGATAAACAATCCTTTCAAGAATATCATCATATGCACACCAGGTGTATGCAACGATAATACCCCATCAGGATCTGAACTGCTCGTGATACAATGTTCCGCTAAGTGGCGCCATACCACCCGCTTCCCATGAATCACTATATTCCTAGGTGTCCTAAAGTTCACTCATAGCCTGTGTATTGGGCCTTTTACCTCTTGTGACTCCCACCCCAAATCAGAGGAACCAAACCTGTCCAGAATCCAGCACAGTGATAATATGATGCATGCAAACATATATGTAAATATATACAGTCACAGTATAATAATCACAAATGCAATAAATAGGGCAGTAGAAGCAACCAAAACTATCCTAGAGAGCGCTAGGATTGACTCGCTTAGGGAAGATGGACCAGCAAGAGGTCAACAAGCTTGATTCTCCCCAGCAGAGTCGCCAACTGTCGCAACGCGACAAACAACAGGCGGGAAAAACACAGAGCCGCCACCGTGCGTTATTTATCCCAAAGGAGGGAAAGGAAACGCTCGAAGTAAACCTGAAAAAGGGAAAGGAATGGTCTTACGACCAGAGATTGCAAGGTACGGGAGTCGGTTACGCAAGGGGAAGGTATTAGCACCCCTCATGTCCGTCGTACTCGACGGGATCCACGCTCAAAAGAATAGGAAAAGGTTGCTGATAAACTGCTCAAAGACTGCACCAACTGGAATGAAACACAGGCGAAAGAAGACGGATTAAAGGGACTCGGCAGGATGTCGCATCCTAGGCTTACGTAGTTTGTCAGAAACAAACATCAGAGTCAACGTAGTTCGGGGAAATGGGAAACGTGCTCGCTAGGACATCGCATCCTGTGCATACGTATCTTCTCTAACCAGAGTAAGAATCAGAGCACTTGTAGCTCGGCTAACGCACGCCGAAACAAAACACCGAAATGGGACGCTGAGACGTCGAAAGAAACACACAATAGGAAACGGAATGCCATTAAATGGACTTACATCCAACTCCAAACAAATAAACGCAAACAGGAAACAAAATGCCAATGAATGGACTTACATCCAACTCCGAACAAACAAACACAAACAGGAAACAGAATGCCAATGAATGGACTTACATCCGACTCCAAACACACACGAAAAGGGAAAAAAGGGTCTCGATTGCAACGAGGGCAAGAGAAAAGGAAGGTCTCGATCGCAACGAGGGCGAGAGAAAAGAATCGCAACGAGGGTGAAAACCAGCAAGGATTACATTAGTCGTCAGTCCAACTCGGTAAGACATCGCGTCTCGTGCCTACGTATCTCATCTGAACATGAGAATCAGAGTTGTCGTAGTTCGGCTAAGCTATTTCTGTTTGTTTTATGTTTTTTAGATGAACGGCATTACTACGCAATCTACCGGATGCTCGACCTTTGGAGACTTACTCACCTGTAGTAGAAGGAGTTAACGTGTCCTTAAGAGAAGATAAAGTTTGTTTGTGTTTTAGGAATGCTCACGCAAGAAAGGAAGTCCTAGACGAAGGAACCGTGCTACCTTAATTGACATGCAAACGAGAGACTATACGAAGTCTAGCAATCCTATGGGGATACAATCAGCAAGTCTCATAAGAGAACAACAAAAACTGGAAATGGAATGCCAATCAATGGTCTTACATCTAACTCCACAAAACAATACACGAAACAGATAGTCAATCAACGGTCTTACATCTAACTCCTCAAACAAACAGGAAACAAAACAGAAAAGGGTGCACACCCACACAACAAAAACAAAAGGGTGAAAAAAGAAAAAGGGCGCCCGGAGAGATCTCGCTTAATCTCCTGCCTACGTATCTCGTCTGGTATGAGAATCAGGGCGACGTAGTTCCCCTTAACAGGGGAGAAACCCTCTCCTAACCAGAGACCAGGGAGATAACAGACTAATAGGGAGACTACGACTCGAGCCTAAAAGTTGTCATGCAAACGATCCCTAAGTTGAGGTCTCTAATCAGAACCTAACTCGCACAGGAAGCAAGTTAATCTAAACAGCAAATAAACCAACATGCATGAAATGCAAACACACGACAAATTCACAAGTAAGAAAACAAGCAATCAAGCATCACACTCTATATGCAAACAAGAGGCTCAGACAAGAGTTGGGCTTTAGTCAAGGGGTCATATCAACCTCGACAAACAAGCCAAAACTGTAGGGGTGTTCTGAAGCTCTTAACCACTAACATTGAGAGTTAGGGTGAAGCTGATGAAAGGAAATGAGGATAAGACCTCATGCTCTTAACCCTGGCCTGGGTGAGCTTGAATCAAAGAAGGTGTGGGGATCCAGAAAGAGGGACCCTGTTCCACTTGACTGACTCTATACAAGGATCTTGGGTTAGGTTCAAGAGCATCAACACGTAGTGCGAGCATAATGAACGACTCAACGACTAACAGGGGATTGATTTCTAATCCCTTCTATCTGTCAATTGCCTCTTCGCTTAGGAGGACTTAACAAGTAACATGCCTCGACAAGGAGGTCTTTGGCACAAATATAAACAAGCACAATCATTGCCTCTTTAGGAGGACTTCAGCCAAACGCCTGCCAAAAAAGCGACAGGGCTTCCAGACTACATGGAGAAAAAGAGTGGTTACCTAAGTGGTGTACCAACCACAAACCAAAGCAAAGCTCAAGCAAGAGCTAAAAGCGACTAATGTACCTATACAAAAGCCAAACAGTCAATATTGTATTCAGAAAACCAAACAGACAACACAATGGAATCATCCAACAATTATACACAATGTAAATCTCAAATGCAAGCACTCAAGTGAGTTCATCACATCAATGGACCTACAACACAACAATAGTTAGTAATCAAAGACACTTGCATCTCAAATAATGAGCAAACCAACCATTGGTGGTAAATACCTGAAACACAAACACAATTGGTGAGTACAAACCACTAGTACAAAGACTAGGGTCAAAGACAAGTCAAATGACCAAAACAGAAGTCAATATTTCACATGAGGCACATTCTATCAAATAAGAAAGAGTCCTCAAAAGGACCAAAGCCAATTCAAAAGGAAAAGCCATCAAATGAACAAGATACATCAAAGACAAACAATGTGATCAAAATTGGACATCAAGGATAGAAAATCCACATTAAAACAGAAAAGCATCCAATGATCATGAAATTTTTTATACAAGCTCAACATGTTATGGAAAAGCATCATACAAAAAATTAGGTCCAGAAGCAAACAAAAGGTATATCAATGAAAATGCACAAGTACAATGCACAAAATGTTACACCAAATGTCACAACATATGTTCATGGGTCTAAAACAGTGGTATCAAATGATAAAAATGCCAAACAAAAGCCAAAAAATCATGTTACATGTTATGAATAAGCATGTCAAATTTCAAGGCAATTGGATAAACTATGAGCATTTCACAAGCAAATGAATGCAACATATCACTATGGCATCATGTGCAATCAACAAATCACCATTAAAAATCCAGCCACAAGCAATTCCTGAAATTTATGCTAAAAAATAATAGACATCAAAACAAGAATGTGGAAAAACGTTTGGATCAAATTGGATTATTTTTCTATTTTTTATGATTTTTGCAATTTGATGAAATAAAAGGAAATAATATGGAATAAAATGGAAAATGATATGTGAAAATGAAAATGGCAATATGTATCAAGCAGGGATTCGAACACAGGTAAACAAGGTCATGAGCGCGCTCAAACAAAATGGAATTCTCAAATCACAATGCCCAATATCGAACTGGGGTGAGTGAGGTCAAAGGAGCTTCATGGAAAACAATTGGAAATCAACAAAATGCCAGCGGAAGGAATCGAACCAAGGTTTGGTAGGTTCATAGTGCATTCCAATACGCAGCGTTTCATCAGGAGAGAACAAATGGAATATTAAAAACGCATCCGCCCAGGTTCGAACGCGCGCATCTAAGGTTCAAAGCGCGCTCACTCCAAATTGCCGCGTTTTGAAGCAGGCGAAACCCTAGCGAAGTGGAATAGTTACACACGGCGGAGGACGGTGTTTTCTACCGTCTTCTACGGTGGCACAGGTGGCGTTCCAAGGAGAAAATTTCCAGAAATTAACAAACTATTAATGGCTGGAACCGTCTCGCAATGAGGATCACAAATATCATATTCATTAAGCCTAAAAACGCATGGATTAACCGGTCGAGCGAAAACATTATGAACATTGAAACTTTGACTCCCCGTATCTCACTCGTTTCTCATCCAAATCAAGATCTTATTATATCAGAATTCTCAGCAAAGCAAGCTCTACAAGATCATGGCAAGAAAACGATGAAAAGAGATGATCGAATTCCAACCTGTTTGAAGAGCAGTGTGTTGATCTCGTGTATCCAAGGCCTCACCACTTCCAGATCTTCTTCCTCAACCTTGTTATGAAGTTTGATGCAAGAATTGGCACTTGTAACACCTTGAATCCAGCTCAATTTGAATCTTCCATCAATGTATGAATGTTCATGAACCAGCTCAAATCTCACTCAATTCTTCAAACCATACGTTGAATCTTGCTCAGAACTCTTCCATGATCATGAATCTACAAAGAAATCTTGTGTTTGTGTGAAGAATTTTCAGTTTTGATGAGAGAGAAAATTGAGAGGGAAACTTGAATTTGAGATTTGGAAATGTGATTCTGAGCCAATTGAGTTATGATTAGGCTTTTATATCATGTGTTAATCACCATGCTAATCTCAATTTGCCTTGGTTAATTGAAAATTAAGGAGAAATGAGGTGGAATGCAAAATACACAAGTGTGCTTAGCATGTGATGGTATGCACGTGAACAGTGCCATGTTAAGGTTCAATTCCACTTAAAATCAGCTCATGAACATGATGGAATTGGAATTAGGCTTGTATGATTCACCAGTTTTGAATTCTCCATTTCCCCTCCAAAATGCACTTGAATGGACATTTGATCATGTGAGCTCTTTTCATGCAATGCAATGGTTGATTTGGAAAGTATTGGTCATGACAAGCATTTTGCAAAAAGAGTGGACCAAATTGGAGTTTTGAATCAAAAGTTATGCCATGTTGAACTTCCATGTACACATTGTGATCCTTTGGCCATAACTTCTCAACCCTTTATCAGATGATCATGAAATAGGACTTTTTGAAAAGAGGAGAGAAAGATATTCAACTCTCATGTTCACCAAAAATCCATTTGAGGCTTCTTTGATGTTAGAAAATCAAGTTGAATGTGGTCTAAAAACTTGCCATTTTTGGAAACTTTGAATTACAGGTCACTTTCCATTTTTGGAAACTTTTGCTCTGACTTCAAGATCTTCAAGATAATTGTTTGAAATGACAAATGAACCTCTTTTGAACATGATTGAGATATTGAAACTCATTTCCCCACCTCAAAGCCCTCAGTTGACTGCACAGTTGACTTTTACGGTCCTTAGATGACCTTGAAATGCACTGATGAATTTGGGCCTCTACCACTTGGTAAAGTTGCTTCCAAATGAACCCTAGCTCATATAAACTCTTTAGAATAATCATGTGGCCTTCATCTCAAGGAAAAACTTGCTCTTTTGTACAAAGGATTCTCTTGATGCCAATTCTGACTGCCATGGTGCAATGCAATATGGAATGATAAATGACCTAAAAAAATGAAATGAATGCATGAATGGGGAGGGCAAATTTGAGGTGCTACACATACGTCATAAGAATCGGGTCAAAGGTCACCCTCTTCGTCTCATAATTGCTGGTGTTGGTGTTGTTATTATTGTGAGGCTCGTAAGCTTGTTGTTGTTGATGATGTTGTTGTTGTGATTGTTGAGCTTCTCTTAAAGCAGGTGCTATATGAGCCACCTGGTGTTGATTAACAGTCGGTCTGACTTCTCTCCTCTTCAAAGAGGGCCTTCTCTTGACATGGGAAGAAACAACATGAGTCTCCCCTTCCTTCTTCCTGGAAAATCCCCCATACTTTGTCGAGGAACCATCATCACGAGACAGACGTCCTTCACAGACTCTCTCTTCTAGCCTCATCCTCATATTTACCATTTCGGTAAAGTCAGAGGGAGAACTAGCAATCATGCGCTCGTAGTAGAAAGAGCTCAAAGTCTTCAGGAATATCTTTGTCATCTCTTTCTCCTCCAAGGGTGGCACTATCTGAGCTGCCAATTCTCGCCACCTCTGGGTGTATTCCTTGAAGGTCTCCTTGTCTTTCTGGGACATCTCCCTCAGCTGATCTTTGTCTGGAGTCATATCCACATTGTATTTATACTATGTCACAAAGGTCTCGCCTAGATCATTGAAAGTGCGGGTGCTTGCACTCTCCATCCACATATACAAACGGAGCAGAGCACCTGTCAGGCTATCCTGAAAGTAGTGAATCAGCAGTTGATCATTGTCTGTTTGGGTCGACATCTTGCAAGCATAAATCACAAGATGGCTGAGTGGACATGTATTTCCCTTGTACTTATCAAAGTCAGGCACTTTGAATTTAACTGGGATCTTTACGTTGGGCACCAAACACAAATCAACAGCACTTTTCCCAAAAAGGTCCTGTCGCACCCCAAAATTTGACTTTGGTTTTGTTGACCATATCTTGATTAATCTCGTTGTCTCGTATTCATCTCAATTTCTTAAACTTCGCGTGACAACTGGTTTGATTAGGTTTTGTGTGTTTTCGTTGCTTACCGTGTTGTATTTCGTTGTTTTAGCAAAACCTGGCCGATATCGTTGCCTCGTATTTATCTCGCTTATCTCTTTTGTGCGTGGCATCGCTTCGATTAGGTTTTGTGCGTTTTTATCTATTTAATTGTTTGTTTGTCGGTATTTTGACTGTATTTCGAATATATTAGAGTTTTTGTATTGTCCGATTATTTGTGATTGTGTTTGTCAGCGTTTTCGTGATGTCGTGTTGATTTTATTATTGCCTAGGGTTGTTTATTTAATTACGTGTTGTGCCGTGTGATTTAATCGAGTCTGTTTGAGTCGTGTTGTTGATTTTACTGGTTTACCGGTTTACTGGTTTATTGGTTTTATCAATTTGTCTGTTTTGCTGTGCAAATTGTCATCATTTTTATCGCGTTCGTGTCGCTCGATTTTATCGTATTTTAATCGTGTGCCGTTTAATATTATTTGTGCTTAATATTAATTGTGTTTAGTTGTTAATTAGTTTATTTAATTAGGATTAATATTATATTAGTTTATTATTATTATTATTATATAATAATATATAAATTATATTATTAATTTATGTTAGATATTTTTTAGGTTTCTTATTGTTTAAGTAATCTAAATATATATTATTAATTTATGTTAGATATTTTTTAGGTTTCTTATTGTTTAAGTAATCTAAGTATATATTATTAATTTATGTTAGATATTTTTTAGGTTTCTTATTGTTTAAGTAATCTAAATATATATTATTAATTTATGTTAGATATTTTTTAGGTTTCTTATTGTTTAAGTAATCTAAATATATATTATTAATTTATGTTAGATATTTTTTAGGTTTCTTATTGTTTAAGTAATCTAAATATATATATATAGATGTGGTTAGTAAGAAAAAGAAAAAAGGAGGAAAGAAGTGGGATCAGTAAGGAAAAAACGTGTGGTGAGAGAAACAGAGAATTGAAAAGAAATATTTTTCCAAAAGCATTACCGTATTTCACTTGTTCTTCATTTTCGGTAACCCAAAATCGTCCCGATTATTCACCGAAACACAAAACCGATTTCATATCTTTGAAGTTCGTTGAGTCCAGGTCACAAATATCCAAGGTTCATTTCATTCCGGCGTCGTTTCACCGATCAAAAGCGACGTTGAAGTCAGGTACTCACGAAGGCAGCCAGCACTGCAACGGTGACGGTTTCCAGCTTTCGGTCGATCATTTGGACGATAAGAAGTTCATCCTCTTCACACAAGGTAATATTCTTCACTTATCTCTGAAATCGGCAAACTTCCGGCTTGCCGACATGTGTTTTAATATATTATTTATCTAAATATATATATATATATATATATATATATATATATATATATATATATATATATATTATTTTTGTCTATTATATATTATTTGTCTAAATGTACATATATATTATTTTTGTCTACTATATATTTATTGTCTAAAATATATATATATATATATATATATATATATATATATATATATATATATATATATATATATATATATATATATATATATATATATATATATATATATATATATATATATATATATATATATATATTACTTTTGTTTACTAAATATTGTTTATCTTTTATTATTATTTTGCATATATGTTTTATTTAAATGTTAGTTAAATTAATTATTTGTTTAAATGTTTATTTTAATTAAATGTTTATTTATATCAAACGTTTATTTTGTCTAAAGTAAATGTTTATATTGTTTTTTTATTTGTTTATGTTGTTACTAACCGTTTCGTTTCAGTTTCAGCTCGATTAACTCCACTAACTATTCGTAATACTAACTATTCATAGCTAACTGTGTTGTAATAATTTATTTTCTCACATTTTTTATGTTCTGTATTGTGTGTTTAATCGTATTGTTCACGTTTTATGTTAAAAAATCGAAAAATCCAAAAAAGAGAAACCCGATGCGATTCCAACGGTCGCCGTTTAAGAAACCCTTTTCACACACTCACAAGCTTACTCTTGGGCTTCATTATAATGAGCCCATTTATGTATTGTTTCAGGGTTTAGGCTCATTCAAATCTTTTGCCAGCTTTGGCTTTTCAGTTTAAAAACATTTTCAAAAGGACGTGTCAGTCTCGAAGCCTCCCGCCTAGGTCGAGCAAGAGATGGCAAGACACGCCAATCTAAAATCAACAAAACAGACTTTCCCCTTTTCTTTTGGGAGAACTACGTGGATTCTGATTTCTCCATTGCGCCTTGGAGATACGTAGGCATGAAGTCTACGACTTTATCGAGTCCAAAAAGCAATAAAATCAAGTTCTTTTCTCATCTCCCCAATCAAACGATCAAAGCAAAAAAAGCAAAGCATTCACATAAACATAAGCAAAAAGGTTCCTGTGGAGTACCGCAGATGTAGAGAGTGCTAATACCTTCCCTTTGCATAACCAACCCCCGAACCCATAACTCTAAAGGGATTTATCGTTATTTTTCCCTTCCTCTTTTTGGATAAAATAAAAGACGGTGGCGACTCTTGCATTTAAAATATTTTTCAAACGGGTTAAGTTCAATCAATACTTAATCTCGTGAAAAATCCCGCCGCGACAGAATGGCGACTCTGCTGGGGAAACATATGATTAAACTTATTTGAGGGTTTAGCCTATCTTTGCTTGTTTATATGTTTGCTTTGTGAATATTTGCTAAATTGTATTGTTTGTAATGTTTGTTATTTTGGGTTTTGGGGGATACTTGTGATAAATCCTATACCCGGATTTGGGGCACATTTGAGATAGGATGGATGATAATTCAGGTTGACTTGATAGGAGACAATCTTTACCGAGTTGACTTGAGCCTTTGTCCGCTTGGTGGAGGCCTCTTTGAGGGTGATAGTGCTAAACAAGTCATTTGTGAGGCATTGTTGCTTTCGACGGGCCCGTCAAGCCAAGGACCTTAGTTTACCTTTACCCCATCTTGGCCTTACTTAGGATGTGATGCGGTGACCACTTCGGACCAAAAGTCTGGTTTGGTTGATACGCGATATCACACTCAAGCGAGATTCTTTTGAGAATAATATTGGAAAGCGAGCAGTTGCTTAACCCGGTATTATCCGAAGAAGGATCCATAACCTTGGGAACTTTTAGAACCCGTTTGGCAGGTGAACCTTAGAACTTATCTTGGGGCTTTGTCCTAAACTCCATGCTGGTGATGAACTTTGAGCCTTGTATTGTTTGACCATGTTTGTGTTTGTTGCATTCATGCATGACATGCATTCATTCCCATCATTTCAACCTTTTTCCAAGGAACTTAAAGTGAGGATTGCAAATATTGCAGGAAACATGGATTTTGGACAGAGAAGTGTGAAAAAGTACAATCTCATCAATCCAAAGATAGATGAACTAAAGAAACTGGTTTCTTCGATCGCAGATCCTATTGGTTTCAGAGACAGATATGGGGCACTTATATCTTTATTGACACTTAGGATGGAAGAAGGGTTATTGCAGACATTAGTACAGTTCTATGATCCAGTCTATCACTGTTTCACATTCCCAGACTATCAACTCATGCCTACATTGGAAGAGTATGCCCAGTTGCTTCACATCCCAGTTGCTGATACAATACCTTTCTCTGGTTCAGAAAAGTTACCCGAGCACAGTTCTCTTGCAAAAGTGTTGTACATGAAGAAGTCAGAATTCAAGAATAACTTCACCACCAAAGGAGGACTTCCAGGTTTCACTGCCAAGTTCTTAATGGGGAAGGTTTCTTATTTTGCCAGTCAAGGTTGTGATATTATTGTGGAGCATCTGTTCGCCTTGTTGATCTACGGTTTGTTACTATTTCCTAATATTGAAGGTTTTGTGGATTCATATGCTATACGCATCTTCCTAAGTGGTAATCCTGTTCCAACTTTGCTCGGAGACACCTATCATTCCATCCATTACCGTACTTTGAAAGGAGGAGGAACCATAGTCTGCTGTATACCGTTACTCTACAAATGGTTTGTCTCTCATCTTTCTAAGTCAGCTACTTTTTGGGATCGCAAGTCAGGACTTCAGTGGTCACAGAGGATTATGTCTCTTACCCAGTCAGATATTGCATGGTATAGTAGAGTTTTAGACGATGTGAAGATCATTGATAGTTGCGGGGAGTTCCCCAATGTGCCCCTCATGGGCACAAAGGGAATCATTTCTTATAATCCAGTACTTGCTAGGAGACAACTCGGTTACCCTATGAAAGACAAGCCTCCTAACATTCTTTTAGAAGGTATTTTCTTGAGGGATAACGAGGAGGACCCTACCATGAAAGAGAGAGTAGTAAGAGCTTGGCATCGTGTTTGTCGCAAAGGGAGACTTGAATTAGGTAAGAAAGATTGTACCTCCTATGAGTCGTACCTCCAGTGGATCAGAGCCAGAGCTATACAGTTGAAAATGCCATACCCACATCATGATCCTATCAAACCCGCTCCGTTGAAGACCCCCTACCTTCCGCTAGATGACAAAGAAGAACTCCAAGCCACCTTGGAGAGGGTCAAGAAAGAGAGAGACGCTTGGAAGGATAAGGCCCAGGTGCTCGAAATGGAAAATGAATCACTTCAGAGACAGTTAAAGGAGCAGAGTGGAGAAGATCGTGCAGGTAAACGTCCAAGGGTGCAAGAGGATTTATTTTCCTCAGGCACAACAGATTACTCCCAGATTCCACAGTCCTCGGGTGCATGGAAAGGTCTTGTAGACAGTTTGGTGAAGGAGAAAGCTTTTATGCAGAAGGCCTATGAAGAAAGAATTGAGAGACTTGAAGGACAACTCCTACTTGTTTATGCTCGTCCTGATGACACATGTCCTTAAATGGTTTTCTTGGTTGTATTTTGGGTTGATAACTTTGTTTTGTTATCAAAAATGTTTGCAATTCTATCTTTTCCTTCACTTAGAGTTCCTTGGAAAATCATTCATTTTGCATATCCATGCATCACGTGCATACAGGTTGTCTGTCTTGGTCCAGTCTTCTAACAGTTGCTTCCCGCCAGCAGATCCATTTCAAGCTGACGCATAATTACAAAACAAGAGACAACTACAAAAGAAGAATGGAGATAACAGATAACGAGAACCGAGAATTGAAAGCTCAGGTTGACCGCCTTTCTGCTATGGTCGAGACATTGATAGCAAACCAAGCAGCCCAAGCTGCTCAACTTCAAACAGCACAAGCTCAGGTTGCCGAAGCACAAGATGCACAGATCCAGGCGTAAGCACAGGCGGCAGAGATGCGCAACCAAATGTTAACCGCCCGTCTACAAGCAGAGGAAGCCCAGGCTAGGGCTCAAGTTCATAATTCAGGACAGACTTCGGCACAGAATCAACCTCAAATTCAGAATCAGACAACAGCAGCACCCGTCACTACAGTCATCGCTTCAGAAATCAACGCTGTCCCAGTCACTTCTGTTACCATCACAGCATCCCGTCCTTGGGAAATACCCAGGGATCTTAATCAAGATAGATATCAACAAGAGTTCGTTCCACCAAATGCTCCTGTCTTCACTAATGTGCCTCCCGTTGTTCAATATACTCCTCACCTAGGAGAACCTGTCTATCACGGCCCTACCCCAAGTGAGGATCCTGGTCTCAATGATAGAATGGATGAATTCCAGGATCAGTTTGCGGAATTACAAAAAGAGATAAAAGCTCTTCGAGGGAAAGACAGAATGGCGACTGGAGTAGTTATGAAGAACTGGACCGCAGTTGACATTCCACATTGTGTCCACATATCAAAGTAATTAAGCTTTTCAGTTTTCAAAAATCTTCCGCTTTAGCCCAAAGCGCGAAGCATTAATTTTGTAAAATGGGCACTTTTGTCAAAAACGCACTATCCATGAAAAAGATCTTTTGTGTTCCTATACACTTGTGTCCTTTTATCTTCTCAGCTTTTTCGGAAAATGGTAACACAAAAAAAAACCTTAAAAAGAACACATTTTTGCATGTCATGGTCAGTCCTCTAAAAACAATTGTTTGTACAGGTTACTTAAACCCGTTGAACACAATGACATCATGCCCTCTCCCAACTTTGAACATTCTGTATTCGAAGCTGAAGAGGAAGAGTGGGATGAGATTCCAGAAGAGGTCGCCCGCCAGCTTGAAAATGAAGAAGACACTATTCAGCCATACAAGGAGCCTTTGGAAACAGTCAACTTGGGTTCGGAAGAAAATGTGAAAGAAGTCAAAATTGGAGCATTGTTATCCCCACAGGTCAAGGAGCAATTGATCAGCCTGTTGAAAGAGTATGTAGAGGTGTTTGCTTGGTCTTATCAACATATGCCTGGTCTCGACACTGACATCGTAGAGCACAAGCTACCTTTGAAGCCAGAATGTCCACCGGTCAAACAGAAATTAAGAAGAACACATCCAAATATGGCCGTCAAAATTAAAGAAGAAGTTCTGAAGCAAATAGATGCTGGTTTTCTTGCCACTTCAGTGTATCCAGAGTGGATAGCAAATATTGTGCCAGTTCCTAAGAAGGACGGGAAGGTACGAATGTGTGTCGACTATCGTGACTTAAATAGAGCAAGCCCAAAGGATGATTTCCCCCTGCCTCACATTGACATGTTGGTAGACAATACAGCAAAGTTTGACATATTCTCCTTCATGGACGGATTCTCCGGGTATAACCAGATCAAAATGGCTCCCGAAGACATGGAAAAAACTACCTTCATAACACCATGGGGAACATTCTTTTATCAAGTGATGCCGTTTGGGTTGAAGAACGCAGGTGCTACTTACCAGCGAGCCATGACAACGCTCTTTCACGACATGATGCACAAAGAGATTGAGGTTTATGTGGATGACATGATCGCGAAGTCTCGTTCAGAAGAAGGTCACTTAGTAGATCTATTGAAGCTGTTTCAACGATTGAGGAAGTTCCGCCTTCGCCTCAATCCGAACAAATGCACATTTGGCGTCAGGTCAGGTAAACTCTTGGGCTTCATTGTCAGCCAAAAATGCATTGAAGTTGATCCAGATAAAGTAAAAGCTATCCAAGAGATGCCCGCACCAAAAACAGAAAGGCAAGTGAGAGGTTTTCTAGGACGATTGAATTACATATCCCGGTTTATTTCTCACATGACTGCCACTTGTGAACCTTTCTTCAAATTGCTGAGAAAGAGTCAGAATTGTGTTTGGACAGAGGATTGTCAGAAAGCATTTGACAGTATCAAAGAGTACCTCATGGAGCCTCCTATCTTGTTACCACCTGTTGCTGGAAGATCGTTGGTTATGTATTTGACAGTGCTTGAGAATTCTATGGGTTGTATTCTGGGTCAACAAGACGAAACTGGAAAGAAAGAGCATGCCATTTACTACTTAAGCAAGAAATTTACTGACTGTGAATCACGATACTCCTTACTCGAGAAGACATGTTGTGCATTGGCTTGGGCTGCTAAGAGATTGAGGCAGTATATGTTAAGTCACACCACTTGGTTGATATCCAAAATGGATCCAATCAAGTACATTTTTGAGAAGCCTGCACTCACTGGTAAGATTGCCAGATGGCAGATGCTGTTATCAGAATACGACATTGAGTATCATACCCAGAAAGCTATCAAGAGCAGTGTGTTGGCTAAGTACCTTGCTCACCAAACCGTTGAAGATCACGATGATAATGAGGATGAGTTTCCTGATGAAGATGTCATGTTCCTAAAATCCAGAGATTGTAAAGAGCCACTTCCTGAAGAAGGGCCTGAACCAGATTCTCAATGGGGTTTAGTATTTGATGGAGCTTCCAACGTTTATGGACATGGAGTAGGTGCAATCATTATCACTCCAGAAGGTTCTCATATTCCTTTCACGGCAAGAATTTGCTTTGAATGTACAAACAACATTGCTGAATATGAAGCCTGTATCATGGGTCTTGAAGAAGCCATTAACCTCCGCATCAAAAATCTTACTGTTTATGGTGACTCAGCGTTAGTTATCAATCAGATCAAAGGAGAATGGGAAACACGCCACCCTGGCTTGATCCCATACAAAGACTATGCAAGAAGATTGTTGACTTTCTTCACCAAGGTTGAATTGCATCACATTCCTCGGGATGAGAATCATATGGCGGATGCTCTAGCTACGTTGTCTTCAATGTATCAAGTGGGTTTTCCAAACGAAGTACCCAAAATTGTGATCAAGCGACTTGATAGACCAGCACATGTGTTTACAGCTGAGGCCAGTTTTGATGATAAACCATGGTACCACGATATCAAGCATTTCCTTCAGACTCAGGAGTATCCTCTTGGAGCAACAGAAAAAGATAAAAAGATTTTGAGAAGATTGTCAGGTAGTTTCTTCCTTAATCAGAGTGTGCTCTATAAGAGGAATTATGACATGGTCTTACTCAGATGTGTTGACAAAAAGGAAGCAGAAATGTTGATGAAAGAAGTTCACGAAGGGTCCTTTGGTACTCATGCAAACGACCACTCTATGTCAAGAAAGATGTTGAGAGCTGGTTACTACTGGTTGACCATGGAATCAGATTGCTACAAATTTGTAAAGAAGTGTCACAAATGTTAGATCTACGCTGATAAGGTTCATGTACCACCAACCTTTTTTAATGTGATTTCTGCTCCTTGGCCATTCTCAATGTGGGGCATTGACATGATCGGTATGATTGAACCCAAAGCTTCCAACGGACACCGTTTCATTCTCGTGGCAATTGATTACTTCACCAAATGGGTGGAAGCAACTTCGTATGCAAAGGTGACAAAGCAAGTGGTGGTCAGATTCATCAAAAATAATCTCATTTGCCGATATGGCATTCCAAACAAGATCATCACTGACAATGGCTCCAATCTGAACAACAAAATGATGGATGAATTATGTGAAAGTTTCAGGATCGAGCATCACAACTCTTCTCCTTACCGTCCCAAGATGAATGGGGCAGTTGAAGCTGCAAATAAGAATATCAAGAAGATCATTCAAAAGATGGTTGTTACCTACAAAGATTGGCATGAAATGCTGCCTTTTGCACTACACGGATATAAAACATCAATCCGTACTTCAACTGGGGCAACCCCATTTTCACTTGTATACGGTATGGAAGTTGTGTTACCGATAGAGGTTGAAATTCCATCAATGAGGATACTAATGGAAACTCAGTTGTCAGAGGCTGAATGGTGTCAAAGCAGATACGATCAGTTGAATTTGATTGAAGAAAAAAGAATGACTGCCTTGTGCCATGGACAGTTATATCAAAAGAGAATGAAGCAGGCATTTGATAGGAAGGTTAAGTCGAGAGAATTCAAAGAGGGTGACCTTGTACTCAAGAAGATGATACTATTTCACAATGATTCTAGGGGCAAGTGGACTCCTAAAGGACCCTATGTTGTCAAGAAAGCCTTCTCAGGCGGTGCTTTAATTCTTACAAACATGGATGGTGAAGAGCTTCCACGTCCCGTGAATACAGATGCAGTCAAGAAATACTTCGCCTAAAAAATGAAAAGAACAGCTCGCTAAGTTGAAAACCCGAACGGGCGGCTTAGGCAAAAATGAGCGTCTCGGTGGACTGAAAACCTGAAAGGGCGGTCCAAGCAGAAATTAGAGACATAAAAAAACAAAGAGAATATTATCCCGGTAGATTGAAAACCCGAAAGGGCAATCTAGGCAAAAGTTAGGGATTTCAGGCAAGTGAGTGCATAACAGAGATAAGATCATTGAAGTATCAGAATATTTTCAACAGTTCTCCAACTTTCTCAACGCTGCAATACAGGTCAAAAGTGGAAGAGAGAATGATGTCATTGTAGTTCAACGTACCCTTTTTCCACAAAATTACCATTTTCCAATTTGTAAAGATCTATGGAATCACGTTGTTGGCTGATTACCATCCTATCAAATCAATTTGAGCCTTTCTATATTTCTTGGCACTCTTAATTTTCATTTCAATTTACGAAAGTTCTTTTACTTTGACAGATATGTTTTGAAACAAAAGTTTTGAATTAAAAACAGTTTTTGAAAAATATAAAGATTATTTATTTTGATTTGTGGACATCAATAAAAGGATTGAGACATGTGGTCCTAGTAATTCTGAAATCATGTGATTCCAACTAGACATGTTCATATTACTATCCTTATATGTATATGATGAAAAAATCTCCACAGGTGTCTTGGCAGTAATATTTCTCCAGCAGAGGTTGTGATTCTGGATATCCCCAGCTATGCTCCCTAGTTTTCCTCAAGAGATCATGCAAGAAATATTTCAAGAAGTTTATTCCCTTCACTTGGGGCATGAAGACTCCCCAGTTAATTGATCATGAAGACTCCCCGGTTAATTGATCATGAAGACTTTGATCCAGGTTTTAAGTTACAGATTTGGCCTATGGGATTACTACAGGTATTTCCCCAGTAATTTATTAAGGAGGGATCAGCAATGTCCCCAGCAGAGGATGAGAAGGAAGCTTTGATTTCCCCGAGCAGGAGTAATACAGAGGTCTCTATCCCTCAGCGAGTGAAGAAAGTTGATATTCAGAAACTACAGGGAATCTCCTGTTGTTCTCTGTCCATTCAATAGAAGGATATGTCTCCTCCTCAGTAATGTTTTGTAGTAAAGAAGAGTGTGTTGCATTTTAAGCAAATTCAAGAATTACAGGATTCCTCCTGAATTCTCATTTACATTCAAAGGTCAGACATCACTGTTCCCCGGCAGAGTCTCCTAGAGGAAAGATCTCGTAACCGAATATCAGACACCATAATCCCCTGCAGAGTCTTCAGATACAGAAAGTCTCCATGATAATTAAAGCAAAAAAATCAAGGATAGATTTCCCCTATATTCTTATTCCCTGGAAAGATACCACCTATCCCCAGCGGACTTTATCCCCAGCGGAGTCTTCCAGAAGAATAATCCCTTCTACATTATCAGCAAATTCAAGAATTGCAGGACTTCTCTTACAATATCATCTTATTTCCAGAGGATAACACCTTGTATCCCCAGCGGAGTCCTCAGAAAGGTCCAATCCTCATATACCTCGCAAATTCAAGAACCACAGGGAATCTCCTGCATTTTTGAAGTAGAAGGCATCTCCATTCTTCTACGGAATCCTCAGCAGAGACAGACTTTTAAAGAAACCTGGATATGGTGCTCTTGTACGAATTCCCCAGCAAGTCTTTGTACTACTCCCTAGCGAGTCTCAGTGCAAATCTCCAGCAAGTCCTTATGCAGCTGTTAACATTTTTAGTTATTCCTAGTTTTGTCTGTCCATCATGCATTCATTACTAAATATTCATGCATATCTATGACATATCATGCTTGCATTCATATGCACCTTGTTTCCTTGTTTATATTGTGGGTTGAGTCAATCTCTCCATATAGAGTATCCTCATAAGCAGCAAAATACCTTTTATTGGTCATGTTCCCCACAGAGATCTATGCCTCGTGGAAGATGGTTGTTTCAGTTGTAAATCCTGATGAGTTCATTCCTCTTCAGTTGAAGTCTTGTTTGACCGTTTCATTCTAGTTCTATCCTAGTTTGAACCTCGTGTCTCCAGATAAAGCTCAGAAATTGCCAGTAAAAGCAGGCAACAATATAGTCTTTGTGACTCTCATTCAGTAAAACAGACATGACAGATATTGTGTCCAAGTCCTTTATGCCTTCATCTTTGAGTTGGTACCCGTTACAAACTTGAGTTACCTACATCCATGAGTGGTAACCTTTGTTATCCCTCGGATAAATTAATTACTATCTCCATCTATGAGTTGATAACATCCTCACAGAAAGTTCCATGGTTCTACCTGCAACTTTGAGCTGGTAGCATGCTTTCGTCTTTGAGTTTAGCACAGATTCCTTTTGATTCCACCTTCGTCTTTGAGTTGGTGAAGTACCTGCAACTTTGAGCTGGTAATATGCATTCATCTTTGAGTTCGCACATTTTCCTGTGATTCCATCTTCGTCTTTGAGTTGATGGAGTACTTTCATCTATGAGTAGGGTATGTTTGATCCTTGTTGAACTGATAGTGTGCTTTCATCTTTGAGTCTGCACAGATAACTTCTGATTCCATCTTCGTCTTTGAGTTGATGGAGTACCTTCATCTATGAGTTAGGTACATTTTGTCCTTCCACCGTCATCTTTGAGTCGGTAATGATAAACATCTCCAGGAAAATATGTTCTAAATTCTTTTAAACACCTTTGTCAATGAATCGGTGGTTGCCTTCAACTTTGAGTCGGCATTTCTCTGTCTACCTCATCAATGAGTTGGTAGTGTGCATTCAACTGTAAGTCTGCACAATGATCCTTAGATCTGATTCTTCATCTACACCATCATCAATGAGTTGGAATTTGATTTCCCTAGCAGTGTTATTATCAATCTTTTGAAGCTTGCCTTCAACTTTGAGTTGGCATGTCCTGTTTACCTCATCAATGAGTGGGTAGTGAGCTGTCAACCATGAGTCAACGCAGTTCGATTCTTATTATGCCCTTGTTATACCTTCATCCTTGAGTTGGTATTCATCTTTTCTGTTACCTCCATCTTTGAGTTGGTAATGTACTGTCACATCAGTACTCTTGTTATATTGATCTTTTCCCACTTTCATCTATGAGATAGTGATGTATCGTCAGCATTGAGTCGATATCTCTTTTCCTCCTATTTTCCATCTATGAATAGGTAGTGAATCTTCCCCAGCTGAGTGTTCTCAGTGTTTACCTTCATGCATTGAGTCGGTGTATGTCCTTCCCCAGTAGAGTTTGCACTCCTGTGTCTCTGTGTCTGTCTGTCTTTTGCATCATGCATACATGCATTTGCAGTCAAATTTTGTGGCGTTTGTCATATTTAATTACCTTACGCCATTCGATAGCCTCCGGCTATCTGGCCTAAGTTAATTAAATAGGGGCATCTGTCGCACCCCAAAATTTGACTTTGGTTTTGTTGACCACATCTTGATTAATCTCGTTGTCTCGTATTCATCTCAATTTCTTAAACTTCGCGTGACAACTAGTTTGATTAGGTTTTGTGTGTTTTCGTTGCTTACCGTGTCGTATTTCGTTGTTTTAGCAAAACCTGGCCGATATCGTTGCCTCGTATTTATCTCGCTTATCTCTTTTGTGCGTGGCATCGCTTCGATTAGGTTTTGTGCGTTTTTATCTATTTAATTGTTTGTTTGTCGGTATTTTGACTGTATTTCGAATATATTAGAGTTTTCGTATTGTCCGATTATTTGTGATTGTGTTTGTCAGCGTTTTCGTGATGTCGTGTTGATTTTATTATTGCCTAGGGTTGTTTATTTAATTACGTGTTGTGCCGTGTGATTTAATCGAGTCTGTTTGAGTCGTGTTGTTGATTTTACTGGTTTACCGGTTTACTGGTTTATTGGTTTTATCAATTTGTCTGTTTTGCTGTGCAAATTGTCATCATTTTTATCGCGTTCGTGTCGCTCGATTTTATCGTATTTTAATCGTGTGCCGTTTAATATTATTTGTGCTTAATATTAATTGTGTTTAGTTGTTAATTAGTTTATTTAATTAGGATTAATATTATATTAGTTTATTATTATTATTATATAATATATAAATTATATTATTAATTTATGTTAGATATTTTTTAGGTTTCTTATTGTTTAAGTAATCTAAATATATATTATTAATTTATGTTAGATATTTTTTAGGTTTCTTATTGTTTAAGTAATCTAAGTATATATTATTAATTTATGTTAGATATTTTTTAGGTTTCTTATTGTTTAAGTAATCTAAATATATATTATTAATTTATGTTAGATATTTTTTAGGTTTCTTATTGTTTAAGTAATCTAAATATATATATATATATATAGATGTGGTTAGTAAGAAAAAGAAAAAAGGAGGAAAAAAGTGGGATCAGTAAGGAAAAAACGTGTGGTGAGAGAAACAGAGAATTGAAAAGAAATATTTTTCCAAAAGCATTACCGTATTTCACTTGTTCTTCATTTTCGGTAACCCAAAATCGTCCCGATTATTCACCGAAACACAAAACCGATTTCATATCTTTGAAGTTCGTTGAGTCCAGGTCACAAATATCCAAGGTTCATTTCATTCCGGCGTCGTTTCACCGATCAAAAGCGACGTTGAAGTCAGGTACTCACGAAGGCAGCCAACACTGCGTCGGTGACGGTTTCCAGCTTTCGGTCGATCATTTGGACGATCAGAAGTTCATCCTCTTCACACAAGGTAATATTCTTCACTTATCTCTGAAATCGGCAAAGTTCCGGCTTGCCGACATGTGTTTTAATATATTATTTATCTAAATATATATATATATATATATATATATATATATATATATATATATATATATCTATATATATATATATATATCTATATATATATATATATATATATATATATATATATATATTTATATTATTTTTGTCTATTATATATTATTTGTCTAAATGTACATATATATTTTTGTCTACTATATATTTATTGTCTAAAATATAAATATATATATATATATATATATATATATATATATATATATATATATATATATATATATATATATATATATATTACTTTTGTTTACTAAATATTGTTTATCTTTTATTATTATTTTGCATATATGTTTTATTTAAATGTTAGTTAAATTAATTATTTGTTTAAATGTTTATTTTAATTAAATGTTTATTTATATCAAACGTTTATTTTGTCTAAAGTAAATGTTTATATTGTTTTTTTATTTGTTTATTTTGTTACTAACCGTTTCGTTTCAGTTTCAGCTCGATTAACTCCACTAACTATTCGTAATACTAACTATTCATAGCTAACTGTGTTGTAATAATTTACTTTCTCACATTTTTTATGTTCTGTATTGTGTGTTTAATCGTATTGTTCACGTTTTATGTTAAAAAATCGAAAAATCCAAAAAAGAGAAACCCGATGCGATTCCAACGGTCGCCGTTTAAGAAACCCTTTTCACACACTCACAAGCTTACTCTTGAGCTTCCTTATAATGAGCCCATTTATGTATTGTTTCAGGGTTTAGGCTCATTCAAATCTTTTGCCAGCTTTGGCTTTTCAGTTTAAAAACATTTTCAAAAGGACGTGTCAGTCTCGAAGCCTCCCGCCTAGGTCGAGCAAGAGATGGCAAGACACGCCAATCTAAAATCAACAAAACAGACTTTCCCCTTTTCTTTTGGGAGAACTACGTGGATTCTGATTTCTCCATTGCGCCTTGGAGATACGTAGGCATGAAGTCTACGACTTTATCGAGTCCAAAAAGCAATAAAATCAAGTTCTTTTCTCATCTCCCCAATCAAACGATCAAAGCGAAAAAAGCAAAGCATTCACATAAACATAAGCAAAAAGGTTCCTGTGGAGTACCGCAGATGTAGAGGGTGCTAATACCTTCCCTTTGCATAACCAACCCCCGAACCCGTAACTCTAAAGGGATTTATCGTTATTTTTCCCTTCCTCTTTTTGGATAAAATAAAAGACGGTGGCGACTCTTGCATTTAAAATATTTTTCAAACGGGTTAAGTTCAATCAATACTTAATCTCGTGAAAAATCCCGCCGCGACAGGTCCTTACCTCTTAAAGTTTTCAATTCCTTGCGCAGCTCAAGAAATTGATCTTTCATCTCATCCATTTTCTCATATACATTCGGGCCCTCAGATGGCTCGGAATGATAAATGGTGTCTTCTACATGCGGGAGAGTGTGCATAATGGGAGGTGGCACAAACAGGACCGGGCTAGATGCCGGCATAGAAGCAAGAGTGGGAGCGAAACCCTCTGGCATGAAGTTAGATGGCATCCCCCAAGGGAATCCAGTTGGCATATTCGGAGAAAAGTGGGCGGTGGCAGCCGACACTGTTGAAGTAGCCACTTTAGAGACAACAGTCCTCGTGGGAGGAGTTGCAAGAGTTGGAGAAGCTTGACTTTGCGCAGCAAGGACTGACTCCATCATGGCAGTCAGCCTGGCAATCTCTTCCTTCAGATCTCTGTTCTCTTGCTCGAGGTGTTCCATGATCTCCTGATGATTTTCTCGGGTGTTATATCGGTGCGTCATCTTGTCTTCAAAATAAATGAAGAGCAAAGAGTTAGATCACTGTATCAGAGCTCGGAACCAAAACCTGCTTATGCATATGATGCATGCAATACTTGTGCATATGATTTGTTTTTTATCAGAGGAACTTTACAAGGATCTATTTGCAAATGTTTTGGAAATATTGAATTTTTAAGACATATGTGGAATACTCATAGCCATAATATTTGGAAACTTTTTACACCAAAGAAGTAGTACAGTTTTGGTAACCAAGTACAATACAAGAGAAAAGGAGAATAAACATCCCATGGAGCCCTAGATGCAATCGTCCAAAGCCTTCGAGATCAGAAGATACGTCGCACGAAGTCTTTTCACCTCTCTCTCATAAGCTGCTTCCATGTCGGCCTTCTCCTTGGCGAGCTGATCATACTTCCTCTTCCAAAACCTGGATGAGTGAAGAAGGAGAGAAGTAAACACAACATCAGGCTCATCAATAACCTGATGCTCTAGAAACTCAATCACTGCATCCTTATCCTTAAGCTACTAAAGAAGCTCATCATGCTCACGAACCGAAGCACGCGAACGGTTTCCGTCTCTCAACTCCTCTACTCCTTGATTAGGGAGGGTTGAAGGCCCAACCATAACCATAGGGGTAGGTCTCGAATACTCATAAGGCATGCGGTACTCCAGAGCTCTCTTCCTTACCCAAGAGGTGTAAGGTTTCAAAGCAACACAATTCTTCGGACCAAGCTCATTCCTCCCTTTCTTATGAACCTTGCGCCAGGCGCAGACCATCCTATCCTTCAAGTTTTGGGTATCTTTACCCTCTTGAAAGAATAAGCCTTCCAACGAAATGTTGTTAGGTTTATCCTTTAAGGGGAACCCAAGTTGACGGCGAGCCAAAGCAGGGTTGTAGTTAATTCCACCACATGTACCAAGAAGAGGTACATTGGAGAACTCACCACAAGAATCAATAATCTGAACACCATCATAAACACGATTATACAAAGAGATATCATCATTAGTGAGAGACATAAGTCTCGTGGACCACCGTAGACATCCCTTATTCTCCTTGAAGGCAAGCGTCTGAGGCAAGTGCCAAATAAACCACTTATACAATAGAGGCAGACAACACACAATGGAACCACCACCCTTTGCATTTCTCATATGCAAAGAGAAATAAGTGTCACCCAACAGAGTCGAAACGGGATTAAGAGAAGAGAAAATCCTAATAGCGTTTACATCCACGAAGTTGTCGATGTTTGGAAATAACATTAGCCCATAGATGAGGAGTACAAATATGGCTTCAAAAGCTTCCTTACTCCTAGACTTCCCAAACAAGGTAGCTTTGGCAATCATAAAATCAGACGGGAGACCTTGAATTTCACCTTTGGTAGTCATATTGGCAACAATGTCAGATACATCCACATGAAGCATGCCAGCAATCCCTTGAGAAGACGAAATCTTCTCCAAGCCACTGAACGGCAAATGGTCAAGAATAGGTATAACGACATGATAGGCATACTCCTCTAACATAGGCAAAAGCTGAAAATACGGAAAAGTGAAGCACCGATACAAAGGATCGTAGAACTGCACCAACACACTCATCAGACCCTCATCCACCTTAGTAAAAAGAATAGACAAAAGCTTCCCATGGCGAGCTTTGAATTCCAAGTGCTCTAATACATAAGATGCCAAACTCCTTAACTCTTTCAAGTCGGGTTGTCTGAAACTGTACTTCTTCGTATTCCTTCTTTGCTTATCCATGTTTGAAAATTTGCAAATAGACCTCTTAAGTTCCTTGAAAAATCTTTATTGCAGATGGATGCAACAATCACACTCAAGGATCAAGCAAGTCACACCACACAAAGGTCACCGGATGGCTCAAGTCATCATCAATATCAATCATCACTTTTGGTGGATTATGGTTTACACCTTATCAATACCCAAGTTCCATTGATATTGAGGATATACGAGAAAGGATCAACCGCGAATCCCGGGTTTGTTGTAAGTCACAAGCATGGAGTTTCGGTTAAGAACCACCCAACAGGAGTGTACTATGGTTAAACCTGACGATCATGTTCTAAAAGGTCCCCATAGTCATCATCCCATCTTTCGGATACTATCGGATAAAACAACTACTCGTTTTTCAAAAATATTCTCAAGAGGAACTCTTATGAGTGTAGTATCGCGTAACAATCTCCTCAAGTCTTACACTTGAACGACCTTCGCACTACGTCCTAAAATAGGCCAAGATGGGTTAGGTATCTAAGGTCCTTGGCTTCTAGGGTTTCTATTGGAAAGAGTAATGCCTAACCACGACTACTCGTGTGACATTATTGATCCCAATAAGACCTCCACCAAGTGAATGGGCTTGCAAGTTAACTTGTTAAGGAATAACTCCACACAAGTCAACAAGATTATGCCATTCTCCTATCATAAGTGCACTCGAGTTCGGGTATAGAACTTATCTCACAAGAAACCACCAAGCATACAAGCATTTAATATATTAAGCAATTCATACATTACAAACAATACATTCATCCCAAATTTGCACAAAAATATGTCACAAACAAATATAAACATACAACACATACAAGCAAAAAGTAGGCTAAACCCACTAGGGAGAAGTAGCTTAGCTCCCCAGCAGAGTCGCCACTTTTCTGTAGCGGGGTTTTCGTTACCTTTAGGTTTATTGACTAAACCAAAAGTCAACATTCAATTCGAGTCTCCACCGCACTTTTATTTGTCTAAAGGAAAGGTTAAAAAGCGAAAAAAAGCCAAGTAAGAAGTTTTTCAAATCAAAAACTAATAAAAATGTCAGAGATCTATGTAAGGGGGTTGGTTATGAAATGGGAAGGTTTTACGCATCCAAAATATCCTTAGTACTCTAAGGGAGCCCTTTTTGCAAATATGTGTTGTAGGTTGGTATTTGTGAAAAGATTTGTACAAAAGATTGGGGGGATGAGAAGAGAATAGATTATATTTACAAATTTTGTTGTTTGAATGGATGAACCCATTGCCTACGTACCGTCACAAAGGAGGATCAAAACCTCGTAGTTCAGGGTAAAAATCTCAAAGATTGGTGAATTGATTTGATCAAAAGCCTTAATGTCTTTTGTTATCAAAGGGAGAAAACTCAACCTAAACCAATAATCCACCATGTGAGGAAGGCTTCAACATGCTAGTGAGGGGTTAACCTTATAATAAGCATGGAAGACTTATAATCCAATCACTAAGGGTAAGGTGAGATTTACATCGACCACTATGATAACTCAAAACTATGGCTAATGTTTTTGAAAAGTTTTAACAAGTGGCCATTGAAACCACAAAAACAACTTGAAGTGAGTTATACTTACAAGTTAGATTTATTTACAAAATGAAGTCAAAGTTGGATTAAGATTTATTCACAATGAGTATTGATGAAAATGGTTTTGAAAATTCAAAGGCATAAGGCCTAGGTTTTTGATTTGAAACAAAGTCAAAGTTTGAAGAAAAATATTTTTGGCTTGGTTAGATTGGGGAGAAGAAGAGAAGGGTTATTCCTAAAGCATACAAAGACAAGAGGGGAAAGATAAACCCTTGGAGTTCCTTTTCTTGACGTCATATAGATGACTCAAGATGCTCCTTTCCTTTGGACTTAGCACACAAATAATCAATCAAAGCTCCTAGGATCTCCATTTGGCTTGGTCCTTAAATTGGCTACTCATGACAATGGTCCTCTTTTCACAATCTCAAGGTAGTATCCCTATCACACAAAAGAAAACATCAAAAAGTTCACAACATAATAAAGGGAATGGATAAAGAATAAGTTTGGAGGAGAAGTTCTTTAAGATCAACTTTGAACTTTAGCATTCTAAAGGCATGAGGCCTAGTTGCTCTTCAACAATTTTGCATTCTAAAGGCATGAGGCCTAGTTGATCTTGAACTCCTTTAAGCATAGGTAAGTCCTAATTCTAAGTCCTTTCTCCTTTTGCATTTGGTTCACACAAAACAAACACAAAAGCAACACAAAATAGCAATATATTTATATACAATAATGGGCTCAAATGAGCAAAAGAAAAATGACATAAACATAAAATATGTGCTCAAGTGAGCAAAGTGAAAATCAATATGAATAATGATCAAGAAATAAATGACATTAAAAGTAAATGACAAGAAATTAAATGCTCAAATTAAAGTTAGTAGTTAGTAAGGTTATGTTAGCTTGTCATAAGACAATGTAGCGCTATGTTAAGCAATCGTAAGTGGACTAATGTAGTAGTCACGCCTATCTGAGGCCGGTCAATAAAAATATAGGCAAAAAACACAAGTTAGAGATCATGACTAGTAAGCCAAGCTCCATAAACTTGCCATGCCAAAATAAGAGGGGAAGGGCCTTGTATTGACTTTAAGTTATTTGCTTGACCAAGAAGCAACCTATCTTGGACACAAAACAAATCACTTGATCATGGATCAAGTTGAGTTTGGTTTGAATCAAAGAAGGTTAAACTTCTCACTTGTCAAGACCAACCATAAGACTTTAACTCATTGGCCATTGATGGAAAGAAAGGGATGAAGATGAAAGGGAGGGGAAAAGAAGACAGCCACCAAATCCAATTGATCAAATGTGAATTAAATCATCATCAATCAACACCAAACAGAAAAGAAATGAAGATAATAAGTCAACAAGTCAACAATATTTTTTTTGTATTTTTTGAATTAAAATAAAAAAAAAAGACAAATAAGGTCAAACCTCAAATTCAATTCAAATCAACTTCAAAAAAGTCCAATTAAATTCTCATAGGTTCAACATAGTCAAAGAAGCTTTGACTAATTTTCTCATCAATTTTGAAACCAGAAAGTATTTAAAATCAATTAAAAACAATTAAAAATAACATAATATGAATAAAAATCTCAAATAATCTCAAATCAAATATGAAATTGATGAGACTATTTTCCATTGACTTATCATGATCCATAGATGCTATGAAACTATTTTTGGATTTTTCAAAAGTTAGAAAGTATTTTAAAATGAATTAAAACTATTAAAAATCAAATAATCCATGAAAAATATCAAATGAAGTCACAAAAATAATTAAAAATCATAATATGAAACTAGATTTTTCAAGAAATATTTTGGAGTTGGTCTCATATTTTTATGACTTCAAATGAATTTTTTTATGAATTTTTGAAAATCAAATGAATTAACTGAAAATAAAAGAAAATGAAATAAATGGAAAAAACCACAGCCACGCGATGGAGCTCAGTAATTAACGTGGCATTAAGAGACGTTCCAGATATGAGGGCGCATGGTGCATCCAAGTCAAACGCGTAACAACATGTATTAAAATAAGTAAACACGATGAATGGACAAGATTAAAACGTGGCAACTAGATCCAATGGTCCTGGTCAGAACACGTGGTGGGGGCGGTGTGATCGGCCACCATTTACACTCAGCTTTCATCATCTATCCCGCATGGAATCTTCATGAATCGGTAACTTTTTGCGTTTTATTTTAGTGATTTCTTTAGTTTATTACATTTTATGAATTTCCGTTTGTTTTATGTTACTTTAGTAGTTTTTCGCCTTTTGTCGCATTTTATGCGTTTATGTGTAGACTGTTGGTTTCCAGGTTAGATAACAAGTCCGAAGGTTGCGTACCGAAAGAATGGAGGTTAGATACTTAAGGAAAAGTGAAAAATAGACAAAACAGGGGGTTGACACGGGTGCCCGTGTCAGCATGTGCAGAACAAGCTATCCTGAACCCAGTAAACAATGGGCTGACGTGGGTGCCCGTGTCACCTGACACGGCCCGTGTCATCATGGAGTGCCTTGTTGAACCTACAGAGGAGCCAACACGGGCAGTAGTGTCACCTGACACGACCCGTGTTGGCCATTTCGCCCCAATATCTGATTTTTCTTATTATAACTCCTTTGGACATCCGGAGTGCATTTTGGGCATTTCACAATGTTTTTAGTTGTTTGGAAACTATTTAGTTGGAATTTGGGCACTGAGAAAAGGGACTTTTGATCGTGAAAAGAAAAGATACGAAAAGAGGAAGCAACCATGCAAGGTGTGGAGAAGAGAAGAGATCTTCAAGATTGGAAGAAATTGAAGATCAACTTTCATCAACAACAACTTGTAATGTCTTTATTTTGTAATCTTTTGCCTTTGAATATTATGAGAGGCTAAACCCCCCAATGCTAGGGGGAGTTCCTTAATTGCTACTATATGAATATTTTATCCATGTTCTTATAATCATTGATGTTTTCGTAATTCAAATTATTATACAACGTGCTTAATGTTTAATTTTATCGGACAAATGAAATTCTAATCTCTGGTTAAGGTTTAGGTCGGACAAACCGCCGTATCACTTGTTGTATAATAAAACCCGCGTTTAATCACTTAGGAATGAGGATCAAACTGTGGTTACTGTATATTCTTGATAAAATAAATATTTCTTAACAACAATTTGAATGACTAAGGAATTAGGAGTGAAATTGCCTGTTAAATGATTTTGGCTAAGGAATTAGAGAAAACTGCTCTGGAGAAACTGTTTTGAATTATAATAACATCAATGTTATATGATATGGAAAAAGTGGAATACACAACAATTCATACACCTGGCCTTAGCATTATTTCTCATATCGATTAAAAGAGTTTTATACGCTTTATATTTTTATTTCTTATCAATTGTGAAAACAATCATCAAACCCCGTATGAACTTTTGTTCAATTGAACTATTCTAAAAATTGATACTTTCTACGCAGTCCTCGAGATCGATACTCGGGATAACTCCCTTTTTATTACTACATTGGTGCAAATAGTACACTTGTTATTTTACCGATCAAGTTTTTGGCGCCGTTGCTGGGGACTGGCAAAAGTATAAGTTGAAAAATACTTCAATTGGAATTTTGTTGCTTTGCAGCTAATTTTTTTCTGTATTACTGTTTATTCTAATAATTGTCTAATCTGTGTATGCGAGGTAAGGCCTCAGCTAAATTTCTTTTTGACGCAGAACCCGAAAGATTATTGCGTACAAGACGACGAAAAGCTAGGCTGAAACTTTCAGAATCAGCCTCTATTGTTTCTGAGTCGGAAAAAGAATAAGTTGTTTCAGTTCATTCGGAAGACTCAGAAGTTATTTTTGAACCAATGGCTGAACCACAGGGTGAAGCCCTTCTACCTCCTGCAGGAAGACTTTAGGGTGACTATGGGGGTGCAAATGCTCCTACTGGAAGGTTAACTATTGTGAACCAACCGGTAAATGTTGATCACTTTCAGCTGCTGTAAGACCCCAATTTTGACCCTAAGATCCCTCATGGCATCATAACATTGCATTTGCATAGCCTAAAGGATCATGAGCATCTTGGTTCCCTTTGCCTTTGGGTGGGACTCCTTGTGATTGGTTTGAGATCACCAAGCATGCCTGAATTATACATCATTGTTTCTCTTACTTTTGTTTACTAAAAAAAAATAAATAAATAAATAAAAAATAAAAAAAAATAAAAAAAAATAACAAAAAAAAAAGAAAAAAAGAAAATAAATAAATAAAATATAACAAAAATAATTTTGGACTTGGGCCTGTCTCATTTGAGCCCACAGGTCCACAAAAACCAGGTTATAAATTCAGAGTTTCAGTGAAACAAAAGAGATTTTATTCCTATGACCCTAGCAGGAAAAAGAAAGTGAGAGAAGAGCTGACAGAGTTCAGAGCAACCTCCATAGGCAAACCCTCAGATTGCTCTGCAAACCCAACGGTGCAATTCAATTTCATTCGATCTCTCCAATCAGGTTTGCCCAATATCCATCATCTTTATGCCTTCAATTTGAATTTTCTGAATATATGAGGTATTATGGGTGAATTTGATACCCTTTTGATGCATGTGTTTGACAAGAGGTTTAGGCCTCCCGCCCTTGGTTGCTTTTTGTGAGCTTTTTTTGTGAATTTTAATGGCATGATTCATGTGGTTACATTTTGATTTGGGGGCAACTCTTGATTACCCTATCTTGTTTCTCTAACCTGTTTGTTGAGTTTTTTTATGAGGGCTCACATGACTCTTGCAGAGATGGCCTGGTGTTCCACTTTATTTGTGGGATACCCCCTGGAGGTTTATTCCGATTACCCGTGCTTAATGGCTTGAGATATTTGTTTGTGACTGCTTATTCCAAAGGATGGGAGCTACTTGGATCATCAATATGATCTCAAGAGGGGAACTCCTAATGTGGTTTTATTTTCTTTTCCCTTATCTCTTATATGTTTAGGAATTTAACCCTTCTTTTTTTTTCTCCCCATTCTAACCCAAGCCAAAACTTTTTGTGCAAACAATAACTTTTGTTTTCAACATTAGAAACCTAAGCCTTATGCTTTTGATTTTCAAACTTATTTTTCATAACACTTATTTTGAATTGAACCTTTTAATCCACTTTAACCATATTTTTGTAAATACTTTTAATTGGTAAATATAACCCATTCAAATACTTTTTGTGGTTTCAATGGCCACCTTCTTAATCAAACCTCTTTATATAACCATTAGCTATTAGGTTTGAGTTATCCTTGAGGTAGATATAATACTCACCTTTATCCTTAGTGATGGACAATGAGTCTTCCATGCTTATTATAGGGTTAACCCCTCACTAGCATGTTGAAGTTATCCTCACATGGTGGATTTGTGGTTTTAGGTTGAGTTTTCTCCCTTTGATAACAAAAGACGCTAAGGTTTTTGGACCAATCAATTCACTAACTTTTTTTTGAATTTTTTTACCCCGAACTACGTGGTTTTGATCCTAATTCTTTTTTAAGATGGTACGTAGGCAATGGGTTCATCCATTCAAACACAAAATGTAAATAAATTTGCATATTCTTTTCTCATCCCTTCAATCATGTTTGCACAAATAAATTTTCATTAAAAAAAAAAACAACAACCTTACAACAAATGTGAAAAGGGCTCCCTAGGAGTACCTAGGATGCTTTGGGTGCCTAACACCTTCCCATTGCATAACCAACCCCCTTACCCAGATCTCTGACATTTTTACTAGTTTTTGATTCGATAAAACTTTTAGGTTTTTGTTCGCTTTCTAACCATTCCTTTGGATAAATAGAAGAGCGGTGGCAACTCGACTTGTATGATTTACCTTGGATTTAGTCAATATCTCTAATGGTAACGAATACCCCGCTACAGAAAAATGGCGACTCTGCTGGGGAATCTTAAATCCTAGTGGGTTTTGCCTACTTTTCATATTTGTTGTATAGTATTGTATATTTTTTTGTGACATATTTTTGTGCAATTTGGGATTACTGTATTGTATGTAATGATTGAATTGTTTGAATATTAATTCCTTGTGTGCTTGGTGATCTTTGTGAGATGAGTTCTATACCCGGACTCGAGTGCACTTAGGATAGGAGAATGGCATAGTCTTGTTGACTTGTGTGGAGTTATTCCTTAGCAAGTTGACTTGCAAATCCATTCACTTGGTGGAGGTCATGTTGGGATCAATAATGTCACACAAGTAAGTTGTGGTTAGACATTACTCTTTCCAATATAGACCTTAGAAGCCAAGGACCTTAGTTTACCAAACCCATCTTGACCTATGCTTAGGATGTAGCGCGAAGGTCGTTCAAGTGTAAGATTTGATACGATTGTTACGCAATACTACACGCATAAGAGTCTCTCTTGAGAATATTTTTGGAATACGAGTAGTCGTTTCTCCGATAATATCCAAAAGATGGGATGATGACTATGGGAACCTCGTGTAGAACATGTTTGGCAGGTTTAAACCCTAGTACACTCCCTTTTGGGTGGTTCTTAACCTAAACTCCACGCTCGTGACTTGCAACAAACCCTTGATTCATGGTTGATCCGTTCAGGTATCCTTAATATCAATGGAACTTGGGTGTTGATAAGGTGTAAACCATAATCCACCAAAATGGATGATTGATATTAAGGATAACATGATCCATCCCATGACATTTGTTTGGTGTGCTTTGCTTGATCCTTGAGTGTGATTGTTGCATTCATGCATTCATGCACCCATTTGCATTCATATCATCAAAATAATAAGAAAATTTTCAAGGAACTTAAGGGGGTTTATTTGCAAAATTTTCAGACATGGAAAGACAAAGAAGGAATACAAAGAAGTACAGTTTCAGACAACCCGACTTGAAAGAGTTAAGGAATTTGACATCTTATGTATTAGATCCCTTGGGTTTCAAGGCTCGTTTTGGGAAGCTTCTTCCTCTTCTGACCACTCAGATGGATGAAGGATTGATGAGTGTATTAGTGCAGTTTTATGATCCCTTGTACCGTTGCTTCACGTTTCCGGATTTCCATCTTTTGCCTACCCTTGAGGAGTATGCTTATCTTGTGGGTATACCTATTCTGGATCAGTTGCCATTCAGTGGCTTGGAGAGTACTCCTACTTCATAAGAGATAGCAGACATGTTGCACATAGATGAATCTCTGGTTGGTGCTCATATGACTACCAAAGGTGGAATTCAAGGTCTCCCTTCTGAGTTCCTCATTGCTCAAGCTTCTATGTATGGGAAGGCCATGAGTGAGGACGCCTTTGAGGCCATATTTGTACTTCTCATCTATGGGCTAGTGTTATTCCCCATCATCGACAAGTTTGTGGATGTGAACGCTATTAAGATCTTCTCTACTCTTAATCCCGTTCCGACTCTATTGGGCGATACCTATTTCTCTTTGCATATGAGGAATGCAAAGGGTGGTGGCGTTATTGTGTGTTGTTTGCCTCTGTTGTATAAGTGGTTTATTTCTCACTTACCGCAGACGGTCGCCCTCAAGGAGAATAAGGGATGTCTACGGTGGTCCACGAGACTCATGTCTCTCACTAATGATGATATCTCTTGGTATAACCGTGTGTATGATGGTGTGAAGATTATTGACTCTTGTGGCGAATTCTCCAATGTACCTCTTCTTGGTACATGTGGTGGGATTAACTACAATCCTATTTTGGCACGTCGGCAGCTTGGGTTCCCCCTAAAGGATAAACCCAATAACATTCTGTTAGAGGGTGTATTCTTTCAGGATGGTAAAGATCCCCAAGGCTTGAAAGCTAGGATGGTTCGCGCTTGGTGCAAGATTCATAGGAAAGGAAGGAAAGAGTTGGGTCCTAAGAATTGCATCGCTTTGGAGCCTTACACTATTTGGGTTAGGAAGCGAGCGTCTGAGTATCTCATGCCTTACGAGTATCCGAGACCTACACCTATGATTATGGCTGGGCCTTCAACCCTCCCTAATCAAGGAGTAGAGGAGTTGAGAGACGAAGACCGTTCACGTGCTTGGATCCGTGAACGTGAAGAGTTGCTTCAGCAGATTAAGGAAAAGGATGCGTTGATTGAGTTTCTTGAGCATCAGGTTATTGATGACCCTGATGATGTATGGACTTCTCTACTTCCTCAGTCTTCTAAGTTCTGGAAGAGGAGGTATGATCGACTCGCCAAAGAGAAGGCCGATATGGAGGCAGCCTACGAGAGGGAGGTGAAGAGGCTTCGCGCATCTTATCTTCCTGTGTCCCGAGCTTTGGATGATTGTTTCTAGGGATCCATAGGACGATTATTTTCCTTTTCTCTTGTATATGATTGACGATGTTGCACTTCTTTTCCCTGATATTATTTGATGAGATATTTCCATATGTGATAAAATGCTTAATATTTCCAAAATTTGCAAATAAAACTCTAAAGTTCCTTTGAAATAAAAAACAAATCATATGCACAAGCATTGCATGCATCATATGCATAAGCAAGTTTTGTTTCCGGTCCCCTGCCCTGTGGTCTAACTTTGTGTCCTTCATTTATTTTGAAGACAAGCTGACTCACCGGTACTACACTAGAGCCAACATTTTCAAGAGTGGAGGTTTCATCCACACTGGCCTAGATGAGGAGGTTACTTCCGTTCTAGAAGAAGATACAAAGGATTTTGGAAATTTCATCATCCCTGGAGGGGTCTGCAACAATTGGGTCGCTGTGGATATTCCAACAGTTGTCCATAAGTCAACGTAATGATCACTTCGTTTAAAAACCCTTCTCCCATGCCAAAAGGAGGAGTGATGACATTGTTGGCGCATAAACACAATGATATTTTCATTCAATAAATTCATGTTAAATGTTTGTTTTTCCATTTATTTTCCCTTTTCGCTTTTGCATGAAATTGGTGATCACATAAAACCCTAAATAAGAATAAAATCAATTTTTTCATATGCATAATGATTTGCCTTGTTTGAATTCTAAATCTTTTCATATCCAAAATCATTATGCAGGTTGATTTCTAAACCCATTGAACATAATGACCCAACACCATCTCCCAATTTTGAGTTCCCTGTATTTGAGGTAGAGGAAGATGATGTTGAAGAGATTCCTGATGAGATTACCCGTTTACTTGAGCATGAAGAAAAGATCATTCATCCATATCTTGAGAATCTGGAAACAGTCAACTTGGGGTCTGAGGATTGTGTGCGTGAAGTAAAGATTGGGGCACTCCTAGAAGAATCTGTTAAGAAGGGGTTGATTGAATTTCTACGAGAATACGTTGACATCTTCGCCTGGTCATATGAAGACATGCCTTGTCTGGATACATATATTGTGCAACTTTTCCTGCCTTTGAAGCCTGAGTGCGTGCCTGTAAAGCAGAAGCTCAGAAGAACTCATCCTGATATGGCAGTGAAGATCAAAGAGGAAGTTCAGAAGCAAATTGATGCAGGGTTCCTGGTGACTTCTATGTATCCTCAATGGGTGGCCAATATTGTGCCCGTGCCTAAGAAAGATGGAAAAGTCCGGATGTGTGTGGACTATAGAGATTTGAATAAAGCTAGTCCGAAAGACGATTTTCCTCTACCACATATTGATATGTTGGTAGACAATACAGCTAAATTCAAAGTCTTCTCGTTTATGGATGGATTTTCCGGATATAATCAGATTAAAATGGCACCCGAGGATATGGAGAAGACAACATTCATCACACCTTGGCGAACATTCTGTTATCGAGTGATGCCCTTCGGTTTGAAGAACGCCGGAGCCACGTATCAACGAGCTATGACTACCTTGTTCCATGACATGATGCACAAGGAGATTGAGGTATATGTCGATGATATGATCGCTAAGTCAATATCGGAGGCTGTACTCCCTGTAGAGGTGGAGATCCCATCAATGAGAGTCTTGATGGAAGCCAAGTTGACTGATGCTGAATGGGTTCAAAGTCGTTATGACCAGCTAAACTTGATAGAAGAAAAGAGATTGATTGCCATGTGCCATGGTCAGTTATATCAGCAGAGAATGAAGAAAGCTTTTGATAAGAAGGTCAAGCCTCGTGTGTTCCAAGAAGGTGACCTCGTGCTCAAGAAAGTCTTGTCTTTCGCGCCCGATTCCAGGGGCAAGTGGACTCCAAACTATGAGGGTCCGTATGTTGTTAAGAGAGCCTTTTCAGGCGGTGCTTTGATACTTACAACTATGGATGGGGAGGATATCACTCGTCCTGTGAATTCAGATGCAGTCAAGAAATACTTCGCCTAAAAAAAACTGAATAACTCGCTAAGTTGAGAACCCGAAAGGGCGGCTTAGGCAAAAATGAGCGTCTCGGTGGATTGAAAACCCGAAAGGGCGATCCAGGCAAAAGTTAGAGACACAAAAAACTATATAATAATGATATATGTATCCCGCTAGATTGAGTACCTCATCCTGGGGCAATCTAGGCAAAAATTAGGGATTTGGCAAGTAACTGCATCCTGACAAGACTTTGTTCTACAACTGTCGTCCGTCAGAAATCCTTGCTCATTATCAGCCAAAGCTTCAAATTCATCGGATTTAGAATTGGTGGAGAAATGGTCATTATGTTCAATGTAGCCCTTTTCCAATATATATCACCAATTTCAAATTTGTAAAGATCTATGGAGTCTTGCCATTCACAGACTACCATTCTATCAAATAAATTTGAGCCTTTTATCCAATTATTGGCACTCTTATCTGTTTCTATTCAACAAATGTTTTGCATGTTTTGATTAAGAAAATATCATTGTTTTAAATGATCAAATTTTTATAATTTGTTTTTAAACAAAGTGAACATTCACAATGACGAAAGGATACTTAGGAGATCCTCAGTGCTCTCCCAAGGGTGGTACGATCCCCAACAGGGTAAGATTTTTGTCCATATTCCTGGCATGACTGTATCTCCTCCCTCCGGAACCCCTTGTGGTTTATCCGACCAAGTGGATTGCTTGTTGAGAGTCACCTCTCTTCCCTTCAGCAGAGTAGCAATCTTTCTTCCTCAGCAGCTTGGATCTCTTTGGGCAAGAGCGGTATTTGGTGGTTGATCCCGATAAATCCTTTATCTCCTCGGATAGATTCCCTAGTAGAGTTGTTGGTGTGGTGGACCTTGTCTGTGATAACTCTCGTCCCCAGCTGGAATGATTGATGATTTATCCCTTGCAGAGTTCTTTGCTTCCTGGTATCTCTGATCCCCAGCAGATTGGATACTCTCCGGTGAACTTGGCTTTCTCTCTTGAGATGTAGTACCGGGTGGTTGATTCCTGGACCTGGTTGTGTTAGATATGTCTGTCTATCAGCATACATCATACATAAACCACGCATATTCATGCATAATTATAACATTCAGATATTAATGTTGCATTCTTTGCCATATATCGTTGTTTGCTGTCTCCTGGTATTTGGTGATATACTTCCCCGAGCAGATGTGTGTGTCTGATCTCTCCATATAGAATCAGCTCCATAAGCAGAAAGTGTCTATCCTTTCTTCCATATTCCCCACGGGTTATATCCTCGTGGATGTTGATTGTTTTTGTTCCTTCCCAACACATATACTGGGATGGTTTTCCCCATTAAGTTATATCCTCACCGGGACAAGTCTTGATTTGGTGTGCCTATCTAGTTTGATCCTCGGTCGGTCTCTTGAGACTCTTTTCCTATTTCCCCGTGGTAAATGAATAATCGCTCAATAATTAGTAATTATTATCCCGGCGGAGACTGTGGTTCTCTACCCTCATACCGGTAGTTGTAAGTCATATTTTTGTGGTCTACTACCCAGTAACCGGTAGTTGTAAACCCCATTTTGTCCCCGTGCAGAGTTAAACCTTGATTGTTGTTCATCCTAACCGATGACGGGTACTCTCTTTTGTGGTTCTCTACCCTCATACCGGTAGATGTAATTCCCTCCTTGTTGGTTATCTTTATACAAAATTCGATATTGACATTCCTTAATTTTTTAGTATACCACCCAGTAACCGGTGATATATCTCTTGGATAATTGCTCTAATTACGCAATTTATCCCCAGCGGGTCATCTCTCGTCTATCTTGTTGTTGTTAGTAACGATTGTTCCTCCCCTGAATTGGTCATCATTATATACCTAGTTTCGGTATCCCGATACCTTTTATTTTCGGTCGATTTATCGTTTATTAACCCAGTAACCGGTTGTGGATAATCGTCCATGCGAGTATATTATCTACGTTCTGACGGTAATAGATAGTATATCTCATGCACTCTTTGGTTGAAGCCTTTTGTTCTTCCCCAGTTGAGTAAGATTCGTACCTCCTTTTCGGAGTCGAATGTCCATCCCATAATCGAGTTTGCTTTTTGCCCTCTTTTTGGATGATGAGTGTTTTGGGAATATTCCCCAATTCACGCCTTGATTGGTCATCATTATATACCTAGTTTTGGTATCCCGATGCCTTTTCTTTTCGGTCGATTTATCCTTTATTAACCTAGTAACCGGTTGTGGATAATCGTCCATGCGAGTATATTATCTACGTTCTGACGGTAATAGATAGTATATCTCATGCACTCTTTGGTCGAAGCTTTTGTTCTTCCCCAGTTGAGTAAGATTCGTACCCCTTTTACGGAGTCGAATATCCATCCTATCATCGAGTTTGCTTTTAACCCTCTTTTGGATGATGAGTGTTTTGAGAATATTCCCCAATTCACGCCTTGGTTGGTCACCTATTATATGCCCAGTAACCGGTATCCCTGGTGTTCCCTCCTCTCTTCTCCCTATTATGACTTGTTGTCCTCTGTGGAGTCAGATTTCCCTGAGTTGAGATATACCTTTTTAGGTCTTCCTCAGATGATTTGGTTGATTGATATCTCTCACCCTTATACCGGTTATAGATATTCATTCTTCCCGAGCATGTTGTATCTCACCCTTATACCGGTCTTAGATATTCATTCTTCCCGAGCATGTTGTATCTCACCCTCATACCGGCGATCAGATCACATGTCTCCTTGTCTTATTACCCAGTAACCGGTAATACCTCGTCCCGCTGCTTCCCCAGGAGTGTCCTTTTAGGCATCCCCAGCGAAGTCCCTTAGTGGATTGTTTTCATTCGGATTTTTATCCGAAGTATCCGTTATGGATAGTTTTTGCTGTATTGGCATATTCCCCAATACATGCACCTTTGAGTCAGCTCGGGTCTTTCCATTGGATATTTTCCTTTTGGAATTTTGTTCCCCAAGCGTTGAGTCGTGACCTGCTCACGCATTTTATTCCCTCTCCTATCCCCATAAGAGTCCCCAGAGTCTCTGTCCCCTTGAGTGTATTTCTCATATGGATTGTCAGTTTCTCCAGATATCTTTTCTTCTTTGCGGACACATATCCCCACACAGTTCGTACTATTTGCATACATACATCTGCATCATGAGGTCTCTTAGGGACCAAATTTGTCTCTTTGTTATTATTTAAGCCCATTCTACCTCGTCGAGACGAAGATTTTAACTTTCACTTCTCCGGCTAGAATGACCTTAAATAGGGGCATCTGTAAGACCCAATTTTGACCCTAAGATCCCTCATGGCATCATAACATTACATTTGCATAGCCTCAAGGATCATGAGCATCTTGGTTCCCTTTTCCTTTGGGTGGGACTCCTTGTGATTGGTTTGAGATCACCAAGCATGCTTGAATTATACATCATTGTTTCTCTTACTTTTGTTTACTAAAAAAAAAAAAATAATAAAAAATAAAAAATAAATAAATAAATAAATAAATAAACAAATAAATAAATAAATAAATAAAATATAACAAAAAAAAATTGGACTTGGGCCTCTCTCATTTGAGCCCACAGGTCCACAAAAACCAGGTTATAAATTCAGAGTTTCAGTGAAACAAAAGAGATTCTATTCCTATGACCCTGGCAGGAAAAAGAAAGTGAGAGAAGAGATGACAGAGTTCAGAGCAACCTCCAGAGGGAAACCCTCAGATTGCTCTGCAAACCCAACGGTGCAATTCAATTTCATTCGATCTCTCCAATCAGGTTTTCCCTATATCCATCATCTTTATGCCTTCAATTTGAATTTTCTGAACATATGAGGTATTATGGGTGAATTTGATACCCTTTTGATGCATGTGTTTGACAAGAGGTTTAAGCCTCCCGCCCTTGGTTGCTTTTTGTGAGCTTTTTTTGTGAATTTTAATGGCATGATTCATGTGGTTACATTTTGATTTGGGGGTAACTCTTGATTACCCTATCTTGTTTCTCTAACCTGTTTGTTGAGTTATTTTGTGAGGGCTCACATGACTCTTGCAGAGATGGCCTGGTGTTCCACTTTATTTGTGGGATACCCCCTGGAGGTTTATTCCGATTACCTGTGCTTAATGGCTTGAGATATTTGTTTGTGACTGCTTATTCCAAAGGATGGGAGCTACTTGGATCATCAATATGATCTCAAGAGGGGAACTCCTAATGTGGTTTTATTTTCTTTTCCCTTATCTCTTGTATGTTTAGGAATTTAACCCTTTTTTTTCTCCCCATTCTAACCCAAGCCAAAACTTTTTGTGCAAACAATAACTTTTGTTTTCAACATTAGAAACCTAAGCCTTATGCTTTTGATTTTCAAACTTATTTTTCATAACACTTATTTTGAATTGAACCTGTTAATCCACTTTAACCATATTTTTGTAAATACTTTTAATTGGTAAATATAACCCATTCAAATACTTTTTGTGGTTTCAATGGCCACCTTCTTAATCAAACCTCTTTTTATAACCATTAGCTATTAGGTTTGAGTTATCCTTGAGGTAGATATAATACTCACCTTTATCCTTAGTGATGGACAATGAGTCTTCCATGCTTATTATAGGGTTAACCCCTCACTAGCATGTTGAAGCTATCCTCACATGGTGGATTTGTGGTTTTAGGTTGAGTTTTCTCCCTTTGATAACAAAAGACCTTAAGGTTTTTGGACCGGCAACACGGGAAATGTTGGGAATGCTATTGGCGGAAGGTACAATGTGAATTAAGGGATTCGGATTAACGGGCTCCCCGTTACTGAAGATTGTCAGTATGATCAATTTTCTTTGCACGATAAGGCCCTCGAGACCACTCGCCATATGGATGAGCTTGCTGAGAAGCTCAAATCTTTGGAGTCTCAAAATTCCTTAGGTTTTGATGTCACCAATGTTGGTCTGGTTCAGGGAGTAAGGATCCCTCACAAGTTCAAACCCCCTACTTTTGAGAAATACAACTGGGCTTCTTGCCCACGCACTCATCTCCAATCTTATCTGGGAAGGTTGGGAGCTCACACTGAAGATGAAAAGTTGTGGATGTACTATTTTGAAGACAGTTTAACTGGAGCTTCTCGTGAATGGTATTCTCATTTGTCTCGTACTACCATCAAGAGCTGGAAACACTTGGCAGGGGCTTTTGTCAAGCAATATCAATAAAACTTGGACATGGCTCCAAATCGGACCTTGTTGCAAGGAATGTCTCAGACTGCCAAGGAAACCTTTAGAGAATATGCTCAGCATTGGAGACAGATTGCTGCATCCGTCCAACCCCCTATGTCTGAAAGGGGGATGGCGGACATGTTCATGAACACTCTTCAAGGCAATTATATCGAGAGATTGGCTGCTTGCCCCTCAATCAGCTTTGCAGAGATAGTGATTGCTGGAGAAAGGATCGAGAGTCTGTTGAAGATGGGCCGAATTCAAGACAACATTGCCTCCAACTCATCAGTTCCCAAGAAACCGTTTGCTGGTAACGGTCAGCGAAGAAGAGAAGGTGAGATGAGCGTTGTATATGCCGGCAGAGGCAGGGGCAGAGGACACCCTAATTATTATTAAGATCAAGTGGCCGCAGTCACTATTCCAACACATGTTCCTCAACCGCAGTATTATCCGCAACAGCAACCCAGGTACAACAATCAACAACAAGGAGGTAATCCGGGTCAGCGGAGACCCTATCAACAACGTCTAAGGCAGGCGGACCGGGTCATTGAGCCAATGCCAATGCCTTATTCTGTATTACTTCCCAAGCTGATTGACATGAATCTGGTTACGTTGAGAACTCTGGCCCCACCGGTCGATCCCAACAATCTGCCTAGAGGTTATGATGTCAACGCCAGATGTGCTTTTCACTCCAACGCACCTGGCCATACTACAGATAATTGCAAGGCTCTCCAGCTAAAGGTACAAGATTTGAGAGATGCCCAGGCCATCAATTTTTCTCCGGTGCCTAATGTTATCCAAAACCCGATGCCAGCTCACGGCGGGCAAAGGATTAATGCTGTTGATAGTGGGGAAACTTTGAATTTGGTTTCTGATGTGACTAAAGTGAAAACTTCGCTATCGGTGGTCAAAGACCGACTCTTGAAAGGACGGATTTTCTCGGGCTGTGGGGAAGAGTGAAGAAATTGTCAAGACGCCGAGAACGGATGTGATAGTTTGAGAAGGGGTATTCAGCAACTGATAGATGAAGGTTGTCTTCAGTTCGATCAGACCCGTCCAGTGAAGAATGATGTGTCGACAGTAACGTTTTATTTCACTCCTGAAGAAATATATGTTCCCGAGAGACCCGCTCCGACAACAATATATTTCCCAGAAAGTCCAGTACCAATTTACTCTGACAACCCTCAACCGACTTTGATTGGTCCGGTCACCATCACGGTACCAGGACCTATTCCGTATGAGAAAGACAGTGCTATCCCGTGGCACTATGGGGCTGATATCTACTGCCAGGGGCAGAAAGTTAACGAAGAAGACATTGGCATTGGTAGCTCCGTTGTAGACAATGTTGGAGGAATTGGTGGCTTCACCCGCAGTGGACGCCTATTTGCACCATCAACATTGTGCACGAATGCTGAAGCTGAGGCAGCTACCAAGGCTAAAGGAAAACAGGTATCCACCGAAGAGGTTACTACCGAGGAAGCTCCTCCTAAGACCGCATTCGAGAAGGAAGTGGATGAGTTTATGAGGATTATCAAGAAAAGTGACTACAAGGTAGTGGACCAGCTAAATCAGACTCAGAGCAGCCTTGTTGAAAGTACTGAATATGGCTTATGTTCCCCCAGAGATAACTGTTGACCAGCTGGAGTCGGTAGTTTCAAATGTACACACTAGCCATGCGCTAGGTTTCACCGATTATGACCTAACATCTGAGGGCAGGAATCACAACAAAGCCTTGCATATCACAATGGAATGCAAAGGGACGGTGCTTTCCCATGTTTTGGTTGATACAGGTTATTCTCTGAATGTTCTCCCAAAGAAAGCCTTAACGAAGTTGGATTGCGATGACGCCACCCTGAGGCCGAGTAATTTAGTTGTAAGGGCTTTTGATGGCTCTAAGCGAGCTGTTTGTGGCGAAGTTGAGTTGCCAGTTAAGATTGGACCGCAGGTATTCAAGAGTACCTTTTATGTGATGGATATCCAGCCTGCCTATAGTTGTCTGCTAGGTCGACCCTGGATTCATGTTGCCGGTGCTGTTACTTCTACTCTCCACCAGAAGCTCAAATATGGACTAGAAGGTCAGATCGTCACCGTCTGTGGTGAAGAGGATATTTTTGTTAGCCACCTGTCTACATTTAAGTATGTGGAGATGGATGGCGAGATGCATGAGATGCTGTGTCAGGGCTTCAAAGCCATAAACATCAGCGAGGTCGCGCCCGAAACTGTCTTTTCACCTGAGTCTGAGAAGGTCGGGATTTCTATCTCTTCATACAAGCAAGTTGTTGAAGTGGTTAAGGCTGGTAATGCCCAAGGCTGGGGCAAATTTGTGGAGCCAATCATAAAAGAAGACAAGTTTGGATTGGGGTATACTCCGGGATCTCAGAAGAATGAAGTCGGTACTTTCTCCAGCGGGGGTTTGGTTTCTCCCCACACCGTCAATGCTGCAGATGAAGACAAGGCTGACAGCGACTGTGACTTAGATAGCTAGATTCGCCTGTGTGTCCCAGGAGAAAAGCTCGACAATTGGTCGTCTGAAAAAGTCGTCCGGTTTACTCTACTGAAGGAGTAACTTTTATTTTTTTCCTTTTATCACATGCATAACAAAGTCTTACACTTTGACCAAGGTGTAATGACTCATCTGTAGGGCCATCCATTTAGTTACATTTTGCAATTATTTTCATCATCAACAAAGGACAGCTTTTGCAAACAATTTTGTGTTCTCTTCCTTACAATTATTTTTACTTTTACAAAAACGGCAATGTTACTTTTTCATGTTTCTTTTTCATTTTTCTTTCCAAAAAAAACACCTCGTAAAACTGATCACCCGGATCTCACTGCTAACGACACTGCTATGGCCGAGTATGACTTCGACAATCCTATCTATCAAGCCGAAGAAGGGGTTGAGGAAGATTGTGAATTGCCTGAAGAGTTAGCCAGGTTGTTGAAACAGGGGGACCGAGCTATTACACCTTATCAGGAAGTGATTGAGACCGTCAACATTGGTACCGAAGACGACAAGAAAGAGATCAAGATCGGGGCCAGTCTACAGGCTGAGAGGAAAAGACCGTTGATCATGTACTTGACTGTGTTAGAAAGGTCAATGGGTTGTGTACTCGTTCAGCATGACGAGTCAGGTCGAAAAGAGCATGCAATATACTACCTTAGCAAAAAGTTTACCGACTGTGAACAAAGATACTCACTGCTCGAGAAAACTTGCCGCGCTTTTGCATGGGCTGCTCGCCGACTAAGACAGTATATGTTGACTCACACGACTCTATTGATATCAAAGATGGATCAAGTCAAGTATATTTTTGAAAAGCCAGCAGGGTTGCTAGGTGGCAAATGATGTTGACAGAGTATGACATCCAATACACTTCACAAAAAGCCATCAAAGGAAGTGTCTTGTCAGACTATCTTGCCGCGCAACCCATTGATGATTACCAACCTATGAGGTTCGACTTTCCTGATGAGGATATCATGTTTCTCAAATCGAAAGATTGCGAGGAACCACTCCCGGAGGAGGGGCCTGACCCTGAATCCAAATGGATTATGATGTTTGATGGGGCGGTCAACGTCAATGGTCGCGGAGTTGGTGCAGTGTTGATCACACCGGAGGGGGTTCATATGCCATTTTGTGCCAGAATAACTTTTCCCTGCACCAACAATGAAGTCGGACGAAGCAGAATGGGTCCATTCTCGATACAATCAGCTAAGCCTAGTTGAGGAAAAGAGACTAGCAGCTATATGCCATGCCCAACTATATCAGAGGCAGATGAAGAGAGCGTTTGATCAGAAAGTGCGCCCTCGGGAGTATCGAGTCGGTGAATTGGTACTCAAAAGAATTCTTCCTCCCAACACAGATCACAGGGGCAAATGGACACCGAACAACGAGGGTCCATACGTGGTTAAAAGAGTTTTCTCTGGCGGAGCTCTGATGCTAACAACCATGGATGGCGAAGACTTCCCGTCCCCTATCAACTCAGACGCAGTTAAAAAATACTTCGCATAAAATAGACCCGCTGGACAGTAAAAAGAATAGTCCAGGCAAAAAAAGGGCATCCCAACGAACCAAAAAAAAGAATGAAGAGGTTCGTGCAAAAATTAGGGATATAAAAATAAAAAAAAGAGTACACCCGGTGAGTCGAAAACCCGAAAAGGCGGCTCAAGCAAAAAAGGGTATCCCGGTGGATTGAAAACCCAAAAGGGCGATCCACGCAAAAGTTAGGGAATAAGCGAATAACTACGATCTGAGTTCATCCGTGTTATATCACCGTTTCATTCAATCCGGCAATCTTCGAAGGTAAAAGATCGACTAATCATCCACTTCAGAAAGCAAGATGAGCAGAGCGTCTTGAGGACATACGAGCCATAGCAGAGTCGAAACTCGATGGGACCCCGTTTCCACATTGCCATTAGGATAGTTTCTCTTGTTCAATTTATAGCGATCGCCTCTTTCCAGGGATCAGTTTCCTGATGTACTCGCCTATCCCTGGCACAAATATTTCAACCAACAAAAGTTGAATAATTCAGTTAAAAAGCCTATTTACTTTTCATTTATCAGTTTTTTTGCAAAAGATGTCTGAATTCTTGAGGAAACATATTGCATCTGAATGTAATTGTGGCTTTTGCAGATGACTTACGCAGGAAAACAGTCAAAATTGCTTTGAATGTGCTTAATCCCGGACGGTGAATTCAAACCGAGTAATTCCCCGGGGCATATGTGTATTTTTTGGTTACAGGTCACAGGAACCGGATGCCAAGTCATGAATCCTCACCCCCAAGCGGTTGACAAAGCCTCTCCTCTACAGAGCAGGTTCCCCAGTAGAGTTGACAATATCTAGACTGTATATCCCCAGTAGAGTTGACAGTATCCAGACTGTATATCCCCAGCGGAGTCGACAGTGCCAGACTGTATCTTCCCAGCAACAGCGGAGTAGTCGCATACCCAACAGACAAGAGGGTGGTGTTCCCAGTGTTCATCTCGTCCCCAGCAGATTATTTTTTTTAACAGATTTGTTTTAATCCCCAGCCTAAGGACGATTAGCAAGTTCATATCCCCAGCAAAGGTCGATTCCTGCGACATTTCCCCAGGAAGTACTTTCCTCACAGACTCTCCTCGCAGAGCCTCGCCAAGCAAAGTTTCCATAGTTGATACTTCCCCAGCAAGGTCAACTTTTCAAAAAAGGCCGATTTATTTTCGGTGGTTCCCTGGTCCCGGCAGACGGATCGTTCCCCACAGAGCATTCAAGGATTGATACAGCGATCCGCTCCCTGCCAAAGTTGCTTCCCCAAGCAGATTTCTTTTTTCTTTTGCACCATGCATAACATTTGCATTTGCATTTGCATGTATATCAAACATACACATAAGCTGATAAACAGGTTCTTCAAAGCAGACTGAAAAATTACTTTACAACCAAAGTCATGAGATTCGGCCAGAGGATCAAGTGTGTGTGTGACCCAACATGAGGGTCATTTCGAAGATTCAGCCTGAGAATCGTTTTCCAGAGATCCAGCCTGAGGGTCATTTCGAAGATTCAGCCAGAGAGTCGACTACGAGCGTTATTTCCCCAGCAAGCCAGCTGGAGGAATAGATTGACAACTCAACAGAAAATCAACCTACAAGAGGATCCAGCCCGTGGATCGCATTAAAAAACAAAGTCTAATCGAATAGTCATTATAACATGTTCTAGCCTGAAGAATATGTACGAAGCCCAAAAGTGGGATATTCTCGAAGCTGCATATCTAACATGAAGACTGTAGATTTCGAAAGAGGGTCAACCAGCGCATCCCCCAGTTGCGAGATCCTGATGATGGGAATTTATCATCAAAACAATCCAGATCTAGCCAGATGATCAAAGTCAGGTCTAGCCCGAAGACCGGAAATAGATTCAGCCAGAGAATTGAAACAATTCAGATCTAGCCAGAAGATCGAAGTCAGGTCTAGCCCGAAGACCGGAAATAGATTCAGCCAGAGAATCGAAACAATTCAGATCTAGCCAGAAGATCGAAATAGATTCAGCCAGAGAATAAAAAAAATAGATTCAGCCAGAGAATCGAAACAAAGGAGATCTAGCCAGAAGATCTAGCCAGAAGATTGAAACCGTATCCAGCCCAAGGATCAAAATTAACATCCAACCAGAGGACTAAATTGAGTATAGATTCAGCTAGAGGATCGAAACTCCAGATTAAGTCAGAAGACTGATTCAGATTCATCCAGAGGATCGGAAGAGAAATAAACAGCGCGGTGTATTTCAGCATTTTTGTGGTGTTCTCAGAGCGCAAATTTTCGGTCTGTCTTTGGTATTCAATCACAGCTCACCCTGTTTGTCTGATAAGTTGTTCGCTTTCATCCTGCTCGGGTTAGCTGATGACTGAATAGGGGCAGCTGTAACACCCAAAAATTTGCCCTCCTTATTCACGCATTCATTTTTAGGTCATTTAACATTAGATACATTGCATTTCATCATGTCAATCGGGATTAGCTCCAAGAAGCTTGAACATCATCCATGACACTTTGTGGGTTCTATTTAGATGATCAGTCAACACAAGGGAATGACTTGAGATACTTCCAACATGTTCAAATGGGGTCTATTCATCAGTCAAAACATTAATCTTGAAGGATAAAAGGTTTGTTCATGAGCTGTCACGCTCGCTAGGCGAAGCCCACGTGTTATGCAAAAAAAAAAACAAAAAAAAAACAAAAAAAAACGAAAAACGAAAAAAAAACGGAAAACGAAAAAAAATAAAAAAAAATAAAAAAAAATAAAAAAATAAATATAAATAAATAAAATAAATAAATAAATAAAATATAACAGAAATTTTTTTGGACTTGGGCCTCTCTCATCTGAGTCCACAGGTCCATAAAAATCAGGTTATAAATTCAGAGTTTCAGTGAAACAAAAGGATTCTATTCCTATTACCCTGGTTGGAAAAAAGATAGTGAGAGAAGAGCTAACAGAGTTCAGAGCAACCTCCAGAGACTGAAGGGAACTCATCTGCAAAGAACCAATTCCCTCTCATATAAACCCTAAGAGTGCTTTGCAAACCCAACCGTGCCATTCAATTTCAATCGATCCTCCCCAATCAGGTATGCCCTATTTCCACTACTTTATACTTTCAACCTGAAATTTTTGATACCCTTTTAATGCATTTGTTTGACAAGAGGTTTAGGCCTCCTACCCTTGGTTGCTTTTTGTGAGCTTTTTGTGAATTTTAATGGCATGATTCATGTGGTTACATTTTGATTTGGGGGCAACTCTTGATTACCCTATCTTGTTTCTCTAACCTGTTTGTTGAGTTTTGTTTTGTGAGGGCTCATATGACTCTTGCAGAGATGGCTTGCCTGGTGTTCCACTTTATTTGTGGGATTCCACCTGGAGGTTTATTCCGATTACCTGTACTGACTCGCTTTCTTTGATGGTGCTAGCTTGAGAGATCTCTGGGTTTCTTATCTCTTTATTTGTTGTTGCTTCGGATCTTTATTCGTGTGGTAGATCTCTTAACCCCCTTTATCTTTCCCACATTTTACTACTTTTTGCCTAAAGACCTCCATGAAGAGGCAATTGACGGATAAAAGGGATCAATAGTCAATCCCCCGTTATTCAGTGCGTCGTTCTTTAAGATCACACTACGTGTCGATGCTTTAGAACAAAAACCCCAGATCTTTTGTCCGGTCAGTCAGTGGAGAGGGTTCCCCCTTTCTGAACCCCCACGCCTTGTCATGAGCTCACCCTGTCCAGGGTTAAGAGCTATGAGGTCTTATCCTCATTACCCTTTTTGCATGAGCATCCCTAACCCTACCAACTCATTGATTTTTCTTCTCCTAAGAACACGTTAACTCCTTCTACTACAGGCGAGTAAGTCTCCAAAGGTCGAGCATCCGGTAGATTGCGTAGTAACATCGTTCGTCCAAAACCCAATCCATAACCCCGTAGTTAGCCGAACTACGGCTTGCTCTGATTCTCATTCCAGATGAGATACGTAGGCATAAGACGCGATGTCTTAGCGAGCACAATTACCCTTAACCCTTAGGTAGCCAAGCTACGAAGACTCTGATTCTCATATTCAGATGAGATATGTATGCAGTGGATGTGACATCCGTGCGAGTCATTTTCTTTTGACCCCTTTTTTTTAGTAAATAACACATTAGATAAACCCACACCCTTTAGACAAGAACTACAAAAGTGGATCCCGTAGAGTACTACGGATGCGTAGGGGTGCTAATACCTTCCCTTGGCATAATTGACTCCCGAACCCAAGATTTGGTTGCGAGACCCTGTCTTGTCCTTTCCTTTTTCCAGGTTTACTTCGAGCGTTTCCTTTCCCTCCTTTGGGATAAATAACGCACGGTGGCAACTCTCCTGTCTTTCTTCGCCGGTTGTTTTTTTTCGCATTCTATTTTTCAGGTTGCGACAGATATCATTCATGTAATTCATCGAATATCAATAATAGAGAAGTAGGGGATTCTATACACAACTTTACCATTTCTATATTATTATCAGAAAACTTTATTTTCTTTTCGCAATTAAAACTCGACCCCCCCCCAATTTAGTATTTTCTACGCATTCCATAAGTTTTTGGCACCACTGTCGGGGGCTGTTAATATTTTCAATAAGGTGGCGCTTGTGCAACATTTAAGTTTTGTTTTATGCTTTCAATTGTAAATATATATTTTTTGTAAATAGTTATTTTTATTTCTTCTTAAAATTTTGTTTCTATTTTTTTTCTTTTTAGTTTTATTCTTGTTTAAATTTTTTAATTTTTTTCTAGTGCAGTGCTACAAAGGTATTCTTCTTTTTGTTTTGTATGTGATGTCAAGACAGTCATGCAAGATGGAATATATGCTAGCTTGGCAATGTTTGAAGCTTATTCAAAGGAGCTTGCAGTAAAAACAATCATTCTTGAAAATTGTAGAAATTATTCAGAGTCAGAACCTTACATCAATGTTGATCGTTCATGGGAAGAGGATTCAGCATCTCAACTTGAAGAAACATTGACTCAGTTTATAAAGATGACTCAACTCAATTTCGAGAAAATCAACAGGTATCAAGAAACCATACGAAGTGATATGGAAACATCCTTCAAGAATTTAGAGATGTAACTTGGTCAAGTATCTCGCTAATTAGCAATAAAACTAAGATCTAGTGGGTATTTTTATGAAAATATGTTAGATAGTCCTAGAGATAAGGAAATTGAAAGAGAAGTCAAACAGGAGTGTGAGGTATTTTATGAAGGCGAAGTTGAAAAAGAGAAAGAAGAAGAAAAATGGAAAGCATTTGTTAAAGAGATAGAAGCCAAAATATAAGCAACAAAGGTGAAAGGGATATGTGGAATAAGAGCAATAATGCAAGATGACGATTGCATCATTTTGAATGAAGCTTCAATTTAAATAATTCGTTCAGACTTAGATATCCAACTACAAGATCTTCAACAAAAGAATAGTCCCACACCTAGCAATAAGGCTAATAAAATATGAGAAATAGATGAAGTACTGGATGGATTTATGTTCAATACTATCAAGCTGAAGAGAATATGTAATAAAAACCTTAAATTCCTAAAAATGATGAAATTCATATCAAACAAAAGGAAGAAGAAGGATGATGTGTTTTTCTTGTCATATATGTCTCCCTAACACAAAAACTGAAAAGTCAAGCCTAGGACCTTAAAAAAGTGTTTAATGGGAGGCAACCCATCAGATAAATTTTTATTTCGTTTGCAAAATTTAAATTTTAGTTTATTTCAATTAATTGTTTTTGTTTTGTAGCATGTCACATCAGTAGGACAAAGACTTGAGAAAAGGATTGAAAGAAGACAGAGAGACTAAAAATTCTCTCTAATCCTATTTTTTTATAATCTCTTTGTACTTTCTAGTGTCGTTGTTGTTGTTTCAGGCAATGGGTCTAAAGTGAAGTCGCTCCTCTCGAGCATCATCATCAATCAAACGAGGGCAGAGTGGATCAAACATAACCAAGACTTCAACAACACCATGCAAGATGTGCATGACTTTTTTCTTTCTAATGACATGTTAACTTGGAGTTTTCTGAATTTTCATTAATTTATGTGATTTTCTTTCACATCCAACAAGTCAATCTCTCAAGTAAATCTAGAATATTAGCTATAATACTTGGTTCGCATTTGTACCAATAAATTTATGTTTTTCTTTAATAAACAAGTTTGTTGCTACTATTTCTTTCAGATTTACAAAATTACAATTTTAGCAGTGAACAGATGAACCATAAGCATCATCAAAAACAAAGGTGATCATCAGGAAAGTTCCTTGCGGATTGAGTGTTAAGGAAGAAAGGAACAAGCAACTACCTTTTACTCAATCTCTAGATACCTCAACTAGTATGGTTTGAGTCAAATCTTCTATTGTTTACTTTTCCTTATTACGAAAGTATCCTTACAATTGCTATTTTCTAAAATTTGCATTATTTCTGATTTAATCTACTGGTTTGATAAATACACACTGAGAGACTCGTTTGTGATAAACTTTGAGCCTTTTAAACTAACTTGCATATAATGTTTATATCATTTGCTAACCACTTTGAGTCTAAGCCCTTTCTTTCGGTGACATAGCCATAATAATTAGCCAATTGACTTGAAAGATTAAATCTTTTCACTCTCTCTTTGGAGTTAGGTAAAAAAATTAGTTCCTTGGTGTTATGCAAAAGAAAAAGTTTGAGGTTGCTCTTGGAAGTGAGCAAAGTTTAAGTTTGGGGTTAGTGTACTAGAGATTTTGGTCCAAAATTCAAAAAATAAAAATGAGAAAAATCAATAAGTCAAAGCATCTTCTTCAAAAAAAGAAAAAGAAAAACAATGTTTAGGACCATAAAGTGTTAATCTCTAATACCAAAGTAATTAAGCAAGAGTTGATATGAAAAACAATATGATAAAATAAGGAAAACTAGGTACCCAACTCCAAAGATTTAAGCCTACTATTCCAAATTATCCTACCTTGACATAAACCTTATTGTAACCATGAAAGACCTCAAAAAGTGTGTGTTTAGATGACTCTGATTGATTTTATTAGAAATTTTACAAACTTATAATAAAATAATTTTGTACGTTGATTGTGTGATTACCCTGTTAATTCAAGTGAAAAATTAGTGAGCTGAGAGATATGTTGAGCACTTGTTGTGTTGGAAGAACTTTTCCAAATTTGCTTGATTGAAGTCGGGAACTGAAATGATGATCAGGTAACACAATTAGTAAAGTTCATTCGTTATTATTGCAATTCATTTTTCTATTTGAAATGTGCAGTTGCATGCGAGTTACTTGAGGACAAGTGAAGCGTGTTTTTCGCAAGTATACGAACGCATTAGAGTAATATAAAAGATTGTCGAATCCACAGAGACCAAATGTCAATCTATCGTTATCTATTGTTATGATGTTTATCTAAGGTGATCGAAATAGGGTTTTTAGATTGCACAATGAAAAATAAAGTATTAAATTAAATTCAATTAATGAAGACAGGTTCGAATGTAACTCACATAATCAATTAATAATCCAAGTACTTCCTAATAGAATTACTTATGGGCAGTGTTTCATACTTTGAAAAGAACCAATTTAACGGGAACTGTCGCTTTCGCGTATTCAAAACCGAGTTATACTCCCTAATCAAACCATCTTATTGTCACTTATAAAAAGGCGCGCATTGCGTTAGAGTAGTAAACCTATTTTTAAGAAATATAGTGTCTTGACTAAGTTGAAAATTATTTTGACCTAGATTTCTTAACCAAAAGAGGTTCTCACGAACCAGACTCTAAACTTATAAACACGTCCGAAAATAGTTTTAAAATCACTTTTCTTTTTAAGTTAAAAACTCCTAATGAACTAAACAAAGCGCTTTCGTTGTATTTGAAATAGTTAAAAACAACTAAGTTTAAACAGACGTCAGACGAATTTCGATCTTACCCAACGGAAATTAAGTGCGGGAAAACTTAAGTTGAATGTCAAAATAGCCCTTAAGTGTTTCTACGAACAATTGTACGGATTATCGGTTCAATTACAATCCATACATTCTAACCTTTATAGGTTTAGCCAGACATGGTAAAGTAAAAATGCATTTTAATTTTTATCATAAAACGGATAAATAAAAGACTTTTAAAAAAAAAGGTAATAAGTGCGAGTGCAGGAAAGTAAATAAAAGTAGTGCGAGTGCGGAAAATAAGTTAAAGTAGTGCGGGTTCAGGAAAGTAAATAAAAGTAGTGCGGTGCAAGAAATAAAGGAAAGTAGTGCAGTGCGAGAAATAAACAAAGTAAAGTGTGAGTGCGGGAAAGTAAACAAAATAAAGGCAGTGCGGGAAAGTAAACAAAATAAAGGTAGTGTGGGAAAATAAAGTAGACAAAGGTAAAGCAATAAAACCTGCTCCAATCGGAGGGTCGAATAAAGTGTGGAACAGAAATGAAAATGGCGGCAGGATTAAGCTTCCTTTCAAAGTGCTCCAAACTCAATTACATACTCGATTACACAGTGTGGCAGCACTCCGATGTGAAGCGATTACCACTTTTACACAATATTGATATATGCCTAGTTGTAACTAAGTTTGGATGGTTAAATAAATGAAATCAAGGTTTTATTTATAGGCAAGAAAAAACATGGAGATTACAAGGATGCCCCTAAGTTTGAAAATGGGCGGGAACCATTTTGTTCTTGTGGAACCCGCCACAACATCATGGCGCCCGCCACAGGAGGAAATTGCAGCACCAAGTGGAGATCGTGGAAGGCGTGGCAGTTAAGGAGAGGTTGAGACTGGGACACGTCATGGCTGGACCCATGGCGCCCGCCACAGTGGGAGCCACAAGTGTAAAACGCTGATTTGATGGCTTTTTAGCTCATTTTCGCTCCTTTTCTCGATTGGGGCTCCGATTAGATTGAAAACCTGAAAACAAAGAAAAATATAGTAATAACATAAAAAAAATAACAATAAAACAACTAAAATGCATGCGAAATCAGAGTCGAAAATACGGTGAATTTCAATGTCATCAAAGAAGAAAAACCGGTGTCGACGAGTGATTCGGGCTAAAAGGGCTTCTAAGTTCAAGTCGGGATGTAGTGATAGGTACTGACTGAGTGAACCAAGGGTATCGTGATGACACTTATCCGCAGACACGGACATAAACTTCATTCCTATATTAACCAACCCATATTATCCCACAATACCTAGGCCTACCTCTTCATCTCTTTTTGGGTCCTTTTCATTCAGGCGCAATCACATTAAGCCCGTTATCCGTACATGTTTCATAATAGAGTGACCGGTTTGTGGGGGATCGGATCGTAATCCGCCCTACCGAGTTCAGTGCCAGATACCTCTGAACCAACTAACAGTGGGTGAGTTATTTTTTCTTTTTCTTTTGCAGCAAATTTTTACAACTTTTTGGTTTAAATGACCTTGTGAGGGTCAACTATCCCGGAGTTGCCTTTTTCTTTATTTATTGCACTGGATCATTCACTTATGTTCATCGGTCCCCTACGTAGAGTATGCTTAGGCCGGAGCTGACTGCTAGAATAAACTACTGAGGACTATAATGAAATGATAATTAAGGCCATGGTATATGGGGTTTCGCGAGTGATTCCTATATTCATGAAGTATATGGTGCTAAAACGATATTGATGTTTCAAAAAGTTCACCCAAGTCACCACATCCTAACTCAAACCTGTCTTAAAACCCAAAAACTTTCAAAATAACACTGTTTTCTTTTGCAAAAAATTTTTTGGTAGGGCTAAAGGAGTGGCGAGATGAGGATGTACTAAAGATACACTATACTGGTGACTCGTCAGACACATGTATTTTCTAAAACACACTAACTAAAAACAAAATAAAACAAAGTAAAAAACTAAAAAGAAATAAAAATAAACAATCTAACTAAAAACAGCAAAGGGAAATAGAAAGCGATAAAATCTCCTCCCATACTTAAATCGAACATCGTCCCCAATGTTTTGAAATAAGATAAAGGGAGGGTAACCTGTCACACTACTGCTGACCACTGGTCCCTTCCCCATCCTGAGGTGGACGACGGGATCTGTTGTGACTACGGTCTCTCAGGTCCATCCTGGCCGATAAGGCAGCCTGAGCAGTCCTCACCTCTCGAAGGTTGCCTAAAATGGAACCTTGAATGGCCTCTATCAGCGCAAAATGCTCACTGTGGTAGTTCTTCTGACGGGATTGCGCGTTTGTGATCGCAAACAGGGTCCGTGAAACAGTCGCATAGGATCGATCTGCCCTCCGCTGCGATTCTTGCATGAAGCTCATGTTGTCCGCTAGTTGTTGTTGAATGGTAGAGAGTAGGCCATCACGCCTTTGTTCTCTAGCCATGTGGTCTCGCCACATCTCCTTAGTAATATAGATTCCAGGAGCAAAACCTGCAAAAGAAGAAGATGGTGCGGTGTGTGGTGGTGAAGGGTGATGGGGGGACACATGAGGTACGAAAGATTTCTCTCTCCGATCAAGCTCTTCATCAGTGTCGTGTCCCTCCTCATCAGGAACATTAGGAGGAAGTGGACCTAAAGCAGGTGGAGCATCTAAATCATAGGTCCAGTTCCTTTCATTACGTACATCAGTACATCTTGTGCACGGTAAGGCAACAGATGGGATAGCTACACTATGAATCATAAGCACATGACCTCCCTCTCTTCTCAATCGACACAATTTCATATCTTTTAGAAATTTAAGGTTGATTGTGCGAGGAGCTAAGGGAACTAAGGTAGCTATCTCATTGTTCAGGTTAAGAGCCCGAGCAATAGACGTGATGAGTCCTCCAAAAACAATAGGTCCCGCTTTATTAAGAGTTAAAGCCATATGAGCAATCATAAACAGGACCGAATTAATCCTCCTATTTGTGAGGCTTCCTTGTAAAAATAGAAGCTCCCTAGCATTAACCTTGTTTGGATTCTCCCGGCCAAAAATAGTACATGCCAACAGATATCTAAAAACTCTGATGGCCGGGTTATGGATGGTCGAGGCAAGAATTCCTTCAAAAGAATTTATTGAAGTATTAGACAATCTCTGCCAGAAGGAAAACACCTCGACTGACCAGTCTGAATCCAAAGGGGCCTCACAAATAGCACCTTCCCCAAGAGGAATTCCTAACAGACCTGCTAGTTCGTTGGTACTATACTCATACTCAATAGCAAACATTCGAAATTTAACAGTACCAATTATACTAGTAGTGTTAGGACTGACAGTATAAATTAAAGAACTTAAAAACTCGATTGTCAGTCGCTCAAAGGTAGGCTCTCTGTTTACAAATATAGTGTGCAAGCCTAAAAAATCTAACAAATGAAAAACACTGTGGTAGATACCAAAAGTATACAGACAGTTATCGTCCACGTACCTCGTTGGGAGAATTTCCCGATTTTGCAACCTTTCAATAATCCTTCTCTGCCTATCCCCAGGTTTCCCTTCGCGAAGAATATATCCGTTGAACTCCATTGTTTTGCTCTTTGAATGTGTTGAAGAAGATGAAAATGGGTTTATATATATAGGGTGGTAAAGGTGGGATTTTTATGGATATTGATGGATGAAAATTAAAATGGAAGTTGGAAAGGTAAATTGTATGGTGGGAAGATGATAAATGTAGGAGCTTTTATGGGGTTCAAAGGGAGTTTTTGGAAGAGGAAAAAATGGGTTTTCGAAGTTTGAAGGGCAAAACATGGTGAATTAATTGAATCTGCCCCGCATATACCAGACGCCGTGGCGGGCGCCATAGGGTCCATGGCAGGTGCCACAAGAGCAAAATTTGAAGCTGGGCCGAAATTTGAAGATTTTGGTATGGGCTTCTCCATGCTTTTTTTGGTCTGGGGGTCCGGATAGCATTTTCATTGTTTTTTCCTAATAGAATAAGGCTTGCACAATTTATGAAAATAAAATTTAAACATTAAACAAATAAATAATACTATTAGACTATAATATGAATATAAAGGAAATAAACACACATAATATAAGCATAAATAAGAAAAGGTAAACGAGACGGTAAGCTCAAACAGCAAGGGGCTCCTCTGCCTGACTGGATCCACGAAGTACGGCTATCTCGTGACGAAGCTTCGCTATCTCTCGGTACAAAAAATCAACCTCAGTAGCATGTGTAAGATCGGATACCTCAATCTGTAAAGTAAGGTCAGCCACCTCCTGCCTAAGCTTGGCAGTCTCTCTGCGACACTCGACAATCTGCGCGTGGACATCTGGGGGCTGCAAAGATAAATTATTAGAGAGCACAGTAATCCTGGGTGTAAGCGGCGTAGGAGTATAATCAGTAACAGGAGGGGATCTAGGCTCCTCAACAGCTCTCCATGACCTTCCAAAGCATAACTCCAGTTATCTGGGTCATGAACACTGGTCATCATCGGGTCTGGCAGTGTAAAGTAGTGTATTGTCTCGCTATCAATCAACAATATGAACTGTCTGAGATTTAAAGAGGCTCTCCTCATCAATCCTCTATCCAAGCAGAAATCAATATCCATAGTAGTATAGCCACATAAAGTTCTGAGATGGAGCAGCTTGTGGGACAGGCCTAAGGCAGTGGCAATCTGCATGATAATCCCTCCTACATGAATAATTCCCTCGGATGATCTGGCAACACTGCTAAGGCCACACAGCAGAAAATTCCCACATGCCACAGGGCGTGACTGGGATGCCCAGAATAACAAAAATATCTCCTCCTCACTCAACAGAGTTTCAGCATCTGGTCTTCCAAGAAAAAAGTGCACCAGTATCATCTGGAAATACCTCATAGTAGGGTTGTGGATAACCTGGGACAACTGGGTGGAAGGATTCTGACTCCCTCCATCAGAGATATCGCTCCAGAATTTCTCCACTTCCCTACTCAGAAAGTATCCCATCGGCGTCTCAGGGATAGCATCGGGGGTAGTCTAAAAACCTAACAAGTCACCGAACTCCTTCTGGCTGAAAGAGTACTCAGTCCCGAATAACCTGAAAATAACATGTCCATCTGGTCCGGAGTAAGGATCCTAAGCAAACGAGCTAAGGAACTCCAAAGTCAGGTTCCTGTAGGTGTTGTTCATGTCATCAGCGAATTCATCCCATTGGAGTTGGTGGCATAGGAATCTGATGCTCGGCTCAATGCTTAGGGCGTCCATGCAATCCTGGTCCGGATAGCGTGTAGGTGCCATAGGGCGCTGGTAGAGAACTATGTAACGCTCCCTCTAGGCGTCATCTCTGAAAGCCACGTGCATGTCATCAAAGTTTTGCATCCTGCAAAGGTTAGGGAAAAGGATCCCAAAAACACAAACATTGCAAACGATATTTAGTCATGACGAGAATATGATTAAAAATAAAATAAAGTAAATAAATGCAGAAAAAGTAAAATAAGATAAGAAAACCGTGGGTTGCCTACCAAGCAACGCTTGTTTAACGTCGTTAGCTTGACGATCGGAACTTATACATCTGACATAGGAATTGGTGGATCTATTAGAGTGTGCCTGGAGTAGTCTATTGGAATGTCTCCTCCTTCATAGAGCTTCAGTCTTTGCCCATTTACAATGAATGGACTACAGGTTTCGTTCTTGATTTCTACAGCTCCGGATCTCAGAATCTTAGATACTTTGAAAGGGCCAGTCCATCTTGAACGCAGCTTCCCAGTGAAAAGTCGTAACCTAGAATTGAACAGGAGAACAGGGTCGCCTATATTGAAATATTTTTTCACAATTATTTTGTCATGCCAAGCTTTGGTTCTCTCTTTGTATATTATGGCATTCTCATAGGCAGATTGCCTGAGTTCTTCAAGTTTGTGGATGTCAAGGATACATTTTTCACCAGCGGTCAGATAATCCAAATTCAAAGTTTTAATGACCTAATAGGCCTTATGCTCTAATTCAAAAGGTAAATGATAGGATTTTCCATATACTAGTTGGTAGGGAGTTGTTCCTATAGGGGTTTTGAAAGCGGTTCTGTAGGCCCATAATGCTTCTTGGAGCTTCTGAGACCAGTCTTTTCTAGATATAGAAACAGTTTTTTCTAGAATTTTTTTTATCTCCCTATTGGATACTTCTACTTGGGCACTAGTCTGTGGGTGGTATGGTGTTGCTACTCTATGCCTAACTCCATATTTGCTTAAAAGTTTATCAAATATTCTCGATATGAAGTGCGATCCTCCATCACTTATGACTAAACGGGGTGTTCCAAATCTGGGGAATATATAGTTTTTAAATAACTTGATCACCACTCTAGTATCATTTGTAGGTGCAGGTATAGCTTCAATCCACTTAGACACGTAGTCCACAGCTACTAAGATATACTTGTTTCCTAAGGATGGTGGGAAAGGTCCCATGAAATCTATACCCCAAACGTCGAAGAGTTCTACTTCTTGAATGCTTCTTAGAGGCATTTCGTCATGTCTTGAAATATTTCCCGTGCGTTGGCATCTATAACATTTGACAATGCAAGCATGGATATCGCGCTACATGGTAGGTCAGAACAGGCCAACTTGAAGAATCTTGGCGTATGTCTTAGAGGTGCTCGCATGTCAACCATAGGGTGCAGAGTGACAATGCTCAATTATACTTTTTACCTCCTCTTCTGGAACGCAACGACGAAAAATGTTGTCTTTACCCCTTTTGAAAAGGAGAGGTTCGTCCTAATAAAAGTTTCTTACATCGTTAAAGAACTTCTTCTTCTGGTGGTAGTCAAGATCAGGGGGTATGATATCAGCAGCTAGATAATTAACAAAGTCTGCATACCATGGCACGTTACTTACAGCTAATGATTTTTGGAAGTGCTCATGAGGGCCTAGGCTATCGTCTTCAATGGCTTATAGTTTAGCTATCAGTCTATCATAGGCAAAATCATCATTTATGGGTACGAAGTCTGGTTTCAGGTGTTCTAGCCTAGAGAGGTGATCAGCTACTACATTTTCAGTGCCTTTTTTATCTCGGATATCTAAATCAAACTCTTGTAGTAACAGAATCCATCGGAGTAACCTGGGCTTGGCATCTTTTTTACTTAATAGGTAACGAATGGCAGCATGATCGGTGTAAACTATAATTTTGGCTCCTACTAGATAAGATCTGAATTTGCCTATAGCAAAAACTACAGCTAGTAGTTCCTTTTCAGGTGTTGCGTAGTTAAGTTGGGCGGCGTCTAGGGTTCTACTGGCATAATAAATCACATGTAATTCTTTATCTTTCCTTTGTCCTAGAACGGCTCCAACGGCATAATCACTAACGTCACACATCATCTCAAAAGGTTCTGACCAATCAGGGGGTTGCATAATGGGTGCTGAAATCAACGCTTGCTTTAAAAGATTAAATGTTTCATTACATTTTTCGTCGAAAATGAATTCAGCATCTTTCATTAAAATGCCAGTTAAAGGTTTAGTTATTTTAGATAAGTCTTTGATAAAACGTCGATAGAATCCAGCATGTCCAAGGAAACTTCGGACTTCTCTGATAGTTTTGGGTGGTTTTAGATTCTCTATGACTTCTATCTTAGCTTTATCTACCTCAATACCTTTTTCGGAATCTATATGTCCTAAAACAATCCCTTAGGTGACGATGAAATGACACTTTTCCAAGTTTAGCACAAGGTTCACCTCCACGCATCTCTCCAAGATTTTCTCAAGGTTAGCAAGACAATTTTGGAAATCAAATCCGCAAACCGAGAAATCATCCATAAATAATTCCATGATACTATCTAGGTAATTTGCAAAGATTGACATCATGCAGCGTTGGAAAGTAGCTGGGGCATTACAGAGTTCGAATGGCATTCGTCTATATGCAAAAGTTCCATAAGGGCATGTAAAGGTAGTTTTCTCTTGATCTTCGGGGTGGATAGGTATTTGGAAGAATCCAGAGTATCCATCGAGATAGCAAAAGTGAAAGTGTCTGGCCAGACGCTCCAACATCTGGTCTATAAATGGTAAAGGGAAATGATCCTTCCTAGTTGCTTTATTTAACTTTCTGTAGTCTATGCACATCCGCCATCCTCCTTCTATCCGTTTTGCTATATGTTTGCCTTTATCGTTTTGCACTACTATGATGCCTCCCTTTTTAGGTACTACATGCACAGGGCTCACCCACTTACTATCCGAGATCTGATAGATTATACCTGCCTCAAGCAGCTTAAGAACTTCTCTTTTAACAACATCACTCATTATATGGTTTATTCTTCTCTGATGTTCTCTGGAGGGTTTTGAATCTTCTTCGAGCGAAATCCGATGCATGCATACGGATGGGCTTATACCTTTCATGTCAGAGATATTATATCCTAAGGCTGAGGGATATCTTCGTAAAACATCTAAGAGTTGGTCTGTTTCCTCTTGGCTCAAGGTAGCACTGACTATAACTGGACAGTTCATCTCTTCGTTGAGGAACTCATATCTCAGGTTCTTAGGCAGTTCCTTAAGTTCTAAGGTTGGTTTATTAGGGCATGGCATAGGATCTGGGGTAATGGATAAACATTCATAAAGGTTATCATCTATGTAGGGTTTCCTAAAGTCATCATCTTCCAATATGAGAGTTGATGGCAACTTAATCGTTTTTATGATTTCTTCTTGTTCTAATTCCCTAACACATTCATCAATGATATCTATGGCATAACATGCGTCTCCCATCACAGGTGCCATAAGAAATTTGGAAAGTATAAATTCTATCTTCTCATCACCTACCTCAAAGGTCAACTTTCCTCTCTTGACATCTATTATGGCTCCTGCAGTTGATAAGAATGGTCTACCTAGAAGGATTGGTATATCATCATCCTCTTTAAAGTCCATGACAACAAAATCAGTAGGGATAAATAACTGACCTATCCTAACAGGGACATCTTCTAATATGCCTATCGGATACTTAACAGATCTATCGGCTAATTGAAGTGACATCTTAGTAGGTTATAATTCTCCTAAGTTTAACCTCTCACAAACTGCTAAAGGCATTAAGCTCACACTAGCTCCTAAGTCTAGAAAAGCTTTTTCGATGACATGACTTCCCAAAATACAAGGAATGGAGAAATTTCCAGGATCTTTATCTTTTTTGGCTAACTTATTCTCGGAAATAGAATTGCATTCCAAGGGCTTCGGATCATCGAGTCTACGTTTGTTCGTAAGGATGTCTTTGAGAAACTTTGCATAAGAAGGTATTTGGATGATGGCTTATGTGAAAGGGATTTCTACGTGAAGTTTTTCTATAACCTTAATGAATTTCTGATACTGGTTATTGATCTGGGTCTGTTTGAGTCTTTGTGGATATGGTATCGGTGGTTTGTATGGCGGGGGTGGTACATAAGTTTTGTCTTTAGGTTCTTCTCCTTTTTCTCGACCTTCTTGTTTTTCTGATTCCTCTAGTTCCTTCACTTCGTCCGTGGGTTCGGTATATTCCTTAGAAGTGTTGGGTTCACTCAATCTTGGGTTAAATGGCTCATCAAAAGCGGTCCCACTTCGTAGGGTAATGGCATTGGCTTGTCCTCTCGGACTATGTTGAGGTTGTCCAGGGAACTGTCTTCCAGGTGTAGTCTGGGGGGCTTCGTTTAAGGCTACCTGAGAGATCTGGGTTTCAAGCATCTTATTGTGAGTAACTATTTGGTCAACCTTGGTTCCTAACTGGGTAATCAGTTCGTTAACGTGAATGTTCTGGTTCATGAACTCTTTTTTTTGTTGGGTTTGAGCAGTGATAAAATTTTCCACAATTTTCTCAAGGCTCAGCTTTGGTGGCACAGGTTGCATAGGTTGATTTGGTCTTGGGGCTTGGTAACCTGGTTGTCTCGGAGGTGCAGTATTTTGGATAGGATTATTGTTCTTATATGAGAAGTTCGGGTGATTCCTCCATCCAGGGTTGTAGGTATTCGAATATGGGTTCCCTTGGGCGTAGTTCAGTTGCTCAGAGTTGGTTTCGTTTAAGAGATTGCATTCTGCAGATTGGTGTCCTTTGGTTCCACATATCTCACAATCCGACGAAACTGCATCTGCAGTATTCGAGTTTATACACATATGCTCGACCTTGAGGGCTAACACGTCCATTTTAGCTTGCATCATGTCTATAGAGCTTAACTCATGTACTCCTCCTTGGGCTTCCTTCTTCTCAACTGTCGCTCGTTCAACTCCCCATGATTGATGGTTTTGAGCCATATCTTCGATAAGGGCAGTAACTTAAGGTAAGGTTTGTTCATCAGTGCGCCACCTGCGGCGGCGTCGATGGTCATCTTAGTGTTATAGTGAAGTCCATTATAGAAGGTCTGAATGATTAACCAATTTTCTAAACCATGATATGGCCATGCTCTTAACAGCTCTTTATATCTCTCCCAAGCTTCGAACAACGATTCTCCTTGATTCTGGGTGAATCTGGTTATTTGGTTTCAAAGAACGGCGTCTTAGGGGAAAGTATCTAGCAAGGAATACTTTTCTAAGGTTTTCCCAAGTTGTTATGGAATTGGATGGAAGGGAATCTAACCATGATAGGGCTTTATCTCTGAGGGAGAAAGGGAATAATCTTAAACGGATCGCCTCAGGAGAAGCTTCATTGGTTTTAAAAGTGTCTGCTAATTGGAGAAATATTTTTAAATGTTGGTTTGGGATCTCAGTAGAAAGACCTGCGAATTGTCTATGTTGCACTAGTTACAACAGGGATGGTTTAAGTTCGAAATTATTAGCTGGGATGGTTGGGTTTACTATACTAGAACTAGGTTCTTTGTTGGATGGTTGGGCGAAATCCTTAAGAGGTTTTTGATTTTGATCTTCGGCCATAGCTCTCCTAATTCTATGGAAAAATAAACGTGCGCGAGCGTAACGTTCAAGTTCCGCCAGAGGATCTACTAAGCTTCTGGTGCTACGAGTCCTTCGCATTGACCGGCAGGTAACAACCTAAGTCTAAACGACATAACAACAGGGTACGAAATTTGATGAAATTGGTCCCCGGCAACGGCGCCAAAAACTTGATGCGTGTTTTTGGCAAGTATACGAACGCGTCAGCGTAATATAAAATATTGTCGAATCCACAGAGACCAAATGTCAATCTATCATTATCTATTGTTACGGTGTTTATCAAAGCTGACCGAAACAGGATTTTTAGAGTGCACAATGAAAAATAAAGTATTAAATTAATTCAATTAAGAAAGACAGGTTCGAATGTAATTCACATAATCAATTAATAATCCAAGTACTTCCTAATAGAATTACTTATGGGCAGTGTTTCCTACTTTGAAAAGAACCAATTTAACGGGAATTGTCGCTTTCGCGTATTCAGAACCGAGTTATACTCCCTAATCAAACCCTCTTATTGTCACTTATAAAAAGGCGCACATTGCGTTAGAGTAGTAAACCTATTTTTAAGAAATATAGTGTCTTGACTAAGTTGAAAATTATTTTGACCTGAATTTTCTTAACCAAAAGAGGTTCTCACGAACCAGACTCTAAACTTATAAACGCGTCCGAAAATAGTTTTAAAATCACTTTTCTTTTTAAGTTAAAAACTCCTAATGAACTAAACAAAGTGCTTTCGCTGTATTTGAAATAGTTAAAAACAACTAAGTTTAAACAGACGTCAAACGAATTTCGATCTTACCCAACGGAAATTAAGTGCGGGAAAACTTAAGTTGAAAGTCAAAATAGCCCTTAAGTGTTTCTACGAACAATTGTACGGATTATCGGTTCAATTACGATCCATACATTCTAACCTTTATAGGTTTAGCCAGATATGGTAAAGTAAAAATGCATTTTAATTTTTCTCATAAAAGCGGATAAATAAAAGACTTTTAAAAAAAAGGTAATAAGTGCGAGTGCAGGAAAGTAAATAAAAGTAGTGCGAGTGCGGAAAATAAGTTAAAGTAGTGCGGGTTCAGGAAAGTAAATAAAAGTAGTGCGGTGAAAGAAATAAAGGAAAGTAGTGCAGTACGAGAAATAAATAAAGTAAATTGCGAGTGCGGGAAAGTAAACAAAATAAAGGCAGTGCGGAAAAATAAAGTAGACAAAGGTAAAGCAATAAAACCGGCTCCAATCGGAGGGTCGAATAAAGTGCGGAATAGAAATGAAAATGGCGGCAGGATTAAACTTCCTTCCAAAGTGCTCCAAACTCGATTACAGACTCAATTACACAGTGTGGCAACACTCCAATGTGAAGCGATTACCACTTTTACACAATACTGATATATTCCTAGTTGTAACTAAGTTTGGATGGTGAAACAAATGAAATCAAGGCTCTATTTATAGGCAAGAAAAAAACATGGAGATAACAAGGATGCCCCTAAGTTTGAAAATGGACAGGAACCATTTTGTTCTTGTGGCGCCCGCCATAACATCATGGCGCCCGCCACAGGAGGAAATTGCAACGCCCAAGTGGAGATCGTGGGAGGCGTGGCAGTTGAGGAGAGGTTGAGACTGGGACACGTCATGGCTGGACCTGTAACACCCCGATAAAATATGATAATTATTTAAATTAAGTTTAATAATATATTTATTAATTTAATTAAATAATTGGAATATTATTGGAATTATTATTATTGGAATAATATAAATTGGAATAATAAAGTTGGAATATATATATAAAGAGTTCCATTTGGTAAAAAGGGTTTTTTTTCACGTGAAAACCAGAGAAGCGACAGAAAGTGAGAAAAGGGCAAAGAGGAAGAGCAGGAGAAGAAGGTCGAAGAATCAATTGCCGGATTAACTCAGGTAAGGGGGGTTTATCGTCGTTTGATGGGTATTATGGGTTAACATGTAATGGGTAGTGATAAACCATTGATTTGACTCTGATTAGAATGATGAATGTTGAAATTTATGAACTTATGGATGAATGTGATATGAGTTATAATTGAAGAAAGTTCATAAGAATTAGATGGAATAATGTTAGAATTTGTGAAATTGAATAGGGTATGATTCGTGTTAGATGATATGAACGAACACTGTGTAAAATTGGACTGTGGGAGGTTGGATCTGAGGAATCTCGTAGCAGAGAAAACCCATAGCAGATATGGAAATGTTGTTTCTGGTCATACGCGTATGGCACTAGGCAATACGCGTATGAGATGGCCTGGTAGGGAGGAAATGGGCGCTGATACGCGCCATACGCGCGTTTTACACGTAGCATATGAGTGGTACGCGTATGGGGTGAGTCCATACGCGTATGGATGAGGAAGATGATGTTTTGAACGTGGTTTTGTCTCTGTTGGTACGCGTATGAGGATGTGGTACGCGTAGCATACGCGTATGAGGCAGGCAATACGCGTATGGGATTGGCTGAGAAATGGGCCATACGCGTATGGGACTAGGCAATACGCGTATGGGCAGAATTGTGATTTTTCTGTGCTGTTGTTGTGCAGTTTTTGGTTGTTCAGCTGAGTAATGTAATTTTAGCTGATGTATGATATAGTAGGGATCGTTTCCCGTTGTTTTGAGCAGTGTAGGTATTAGTAGAGTGTGCTAATACTGTGATTATTAATTGACATGACATGATATGATTTTTGTGATAATATGCTGATGATGTATGATGGTATGCATAATGCTGTGAATGTATCTATTATGTATGCAATTGTGGAATGGATTGTTTTATGGCTTAGAGTGTGAGCATATGTCCATTGTGGATTGTTGATGTTTGCATGCTAGTTGATTTAGCGTGCATATTATGGCCTTTATGGTGGTAGCTAATTCCCATGGTGAGGAATTAGTGAGTGAGTATTGTGGATTATTGTTGATGTTTGCATGCTAGGTGATTAGCGTGCATATCATAGCCCTTGGGGTGGTAGCTAATTCCCATGGTGAGGAATTAGTGAGTGAGTCACTAGGTCTCAAATGAGTGGGACTAGTGAGCTTGGTAGCCGTATCTGGATTTGATCGGTGAGGTTGAACTATGTGTTCACGAATAGTCGGTACCGCATGCATGGAGTCTCATTGCATAATGTATGTATGGCGTATAATATGAATGGATGTATTCCAATATTATACGTGTGTTTTGTGTTTGTGTTGAATATGATTTTGAGTTGATGTTACCATTGCTGAATGTGTAATCTGATTTGGGTGATGAATGCGTTAAGTTACTTAGCATTACATGATATTTTATAATGCTTATTATATCGATTGAGGAACTCACCCTTACAACTATGTTTCAGGTAACGAGCAGTGATTGAGTAGAAGCTAGTCCTTGGAGTCTAGTGTAGTTCCTTAGTGGGTCATGCTCTGGTAGATGTAACATCGGGACGGGATGTTTTACTTGTTTTTCATTGTTGATTGTTGAACAAGTTTACATGTAATGTGTTACATGTTTTGCATTGTTGTTAGATTTTATCCGCTGCGAATTATGCAAATGTTTTATTTTGATTAAATAAATGAGCATGACAGGATATTTTGGTGAATGGTGTGAAGTGTCAAGTGTGACACCCTTAATTGCATATCTACTCTGATTATATTTTGTGGTTTTAATTAAATATTTGGGGTATTTTTAGAAGGGTGTTACAGGACCCATGGCGCCCGCCACAAGTGTAAAATGCTGATTTTATGGCTTTTAGCTCATTTTCGCTCATTTTCTCGATTGAGGCTCCGATTAGATTGAAAACCTGAAAATAAAGAAAAACATAGTAATAACAATAAAACAACTAAAATGCCTGCGAAATCAGAGTCGAAAATACGGTGAATTTCAGTGGCATCAACAAGCAACAAATTAAGTTTGGGGTTGTGATGACAATTTGTTATTACAATGTCTAATAATATATTACAATTAATTTCTTTAAGTACACATCCATGTACTCACATTTTCAATTTTGTTTAATTGAATATGTCACATTTGATTATAATTTAAGACATATATTGCAATCAAATCATTTTTATAAATAAAATTTAAAAATATCTTTTAATATAATTATTTTCAATTGAAAATATTTCTTATAAATTAGGGTTTAATAAATTTTTTATTTAAGAATTTGAATAACATTAAAAATAAATAATAATAATAATAATAATAATAATATAAATAAAAGATATGCCCTTCGTCTTAAAATAAGTGTCATATCTGACACTTTCGTATAGATTAATAAAATATGATAAATGAAAGACGATTTTAACAAATTATCCGTATTGACAATTAGTGCATTTTAATTATCATGAATGTAAAGTGAAAAAAAAATTAAGAATATTAATTAGATGACACAATTAACATTGATAGATCAAAATTAAATTTGGATTGAAAACTAAAAGCTTACATTTATTCTGGGACAACTATTTTTTACAAATGCGATATTTATTTTGAAATATTGAGAGTATAATTTTATACAATTAATAATGGTCCGATTTGTAGATTCAAACGATGTATTAATGGTTTCTTTATCATGTGTTGCTTCGGTAAGAGCCCTAGTCTTTTTACTTCTCAAGTTTGTTAATTAGCATTTATAAATTGGCATTGTTCTGAAATTTAATGAGCTTTTAAGGTATCAAGAGTTAATTAAACTACATGTAATAAGCTTTTTAGGTGTAACAGTTCCTAAAACTACATTTAATAATCCTTTTAGGTGTAAAGATTTTACAATACAGATCAAGATACATTTATACTTTGATGAATGAGACTCATGAGAGAGAACAAATCTAAGAAAGATTTGGACTTTAAGCAATAAAGCACCAAGATCTTTTATGCATAACAGTAGTGTCAATTGTGGATTTACGCCCTCAGTGCGGTATAGTATAAGAAGTGTCATATTTTTATATGTTAATTATATCGTTAGAATATGTCCTTGTTAATACTTAGTTAGAAGATTCCTTAAATCTTTCCACTAGAGAGGGCTGGAGGAATTATCAATCTAGTTGATATGAATTGCCTCTTCAATCGTGCTTATGGGACATGTTTCAATACTCTGCTATGTAAACTCCCTTAGATATGAGTAATTTTCAAGTTGCACATTGAATTAGTATTGCCCTTGTTTTGGTCGTCTAATAAACAAAGTTTAACTCATCTGATGATTTATTGCAGGCATGCTCTACCGCACCTTTCTAATTTTGGTCATAGCATAAAACCAACTCGAAAATTATGTCAACTCATACTATGTGATTTCCATATGTTTTATTCTTCGATGCAATATCCTTTGGGGTGATAATTTAGTATTTATTTCTGGTACTACGTTAAAATTTGGTTCACAAAAAGTGAGGTACATTTGTTACTCCACACTATTAAACATCACAATTTAATTTCAAATAATATATATATATATATATATATATATATATATATATATATATTTTAAATGTTGAGTAGTGATAGTTTCATACCGGGAGTTAAAAAATTTGGATTTAGATTTAGAGCTGAAGTGATGATATACGTCAGCGCTTTTATCAAAAAATGTTGTATAATGATCTCTTATGTCACGTTGTTTATCACAAAGTGTTGCCTAATGATGCCTTACATAAGCATTTTTATCATAAAGTGCTTCAAAATGATGAGTTATGCCAGCACTTTTAGCATAAAATATTGCGTAATGATGTCTTACGCCAAGACTTTTATCCGAAAGTGTTTTCTAATAAGGCCTTATGCCAACACTTTTAGCAGAAAGTGTTGTCTAATGATATCTTACACCAGCGCTTTTTGCAGAAAACATTGCCTAATGATGCCTTACGCCAGCGCTTTTATCAGAAAGTGTTGTCTAACGATGCTTTAGGCCAGTGCTTTTATCATAAAGCGCTGCCTAATGATGCCTTACGCTAGCGTTTTTGTCATAAAGTGCTTCCTAAAGGGGACTTATGCCAGTGCTTTTACTTAAAAAAAAAAGCACTGCCTATACCTATAGCAACGCTAAAATAGGCAACGCTTTAAAGGTTGTCTAAGGTAAAAAGGGTTGTTTATTATCTTCTTTAGCAATGGCGAGTTTGAAATTTTAAATTCTAAAAGGTGTTAACATAGTTTTTGCAATCTTTGAATCATCACCTAAAGACAATTATATATAAAGTTTAAGAGTATAATGAGATATACAAGTCTTAAATAATTGAGTTTATGAACAACAAATTAGGTGTTTAGTTTTTAAATTAGATAATGGTTGATTGTTGAGTAATTGAGTACACAAGGTGATATGTTTTCCACATGTGTTTACATGTGCAGATTTAGTCAAGTGCTTAGTCTTTTAATCACTACAACATAAAATTCATTTCACAACGATTGAAAAATGGATACCATCACGCCTGATCAACCATTGTGAGGTAAGAGGTGGTTGTATGTATGATGTTTTCTATCATGGTCGTGCGAACGTGATTATAAGCTATGTAGTGCGCTATCTATCCCAACTGTTACTTCAAGCAACCATTGTAGTATTCTTTAATGCATAATATTTCACAACAGTTGTGTTAGTTTTTATAAATTATGTTAAATGTTTATTTCGATAGTGCTCACTAAACATATAACCTTTCAATATGATCTACAATATTATAATACAAAAAATTAAGTTATATTAGAAGAACAAGTTACACGTTCAATGCTAGACACAAATTCTTCAACTCGTTATCTGCATTTCTCTCTTTAACCATTAGAACATTGTTTAATGCTCCTATTTCTTCAACCTCCACTTCCTTACCTCTAGTTCATTTTACAAAATATTATTTACTTTGCAAACAAAATTAAAGGTGGAGAAAGGGGCGGTTGAAGAACTAAAAAATATTAAACAGAGTTCTAACGGTTAAAGAGCAAAATGTCGATAACAGGTTAAAGAATTATAGTCTAGAATTGAACATGTAACATGTTTTCTAATATAATTTTATCTATCATATTATAATTTTCTTATGCAATCTGAAAAATTAAATATTCGGTAAGAGGTTGAAAAAACAGTGAAACCACATAAGATATAATAAAATCATATTTTAAACAAACATTAACAACAACATTCATCAACAACAAAGAAGCTTGAGTATCATCCAAGACACTTTGTGGGTTCTATGTAGATGATCGGTCAACGCAAGGGAATGACTTGAGTTACTTCCAACATGTTCAAATGGGGTCTATTCATCATTCAAAACGCTAATCTTGAAGGAGTAAAAGTTTGTGCCTGAGCTGTCATGCTCGCTAGGCGAGCAGCGTGGTTCGCTTAGCGAATCTGAACTGTCATGCTCGCTAGGCGAGCAATTTCTTCGCTAGGCGAAGCGCACACGTTTTTGAAAAATATAACAGAAAATCTTGGACTTGGACCTCTCTCATTTGAGCCCACAAAGCCACGAAAATCAGGTTATAAATTCTAGACTTCCATCTCCCAAGAAAGGGCAGACCGACTAGAAGGAAAGAGAAAAGCTAACAGAATTCAGAGCAGCCTCCGGACACTGAAGGGAACCCATCTGCAAAGAACCTATTCTACCTCATATAAACCCTAGGATTGTTCTGCAAACCCAACGGTGCAATTCAATTTCATTCGATCTCTCCAATCAGGTTTGCCTTATTCCCATTATTTTGTGTCTTCAATTTGAAATTTCTAAATGTACGAGGTATTATGCTGAAGTTGAAAGAGTGGGTATCGTTCGGTTTTTACCCACGGGTTTAGATATGCATGAATGTGTAGAATAATGCTTTGAATGTTTGACCCCTTAATTTCTGAAATCGTACTGTTATCCATGGGAAATCCAGAACCCGCAGGCATCCGCTAACCGCATCGCTAGGCGAGCCTGCAGCGACGCTTCGCTAAGCCTTCGCTAAGCGAAGCAGTAGCGATCGCGACAGTAGTTTTTTTTCTGTTTGCTCTCCAATCTGTGTTGTGTTCGTTACGATATTCTTTCTATTGCATATGTGCACTGTTCACCTGACACTGTTGTTGCTATGATTCTTTTGTTTGGTGCAACTCTTGATTGCACCCTATCTTGTTTCTCTAACCTGTTTGTTGAGTTTCTGTGAGGGCTCACATGACTCCTGAAAGGATAGCTTTCTTGGAATTCCACTTTATTTGTGGGATACCATTTGGGGATTTATTCCGGTTACCTGTATTGACTTGCTTTCTTTGATGGTGCCAGCTTGAGAGGTCTCTGGGTTTCTTATTTCTTTAGTTGTTGTTACTTTGGGTCTTTATCCGTGTGGTAGATCTCTTGATCCTTTTTCTTTCCTGTATTTTACCGCTTTCTTAGCTGGAAGACCTCAATAGGAGGCAATGTTTTCTTTTGTTTGTTTACTTTTGTGCCTAAAGACCTCCAAGAAGAGGTGCCAGTGCTAAAGACCTCCCCGAAGAGGCAATTGACGGATAAAAGGGATTAGTAGTCAATCCCCCGTTATTCTGTGTGTCGTTCTTTATGCTCGCACTACGTGTCGATGCTTCAGAGCAAAAGCCCAAGATCTTTTGTCCGGTCAGTCAGTGGAGAGGGTTCCACCTTTCTGAATCCTCACTTTTTGTCATGAGCTCACCCTGTCCAGGGTTAAGAGCTATGAAGTCTTACCCTCATTACCCTTTTGATTTGCTCACCCTGACGTTCAGTGTCAGTGGTTAAGAGACTATTTGATTACCTATTCCATGGCTTGTTTGTCGAGGTTGATATGACCCCTCTTGACGAAAGCCCTACCCATGTATGTTCGAGCCCCCTTGTTGGCGTGTTTACTTTATGCATGTTTGTTTTGTATGGTGTGATCGTCTCCCCATAGGATTGCTAGGCTTCGTATAGTCTATCGTTTGCATGTCGATTAAGGTAGCAATGTTCCTTCGTCTAGGACTTCCTTTTTGCGTGAGCATTCCTAAACCACAAAACAACTCATTGATTTTTCTTCTCCTAAGAACATGTTAACTCCTTCTACTACAGGCGAGTAAGTCTCCCAAGGTCGAGCATCCGGTAGATTGCGTAGTAACGTCGTTCACCCAAAAACACAACCCTTAACCCGTAGTTAGCCGAACTACGGCTTGCTCTGATTCTCATTCCAGATGAGATACGTAGGCATAAGACGCGATGTCTTAGCGAGCACACTCCACTTTAACCCATAGGTCAGCCGAGCTACGAAGACTCTGATTCTCATATTCAGATGAGATACGTATGCAGTGGATGCGACATTCGTGCGAGTCATTTTCTCTTAACCCCTCTTTTAGTAAATAGTACATTAGATAAACCCACACCCTTTAGACAAGAACAACAAGAGTGGATCCCGTAGAGTACTACGGATGCGTAGAGGTGCTAATACCTTCCCTTCGCATAATCGACTCCCGAACCCAAGATTTGGTTGCGAGACCTTGTCTTTTCCTTTCCTTTTTCCAGGTTTACTTCGAGCGTTTCCTTTCTCCCCCCCCCCTCCTTTGGGATAAATAACGCATGGTGGCGACTCTTCTGTCATTTTCTTCTTCGCCGGTTGTTTTTTCGCATACTATATTTTTTAGGCTGCGACAGCTGGCGACTCTGCTGGGGACCTTATGATCTCCCTAAGCGAGTCCCTCCTAGCTTTTGTAGGTTGTTTGTTTGTTGGGTGTTCATTCTTTTGTACAGTTATTTATTTTTCAGCATTTACCTGCTTTATTGCATTGTGTACATGTCATTGTTGTATCTGTTAGCTCTGCTGTTGGTTTGTTTATTTGTTGGGATGGGATGTTCTATGAGAGATAAGCCCATTACCCAGGCTTGAGTGTACACACAGGTTTTAAAGTGGATAGTCATGAGGCTTGCGTGGCGTGTTGCTACGTTAAGTCGTTCATGAAGACCCACACCCAGATGAGGTTTCTTTTGGATGTATTTTGTCCTATGGGTGTTCCATAACGACATGCTATTCCTCTAGAAATCGTCGACTCTAGTGACCATTTGCCGAGAACTCAGTCGAGGCCTCTCCTCCGAGACGTGATTATGTTAGCTCTGGTGGGTGCATTCTCGCCGATCAATTCGAGGACCCCGAGACTGGGAACTTGCTATTAGGATACCCTGTTGAAGGGAGTCAGTGGAGGTCTTTTGTCTCGTAATAATACCAAACCTTCAGTGGTAAACGTATTATTCTCGACTGAAGGGCTGAAGCTAACGAACTTCTGTTCTTAGAACCTACCAGTGAGGGGCGGGCTAAATTCAGGAAACCTTAACCTCCAACCAACCCGGTTTTCTGGAGCCGAGTTCTGATCTTGTATTATATTCCTCGGTGGGTTTCTCTTCAGACAGTGCGACCCAACAGATATTCAAGCAGATACAGCAACCTTGATTTGCATGTCACTGCATTGCATCATATCATTTTGCATTCATATCATTTAACGCATGTTTATCTATTCCCGGGGGTTTATATCTTCTTCTTGATTCTAGTCGGGGTTTTCTGGTTCTCCGAACGACTCGATCTTCTTCCATTGTTTATCTAATGTGAGACTGGAATCAAGGGGTTAGAATACCTTTTTGGAATTGATAAACATGTAATTGCATTTGCATACACATTAGCATGTCTTGCATAACAGGTACCGCCGCAGTGTTCTCGGTTTGTTTGGTGTCCCATCAGCAGGATAGCTAACTCAGGCATTCACCGGTACGGTACCCGCAGAAACCAGCAAAGAGTAATGGAAAGCCTACAAGCAGAGTTCACCGAGATGAAGATTCGCATGAATCAATTCATGGATGTGGTTCAAGGGGTGGCTTAGGGACAACAAGAGCTCAGGCAGATGATGCAGAGGAATCCCGCCACTACTCAACCAGAGACGTTGACTGATCCCCCAGCTGGAGAGGCTAACGGACCCTGTGGACCGGGGCCTACCCCGATCCTACATGGCAACCCTGGTCAACAGCCCGTTCATGATGATCAGGACGATCAATTTCCCCTACTGCAGGAAGACTTTGGCATGGGCCATGGCATGGACCCCATGTTTAGAAGATTAGAGGAGAGGCTGAAAGCTGTGGAAGGGCAGAATGCTCTTGGTGTGGATGTTGCTGACTTGGGATTGGTCCCAGGCGTGAGGGTGCCACCGAAATTCAAGGTCCCGATATTTGACAAATACAGTGACAACTCTTGCCCAAAGACCCATGTGCAAGCCTATTTCCGTAAAATGGTTGCATACTCTGACGATCAAAAGTTGCTTATGTACTTTTTCCAGGATAGCCTAGCTGGGGCATCCCTGGAATGGTATATGAGGCTGGACAAAGCCCACATTCGCTGCTGGAGGGATTTGGCTGAGGCTTTCGTGAAGCAGTATCAGTATAATGCAGACATGGCTCCGAACAGAACTCAACTTCAGAATCTGTCTCTTAAAAGCAATGAGTGCTTCAGAGAATACGCTCAATGCTGGAGGGAGACAGCTTCCCGTGTTCAACCTCCTATGTTGGAGAAGGAAATGTCTAACATGTTCATGAACACTCTGCCCGGACCTTATTTGGAGCGCCTGGTGGGTTGCAATGCCTCCAACTTTGCTGATGTAGTCTCTACCGGAGAGAGGGTGGAGAATTACTTGAAGACATACAAGACCCAGAGTGGAGGTGGATCTTCATCAGGGGTGAAGAAGCCGTTCATTCAGGGACAGAAGAGGAGAGAAGGGGATGCAAGTGCCATATCTTCTTATCATAACAGGGATAACAAGAGGAATAACTTTCAGAACTATCATCAGCAACCGTATGTTGCGGCTGTGACCATTCCGGCTGCAGCACCACTACAACAACAACAACCACAACATCAGCAAACTCAGTACCAACAACAACAACCGGGTAACAAACCCGCCTACCAACAGAGGTAGAGGATGATGGACCGGCGTTTCGATAATCTTCCAATGTCTTACGCTCAGTTTCTTTCTAGTCTTCAATAATTACAACTTGTGCAGTTACGCACTCTGGCTCCTCCTGTTGGTAGGCTTCTGGTGGGTTACGACACCAGCGCTAGGTGTAGCTTCCACTCTGGGGCACCTGGCCACAATATTGAGAACTGCAAAGCTTTTAAGCACGTAGTTCAGGACCTCATAGATTCAAAGGCCATCGACCTTGCACCGGCTCCTAATGTCGTCAACAATCCCATGCCCTAGCATGGTGGTGCAAATGTTAATATGATGGAAGGGGAAGCCAGATCCGTCAAAGATGTGTTGAAGCTGAAGACTCCGTTGTTGGATATCAAGGGCTACTTGTTGAAGGCCGATGTTTTCCCCAGGTGTGGGAAGGGTTGTTTGGATTGTGCTACTCAGAATGGAGGTTGTTTGAAGCTACAGCAGGGTATCCAAGCCTTGTTCGACAAAGGTATCCTCCAGGCTGAAGACTTGTCTGTCCAAGAGTCTGTGGAAGGGGTTGAGGGAGAAGTGTTTGAAGACGCTACTGATGAATTCGCAGATGTTGTTCCTACTGATTCTGTAATCCGTGATGATGTAGTTAATTTTTCCAATGAGGTTGATTCTGATGTAATTGAACTTGATTCTGATGTTTCAGATGCTTACATTTCAATGAATGAGATTTCAGAGTATGACCATGATGTTGCTACTATCACCATTTTCTACCCAACTAATCAGATCAATGTACCAGAAGCGCAGTCGGTGCCACCAGCGCGACCATCCACTATGACTATCACAACCCCTAGTCCTTTACCTTTCGCCAGCGAAAGGGCCATTCCTTGGCATTATGGGGGAAGTGTTTACACGCACGATCATGGGGTAGAATGGCCACTGAAGGTAGAAGAGGGTCAGAAGTCTGAGTTTGAAGTTGAAGGTCCCGCAGTGGACAATGTTGGTGGAATCGGGCGATTCACCAAGAGTGGTAGACTGTTCTCACCACCCGTTACCCAAACTGATAATGCTAATGCTGCGACAAAAGCCAAAGGCAAGCAGGTCATGAGAGAGGGTGCCTCTACACCCCAGGCTGGTTCTGAGCCTACTTTTGCGAAGGATGTGGATGGGCTCTTGAGGATCATAAAGAAAAGCGACTACAAGGTAGTCGATTAGTTGATTCAGACCCCGTCTAAGATATCTATTCTCTCACTCCTATTGTGTTCGGAGGCGCACAGGGAGGCACTGCTGAAAGTCCTAAATGCTGCATATGTGCCTCAGGAGATCTCAGTGAACCAACTGGAAGGAATTGTTGCCAATGTTCATGCAGGCAACGGGTTAGGTTTTACTGATTCTGACTTAACACCAGCTGGACGCAACCATAACAAGGCTTTTCACATCTCAATGGAATGCAGAGACACCGTGTCATCTCATGTTCTGGTGGATTCAGGTTCCTCTCTCAATGTGCTACCCAAGAGAGCCCTATCGAGGTTAGAAGTGGAGGGTTTGGTCCTGAAGCCCTCAGACCTTATTGTGAGAACCTTTGATGGTTCTAAGAGGTCGGTGTTCAGAGAGGTAGAATTGTCAATTCAGATTGGATCACAAACTTTCAACACTGTCTTCTATGTGATGGATATCGGTCCTTTGTACAGTTGCCTGCTGGGTCGCCCTTGGATCCACAATGTTGGGGCAGTCTCTTCAACTTTACATCAGAAGATTAAATTCCCAGTCAATGGAAGGATTATCACCGTCTGTGGTAAGGAGGATATTCTGGTCAGTAACCTGTCTACATTCAAGTATGTAGAGGTAGAAGGTGAATTTCATGAGACTCTATGTCAGGCCTTTGAGGCAGTTCAGATCAAGGATGCAGCTCCGGTGGAAGAGGTTAAAGCGGGTGCCTCTATCTCATCCTTCAAGCAGGCACAGGCCTTGGTGGATTCGGGTGTTGCCCCCGGTTGGGGACATCTGTTGGTGTACCAACGAAAGACGACAAATTCGGGATTGGGTATCAGCCAGCCCCGACTTCTACAACTTCAACACTTCATACTCGTCAGGGGCCGATTACTTTCTCCAGCGCTGGCATCATTCAGTATGGCCAGGTCTCTGCGGTCAACGATGAAGATGAGGATAGTGATTGCGACATCGATAACTGGGTGCGTCCGAGGATCCCGAGTGAAGTAATCAATAATTGGTCCTCCGAGGAGATTGTCCAAGTCACTTTTCTGGAGGAGTAATTTTTCTTGTTTATTCATGCATATCCAAGTCTTACGTTTCGCCCAGGGCGTAATGACTCATGGTAAGGCTCATTTATGTGGATACCTGCATTTTTTATCATAAATAAAGAACGTCTTTTTGCATTAAAATATTTTGTTCACTGTCTTTCTATTTTTGCAGTTTTAAAAAAAAAATCAAAAAAATATTTGGCAATATTTTGTTTAGTTTTTACTCTTTGTTCACACTCATAAGCACATTCCATCACTCATGCAGATGCACATCACCGGATCCTATTGATAAGGGTTCTGCTATGGCTCGCTTCGACTTTGAAAATCCGATCTTTCAAACTGAAGAAGATGGTGATGAAGACTGTGAACTCCCTGAAGAACTTGCCAGGTTATTAAAACAAGAGGAAAGGGTCATTCAACCGCATCAAGAGTCTACTGAAGTGATTAATCTTGGCACCGAGGACGTCAAGAAAGAAATCAAGATAGGGGTTGCTTTGGAAGACGATGTGAAGAAGGGGCTGATTGAATTGCTGCAAGAGTATGTTGACATCTTCGCTTGGTCTTATCAGGACATGCCAGGGCTTGACACAGACATCGTGGTACACCGCTTGCCTCTCAAAGAAGATTGTCCTCCGGTCAAGCAGAAGCTCAGAAGAACAAGACCAGAGATGGTTGTCAAGATAAAGGAAGAAGTGCAAAAACAGTTGGATGCAGGGTTTCTAGCGGTTACAAATTATCCGCCATGGGTTGCAAAAATCGTTCCAGTACCTAAGAAGGATGGGAAGGTACGGATGTGTGTCGACTACCGGGATCTGAACAGAGCTAGCCCTAAAGATGATTTCCCATTACCTCACATTGACGTTTTGGTGGATAACACAGCTCAGTTCTCGGTATTCTCCTTCATGGATGGCTTTTCTGGCTATAATCAAATTACGATGGCACCAGAAGACATGGAGAAGACAACTTTCATAACCCCATGGGGCACCTTCTGCTACAAGGTGATGTCGTTTGGTCTAAAAAATGTTGGGGCAACATATCAACGAGCTATGGTAACTCTTTTCCATGATATGATCCATGATGAAATCGAGGTTTATGTTGACGATATAATTGCCAAATCTCGGACAGAAGAAGAACATTTGGTGAATCTGCAGAAACTGTTTGAGCGTTTGAGGAGATTCAAGCTAAGGCTTAATCCGAACAAGTGTACTTTCGGGGTGAGATCTGGAAAACTGTTGGGTTTTATTGTTAGTGAAAAAGGGATTGAGGTAGATCCGGCCAAAGTGAAAGCGATACAGGAAATGCCTGAGCCAAGAACCGAAAAGCAAGTCCGTGGTTTCTTAGGAAGGTTGAACTACATTGCAAGGTTCATCTCTCACCTAACAGCCACATGTGAGCCAATTTTCAAGTTGCTAAGAAAAGATCAGGCCATCAGGTGGAATGATGATTGTCAAAGGGATTTTAAAAAGATAATGGAGTATTTACAGAATCCTCCTATCCTTATGCCTCCGGTCCCAGGGAGACCACTGATTATGTATTTGACGGTACTTGACAATTCCATGGGTTGTGTTCTCGGTCAACACGACGAGACAGGTAGGAAAGAGCATGACATCTACTACCTGAGTAAAAAATTCACAGACTGCGAGTCGAGATACTCAATGCTTGAAAAGACATGTTGTGCACTTGCATGGGCTGCTAAGCGATTGAGACAATACATGCTGACTCACACAACCTTACTGATCTCCAAGATGGATCCAGTCAAGTATATATTTGAGAAGCCAGCTCTCACCGGAAGGGTTGCTCGTTGGAAAATGGTACTGACAGAGTATGATATCCAGTATACATCCCAGAAAGCCATCAAGGGGAGTATTTTGTCAGACTATCTTACTCAGCAGCCGATTGATGATTATGAGTCGATGAAGTTTGATTTTCCAAACGAAGACATCATGTTCCTCAAGATGAAAGACTGCGAAGAGCCAATCGTTGAGGAGGGACCTGATCCAGATGAAAAGTGGACTTTGTTGTTTGATGGGGCTGTCAATGCCAGAGGAAGTGGAATTGGTGCTGTCATTACTACTCCGAAAGGTGCCCACATGCCTTTCACCGCTTGCCTGACTTTTGAGTGCACCAATAATGAAGCTGAGTATAAAGCCTGTATCTTGGGTATTGAGCAAGCCATTGATTTGAGAATCAAGACTCTGGACATCTTCGGAGATTCAACTCTAGTGATCAATCAAGTGAATGGTGTTTGGAACACCCTCCAGCCCAATCTGGTCCCCTACAGAGACTACACGAGAAGACTGTTGACTTTCTTCACAACAGTAAAGCTGTATCATATACCTCGTGACGAGAACCAGATGGCAGATGCTCTTGCTACTCTATCCTCCATGATCAAGGTGATTCGGTGGAACCATGTTCCCAGGATTGATGTTATGCGCCTTGATAGGGCCGCACATGTGTTTGCTGCTGAAGTGGTAGTTGATGACAAGCCCTGGTACCACGACATCAAGTGCTTTCTGAAGAATCAAGAGTACCCTGTAGGGGCATCCAACAATGATAGAAAGACTTTTAGAAGATTGGCAGGCAGTTTCTTCTTGAACAAAGACGATGTGCTGTATAAGAGGAACTTCGACATGGTTTTGCTCAGATGCGTGGATAGACACGAAGCAGACATGTTAATGCAGGAAGTTCATGAAGGCTCCTTCGGTACTCATGCCGGCGGACAGGAAATGGCTAAGAAATTGTTGAGAGCAGGTTATTACTGGATGACCATGGAATCTGATTGTTTCAAATATGCTCAGAAGTGCAATAAATGCCAGATTTATGCTGATAAGGTACATGTGCCACCAAATCCTTTGAATGTGATGTCTTCACCGTGGCCTTTTGCTATGTGGGGCATTGATATGATTGGAAAGATTGAGCCGACCGCCTCCAATGGGCATCGCTTCATCCTTGTTGCCATCGACTATTTCACCAAGTGGGTCGAAGCAGCGTCATTCGCGAATGTCACCAGACATGTGGTTGCCCGATTCATCAAGAAAGAAATCATATGTCGTTATGGGATTCCCGAAAGAATCATTACTAAAAATGGTTCTAATCTCAATAACAAACTGATGAAAGAGTTGTGCAAGAACTTCAACATTCAGCATCACAATTCTTCCCCTTATCGTCCTAAGATGAACGGTGTTGTTGAGGCAGTAAATAAGAACATAAAGAAGATTGTGCAGAAGATGGTTGTTACGTACAGAGATTGGCATGAGATGCTACCCTTCGCCTTGCATGGGTACCGTACTTCAGTACGTACGTCGACCGGGGCAACCCCTTACTCCCTTGTGTATGGTATGGAAGCAGTCCTACCTATTGAAGTGGAGATTCCTTCTCTAAGAGTCCTGTTGGATGTCAAGTTAGACGAAGCTGAATGGATTCGGACAAGCTTCAATGAGTTAAGTCTTATCGAAGAGAAGCGAATGGCAGCCATTTGTCATGGGCAGTTGTATCAGAGTCAGATGAAGAGAGCCTTTGATCAGAAAGTGCGTCCTCGATGTTTCCAAGTCGGAGATTTAGTGTTGAAAAGGATCCTTCCTCCTCAAACAGATCACAGAGGCAAGTGGACTCCTAACTATGATGGACCGTATATTGTTACCAAGGTTTTCGATGGTGGGGCCTTAATGCTTGCAACTATGGATGATGAAAACTTCACTTCCCCTGTGAACTCAGACGCAGTTAAAAAATACTTCGCATAAAATAGACCTGCTGGACAATAAAAAGAATGGTCCAGGCAAAAAATGGGATCCCGAAGAACCAAGAAAATGAAAAGGTTCGGGCAAAAATTAGGGATTAAAAAATGAAAAGATTGTACACCCGGTAAGTTGAAAACCTGAAAGGGCAACTTAGGCAAAAATGGGTATTCCGGTGGATTGAAAACCCGAAAAGGGCGATCCAGGAAAAAGTTAGGGATTAAGCGAACGACTGCGTTCTGAGTAGTTCTGAATCTCATCTCGTGTCGATAACTAGAAACTTTCGAAAGGTAGGAAACAGTCCAATCACCTTTTTCAGAAAGCTGATCATCTGGAGGATCTTGAAGACGAGCGAGTCATAGCAGAATTGGAACCCGATAGAAATCCATTTCACATTGCCGTTAGATTAATTTCTGTTTTTTATCTTTTGTGCGATTACCTCTTTCCAGGGATTGCTTCCTGATGTAAATGCCTATTCAGAGGCCACTCAATCAATAAAATTGTGTTATTTAGTATATCTCTGTGTTCATTTTCATTTTACTGTTTTGTGTGCAAAAATGACGTCCAGATTTTTGATAAACATTGCATCATGAAACATAAGAGCTTTACAGGTACACGCTCAATAAACATTTAAAATTGTTGTCTATTCAGAATAGGTATACTCGGGGCATTTCCTTGAGGTTCCCAGCAGATTATCGCGGATGTTTTTCCTCAACAGTTAGAATTTGGTATCTTATCCCTGCAGAGCTGGTCCAAGCGTTGGATTCTTCAATCCCCAGCAGGTTATCACTGCTGTACTTCCCCAAGCAGGTGCTTCAGATTATACGCTCCCTAGTAGAGTTGACAGTGCCAGACTGTATATCCCAAACGGAGTTAACAATGCCAGACTGTATCTTCCCAGCAGAAGCAGTTGCTCCTTAGAGTTCGATGCCAGATTGATAATCCCAATGCCAGACCCATGGTCTCTTTCCTTGAAGCAGAATCTCGTTACCGTATCGGTGTTTGTTTCCCCTGCCGAGTCGTCTCTCTCACAGATTATGATTGCCAGAACCACCGTCGCTTTCCTCAACAGCAAGTTCTCAATGCCATTCTCTCCCCAGTCAGAGTCTCGATATTTCGTCATTGCTAGAACACCGTGAGGCGGGTCACTTCCCCACAGAGTTCTTTGTGATGTGCATCTCCAGTAGCCTTGCCAGGGTCCAGAAGATGGTGATCATTTCCCCAGCAGAATTCCTAGCCTCAGCTTGGCGTTCTCTCTAACCTAGCATTTTGCATCTCTGCATATAGAATCATATTGCATTGCATCCTCCCAAATTGCGTAGCATTTCCATTTTCATGGAGCATTACGCCATTGAAAAATTCAAACATACGCATGTAAAGCATAAGGCATTCTCGGTATCCCAAGTGATAACCCAGAAGTTGTTTCCAGTAGTCAGACTGAAGATTGTTCACGACTTATCTCTACTATCCCCTGCATAGGTCGTTGGCCCACTCTCAATTAGCATTTTCCCTATTTCTACCGATGCTGACAGGCATGAAGGTTTCCGGTATTCAGACCGAAGTGGCATTCAGACCAGTTTTCCGATATTCAGATCGAAGAAGTTTCCGACGTTCAGGTCGACGCAACTTGTGGCATTCAGGCCAGTTTTCCGATATTCAGATCGAAGAAGTTTCCGACGTTCAGGTCGACGCAACTTGTGGCATTCAGGCCAGTTTTCTGGTATTCAGACCGAAGTGGCATTCAGGCCAATTTTCCGGTATTCAGACCGAAGTGGCATTCAGGCCAATTTTCCGGTATTCAGACCGCAGTGGCATTCAGGCCGATTTTCCGGTATTCAGACCGAAGTGGCATTCAGGCCGATTTTCCGATGTTCAGATCGAAGAAGTTTCCAACGTTCAGGTCGACGCAACTTGTGGCATTCAGGCCAGATTTTCCGGTATTCAGACCGAAGTTGCATTCGGGCCAGCCTCTCGGTGTTCAGACCGATATTAATAACCTCATATCTTCCGATGCTCAGATCGAAGTCATTTCCAGTATTCAAACTGATGAAAGGCATTCAGGCCATGGTTATTTCTTTGTTACCATTTATTTTGGTATCCAGGTTAACATTCTTTTTCGGTATTCAGACCGACTCTCACCGTACCAGACAGATTCTTCTTTCAAGACCACCTCTTTGCCGATTCTGACAGGCATTGTTACTTCACTTTACTTCAGTGCAAATTTTCAGGCTTTTATTGTATTCAATCCCTTGATACCCCGAAAGTGCGAAAGCCGCTGCTATCTTCTTTTCGGGTCTCCAGTTGATTGAATAAGGGCAGCTGTAATACCCCAAAATTTGCCCCCTTCATTCATGCATTCATTTTTAGGTCATTTAACATTTCATATTGCATTTCATCATGTCAATCAGAATTAGAACAAAGAAGCTTGAGTATCATCCAAGACGCTTTGTAGGTTCTATGTAGATGATCGGTCAACGCAAGGGAATGACTTGAGTTACTTCCAACATGTTCAAATGGGGTCTATTCATCATTCAAAACGCTAATCTTGAATAAGCAAAAGTTTGTGTCTGAGCTGTCATGCTCGTTAGGCGAGCAGCGTGGTTCGCTTAGCGAATCTGAACTGTCATGCTCGCTAGGCGAGCAATTTCTTCGCTAGGCGAAGCGCATGCGTTTTTGAAAAATATAACAGAAAATCTTGGACTTGGACCTCTCTCATTTGAGCCCACAAAGCCACGAAAATCAGGTTATAAATTCTAGACTTCCATCTCCTAAGAAAGGGCACACCGACTAGAAGGAAAGAGAAAAGCTAACAGGATTCAGAGCAGCCTCCGGACACTGAAGGGAACCCATCTGCAAAGAACCTATTCTACCTCATATAAACCCTAGGATTGTTCTGCAAACCCAACGGTGCAATTCAATTTCATTCGATCTCTCCAATCAGGTTTGCCTTATTCCCATTATTTTGTGCCTTCAATTTGAAATTTCTAAATGTACGAGGTATTATGGTGAGTTGAAAGAGTGGGTATCGTTCGGTTTTTTCCCACGGGTTTAGATATGCATGAATGTGTAGAACAATGCTTTGAATGTTTGACCACTTAATTTCTGAAATCGTACTGTTATCCATGGGAAATCCAGAACCCGCAGGCATTCGCTAACCGCATCGTTAGGCGAGCCTGCAGCGACGCTTCGCTAAGCCTTCGCTAAGCGAAGCAGTAGCGATCGCGACAATAGTTTTCTTTCTGTTTGCTCTCCAATCTGTGTTGTGTTTGTTACGACATGCTTTCTATTGCATCTGTGCACTGTTATCCTGACACTGTTGTTGCTATGATTCTTTTGTTTGGTGCAACTCTTGATTGCACCCTATCTTGTTTCTCTAACCTGTTTGTTGAGTTTCTGTGAGGGCTCACATGACTCCTAATAGGATAGCTTGCTTGGCATTCCACTTTATTTGTGGGATACCAATTGGGGATTTATTTCGGTTACCTGTATTGACTTGCTTTCTTTGATGGTGCCAGCTTGAGAGGTCTCTGGGTTTCTTATTTCTTTAGTTGTTGTTACTTCGGGTCTTTATCCGTGTGGTAGATCTCTTGATCCTTTTTCTTTCCCGCATTTTACCACTTTCTTAGCTGGAAGACCTCAATAGGAGGCAATGTTTTCTTTTGTTTGTTTACTTTTGTGCCTAAAGACCTCCAAAAAGAGGCGCCAGTGCTAAAGACCTCCCCGAAGAGGCAATTGGCGGATAAAAGGGATTAGTAGTCAATCTCCCGTTATTCTGTGTGTCGTTCTTTATGCTCGTACTACGTGTCGATGCTTCATAGCAAAAGCCCAAGATCTTTTGTCCGGTTAGTCAGTGGAGAGGGTTCCACCTTTCTGAATCCCCACTATTTGTCATGAGCTCACCCTGTCCAGGGTTAAGAGCTATGAGGTCTTACCCTCATTACCCTTTTGATCTACTCACCCTGACGTTCAGTGTCAGTGGTTAAGAGCCCATTTGATTAACTATTCCATGGCTTGTTTGTCGAGGTTGATATGACCCCTCTTAACTAAAGCCCTACCCATGTATGTTCGAGCCCCCTTGTTGGCGTGTTTACTTTATGCATGTTTGTTTTGTATGGTGTGATCGTCTCTCCATAGGATTGCTAGGCTTCATATAGTCTCTCGTTTGCATGTCGATTAAGGTAGCATTGTTCCTTCGTCTAGGACTTCCTTTTTACGTGAGCATTCCTAAACCACAAACCAACTCATTGATTTTTCTTCTTCTAAGAACACGTTAACTCCTTCTACTACAGGCGAGTAAGTCTCCCAAGGTCGAGCATCCGGTAGATTGCGTAGTAACGTCGTTCACCCAAAAACACAACCCTTAACCCGTAGTTAGCCGAACTACGGCTTGCTCTTATTCTCATTCCAGATGAGATACGTAGGCATAAGACGCGATGTCTTAGTGAGAACACTCCACTTTAACCCATAGGTCAGCCGAGCTACGAAGACTCTGATTCTCATATTCAGATGAGATACGTATGCAGTGGATGCGACATCCGTGCGAGTCATTTTCTCTTAACCCCTCTTTTAGTAAATAGTACATTAGATAAACCCACACCCTTTAGACAAGAACAACAAGAGTGGATCCCGTAGAGTACTACGAATGCGTAGGGGTGCTAATACCTTCCCTTCGCATAATCGACTCCCGAACCCAAGATTTGGTTGTGAGACATGTCTTTTCCTTTCCTTTTTCCAGGTTTACTTCGAGCGTTTCCTTTCCCCCCCCCCCTTTGGGATAAATAACGCACGGTGGCGACTCTTCTGTCATTTTCTTCTTCGCCGGTTGTTTTTTCGCATACTATATTTTTTAGGCTGCGACAATATGATTGTATCATACTTTATTTTTCTTTGTTTACTAACCAAAATACCAAAAATATGTCTATATATATCTTTGTTTCTATTGAAAAGGAGCGGTTCGTCCCAATAAAAGTTTCTCACATCGTTGAAGAACTTCTTCTTCCGGTGGTAGTCAAGATCAGGGGGTACGATATCAGCAGCTAGGTAATTAACAAAGTCTACATACCATGGACGTTACTTACAGCTAAGGATTTTTGGAAGTGCTCATGAGGGCCTAAGCTATTATCTTCGATGGTTTCTAGTCTAGCTATCAGTCTATCATAGGCAAAATCATCATTTATGGGTACTAAGTCTGGTTTTAGGTGTTCTAGCCTAGAAAGGTGATTAGCTACTACATTTTCAAAGCCCTTTTTATCTCTTATATCTAAATCAAACTCTTGTAGTAACAGAATCCATCGGAGTAACCTGGGCTTGGCATCTTTTTTACTTAATAGGTAACGAATGGCAGCATGATCGGTGTAAACTATAATTTTGGTTCCTACTAGATAAGATCTAAATTTGTCTATAGCGAAAACTACAACGAGTAATTCCTTTTCAGTTGTTGCATAATTAAGTTGGGCAGCATCTAGGGTTCTACTAGCATAATAAATCACATGTAATTTTTTTATCTTTCCTTTGTCCTAGAACGGCTCCAACGACATAATCACTAGCGCCGCACATTATCTCAAAAGGTTCTGACCAATCAGGGGGTTGCATAATAGGTGTTGATATTAATGCTTATTTTAAAAGATTAAATGCTTCATTACATTTTCCATCGAAAATGAATTCAGCACCTTTCATTAAAAGGCCAGTTAAAGGTTTAGTTATTTTGGAGAAGTCCTTGATAAAACGCCGATAGAATCCAGCATGTCCAAGGAAACTTCGGACTTCTCTGATAGTTTTGGGTGGTTTTAGGTTCTCTATGACTTCTATCTTAGCTCTATCTACCTATATACCTTTTTCGGAAACTATATGTCCTAAAACAATCCCTTCGGTGACCATGAAATGACACTTTTCCCAGTTTAGCACGAGGTTCACCTCCACGCATCTCTCCAGGATTTTCTCAAGGTTAGCAAGACAATTTTTGAAATCAAATCCGTAAACCGAGAAATCATCCATAAATACTTCCATGATACCATCTAGGTAATCATCAAAGATTGACATCATGCAGCGTTGGAAAGTAGTTGGGGCATTGCAGAGGCCGAATGTCATTCGTCTGTAGGTAAAAGTTCCATAAGGGCATGTAAATGTAGTTTTTTCTTGATCTTCAGGGTGGATAGGTATTTGGAAGAATCCAGAGTATCCATCTAGATAGCAGAAGTAAGAGTGTTTGGCTAGACGCTCCAACATCTGGTCTATAAATGGTAAAGGGAAATGATCTTTCCTGGTTGCTTTATTTAACTTTCTGTAGTCTATGCACATCCGCCATCCTCCTTCTATCCGTTTTACTACATGTTCGCCTTTATCGTTTTGCACGACTGTGATGCCTCCCTTTTTAGGTACTACATGCACAGGGCTCACGCACTTACTATCCGAGATCTGATAGATTATACCTGCCTCAAGTAACTTAAGAACTTCTTTTTTAACAACATCACTCATTATAGGGTTTATTCTTCTCTGATGTTCTCTGGAGGGTTTTGAATCTTCTTCGAGCGAAATCCGATGCATGCATACAGATGGGCTTATACCTTTCATGTCAGAGATATTATATCCTAAGGCTGAGGGATATCTTCATAAAACATCTAAGAGTTGGTCTGTTTCCTCTTGGCTCAAGGTAGCACTGACTATAACTGGACAGTTCATCTCTTCGTTGAGGAACTCATATCTCAGGTTCTTAGGCAGTTCCTTAAGTTCTAAGGTTGGTTTATTAGGGCATGGCATAGGATCTGGGGTAAGGGATAAACATTCATAAAGGTTATCATCTATGTAGGGTTTCCTAAAGTCATCATCTTCCAATATGAGAGTTGATGGCAACTTAATCGTTTTTATGATTTCTTCTTGTTCTAATTCCCTAACACATTCATCAATGATATCTATGGCATAACATGTGTCTCCCATCACAGGTGCCATAAGAAATTTTGAAAGTATAAATTCTATTTTCTTGTCACCTACCTCAAAGGTCAACTTTCCTCTCTTGACATCTATTATGGCTCCTGCAGTTCATAAGAACGGTCTACCTAGAAGGATTGGTATATCATTGTCCTCTTTAATGTCCATGACAACAAAATCAGTAGGGATAAATAACTGACCTATCCTAACAGGGACATCTTCTAATATGCCTATCAGATACTTAACAAATCTATCGGCTAACTGAAGTGACATCTTAGTAGGCTGTAATTCTCCTAAGTTTAACCTCTCACAAACTGCTAGAGGCATTAAGCTCACACTAGCTCCTAAGTCTAGAAAAGCTTTTTCAATGACATGACTACCCGAAAGACAAGGAATGGAGAAATTTCCAGGATCTTTATCTTTTTTGGCTAACTTATTCTCAGAAATAGAATTGCATTCCAAGGGCTTCAGATCGTCGAGTCTACGTTTGTTGGTAAAGATGTCTTTGAGAAACTTTGCATAAGAAGGTATTTGGGTGATGGATTCTGTGAAAGGGATTTCTACGTGAAGTTTTTCTAGAACCTTAATAAATTTCTGATACTGGTTATTGATATGGGTTTGTTTGAGTCTTTGCGGATATGGTATCGGTGGTTTATATGGCGGGGGTGGTACATAAGTTTTATCTTTAGGTTCTTCTCCTTTTTCTTGACCTTCCTGTTTTTCAGATTCCTCTGGTTCCTTTACTTTGTTTGTGGGTTCGGTATATTCCTTAGAAGTTTTGGGTTCACTCAATCTTGGGTATGGTGGCTCATTATAAGCGTTCCCATTTTGTAGGGTAATGGCATTGGCTTGCCCTCTCAGATTCTGTTGAGGTTGTTCAGGGAACTGTCCTCTAGGTGTGGTCTGGGGGGCTTGGTTTAAAGCTACCTGAGAGATTTGGTTTTTAAGCATCTTGGTGTGAGTAACTATTTGGTCAACCTTGGTTCCTAACTGGGTAATCAGTTCATTAACGTGAATGTTCTGGTTCATGAACTCTTTGTTTTGTTGGGTTTAAGCAATGATAAAATTTTCCATAATTTTCTCAAGGCTTGGCTTTGGTGGTACATGTTACATAGGTTGATTTGGTCTTGGGGCTTGGTAACCTGGTTGTCTCGGAGGTGCATTATTTTGGATAGGGTTATTGTTCTTATTTTGGTGTCCTTTGGTTCCACATATCTCACAATCCGACGAAATTGCAGCTGCAGTATTCGGGTTTATGCACATATGCTCGACCTTGAGGGCCAACGCATCCATTTTAGCCTGCATCATGTCTATAGATCTTAACTCATGTACTCCTCCTTGGGCTTCCTTCTTCTCAACTGTCTCTCGTTCAACTCCCCATGATTGATGGTTTTGAGCCATATCTTCGATGAGGGCACTAGCTTAAGGATAAGGTTTGTTCATTAGTGCACCGCCTGCGGCAGCATCGATGGTCATCTTAGTGTTATAGTGAAGTCCATTATAGAAGGTCTGAATGATTAACCAATTTTCTAAACCATGATGTGGGCATGCTCTTAACAGTTCTTTATATCTCTCCCAAGCTTCGAAAAGCGATTCTCCTTGGTTCTGGGTAAATCTAGTTATATGGTTTTGAAGAACAGCGGTCTTACTTGGGGGAAAGTATCTAGCAGGGAATACTCTTCTAAGGTTATCCCAAGTTGTAATGGAATTGGGTGGAAGGGAATCTAACCATGATAGGGCTTTATCTCTGAGGGAAAAAGGGAATAATCTTAAACGGGTTGCCTCAGGAGAAGCTCCATTGGTTTTAAAAGTGTCTGTTAATTAGAGAAAGATTTTTAAATGTTGGTTTGGGTTCTCAGTAGCAAGACCTGCAAATTGTCTCTGTTGCACTAGTTGCAACAGGGAGGGTTTAAGTTCGAAATTATTAGCTGGGATGGTTGGGTTTACTATACTAGAACTAGGTTCTTCGTTGGATGGTTGGGCGAAATCCTTAAGAGGTCTTTGGTTTTGATCTTCGACCATAGCTCTCCTAATTCTATGGAAAAATAAACGTGCGCGAGCGTAACGTTCAGGTTCCGCCAGAGGGTATACTAACCTTCCGGTGTTGCGAGTTCTTCGCATTGACCGGTGGGTAACAACCTAAGTCTAAACGATATAACAACAGGGTACGAAATTTGACGAAATTGGTCCCCGGTAACGGTGCCAAAAACTTGATGCGTGCTTTTCGCAAGTATACGAACGCGTCAGAGTAATATAAAAGATTGTCGAATCCACAGAGACCAAGTGTCAATCTATCGTTATCTATTGTTACGGTGTTTATCTAAGGTAATCGAAATAGGGGGTTATAGAGTGTACAATGAAAAATAAAGTATTAAATAAAATTCAGTTAATAAAGACAGGTTCGAATGTAATTCACATAATCAATTAATAATCCAAGTACTTGCTAATAGGATTACTTATGGGCAGTGTTCCCTACTTTGAAAAGAGTTAATTTAACGGGAACTGTCGCTTTCACGTATTCAGAACCGAGTTGTACTCCCTGATCAAACCCTCTTATTGTCACTTATAAAAAGGCACGCATTGCGTTAGAGTAGTAAACCTATTTTTAAGAAATATAGTATCTTGACTAAGTTGAAAAGTATTTTGACCTGGATTTCTTAACCAAAAGAGGCTCTCACGAACCAGACTCTAAACTTATAAACACGTCCGAAGATAGTTTTAAAATCACTTTTCTTTTTAAGTTAAAAACTCCTAATGAACTAAACAAAGCGCTTTCGCTGTATTTGAAATAGTTAAAAACAACTAAGTTTAAAAGGACATTGGATGGCTTTCGATCTTACCCAACGAAAATTAAGTGCGGGAAAACTTAAGTTGAAAGTCGTAAAGACAATGCGAGAAATTAAAGTAGACAAAGGTAAAGCAATAAAAACCTGCTCCAGTCAGAGGGTTGAATAAAGTGCGAAACGGAAATGAAAATGGCGGCATGATTAACTTCCTTCCAAAGTGCTCCAAACTCGATTACAGACTCGATTACACAGTTGTGGCAACACCCCAATGTGAAGCGATTACCACTTTTACAATACTGAATATATGCCTAATTGTAGCTAAGTTTGTTCTAAGTTTGGATGATGAAACAAATGAAATCGAGTCTCTATTTATAAGTAAGGAAAATAATGGAAAAGACAAGGATGCCATTCAGTTTGAATTTGGGAGGGAAACTTCTTTCTTCTTGTGGCGCCCGTCACAACACCATGGCGCCCGCCATAAGGGTAAATTGTGGCGCCAAAGTGGAGATAGTGGGAGGCGTGGAAGTTGACGAGAAGTTGAACTATGACACGTCATGGTTGGACCCATGGCGCCAGCCACAGTGGGAGCCACAAGTGCAAAATGCTGATTTTTAGTCTTTTTAGCTCATTTTCACTCCTTTTCTCTATCGGGGCTCCGATTAGACTGAAAACCTGAAAAGAAAGAAAAACATAGGAATAACATAACAAAATAATATTAAAAAAATTAAAATGCATACGAAATCGGAGTCGAAAATATGGTGAAATTCAGTGTCATCAATGATTGATCTTAATGACGACTTGATCCATCCCTTGACCTTTGTTTGTGTTTGCTTTGTGTGCGATCCCTTGTATGTGATTATTGCATTCATGCATACATGTGCATCACGACATTCATCACAAAAAATTAATTTCAAGGAAACTAAGGTCTTATTTACAAATATTTTCAGACCATGAATTATGGACGAAGGAACACTAAGAAGTATAGTTTCAAATGTCTTAATTTGAAAGAGCTAAGGAAGTTGCCATCGTTTGTATTAGATCCCTTGGACTTCAAGCAACATTATGGGAAGCTCTTGTCCGTGTTATCTAAGGATGTGGTTGAAAGACTTCTGAGTGTTTTGGTTCAGTTCTATGATCCTCTCTATCGGTGCTTCACATTTCCAGACAATCAGCTTGAACCCATGTTGGAGGAGTATGCCCATCTCTTGGGTATACCTGTATCTGACAAGGTACCTTTCAGTGGATTAGAGGAGATTTCTAGATCCCATGTCATAGCTGAAGCTCTTCATCTGAAGAAATCTGAGATTGATGCTCATTTGGTGAATAAAGGAGGTAATCTTGGGTTGACTTCTGAGTTTCTCATTGGTAGAGCAACTGTTTTTGCTCAAGCCGGTAACATGGATGCTTTTGAAGCTATCTTTATATTGCTCATCTATGGTCTAGCTTTGTTCCCTAATATTGACGGTTTTGTTGATGTTAACACCATTAGAATTTTCTTGATTGGGAATCCTATTCCGACTTTGTTGGGTGACATGTATTTCTCTTTGCATTTGAGGAATTCTAAAGGTGGTGGGACTATTATGTGATGTACTCCTCTCTTGTATAAGTGGTTTATTTTGCACTTGCCTCAGATGCTTGCTTTCATGGAGAACCGACAATGTCTACGGTGGTCCCAGAGACTTATGTCTCTCACTAATGATGATATTATTTGGTATGGTTTTGCATTGGGTAGCTTGAACATTATTAATAGTTGTGGTGAGTTCTCTAATATGCCTTTCATTGGTACACAAGGAGGAATCAACTACAACCCAACATTGGCTCGTCGTTAACTTGGGTTCCCCTTGAGAGATAAACTAATAACATTCAGTTAAAGGGTCTATTCTATCAGGAGGGTAAAGATTCCCAACATTTGAAGAAAAGGATGATACATGCTTGGCATAATGTGCATAGTAAAGGAAGATCCGAGCTTGGTCCACATAACTGTGTAGCCTTGGAAGTGTACACTATTTGGATGAAGAAGAGTGCTTTGGAGCTGAAGATGCCATACACTTGTGAAAGATTTATGTCTTTGGTTATGGCTGAGCCATCAACTCTCCCTAACCAAAATGTAGAGGAGTTGGAAGACGCAGTCAATAAGATGAAACAAGAGATAGATGTGTGGGAAGAGCGGTTCCATGCTTTGAGCCAAAAGCCTAAGGAATTGCAGTTTGAGTCTAAAGACAAGGATACACTTATTGAGATTCTTGAAGACCGTGCGGTGAAGAGACAAAGAGAGCCAGAGGGTTTATCTTCCTCTAGCATGCCTCGACCTTCCGGTGCTTGGAAGAAGATTGTTGATCAACTTGTCCTCGAGAAGGCTTAGATGAAGACATCCTTTGAGTCCGAGATTCGACTCATCCGCAGGAAGTATGCCCCCATAGCCAGATCATCTGATGTAGTTGCTAGGGATCCTTAGGATGACATTTTCCTTTTCTCTTGTATTTGTACTTTGGTTTCTGAAATTATACTCAGTGTAATCCTTCCAAATTTGCTGAATAAAAAGAGATTTTTATGGCCAATCGAATTGTAATTATTAATTGTTATTATATATATATATATATATATATATATATATATATTTGCAAATAAGGCTTCATGTATTCCTTGAAATTAAAAACAATAAAAGACATTGTATTTCATGCATCATTTGCATAACAAGTTACTTCAGCCAGGTGTCTTATCAGTTCTTCTTCTGTGTATCAGCCAAGTTGACTCACCACTACAACATTCGTGCTAATCAACTGCAAAGAATGGAGCATTTAGAGCAAGATAATAGAGAGCTGAAGGATGAGATCGCCAGACTTACAACACTGATGAAATTTGTGATTGTTGCTCAGAACCATCCGTCACCGTCTCCTGCAACTCCACCTCCTCAGAGGACTGTCATTTCTGAGATCGCTTCGCCGTCTGTAACTGCAACTGCTGCCAGCCAGCCCATTCCTGCTATGCCTACTGGATGCCCTTGGGGAATGCCACCAAATTTCGTGCCAGAAGGGTATGCGCCCACGTTTGTTTCTTTGCAAGCATCTATCCCGGTCATGTCAGTACCTCCTCCCATGGTTCATACTATGCCTCATGTTGAGGAGACTATCTACCACTCTGAGCCGTCTGAAGGTCCAAACGTCTTTGAAAAGATGGATGAGATGAAAGATCAATTCCTTGAGCCGCGCAAAGAGTTGAAGACTCTGAGAGGAAGGATTTGTTTGGAAAGAGTGTTGTTGAACTCTGCTTGGTTCCCAATGTTAAAATTCCGGTGAAATTCAAGGTCCTAGACTTTGAAAAGTATAAAAGGAATACTTGTCCTTTGAGCCATCTCGTTATGTATGCCAGGAAAATGTCTACTCAAACTGATAATTATCAGTTGTTGATTCACTACTTCCAAGACAATTTGACTGGAGCTGCCCTGAGATGGTATATGAGCCTAGATAGCGCTAGCATTCGTACTTTCAATGACTTGGGTGAGGCCTCTGTCAAGTAGTATAAGTACAACATTGATATGTGTCGCATTACGCGAAAAACCGGGGGGAAAACGAAACAACAGAGCCGCCACCGTGCGTTATTTATCCCAAAGAGGGAAAGGAAACGCTCGAAGTAAACCTGGAAAGGAATGGTCTCGCGACCAGAGAAAGATGGGATCGAGAGTTGGTTATGCGAAGGGAAGGTATTAGCACCCCTACGTATCCGTTGTACTCGACGGGATCCACGCTCAGAAAGAATAGAAGAGAGGTTGCTAAAGACTGCTCAAACACTGCACAAGGCTGGAAGGAAACACAGAAAGACAAAAGAAACGAACTCGGCAGGATATCGCATCTTGGGCCTACGTAGTCTGTCAGACACAGACATCAGAGTCGACGTAGTTCGGGACAAGGGAAACGTGCTCGCTAGGATGTCGCATCCTATGCATATGTATCTTCTCTGACCTGAGAAGAATCAGAGCACTCGTAGCTCGGCTAACGCACGCCAAACAAAACACAAACAGGAAACCGACTGCCAATCGCTGGACTTATGTCAGACTCCAACAAGCAAACAAGACACAGGAAACCAACTGCAATCGCTGGACTTATGTCAGACTCCAACACACACAAAGGGTTGAAAAAGAAAAAGGGCTCCCGGAGAGATCAACTCATCTCCTGCCTACATACCTCATCTGGTATGAGGATCAGGGCGACGTAGTTCCCCTAAACAGGGAAAGAACTTCTATCCTAACCAGAGACAAGGGGAGATAACAAGCTACTAGGGAGACTACGACTCGAGCCTAGAAGTTGTCATGCATAAGATCCCTATGTTGAGGTCTCTATCCTAACTTGCACCGGAAGCAAGCTAGCCTAAACAGCACATCATCAAACATAAGCACAAGTAGCACACACTATATGCAAACAATTGGCTCACACAAGGCAAGGCTTTAGTCAAGGGGTCATGTCAACCTCGACAAACAAGCCAACTGGAATGGGGTGTGGTTAGCTCTTAACCCTAACATTGAGAGTTAGGGTGAAGCAGATGAAATGGAGATGAGGGTTATGCCTCATAGCTCTTATCCCTGGCCTGGGAGAGCTTGAATCAAATAGAAAGTGTGGGAGTTCAGAATGTAGGAACTCTTCTCCACATGACTGACACAACAAGATCTTGGGTTCTTATTCAAAGTGCATCAACACACGGTGTGAGCAAAGTGAATGACACAACTGAATAGCAGGGGATGGATTGCACATCCCTTTTATCTGCCAATTGCCTTTTAAGAGGTCTTTACCTGCTTGGCACAAAATTAAACAACCACAAACATTGCCTTTTAAGGAGGGCTTCAGACAGGTGCCCGCCAAAGTAACATGACAGGTCTTCCAGACTACATGAAGATCAAGGAATTATACCTCAGTGGTAAGCAAACCACAAGCAAGCAAAGCAAAGTTCAGATGAACTTAAAGCAACTTAGGTACCTGTGGAAACAGCTAAACCAATCAGTACAAAATCCAGACAAACAATCAACAGTCAGAATTAGACAGACAACCCAATATGCAACACATGAGCCATAAACACAAGTGAATTGTCCTCAAGGCCTACAAAACAAGCAAATGTTAGCCAACAACAACAAATGGTCAAGCTCAAATGAAGGAGCAACGTCAACCATGGAGATGTACACTTGAACCTGAAATTCACAACTCAAATGTAAGTAACAAACCACTAGGTCAAAGCCTAGAGTCAAAAGAGGATCAAAAATCCAAAACAGAACTTCAAACTCAACATGAATCATACTTAACCAATCAAGAACAAGTCCTAAAAAGGACCAAACCAAAAGCAATAGGCAAGTTCATGTAATAGGCAAGAGAAATTAATAACCAATTCAAGGCACACATTTGAACATTAAGAATGAAAATTCCCAATCAAAACAGAAATGATTCAAATAATTCTGGAAAAATTCATGAAAATTCAACACAGCTAACATGATTATCATAGAAAAAATCAGAAGCATTAGGGATCATTTGGTATGGAAATCAAATTGCATAAGCAAGACAATCAAATGTGTGACACAAATTGTCACACCATGCAAACATAAGCATAAAACAGAAATGGTAAATGGGAAAAATGCACAATCAATTCTCAAAGGTGCAAAACATGTCAAGAAGTATCATGCAAAATTTCAAGCAATTTGGATCAATATCAAGCATTTCATGATAGAAAGAGCAAGGCAAGGTCATAAAAGCACGCAGGTTCACATTCTCTAACACACAAAAAAAACCAACCATGCACCACTTCAGCAATTATCATCATAAAATACTAGACATTCTAAGGAACAATTAGCAAAAAACCAGGCATTTTTTGGATCATTTTTCAAATTGTTATGATTTTTCTAAGTTGATGAAAAAAATAAAATGAAATGAAGCAAGTAGCATGTAATTTAAAGGGAAAGAAGAAATGGAAAAGAAATTTGAAAACATGCAGCATGCAGGAATCGAAGCGTGTGCGCGCCTGAACCAGACAAAACCCTAGCGCTGGTACGCGTAATGTCAAAATTATAGCAGGTCGTACGCGTATGATACGCGTACGTTGCGTGGAGGTTTCCACCGTCTTCTTCGCGAAGACGGTGGCGCTACAGTGCAGGTGTTCAGAAATTATTTCCAGAATTTCGAAATGCATACATCAACAGAAAGCTCTTCCAATGTAGGTTACAGATCAATCAATATCTAAGCCTAACAAGCCATGGATTAAGAGATACGAGCAAAATCATTTTGACATGTCAAACTTTAATCAAGCATAACTCATTCATTTCACATCCATTTCACACGAATTTTATATCAGATTAATCAGCATGAAAAGCTCTACCTAAACATGTTAATGGATTTAAGAATTGTGAGATTTGAAAACTGAACCTCTTGAAGAGCAGTTCCTAAAAACGCACGATCCAAGGCTTTAAATGATCCAAATCCAGTCCAGAATGCTTGTGATGATGTTTGATGAAGAAAAGGAAGCTTGAAAACGTGTAGATCTAGCTTAATTCTGAATTTCCATCTTTGAGTTTTGAGCTTCAACTGCTTGGTTCTTGCACGAATTCCTCAAACAAACACTTGATTCACACTCTATTCAACTCACTGATCATGAATCTTCAACAATAACAAGGTGTTATGTTGAAGAAATTGGATTTTGATTTGAAGAAAATTTTGGAGGGAGATGAAAACTAGATCTAGAAATGATGAATTGTGATTAACCTCTTGAATTTCTGTTAGGATTTAGTATATATACCATGTGCTAATCCTATTTTAATTAAAATTAATCAAGGTTTAGTTGAAGTTAAGCAAAATAAGGGTGCATGGCAAAAAATGGAAATTTGGTGGTGCATGGCAATTCCAAACGTGAACAGTACCATATGGGAGCTCATTTTCACTCAAAATCTTCCCATGCACATGTTAGCAATGGTCATTTGTTCCCATGATGCACCAATTTCAAATTTATGATTTTCCCTCCAAAATTGACTTGAATGCACAAATGATCATATGTTCAAATTTCATGCAATGTGATGGATGTTTTGGAAACTTCATGTCATGATAAGCATTTTGCAAAAAGAACCACCAAATTTGGAGTTATGAACCAAAAGTTATGGCCATTTGAAGTTCCATGTACACTTGGCAATGATTTGACCATATCTCCTCAACCATTCATCAGATGCTCATGATCTTGGACTTTTTGGAAATGGGAGAAAGAGATATTCAACTTTCGTGTTGGACAAAATTTCATTTGAAGCTTCTTTGATGATGCAAGATCAAGTTGAATTTGAATCAAAAACTTTCCATTTTGGGAAACTTTCAATTATAGGTCACCTTCCATTTTTGGAAACTTTTGATCTGGCTTCAAAATCTTCAATGTAGATGTTTGACATGTTGAATAACCTTCTTTGGGACATGAATGAAGTGTCTCAAACCATTCTTCCATCTCCTAGCCCTCAGTTGACTTTCAGTTGACTTTTATGGGCCTCAGATGACTTGGTCATGCACTGTGGACTTTGAACCTCAAACAAATGGTCAAGTTGCATCAAAATGAACCTTGGGTCATGTAAGCTCTCTAGAACAACCATAGGGCTTTTGTCTCATGGAAATGCTTTTGCTCTCTTGCACAGATGGATTCTCCTGATCAGTTTTGACTGATGAAATGCAACATGCTATGCAATGCTAATGACCTAAAAATGAAATGAATGTACAAATGGGAGGTGCAAATTTGAGGTGCTACAGCTGCCCCTATTCAATCAACTGGGAACCTGAACGGATGAGAGCAACGGCTGTCAGACCTTCAAGGTAAACAGGGATTGAATACAAAAGAACCATAGAAATTTGCACTCTGCGGGGATCCAAGAAAAGAATGTTCACCAATGGCAACTTCGACTAGGATCTGATATTTACCACTGGACCAGACAAGACGTCTACCAACGACTCCACTAGGGATTTTGATTTTTTATCAATGAAAAGGAACCAGCCAGACGTCAACGGACGAATGGGAAAAACCCAACGTTTACCGAAACCAACGGAGAGGTGACCAGACATCAACGGATGAATGGGAAGACTCGACCAGACGTCAACGGACGAACGGGAGAAGCTCGACATTTACCGACACCAACGGAGAGGTGACCAGACATCAACGGATGACCTGGGGAAAAAGATATACAACCAGACGTCAACGGACGAATGGGAAAAACTCAACATTTATCGATACCAACGGAGAGGTGACCAGACATCAACAAATGAACTGGGAAGACTCGACCAGACGTCAACGGACGAACGGGAGAAACTCGACGTTTATCGACACCAATGGAGAGGTGACCAGACATCAACGGATGAACTAGGAGAAATAGATACAACCAAACGTCAACGGACGAACGGGAAAAACTCAACCTTTATCGATACCAACGGAGAGGTGGCCAGACATCAACGGATGAATTGAAAGACTCGACCAGACGTCAACGGACGAATGGGAAAAACTCAACGTTTACCGAAACCAACGGAGAGGTGACCAGACATCAACGGATGAACTGGGAGAAAGAGATACAACCAAACGTCAACAGACGAATGCGAAAAACTCAACGTTTATCGATACCAACGGAGAGGTGGCCAGACATCAACGGATGAACTGGGAGAAAGAGACACAACCAAACGTCAACGGACGAATGGGAAAAACTCAACGTTTATCGACATCAACGGAGAGGTGACCAGACATCAACGGATGAACTGGGAGAAAGAGATACAACCAAACGTCAACGGACGAATGGGAAAAACTCAACGTTTATCGATACCAACAGAGAGGTGGCCAGACATCAACGGATGAATGGAAAGACTCGACCAGACATCAACAGACGAATGGGAAAAACTCAACGTTTATCGACACCAACGGAGAGGTGACCAGACATCAACGGATGAATGGGAATACTGAAAGAGGATGATACGAACGTCGAAAGATGATGTTTACGGACACCAAAACATAACCCACACGGGGATAACCACGACACTCATGGGTATCACAAGGATGACATCTACATATGTCGAGACAAGGCCAAACACTTGCTGGGGATCTCACTGGGGAGAATCAACCTTTCCTTTCACCAGCGGGTGAGGAAATAAACCTCTCTGGGGGATTATCAACCCTGAATGCTGTCTGTCAAGAGCAACTGTAGCAAATGTGCCGTACAGATGTTGAACAATGATCTGCCTCTGCTGGGGATATGGTCCAATTAGGTTTAACACATGAATGCATATGTTTGAATTTTTCTATGGCGTAATGCTCCATATTGAATGGAAATGCTACGCGGTTTGAGGATGCAATGTTTACTACATGCAAGATACAAAATGATGAGAACTCCTGCTGGGAAGCAAATGGTCGCTCCTCTGTGTGCACAAATCTGATTAGATTCTCCGACTTGGTGGGGAGATGCACTGCTGGGGGTGCTTTGCTGATCTGTTACTCTGGGGACGGCAGAGGAAACCAAGTCAACTCTGGGGAGACTCTGCCCGGAGAACACACCAACTTCTCAACCGTGCTGGCGAATAGCATTGCTGCTGGAGAAAGGACAAATTCCACCAGGGACAACTTCACTGAATCCAATCCGCTTGGGAACTCCGCTGGGGGAAACAACCAATGCTCACCTCTACTGAGGATAACTGTTAATCCTTGAGCAGGATAAACTCTACTGGGGATAATATTCACCAAGCATGATCCGCTTGGGGACTTCGCTGGGGGAAAACCATCAACACAAACCTCCGCTGAGACAACTACCCTCTTCAAAATTGCTGGGGGAGAATATCACAACCCTGCTGGGGAAAGGCATTGACGACTATGCTGAGGATTACAATACTTCATACCCGACTGCTGAGGAACAAACTACTCACTGATACCTCCACTGGGGATACAACAACCTTCAGACTCAGTGGGGACTAACATTCAGACTAGCTGGGGATAGAATGGCCTTTGAACCCGTTACCCGACTGCTGGGGAAGAACAAATCTAACAGATTTCAGACTTGCTTGGGGAAATAGCCACTTCCAAGCCTGCTGGGGAAACATCCTCAACCCTGCTGAGGAATCCCTGATCTTGACTATGCTGGAGAGACAAGTCTTGAACTTGCATTAGACAAACCAACCTCTCACACTACGGGACAGTGCTGGAACGTTTCTGAACAAACCGTGACTTATCTACTTCAGCCAGGAATCAAAGGTAATAACCTGCAAAACAATTCAAGACACACATGCCCCAGGGGATTGCATGGACAAGATACACCCAAGTGTACTCAACATTCAAAATTATTTTCAAATGTTTTATCTTTCTGCACGTTATTGTCTAGCCTTCATGTTTTTTATATGCAATGTTTATCAAAAATTCGGACGTTTTTGCAAACAAAATAGTAAAATAAAAACAAGAGAGAAATTTATCTGAATAACGACTTTTTATTGATTGAAAATGGGCCTGAAAAGGCGAATACATCAGGAAACAATTCCTAGGAAGAGGTAATTGCGCACAAAAGGAAAAATATATCCTAATGGCAATGTGAACACGACATCCACTATTTCCAATTCTGTTATGACTCACAGATCATCAATTTCCTCCCAAATCCCTTGCTTTCTGAGAAGAATGACTGGACCGATCACATCTTTCGAGATGGTAGACGATGAAGCGCGATGAAGTACAGATAACTCAGACTGTAGTCTTCACTTCAATCCCTCTTTTGCCTGAATCGCCCTTTCGGGTTTTCAATCCACCGGGATACCCATTTTTGCCTAAGCCGCCCTTGCGGGTTTTCGACTTACCGAGTGTACATATTTTTCATTCTTTTTATCCCTAACTTTTGCCCGAACCTTTTTTCCCTTTTTTTTTTGGTTCGTCGGGATGCCCTTTTTTGCCTGGACTATTTTATTCTTTTCGTCCAGCGGGTCAATTTATGCGAAGTATTTTTTGACTACATCTGAGTTAATAGGGGACGGAAAAACTTCACCATCCATAGTTGTAAGCATCAAGGCTCCACCGGAGAAAACCTTTTTAACAACATATGGACCTTCGTAATTAGGAGTCCATTTGCCCCTGTTATCTGTGCCGGGAGGAAGGATCCTCTTCAAAACTAAATCACCAGTCTGATAGCTTCGAGGACACACTTTTTGATCAAAGGCTTTTCTTCATCCTTCTCTGATACAACTGCCCATGGCACACAGTCGCTAACCTCCTCTCTTCGATAAGGCTCAACTCATTAAACCTTGTTTGAATCCACTCAGCTTCGTCAAGCTTGACATCCAACAAGACTCTCAGAGAGGGAATCTCCACTTCAACAGGTAGGACTGCTTCCATACCATACACAAGGGAGTAAGGGGTTGCCCCGGTCGACGTACGTACTGAAGTACGGTACCCCTGCAAAGCGAAAGGCAGCATCTCATGCCAATCCTTGTACGTCACGACCATCTTTTGCACAATCTTCTTGATATTCTTGTTTGCCGCCTCTACAGCATCATTCATCTTTGGTCTGTAAGGAGAAGAATTGTGATGTTCAATCTTGAAATCTTTGCAAAGCTCCTTCATCATCTTGTTATTGAGATTCGAACCATTATCAGTAATGATTCTCTCAGGAACCCCATAACGACAGATGATTTCCTTCTTAATGAACCGGGCAACCACTTGTTTGGTAACATTAGCATAGGAAGCTACTTCCACCCACTTGGTGAAGTAATCAATCGCAACCAGGATGAAGCGATGTCCATTAGAAGCGGTAGGCTCAATCTTCCCAATCATATCAATGCCCCACATCGCGAATGGCCAAGGCGAATTCATGACATTCAGAGGGCTTGGTGGTACATGCACCTTATCAGCATAGATTTGACATTTATGGCACTTCCGAGCGTATTTGAAACAATCTGATTCCATAGTCATCCAGTAATAACCGGCTCTCAACAATTTCTTGGACATTGCATGACCACCAGCAAGAGTACCAAAAGATCCTTCATGCACTTCTTGCATCAACATGTCTGCTTCGTGTCTATCCACGCATCTGAGCAGAACCATGTCAAAGTTCCTCTTGTACAACACGTCATCCTGATTCAAATAAAAGCTTCCAGCTAGCCTTCTCAGGGTTTTCTTGTCATTCTTTGACGCTCCTTCAGGATACTCCTGACTCTTGAGGAAATTCTGGATATCATAGTACCACGGCTTCTCATCAACAACAGACTCAACTGCAAACACATATGCAGGCCTCTCGAGTCGATTCACCGCAACATGTGGTACATGATTCCACCAATGAACTTTGATCATAGAAGACAAAGTAGCCAAGGCATCAGCCATCTGATTCTCATCTCGGGGGACATGATACAACTTCACCTTTTTGAAGAAAGTCAGGATCCTTCTGGTATAGTCTCGATAAGGAATCAAATACGGCTGGTGAGTATTCCAATCTCCATTGACCTGGTTAATCACTAGAGTGGAATCTCCATAAATGTCCAGAGTTTTGATCCTTAGATCGATGGCTTCTTCAATCCCCATGATGCAAGCTTCATACTCAACCTCGTTGTTGGTTACATCAAAAGTTAGTCTGGCAGAAAAAGGTATATGAGCCCCTTTTGGATTAATGAGCACTGCCCCAACACCGTTGCCATTCACATTCACCACCCCATCAAACATCAATGTCCACTTGTCATCAGGATCCGGTCCTTCCTCGACAAGAGGCTCTTCACAATCTTTCATCTTAAGATACATGATGTCTTGATCAGGGAATTCAAACATCATTGGCTGATAATCATCAATTGGTTGCTCGGCAAGGTAGTCTGACAGAATACTACCTTTGATGGCCTTCTGCGACGTGTACTGGATATCATACTCTGTTAAAATCATCTGCCAACGAGAAACATGTCCGGTGAGAGCCGGCTTCTCAAAGATGTACTTCACTGGATCCATCTTAGAAATAAATAAGGTAGTATGGTTCAACATATACTGTCTCAGTCGGCGAGCAGCCCAGGCCAAAGCACAACAAGTTTTCTCGAGCTGCGAATATCTTATTTCATAGTCGGTAAACTTTTTGCTAAGGTAGTATATGGCATGCTCCTTTCGACCAGACTCGTCATGCTGTCCCAATACACACCCACTCGAGTTCTCAGTCACTGACAGGTACATTATCAGAGGCCTCCCAGGAACGGGAGGTATAAGGATTGGAGGTTTCTATAAATACTCTTTTATCTTATCAAAAGCTTTCTGACAGTCATCATTCCACTTGATTGCTTGATTCTTTCTTAGCAATTTGAATATCGGTTCACACGTGGCAGTTAGGTGAGATACAAACCGTGCAATGTAGTTCAATCTCCCTAAAAACCCACGAGCCTGCTTTTCAGTTTTCGGTTTAGGCATCTCTTGAATATCTTTTACTTTTGCGGGATCAACCTCAATCCCTTTCTCATTGACAATGAAGCCCAACAGCTTTCCGGATCTCACCCCAAACGTACACTTGTTCGGATTCAGCCTCAGTTTGAACTTTCTCAGCCTTTCAAACAACTTCTGCAGATTTACCAGGTGCTCCTCTTCTGTTTGAGACATCGCGATCATGTCATCCACGTACACCTCAATCTCTTTGTGCATCATGTCATGAAAGAGAGTCGTCATAGCCCTCTGATAGGTAGCACCAACATTCTTCAGCCCAAATGGCATCACCTTATAGCAGAACGTGCCCTAAGGTGTAATGAATGTCGTCTTTTCCATGTCCTCTGGCGCCATCTTGATCTGATTATAGCCAGAAAATCCATCCATGAAAGAGAAAACCGAGGATTGAGCAGTATTATCAACCAATACATCAATGTGAGGTAATGGGAAGTCATCTTTTGGACTTGCTCTGTTTAGATCCCGGTAATCGACACACATCCTGACTTTGCCATCCTTCTTCGGCACGGGAACGATGTTGGCCACCCACGGGGGATAGTTGGTCACTGTCAGAAAACCCGCATCCAACTGCTTCTGAACCTCTTCCTTGATCTTAACAGCCATATCAGGACTAGTTCTACGAAGCTTCTGCTTCACCGAAGGACAATCTTCTCTGAGAGGTAGCCTATGCACCACAATATCTGTATCCAACCCAGGCATATCTTGATACGACCAGGCGAATATCTCCACATATTCTCTCAACATCTCAATCATCCCTCTCTTGACATCTTCCTTCAAAGCGGCCCCGATCTTGATCTCTCTTCTGGCGTCCTCAGTACCAAGATTAATAATCTCCAACTCCTCCTGATGAGGTTGGATGACCCTTTCCTCTTGCTTCAATAATCTGACCAGTTCTTTAGGGAGTTCACAATCTTCCTCACTCTCCTCTTCAGCTTGGTAGATGGGATTATTGAAATCATACTGAGCCATAACAGAACTGTTTTTAGTGGAGTCCGTAAGCTCAATTCTGCATGTTTAATGCTTTATTTTAGAAAAAAAGAGTTCAAGAAAGTCACAAAAACAAAAACATTGCCATTTTTATTGTTTTGAAAAATGAAAAACAAAACAGAAAGACAGGGATCACAAAATTGTTTGCAAAACGTCCTTTATTAATGATATCATTGAAAAACATGATGAGGCCCTACAATGAACCACTACGCATTGGGCAGAACGTAGGGTTTTGTGCAAAATGAAAAACAAAAGAAAATTACTCTGTTTGAAGAGTAACTTGGACCATCTCTTCAGCTGTCCAATTGTTGATCGACTCCCCTGGAGCACACGGTCGAACCCAGTTGTTCACATCATAATCACTATCTCCGTCTTCACTACCGGCTACAAAGACGTCACCATGGTTCATCAGCCCAACGCTGGTAAAGGTACTCGGCCCTTTCTGCTCACCCTGCTCTGCCTGCAGAGGTTGATAACCAATACCGAATTTGTCTTCTTTGACGGGCAAATCAACCATCTTGCCCCAACCTTCTGCATTGCCCGAGTTGACAACCTCCATAGCCTGCTTGTAGGATGCAATTGAGGCACTTGGCTTCTTCTGCTCAGCAAAAGCCACCTTCTCAAGAGCAACGGTCTCAAATTCCTGGCATAGAGTTTCATGGATCTCGCCATCCACCTCCACATACTTGAAAGAGGATAAATGACTCACCAGAATGTCCTCCTCGCCGCACACGGTTACGATCTGACCGTTCCAAACATACTTCAGCTTTTGATGGAGAGTTGACGAAACTGCCCCAGCCCCATGTATCCAGGGACGTCCCAATAAGCAACTATATGCTGGTTGGATATCCATCACATAGAAGATAATATCAAATACCTCTGGGCCAATCTTTACTGGCAACGTGACTTCACCAAAAACAGATTGTTTGGATCCATCAAATGCACGGACAATGAGATCGCTTGGAGTGAGGACAACCCCTTTAACGTCAATCTTGCTCAGAGTCTTCTTGGGCAACACATTCAACGAAGAGCCAGTATCCACCAGCACATGCGACAACACTGCGCCTTTGCACCACATAGTGATATGCAGGGCTTTATTATGGTTGTGACCTTCAGGCGTCAGATCCAAGTCTGTGAACCCCAAACCGTGCCTTGTGCTCACATTAGCAATAACACCCTCCAACTGGTTGACAGAAATCTCCTGAGGCACGTAAGCCAGATTCAACATTTTCAGCAAGGCGTTACGGTGTGCCTCAGAACACAATAACAGTGAGAGGATAGAAATCTTGGACGGAGTTTGGTTCAACTGATCTACAATCTTGTAGTCACTCTTCTTAATAATCTTCATAAACTCCTCCACATCTTTCTCAAATGACCCCTCAGGCGCTTCTTTCTGTACAGGTTCTCTATCAACCATAGCTTGCTTCCCCTTTGCTTTGGCGAGGACCTCAGCATTGTTGTCTCTCAAAGGCTGCGGTGCAAACAGACGACCTCTCCTTGTAAACCCTCCAGGTCCCCCTACATTATCCACAACAGGACCAACAATCACTGGAGCTCTACCTGGAAAACCAATGGTCACTGGAACCTGACTCACAGGTCTGGTCTGATTTTCTGCCCTTCTGTTATTGCGATAAGCATTATCATACTTCCACGGCACAACCCTACTATTCTCAACAGGTCTCCTTCCAGAAGCAACAATAGTAGTGGGAGCACTGACAGTTACTGGAGCAGAAATGGTAACAGGAGTACCAACAGTTACTGGAGCATTAACAGTTCTCTAGCCACGTCCAGAACCTTCAGACGGTTTGAAATAAATGGTGACAGTTGACACCATCCCACGCTCTTTCACAGCCCTAGCAAACTGCAAACAACCCTCATCAATCAAACCGTGGATGCCATTCTTCAACTGCATACAACCATTCTCTGAATCAGCACAGTCTGAACAACCCTCATAACAGCCCGGGAACACTCCCCCATTCAACAGACGCTCTTTCACAACGAACAGCGACGTCTGAACGTCATCGATATCCACCACCAAATCTAAGGCCTCCTCACCTTCCACATTATTCACCCTATGCACACCATGCTGAGGCATAGGATTGTTCACAATGTTAGGCACTGGAGCAAAGTTGATTGTCTTGGCATCAATCAAGTCTTGGACCTTGTTATGAAAAGCCCAACAGTTTTCAATGTGGTGCCCCGGTGCACCGGAATGGAAGTCACAACGAACGTTGGCATCATACCCAGCAGGTATCTTTGTCAACGGAGTCATTGTACGCAATTCAACAAACCCCAACCTGAGCAATTCGGGCAGCAACTCAGCATATGTCATGGGCAACGGGTCGAAACGACGATCCGGCATTCTCTGTCTCGGCTAAAACGGACGTTGTTGTTGTTGTTGTGGTGGTGGAGCTCTTTGTTGTTGTTGTCGTGGTTGAGGTGCTGGAATGGTTACAGCAGCAACCTGGCGGTATTGCCCTCTGTTCATATTTCTTCTACTGTGCACGACATTAGTTTCACCCTCCCTCCTTCGGGGTGCCCCAGCAAATGGCTTCTTTGAAGACGAAGAACCAACATCTTGAATCTTCCCCGCTTTAATGAGGCTCTCGGTTCTCTCTCCACAGATCACAACATCAGAGAAACTACCGAATGGGCAACTTCCCATCCGGTCCATGAACACTCCTTGTAATGTTCCGATGAACATATCGGTCAACTCCCTCTCCAGCATAGGGGGTTGCACTCTTGCGGCCAATTCACGCCATCTCTGGGCGTAATCCTTGAAACTTTCACCAGATTTTTGACATAAGCTCTGTAACTGCGTTCGGCTCGGAGCCATATTCATATGGTGTTTATATTGCCTCAAAAAGGCTTCACCCAAATCCCTCCAACTTCTGATGGACTCCCTCTTCAATTCCATGTACCAATCCAAGGAAGCTCTAGACAAGCTATCCTGGAAAAAGTACATCCACATTTTCTCATCGTCAGTGTATGCGGAGATTTTTCTATAATAAGCCTGCACATGGGTGCGAGGACAAGAAGTGTCGTTGTATTTGTCAAAGGAAGGCGCTTTGAACTTATAAGGAATTCTCAATCCATCAACCAAGCCCATATTTGTAACATCAAACCCCAAAGAGTTCTGACACTCCATGGCTCTGATCTTCTCAGCTAGGGCATCAACCTTTCTGTCCCTCTCTTCAACCCTTACAACTTCTTCTTCATCACTGAGCAGGGTGAACATGTCTTCCTGCCTGTCAACCAGCGGAGCAGGATGGCGCACTAGAGCACGGGTCATTCTGGCATTAACAGTCTCTGCAGCAAGAGGTTGTCCATTGATTCTGATTCCCCTCAATTCATCACCCACAGCATAATCATTGACAGGGACGGTGGCAGCAACAACATTATCATTCACAGGAATACCCACTAGCGAAGCACGACTGGCAGGTGGGAGCACGGCTTCCTGTCTCTGGGCTAAGGCACGCAGCTCCTCTTGCCCTTGAACGACCCCTTGCATCATGGTCATGAATTGGGCCATGTTAGCCCTCATCTCAGCCAACTCAGCTTGCACTTGGTCCATATTCCTCTTTTGATTCAGTCGGGTTGCGTAGCGGTGCGGACGTTGATCAGCAATCCTGCCTAAAACAGGAACCAGAGTGAAAAGTCTCGATCAAGAACACCTGTAATGAAAAATGATATGTGTATGATGCTAATGATGCGTATGATGCACATGATATGTTCATTTCTCAGGCATTCAAGAGCCTAATTCATCTTTCAAGAAATGGCAACCTGCAACAATGAACAACAAAAAAGAAACCTACCCAGAATAATGAGCACAAGGTAAAACATCAACAATCTCATCTATAGACATGAGCAACTAGGATCATACAACAATATTCAAACAAAGATCCAAATGATCAGAGTACAACATTGAATCCCATCCAACAAGCCTGGAGGTGATTCTCAACATAAACAACAGATACAAGCTAAGAAGGGTGCCCTCCCGGAATGAGAGTCTTCAGATACTGGCACTGGTCTATCAACAGGTCACATTCTGAACACTCAGGCAGAGGAGTGAGCTTCTCCTTCAGTTGCCTTATGAGCTCCACAACTTCTCCTCCAAGTTGACTCTCTGATGCACGTCTCAGGTCTACTTCCTTCTTCAACTGAACATCTTTGTCCCTAAGCTGCTTTTCCAAGTCTCTTATCTTCTTCTGGTAATTGGCTTCAGCTTTCTGCAACTTCAAGTACTCACGGTGTTCTTCATTCAACAATGTCTCTAACTCCTCATAAGACTTCTTCTTGCTCTTCAATCTACTAGCATCCTCACCTTCCATGCCTTTGAGTTGATGAGCCAAGTTCAACTTGTCAGCTTTGGCTTTGTAAAGCTCCATCTGGATATCTTGTTCCTTATCTTTCAACCGACGATTCTCCATTAAGGCTTGTTTGTAGTGCTCAGCAGGCACATTCTCAGAAAGGATTAAAGGTGGTTGTTCTTGCAATGGCTCCATCCTATCATAGGGCAACAACAAAGTCACAACTCTATTCCTGACCCAATCAATGTAATCAGGCATAGCAATTGCAAACTTTTTCCCCAACACAGCTCCCCCTTTGACACCAATAGTCTTCCAAGCTCTTCCCACTTGCTCCAATCTAGCCGGGTCACTCCGCTTCTCAAAATACACACTCTCAGCTATCTCAGCATCTAGTGGTCTTCCATTCATAACAAACCCCAACTGGCGAAGAGAAAGAACCGGGTTGTAATTGATGCAACCCTTAGTCCCTATGAGTGGCACATTATGAAACTCCCCACAACTCATGATGACACTACACACATTCAACCTGTAAGCTTGCCACTTGATGTCATAGGATGTGTGAGACATAATCCTCTGAGTCTACTTACGAGTGCTCTGAGTATCCACAAAAGGTCCACTGGTTGGCAACAAGGACAAGAACCATCTGAGTAGCAACGAAAGACAGCATCTGATAGCTCCACCCTTACCATGTCTACTGTGTATAGCATAGTAAGTGTCAGCTAACAAGGTAGGAACTGGATTTCCTCCAAGGAAAATAGTGATAGCCGCAAAGTCCACAAAATTAGGCATACTTGGAAACAACACAATCCCATAGATCATGATAGCCAACTGAGCGTTGAACGCTTCCCAATTTCCTTTCTTTGCTTCCTCTTTAGCCATCCTCACCAGGTACTTCAAAGGCAAACCCACAACATCCCCACTTGACTTCCAATTGTCACTCACTTCTTTGATACTCAAATAAAGAGCTCTGGCAACAACCCTGAAATCAACCTCCTTTGGCACATCTATAAAGGGAACCTGATATCTGATCTGGACATTCATCAGGATGGAATACTCCTCAAGAGTGGGTGCTAACTGTTAATCCTGGAAAGTGAAACAACGGAGCTCTGGTTCATAAAACTGTAGGAGGGTCTGCAACGGTACTGGATCTACCACCATCTTCAACAGTGTCAACAAATCCCCATACTGATCAACAAACACCTTCTGATTACCGTCGGTCACAAGGTTGCTCAACTCTATCAAAGATGTCAATGGCTCACGGTGAAAATTGTAGGTGCACGTCTTCCTTTTCACCTCTGGAACGATTGCCATCTCTCACAGTGAATAGACTCCTGAATGAACCTGAGAAATGATATGCATGAGGAGATTAGCTTTTTTCTTTTCTTTTCTTCTTTTTTGTCATTTCTTTTTTTTATTGCATTATTTTTTTTTTGAAAATAAATATGCTATGATGCAAATGATGCAAACACGACCGGTTGGCTGTGTATCACGGAGCACAGGATCAAAGCTTCGGCCTGAATTCGGAACCACAAAGTCATCTGAAACCCAAAGTCATCTGGAACCCATTCTGCAGAACCAAGTCATCAACAGGAGCCAAGAGTCACCAACAGAATACAGTCACCAACAGATCAAGTCACCAACTGTACCTGTAATGATTCATTCCCTCCCCACTCACGGGTATCATCTAGGCCAGGGTAAGGTCAAGAGAAACGCAGGATAAACAACCCTTTCAAGAATATCATCCTGTACACACCCGATGTATGTACCAATAATACCCCATCAGAGTCTGAACTGCTCGTGATATCATGTTCCGCTAAGTGGCGCAATACCACCCGCTTCCCATGAATCACTCTATTCCTAGGTGTCCTAAAGTTCACTCATAGCCTGGGTATTGGGCCTTTTACCTCTTGTAACTCCCACCCCACAGAGAGACAGATACACAGCCAGCACAATGATAATATGATGCATGCAAACACATAATGCACATATATACAACATAATAATCATAAATGCAATAAATAAAGCAATAAAAGCAACCAAACCCTATCCTAAAGAGCGCTAGGACTGACTCGCTTAGGGAAGATGGACCAGCAAGAGGTCAACTTTTCTTTCTCCCCAGCAGAGTCGCCAGCTGTCGCATTACGCGAAAAACCGGCGGGAAAATGAAACAACAGAGCCGCCACCGTGCGTTATTTATCCCAAAGAGGGAAAGGAAACGCTCGAAGTAAACCTGGAAAGGAATGGTCTCGCGACCGGAGAAAGATGGGATCGGGAGTCGGTTATGCGAAGGGAAGGTATTAGCACCCCTACGCATCCGTCGTACTCGACGGGATCCACGCTCAGAAAGAATAGAAGAGAGGTTGCTAAAGACTGCTCAAACACTGCACAAGGCTGGAAGGAAACACAGAAAGACAAAAGAAACGGACTCGGCAGGATATCGTATCCTGGGCCTACGTAGTCTGTCAGACACAGACATCAGAGTCGACGTAGTTCGGGACAGGGGAAACGTGCTCGCTAGGATGTCGCATCCTATGCATACGTATCTTCTCTGACCGGAGAAGAATCAGAGCACTCGTAGCTCGGCTAACGCACGCCAAACAAAACACAAACAGGAAACCGACTGCCAATCGCTGGACTTATGTCAGACTCCAACAAGCAAACAAGACACAGGAAACCAACTGCCAATCGCTGGACTTATGTCAGACTCCAAGACACACAAAGGGTTGAAAAAGAAAAAGGGCGCCCGGAGAGATCAACTCATCTCTTGCCTACGTACCTCATCTGGTATGAGGATCAGGGCGACATAGTTCCCCTAAACAGGGAAAGAACTTCTATCCTAACCAGAGACAAAGGGAGATAACAAGCTACTAGGGAGACTACGACTCGAGCCTAGAAGTTGTCATGCATAAGATCCCTATGTTGAGGTCTCTATCCTAACTTGCACCAGAAGCAAGCTAGCCTAAACAGCACATCATCAAACATAAGCACAAGTAGCACACACTATATGCAAACAATTGGCTCACACAAGGCTAGGCTTTAGTCAAGGGGTCATGTCAACCTCGACAAACAAGCCAACTGGAATTCAGTGTGGTTAGCTCTTAACCCTAACATTGAGAGTTAGGGTGAAGCAGATGAAATGGAGATGAGGGTTATGCCTCATAGCTCTTATCCCTGGCCTGGGAGAGCTTGAATCAAATAGAAAGTGTGGGAGTTCAGAATGTAGGAACTCTTCTCCACATGACTGACACAACAAGATCTTGGGTTCTTATTCAAAGTGCATCAATACATGGTGTGAGCAAAGTGAATGACACAACTGAATAGCAGGGGATGGATTGCACATCCCTTTTATCTGCCAATTGCCTTTTAAGAGGTCTTTACCTGCTTGGCACAAAATTAAACAACCACAAACATTGCCTCTTAAGGAGGGCTTCAGACAGGTGCCCGCCAAAGTAACATGACAGGTCTTCCAGACTACATGAAGATCAAGGAATTATACCTCAGTGGTAAGCAAACCACAAGCAAGCAAAGCAAAGTTCAGATGAACTTAAAGCAACTTAGGTACCTGTGGAAACAGCTAAACCAATCAGTACAAAATCCAGACAAACAATCAACAGTCAGAATCAGACAGACAACCCAATATGCAACACATGAGCCATAAACACAAGTGAATTGTCCTCAAGGCCTACAAAATAAGCAAATGTTAGCCAACAACAACAAATAGTCAAGCTCAAATGAAGGAGCAACATCAACCATGGAGATGTACACTTGAACCTGAAATTCACAACTCAAATGTAAGTAACAAACCACTAGGTCAAAGCCTAGAGTCAAAAGAGGATCAAAAATCCAAAACAGAACTTCAAACTCAACATGAATCATATTTAACCAATCAAGAACAATTCCTAAAAAGGACCAAACCAAAAGCAATAGGCAAGTTCATGTAATAGGCAAGAGAAGTTAATGACCAATTCAAGGCACACATTTGAACATTAAGAATGAAAATTCCCAATCAAAACAGAAATGATTCAAATAATTCTGGAAAAATTCATGAACATTCAACACAGCTAACATGATTATCACACAAAAAATCAGAAGCATTAGAGGTCATTTGGTATGGAAATCAAATTGCATAAGCAAGACAATCAAATGTGTGACACAAATTGTCACACCATGCAAACATAAGCATAAAACAGAAATGGTAAATGGGAAAAATGCACAATCAATTCTCAAAGGTCCAAAAACATGTCAAGAAGTATCATGCAAAATTTCAAGCAATTTGGATCAATATCAAGCATTTCATGATAGAAAGAGCAAGGCAAGGTCATAAAAGCACGCAGGTTCACATTCTCTAACACAAATAAAGAACCAGCCATGCACCACTTCAGCAATTATCATCATAAAATACTAGACATTCTAAGGAACAAGTAGCAAAAAACCAGGCATTTTTTGGATCATTTTTCAAATTGTTATGATTTTTCTAAGTTGATGAAAAAAATAAAATGAAAAGAAGCAAGTAGCATGTAATTTAAAGGGAAAGAAGAAATGGAAAAGAAATTTGAAAACATGCAGCATGCAGGAATCGAAGCGTGTGCGCGCCTGAACCCTACAAAACCCTAGTGCTGCTACGCGTATGGTACGTGTAATGTCAAAATTATAGCAGGTCGTACGCGTATCATACGTGTACGTTGCGTGGAGGTTTCCACCGTCTTCTTCGCGAAGACGGTGGCACTACAATGCAGGTGTTCAGAAATTATTTCCAGAATTTCGAAATGCATACATCAACAGAAAGCTCTTCCAATGTAGGTTACAGATCAATCAATATCTAAGCCTAACAAGCCATGGATTAAGAGATACGAGCAAAATCATTTTGACATGTCAAACTTTAATCAAGCATAACCCATTCATTTCACATCCATTTCACACAAATTTTATATCAGATTAACCAGCATGAAAAGCTCTACCTAAACATGTTAATGGATTTAAGAATTGTGAGATTCGAAAACTGAACTTCTTGAAGAGCAGTTCCTAAAAACGCACGATCCAAGGCTTTAAATGATCCAAATCCAGTCCAGAATGCTTGTGATGATGTTTGATGAAGAAAAGGAAGTTTGAAAATGTGTAGATCTAGCTTAATTCTGAATTTCCATCTTTGAGTTTTGAGCTTCAACTGCTTGGTTCTTGCACAAATTCCTCAAACAAACACTTAATTCACACTCTATTCAACTCACTGATCATGAATCTTCAACAATAACAAGGTGTTATGTTGAAGAAATTGGATTTTGATTTGAAGAAAATTTTGGAGGGAGATGAAAACTAGATCTAGAAATGGTGAATTGTGATTAACCTCTTGAATTTCTGTTAGGATTTAGTATATATACCATGTGCTAATCCTATTTTAATTAAAATTAATCAAGGTTTAGTTGAAGTTAAGCAAAATAAGGGTGCATGGCAAAAAATGGAAATTTGGTGGTGCATGGCAATTCCAAACGTGAACAGTACCATATGGGAGCTCATTTTCACTCAAAATCTTCCCATGCACATGTTAGCAATGGTCATTTGTTCCCATGATGCACCAATTTCAAATTTATGATTTTCCCTCCAAAATTGACTTGATTGCATAAATGATCATATGTTCAAATTTCATGCAATGTGATGGATGTTTTGGAAACTTCATGTCATGACAAGCATTTTGCAAAAAGAACCACCAAATTTGGAGTTATGAACCAAAAGTTATGGCCATTTGAAGTTCCATGTACACTTGGAAATGATTTGACCATATCTCCTCAACCATTCATCAGATGCTCATGATCTTGAACTTTTTGGAAATGGGAGAAAGAGATCTTCAACTTTCATTTTGGACAAAATTTCATTTGAAGCTTCTTTGATGATGCAAGATCAAGTTGAATTTGAATCAAAAACTTTCCATTTTGGGAAGCTTTTAATTATAGGTCACCTTCCATTTTTGGAAACTTTTGATCTGGCTTCAAAATCTTCAATGTAGATGTTTGACATGTTGAATAACCTTCTTTGGGACATGAATGAAGTGTCTCAAACCATTCTTCCATCTCCTAGCCCTCAGTTGACTTTCAGTTGACTTTTATGGGCCTCAGATGACTTGGTCATGCACTGTGGACTTTGAACCTCAAACCAATGGTCAAGTTGCATCAAAATGAACCTTGGGTCATGTAAGCTCTCTAGAACAACCATAGGGCCTTTGTCTCATGGAAATGCTTTTGCTCTCTTGCACAGATGGATTCTCCTGATCAGTTTTGACTGATGAAATGCAACATGCTATGCAATGCTAATGACCTAAAAATGAAATGAATGTACAAATGGGAGGTGCAAATTTGAGGTGCTACAATATGGAACCAGATAGAGACCAATTGAGGTCTATGTCTTAGAAGGACAAAGAGACATTTAAAGAATATACTCAGATATGGAGAGAGCTTGCTGCTCAGATCAGTCCACCTTTAGAAGAAAGGGAGATGACCAAGATATTCTTGAAAACTCTGAGTTCATTTTATTATGAACACATGATTGCAAGTGCCCCTAGTGATTTTACCGAAATGGTAAACATGGGGATGAGGCTAGAGGAAGGAGTCCGTGAAGGGCGTTTGTCTAAAGATAAGGCGTCAGCTAGCAAGAAGTATGGTGGGAGTTTTTCTAAGAAGAAAGAAGGAGAGGCTAATTTAGTTGCAGTGGGTAGGCAAATGAGGCCTATTGTAAGGAAAAGTTCTCAACCTCGTCAGCATCAACACCAAGTTTCACCAGTGATTCCGTTTTTTTTTTCCAATAATTCACCCAATAAATAAGTTCCAATTCAACAATAACATCAGCAATAACCACAACAAAGAACCAACTACAACAACAACAATCATCAACAAAACTTCGAGAGGAAGAAGGTCTCTTTTTACCCTATTCCTATGAGGTATGCAAAGTTATACCTGTCTTTGGTACTCAGGAATCTTATTTAGCCGAGAAACCCTCCACAAATTCCTGAGCCACTACCATGGTGGTTCAAGCCCGATCTTCATTGTGCTTTTCACCAGGGAGTTCCTGGTCATGATATAGAGAAATGCTACCTTTAGAAGTATGAATTCCAGAAGCTTGTAAAGAGTGGTATGGTGTCCTTTGAGGACAGAGCGCCAAATGTGAAAGCTAATTTGTTGCCTGCTCATGGTAACGCTTCTATCAACATGGTGGACAACTGTCCAAGAAATTTAAGAGTTTTTGATGTGAGGCGTATCCGCAGATCTCTGGTGGAAATGCATAGAACTCTGTATTGAATTAGTGACTATGAACATAAACATGATGATTGTGTCATTTGAAGTGTTAACCCCCATGCGTGTATGATTGTCAAAAGGGATATCCATAAGTTGATGGATGAGAATGTAATCCAGATTCAACAGTTAAGGGATATGGGAAATGATGTGAATGTGATAATGCTAGTATTTAAGACCCCTGAGCGGGTAGTCATTCAGTTTGATAGCAGCAACAACAATAATTTCAATGGATCGGTATCACCTTTGGTGATATGGTTAGTGGGCCCTGTCCCCTATGAATCCGATAAAGTTATGGCATACCAGTATAATGCCACTATGATTAAAATGGTTAAGAGGTTCCTCTACCAGTTGCAGGCTCATTGGTAAATATTTCATATATTGCAAATGTGACCCGTAGTGGTCGGGTGTTCAGTCCGGTTTTTCCAAACACTGTAGAAGATGTTCCCGTAAGTAAGAAGGCAGAGGTTCCTGTAGTTAATCCGATTAGTGCTCCAACGTGTCAGTCTAGTGAATCCAGTAAATTGAAGACTAACGATGATGATGAGGTGTTACGATTAATAAAGAGAAAGGGTTGGAACAGGATTATGTTGAACGCGATGTTACTGTTGATCAGTTTGACCACATTGTTGCCAACATCACTTGTAACAATTTGAGTTTTTGTAATGAAGAGCTTCCTGAGGAAGGCAAAAATCGCAATTTGGCACTGCACATTTCGATGAATTGTAAGGAGGACGCTTTGTCCAATGTTTTGTTTTATACTGGATCATCACTGAATGTGTTTCCACAGTCTACTCTATCAAGACTCTCTTATCAAGGGCGCCAATAAGGTACAACGGCGCAATTGTCAAAGTGTTTAACAGTTCTCGTAAAACTGTCATTGGAGAAGTGGACCTTTCGGTGAACATATGTCCGAGTGATTTCCAAATTACTTTCCAGGTAATGGATATCCATCCGGCCTATAGCTTCATGAAGTTGGAGCTGTGACGTCTACTCTACACCAAAAGTTGAAATTTGTGAAGAACGGTAAGCTTGTTGTTGTTGGTGGGGAAAAGGCATTATTGGTGAGCCACTTGTCATCTTTCACTTACGTTGATGATGAGGAGGAAGTTGGAATTCCGTTCCAAGCTTTGTCTATTGTTGACGAATTAAAGAAAGATGGGGCACCCATGTCTTCTTTAAAAGATGCACAAGAGGCTATTCAGGCTGGCAGTATTGACAAGTGGGGCCGTGTTATGGAAGTCGCTGAGAATAAGAACAGAGAAGGACTCGGATTTCAACCGGGGTCATTCAACGCCAATGTCAAGGTTATGCAACTAGTATTCCGCAGTGGAGGGTTCATTCTTGAGAATGATCAACACTCAGTTGCCATTATTGAGGACAATGGTTATGAAGACGAAGTTTGTGACAACTTTGTGATGCATGGTTAGACTAGCAACAATTGGTTTGTTGTTGATGTTCCTACTGTCATTCACCGTTCTAAGTAATTTGTTTTTATTATTTTTGATAAAAATCCTTCTCCTATGCCTAAGGGAGAAGTTAACATTGTTGGGCATTTTCCTTATTATCATCAATGAAATACAATTTTTTTCATCCACATCTATGATGTTTTATTTTTACTTTTTGTTTTTTCTGGAAATGGTAATCACAAAAAAACATAAATAAATAATAATCTTTCCATCCACATAATATTTGTTTGCACTCAACTTCTCTAAAATCAAAATATCAAATCATTATGCAGGTTGGTTCTTAAACCCATTGAATATAATGATCCTACTCCCTCTCCAACCTTTGATTTCCCTGTGTTTGAAGTTGAGGAAGAGAATGATGATGAAGAAATATCTGATGAGATATCTCGTTTGCTTGAGCACGAGGAAAAATTGATCGTTGTGTTCGCAAGTGCACGAATTGCGTCAGAGTAATATAAAAGAATATCGATCCCACAGAGACCAAATCGTCAATCTATCAATTACTATCGTTACGATGTTTATCTAAGACGGTATAAAAGAGATATTGATGTTGCAAAATAATGGTAAATAATAAATGTAGTGCAGATAAAGATAGGTTTGAATGTATTTCACGTCAGTTAAACGATGTTTCGATTGTCTAAATAGAACTACTTATGGGGCAATATTTTCTACCCTTGAAAAGAATCCATTTAACAGGAACTGTGGCTTTCGCGTATTCAGAATAGAGTTTACCCTTAAATTAAGGCCTTTTATTGTCACTTATAAAAGGTACGTATAACGCTAAAGTAGTAAACTTATTTTTAAGAAATAAGACTCGTAAACTTAGATGAAAAGTGACTTTGATTTGGAAAGTTTTACCCAAGGAGTTTCCTAATTTTAAATCTACCAACGTGTCCGAAAACAGTTTAAAAAATCGTTTTTCCTTGAAGTGATAAAAATTCCTAGTTAACTAAGCCAGGGTGCTTTCGCACTCCTTGAATAGTTAAAACTAACCAAGTTTGTTTCAGAAAACTCAAGTTAAAAAATAAAACAGCCTTTAAGGTATTTCTACAGATTCAATATGTGAAACATCTCTTTAACTGCGATCCTTACATTCTAACCTTTGAAAGATTTAGCCAGACATGGTAATACAAACAATCACGACGATATCGATCATGATGAAAAGTTGTTTTAGAATGTAAGGCGTAAAGAACGAGTAAAGCGTGTAAAATAATTAAAACGTGCAATAAAGATAACAGCGAGAAACTTAAATAAATTAAAGGCAATGGCAAGAATTAAATAAAGTAAAGCAAGGATAAAAATTAAATAAAGTAAAGCGTGGACAGAAATTAAATAAAGTAAAGCGTGGACAAAAGTTACATAAAGTAAAGCATGATAGAAATTAAATAAAGTAAAGCATGACAAGTAAAATAAATAAAAGCGATTAAATAAGAACCTGCTCCAAATGGAGGCTTTAAATCTGGTACAAAGAAAATAAACCTTCGACTCTGAAGATAAAGACTACAGCAAAATCGAAGTGCTCCAACTCAATCTCACTAAGGTGCGATAACCCCTCGTTGTAATGGATTACCTCTTTTACAGATGATAAATATAGTGTTAGTGTTGTAAACTAAGTTGGATGATTTGGAAATGAACTAGAACGACCTGTTTATAGAGGAATTCAACAGCTTGTAAAGACCATGGTGCCCTTCAACTTCTCCTTAGTGGGAACGTGAAATACAAAGGTGGCACCCGCCACCTCTTCATGGCGCCCGCCATGTGTGGAAATGGGAAAGTTCATGGGAAAGTGGCGGTTACCTCCTGGTTGAGGGCTGATGAGTCATGGTTTCTCCTATATCGGCCGCCATGTGTACAATATTTGCCGAAAAACCCTAATTTTTGGTCTTTTTGCTTCGTTTCTTTGAAAAGGGTCCCGAAAGAGCTAAATATATGAAAACAACATAAAAGAGAGCATAACACAAGAAAAATGATAATAAAGACCTAATAAACATGTGAAATCCGAGTCAAAAATGTGGTGTGATTCAATGTGATCAGAAAGGCATTCAGTCGTTTGAAGAGCATATTGAAGTAGTCAACTTGGGTTCCGATGATGATGTGAGGGAAATCAAGATTGGGTCTCAACTGGGTCGAGAAGCTAAAAAGGGGTTTATTAATATTCTTCGAGAGTATTCTGATATGTTTGCTTGGTCTTATCAAGACATTCCTGGTTTGAATTCTCAGATTGTGGAGCATAGATTGTCATTGAAGCTTGAATGCCTGCCGGTCAAGCAGAAGTTGAGAAGAACTCATCCTGGTATGGTAGTAAAGATCAAAGATTGTGGAGCAAAGATTGATCCAATTGGAAGGAATATCTCCTCATGAGGCCACGGTCAAGACAGAAGTCAATATCCATCAAAGTATAGCTACAGTAAGACTTCAGGTGAAATAGTCTTCTATCAAGTCCTAGGGCGGGGGCTATATGAGTCACCATGCTTCCAACGTATATGGGGCTCACAGCGGAGCGAGCATTGAGATAGAGACTCTCGATCAGAAAAGCTCCGCAATCTACTAGGCGTGACTGAGTGGTACAGTACATGAAGAAAATCTCTTCAGCACTTACATGTGTATCAGTGTCACTCTTCCCCAGGAAGGTGTGGGCAATAATCATCTGAAAGTATCTGAAAGCAGAATTATGAATCTTGTTAGAGACTTGGGTGGAAGGGTCAGGGCTACCTCCATATGTAATGTCACTCCAGAACTTCTCAACGTCTCTACTCAGGAAATAGCTCATGGGGAGCTCAGATGAGGCATCATAAGCAGTCTGAAATCCAAGTAAGTCACCGAAACGCTTGTGGTTGAAGGTGTATTCTGTCCCAAACAACCTGAAATTAATGTAGCCACCATCACTAGCATGACCAATATAGGGCTCGTAGTTCAGCGAGCTCAAGAACTCCAAAGTGAGGTTCCTGTAAGTCCCATGCATCGCATCAGTATACTCATCCCATTGCAACTGATTGCACAAATGTCTGACACTAGGCTCAATGCCTAATGCCTCCATGCAGCTTGAATCAGGATATCTGGTGGGCAGCATTGGGCGCTGGAAAAGCATGGCATAGCGCTGCTCCTGAACTGGGTCACGAAAGATCACTGGCATAGTGTCGAAATTCTCCATCCTGAAAAGTTAGGTTAAAAATAGAGGACACCTGAAATCGCAAATATTGTAAATGTTTGTCTAAACATATATATATATATATATATATATATTATATATATATATATATTATATATATATTATATATATATATATATATATATATATATATATTATATATATATATATATATATATTATATATATATATAATATATATATATATATATATATATATATATATATATATATATATATATATATATATATATATATATATATATATATATATATATATATATATAACAAATAAACGTATAAATTGAAATAGTAAAAGTAAAGCAAAGGAAAATAAATCATGGGTTGCCTCCCATGCATCGCTTGTTTAACGTCGTTAGCTTTACGATTCCAACTTTATATATCGGAGGCAGAAACTAGAGGGTCGATCAGAGTATGGCTAGGGCATTCTGTGGGGATGTCACCTCCTTGATATTGCTTCAGTCTTTGTCCATTTACCACAAACGGATTACAGGAATTGTTCCGAATTTCAACTGCTCCAGATTTTAGGATTTTGGAAACCTTAAAGGGGCCTGTCCATCTCGAACGTAGCTTACCTGGAAAAAGTCGTAATCTCGAATTGAAAAAGAGAACAGAGTCTCCTATATTAAAGTCCTTTTTCACAACCCTTTTGTCATGCCATGCTTTGGTTCTTTCTTTGTATATAACGGCATTCTCGTAAGCGTTCTGGCGGAGTTCCTCCAATTTGTGGATATCGAGGATTCGCTTCTCGTCAGATGCCAGGTAATCCAAATTCAGGGTCTTGATGGCCCAATATGCCTTGTGCTTGAGTTCAAAAGGTAAGTGGCATGACTTCGCGTAGACTAACTGGTATGGCATAGTTCCAATAGGGGTTTTGTAAGCAGTTTTGTAAGCCCACAATGCATCTGTTAGCTTTTCGGACCAATCTTTTCTGGATATTGAAACAGTTTTCTCCAAGATTTGCTTAATCTCTCTGTTAGATACTTCCACTTGACCATTAGTTTGGGGATGATATGGTGTTGTTACTCTGTGTTTTACTCCATACTTTCTTAAGAGTTTATCAAATATCCTGGATATAAAATGTGATCCACCATCCCTTATGACAAGTCGTGGTACTCCAAATCTGGGAAAAATATTATTCTTAAACATCTTGATGACTACTCTTGTGTCGTTAGTGGGTGAGGCTATAGCTTCTATCCATTTGGACACATAGTCAACGACTACCAAAATGTACTTGTTTCCCATCGAAGATGGAAAAGGTCCCATGAAATCAATACCCCAAACGTCAAATAATTCCACTTCTTGGATGTTCTTCAAAGGCATTTCGTCGCATCTTGAGATGTTTCCAGCGCGCTGGCACCGGTCACATTGGACAATATAAGTATGGACATCACGCTATAGTGTTGGCCAATAAAGACCAGCTTGAAGGATCTTAGCGTATGTCTTGGATGTGCTTGAATGGTCTGGCTTCAAATGTTCTAGTCTGGAAAGATGGTCAGCAACTACGTTTTCTGTTCCTTTTTTGTCTCGAATATCTAAGTCGAACTCTTGTAGCAAAATGATCCATCTGAGTAATCTAGGTTTCGTATCCTTTTTGCTTAGAAGGTAACGAATAGCTGCATGGTCTGTATAGACTATAATCTTAGATCCGATAAGATAAGACCTAAATTTATCGATTGCGAAAACTACAGCTAGGAGTTCCTTCTCTGTTGTTGTATAATTTAGTTGAGCGACATCTAGGGTTCTACTAGCATAATATATTACATGTAATTTATTATCTTTTCTTTGCCCTAAAACAGCTCCTATAGCGAAATTGCTAGCATCACACGTTATTTCAAAGGGTTTAGTCCAATCCGGAGTTTGTAAAATGGGTGCTGAAATTAGTGCTTGTTTTAACTGATTAAAGGCTTCGATACATTTTCATCGAAAATGAATTCAATGTCTTTCATCAGAAGGCCGGTCAGGGGTTTTGTTATTTTAGAGAAATCTTTGATGAAGCGTCGGTAGAAACCGGCGTGTCCAAGAAAACTACAGACTTCTCTAACTGTCTTAGGAGGGTTAAGGTTTTCTATAACTTCTATCTTTGCTTTGTCGATCTCAATGCCTCTTTCAGATATTATATGTCCTAACACTATGCCTTCTTTAACCATAAATTGGCACTTCTCCCAATTTAACACAAGGTTAACTTCTACGCATCTATCTAGGATTTTATCAAGATTAATGAGGCAATTCTCAAAGTCGAACCCACACACCGAGAAATCGTCCATAAATACTTCCATAATTCCGTCGAGATAATCTCCGAAGATTGACATCATACAATGTTGGAAAGTAGCTGGCGCATTATAGAGTTCAAATGACATTCGTTTGTAAGCAAATGTTCCGTAAGGACAGGTAAAGGTTGTTTTCTCTTGATCCTCGCGGTGTATGGGTATTTGGAAAAATCCAGAATATCCATCCAGATAACAAAAGTAAGAGTGTCTGGCAAGACGCTCAAGCATTTGGTCTATGAATGGAAGGGGGAAATGGTCTTTCCTAGTTACCTTACTGAGCTTCCTATAATCTACGAACATACGCCATCCGCCTTCTATATGTTTAGCTACATGCTCGCCCTTCTTGTTCTGCTTGACTGTGATGCCTCCCTTTTTGGGTACCACATGTACAAGACTTACCCATTTACTATCAGAAATCTGATAGATTATACCAACCTCTAGCAGTTTAAGGGCTTCCTTCTTTACCACATCGCTCATTACAAGGTTGATTCTTCTCTAATGTTCTCTGGAAGGTTTTGAATCTTCCTCTAGCGAGATCTTGTGCATACACACGGATGGGCTTATACCTTTTAAATCGGAGATGTTATATCCTAAGGCAGAGGGGTATCTTCGTAAAACATTCAAGAGTTGGTTTGTCTCATTTTGGTTTAAGGTGGCACTAACTATTAGTGGGCGGTTCATTTCTTTGTCCAAAAACTCATATCTTAGGTTATTGGGCAGTTCCTTAAGTTCTTGAGCTGGTTTTTGAGAATTTGGTGAAAGGTATGGAGTAAGATCCAAACATTCGTTAGTGTGAGGTTCCATTTCTTCTAGCTCGTCATCCTTTTCATTCGGGTTTGAAAATGGTTTGATCACGGGTTCTTCTCGATCAAATTCCCTTATGCATTTATCTATGATATCGATCGTGTAACATGCGTCTCCTATGATTGGTGCCATCAGGAATTTTGAAAGAATAAACTCTATCTTTTCATCCCCTACTTCGAAAGTTAATTTTCCTCTTTTGACATCTATTGTAGCTCCGGCTGTTGATAAAAATGGTCTACCTAAAAGGATAAGGATGTCGTCGTCTTCCTTGATATCCATGACCACAAAGTCTGTTGGGATATAAAGTTGACCGATCCTAACTGGGATATCTTCTAAAATTCCTACAGGATACTTAAAAGACCTATCGACTAATTGGAGGGATATCTTAGTTGGTTGTAATTCTCCTAAGTTTAACCTTTTACACATAGCTAAGGGCATTAAACTCACACTAGCGCCTAAGTCTAGGAAAGCTTTGTCGATCACATGACTCTATAGAATGCAAGGTATAGAAAAACTACCAGGGTCTTTCTCCTTTTTAGCAAGTTTATTCTCGGAAATAAAGTTGCATTCCAAGGGTTTGGGATTGTCAAGCCTACACTTGTTGGTTAAGATGTCTTTGAGAAATTTGGCGTTAGATGGAATATGGATGATGGCTTCGGTGAAAGGAATCTCTACATGAAGCTTCTCTATTACTTTTATAAATTTTTGTTATTGGTTATTGATTTTGGTTTGTTTAAGTCTTTGCGGATATGGGATTGGTGGTTTGTAAGGGGGTGGTGGTTTGTAAGTTTTATCCTTGGCTTCTCCTTCTTGGTCGGCTTGTTTTTCGGGTTCGATCGGTCCCTTTTCTTGGTTGGTAGGTATATTTTCTTTAGAAGCTTTTGACTCGCTCGTTGCTGGGTTATGAGGCCCCTCGTAAGCGGTCCTACTTCGTAATGAGATAGCGTTAGCTCGCCCTCGAGGGTTTGGTTGAGGTTGTCCAAGGAATTGTCCTTCAGGTGTAGTTTGTGGGGCTTAGTTTTGTGCTACCTGTGAGATCTGAGTTTCAAGCATCTTGTTGTGAGTAGTTATCTGATCAACCTTGGTCCCTAATTGCATTATCAGTTCGTTTACGTGAATGTTCTGGTTTAGGAATTCTTTATTTTGCTGAGTCTAGCCTGATATAAAGCTCTACATGATCTTCTCAAGGTTAGGCTTCTGGGGTACAACTTGCATAAGTTGATTTGGTTTTTGGGCTTGATAACCTTGTGGTCTCTGAGGTGCATAATTTCGGATAGGGTTCTGGTTTTTATAGGGAAAATTCGGGTGATTCTTCCATCCAGGGTTGTAGGTGTTTGAATATGGGTTACCTTGGGCGTAATTCACTTGGTCGGTGTTCAGTTCGTTCAAAAGGTTACATTCCGCCGATTCGTGTCCTTTAGATCCACAGAGTTCACACCCTGTGTGGACTACTGATGCGGTGTTAGTGTTTGTAGACATATGTTCGACCTTAAGGGCTAAAGCGTCCATTTTCTCCTGCATCATGTCCATAGAGCTTATCTCATGTATTCCACCTTGGGTCTCCTTTTTCTCTATTGATGCTCGTTCAGTTCCCCATTGGTAATGGTTTTGGGCCATATCCTCAATTAGGTCACAAGCTTCAAGGTAAGGTTTGTTCATCAATGTGCCACCAGCGGCAGCGTCGATGCTCATCTTTGTGTTATAATGGAGTCCATTGTAGAAGGTATGAACGATCAGCCATTGTTCTAGGCCATGGTGTGGACAGACTCTTAACAACTCTTTATATCTCTCCCAAGCTTCAAAGAGTGATTCTCCTTGGTTTTGAGTAAATCTAGTTATTTGGTTCCGAAGAACGGCAGTCTTACTGGGGGAAAATATCTAGCAAGGAATACTCTCCTAAGGTCTTCCCAGGTAGTTATTGAATTAGCTGGAAGTGAATCTAACCATGAACATGCTCTATCCCTGAGGGAGAAAGGAAATAATCTTAAAAGGATCGCATCAGGTGAAGCACCGTTGGATTTAAAGGTGTCGGCCAGTTGGATAAAGACTTTTAAATGTTGATTTGGGTTCTCAGTAGCGAGACCCGCGAATTGGTTCTGTTGCACTAATTGCAGTAAATATGGTTTTAGTTCAAAATTGCTGGCAGGAATAAGGGGGTTTACTATACTAGAACTAGGTTCCGCATCAGAGGGTTGGGCAAATTCCTTAAGAGGTCTTCGGTTGCGATTCTCGGCCATAGCTTTCTTAATTCGGATGAGTAAGAGGCGTGTACGAGTGTAACGTTCGGGTTCCGGTAAAGGATCTACTAAATTTCCGGTACTATGGGTTCTTCGCATTTACCGGCTAATAATGCCTTAGTCTAGACGGTGTAACAACAGGGTACGAAATTTGACGAAGTTAGTCTCCGACAACGGCGCCAAAAACTTGATCGATGTGTTCGCAAGTTCCCGAATCGCGTCAGAGTAATATAAAAGAATATTGATCCCACAAAGACCAAATCGTCAATCTATCGATTACTATCGTTACGATGTTTATCTAAGGTGGTATAAAAGAGATATTGATATTGCAAAATAACGGTAAATAATAAATGCAGTGCAGATAAAGACAGGTTTGAATGTATTTCACGTCAGGTAAACGATGTTTCGATTGTCTAAATAGAACTACTTATGGGGTAATATTTTCTACTCTTAAAAAGAATCCATTTAACAGGAACTGTCGCTTTCGCGTATTCAGAATCGAGTTTACCCTTAAATTAAGTGTTTTTATTGTCACTTATAAAAGGTGCGCTGAACGCTAAAGTAGTAAACCTATTTTTAAGAAATCAGACTCGTAAACTTAGTTGAAAAGTTATTTTGATTTGGAAAGTTTTACCCAAGGAGTTTCCTGATTTTAAATCTATCAACGCGTTCGAAAACAGTTTCAAAAATCGTTTTTCCGTAAAGTGATAAAAATTCCTAGTTAACTAAGCCAGGGTGCTTTCGCACTCCTTGAATAGTTAAAACTAACCAAGTTTGTTTCAGAAAACTCAAGTTAAAAATCAAAACAACCTTTAAAGCATTTCTACAGATTCAATATGTGAAACATCTCTTTAACTGCGATCCTTACATTCTAACCTTTGAAAGATTTAGCCAGACATGGTAATACAAACAATCACGACGATATCGATTATGATGAAAAGTTGTTTTAGAATGTAAGGCGTAAAGAACGAGTAAAGCGTGTAAAATAATTAAAACGAGCAATAAAGATAACGACGAGAAATTTAAATAAAGTAAAGGCAATGACAGGAATTAAATAAAGTAAAGTGTGGATAGAAATTAAATAAAGTAAATTGGGGACAAAAATTAAATAAAGTAAAGCGTGAACAAAAATTAAATAAAGTAAAGCATGACAGAAATTAAATAAAGTAAAGCATGACAAGTAAAATAAATAAAATTGATTAAATAAGAACCCGCTCTAAACAGAGGCTTTAAATCTGGTACAAGGAAAATAAACCTTCGACTCTGAAGATAAAGACGACAACAAAATCGAAGTGCTCCACCTCAGTCTCACTAAGGTGCGATAACCCCTCGATGTGACGGATTACCGCTTTTACAGATGATAAATTTAGTTTTAGTGTTGTAAACTAAGTTGGATGATTTGGAAATGAACTAGAACGACCTATTTATAGAGGAATTCAGCAGCTTACAAAGACCACGGTGCCCTTCAACTTCTCCTTAGTGGGAACGTGAAATACAAAGGTGGCGCCCGCCACCCCTTCATGGCGCTCGCCATGTGTGGAAATGGGAAAGTTCATTGGAACGTGGCGGTTACCTATTGGTTGAGGGCTAATGAGTCATGGCTTCTCCTATAGCGGCCGCCATGTGTAACGCCATGTGTATAATATTTGTCGAAAAACCCTAATTTTTGGTCTTTTTGCTTCGTTTCTTCTAAAAGGGTCCCGAAAGAGCTAAATATCTGAAAACAACATAAAAGAGAGCATAACACAAGAAAAATGATAATAAAGACCTAATAAACATGTGAAATCTGAGTCAAAAACGTGGTATGATTCAGTGTGATCAGAAAGCCATCCAGCCATTTGAAGAGCATATTGAAGTAGTCAACTTGGGTTCCGATGATGATGTGAGGGAAATCAAGATTGGGTCTCAACTGGGCTTTAAAGCGCTGTCTAAGGCTAAAAAAAGCGCTGTCTAAGGTCTTGTTTGTTGTAGTGATAGTATAATGGACTATGCTCATGAAACATACCACACACAAAAAGAGATATGCAAAAGAGGTGGCCTAATCTCATCCATACTCATGTTAATTTTTCAATCAACTAGCTTTAGGACTTTGAGATATCATAGGCCAAATGAGATGAATGCATAAAAAAGGGAAAGGAGATGAAGAGGGAGGGGAAAGGATCAAAACTCAAATTGATCAAAGGAGGAATTTTACCAAATTAATATCATCCATTCATTTTGGGAGATGGAATGTACATTCCATCAATCCCCTAAATCCAATGATATTAACTTGACAAAGTCAAATCAACCTTGATTAAGGCCCAACGACAAGAGTCAAACTCAAACAAGTCATCACAATTGGTCAACAAAATTATTTGGCATTTATTCAAATTAAAAATACTAAAATAAGGCATTTAAATTAAGTATGGTTTGTCAAATTCCTAAAACCTCATCAAAACACCAAATAAATGGCCATGAGATTTATCATAGGTCAAACAAGGTCAAAGGACCTTGGAGAAAAAAATTAAGAATCTTTAAAGACTTAGAAGTATTTTTAAACAATTAAAAACAAATTCAAAATCAATTAAATCATGAAAAATATTAATAATGATCCAAAAAATAAGTTTAATTCAGAATATGAAAGAGGAAATTATTTGAATTTTTTTTAGTGAAACTCTTAGATTATTTGGATCAATATTAAAGTTAATATGAATTAATGAAAATAAAGCAATTAAAATGAAATTCAAATAATCAGAAAAAACGTGGACCACTTGATCTCCCTCATTAATTGAGGTGGCAGATCAAGTGGCCACCAGCGCGCGTTCCATGGTGCACTGCAGTCAACGCGGCATAGGCTTGGTATTTAAAAGCAACGCACGAGATTAAAAAAAATTGAACCAGATCAATGGCTCTGAACACATCTAGCACATCGCCGCCGTCCAAAGGCCGGTCATCTTCTCCGGTGACCCTGGCCGGACTGGTTCACTCATCACCATCAAGAAAAAGAAAAACGAGGACATGATTTGAAACAAAAAATTGGCGTAGAGCACGAATCTGACCTCAATTTTAACTAACTCCACATATATAGAAAGATATGAGGAGTTGAATTTTGAGGTGTATCAACTGAGTTGCTTCGTTTTGACCTCTAAGCAACTCAACCTTCTTGCCTACATTGGTAGGACTTCAGACAACCAAAGATCCAAGAGAATTAAGTGGAATTGAGAGAAAATCGAAGAGATGAAGTTTTCTGAAAATTGCCTTCAATGCTATGCAGTTCTTGATGTTGCTTGCTCCAAACACGATCTGATTTTGAGAAGCTATCAGGAAGTGATTAGAGAGGTTTCAAGGCTTTGGATCCTGGAGTTCTTGAATCTCCAACAGTTGAGATTCAAACTCAAATTTCAAGTTGAAATTTATCAGGTTTTCCTTTGGAATGAGAGGGTTTCATGAATGAATGAATGATATTTACACACTTCAAATTTTGTACAAACTTAGCAATGTTGATGGCACGAGTGCATGGGAATGTGCAAGCCCATGCTGCAATGAAAAAAGGTCCAAAATCAATCCAAATGAAGTCTGAATGGAAGCTTGATTAGCAAGGCAAAGTGAACTGAAGTTTTGAAGCTTGATTCTTTCCAAAGATGCAGCTCTGTTAAAGTCATACGCATACCTAGCAAACCTCGTCCAAAATACATAAACTTGGGTTCTTTGGAAAGCTTTGATCAAGGGGAACAAGTTTCATGTTCAACACTTTTTCATTTGGACCTTGGAACATGGCAAATTTTGAGGTGGAAGTTTTGAAATTTGAACATGTTGAAATTATTTCTAAGTGTCAAGCCATATATCTCAATATTCCACCTTGCTTAACTTTATATGTGAGCTCAAATGATAAAAGTGTCTTCATCAAAGTTGTATGTCTTTCAAAGACCTTAAAAAGGGTCACTAATTTCATGTCATTTCGATTTGGAATGATAGATTTATGCATTTTTTAAGTTTGGAAAAATCACTTGGTCAATGGTAAAGGTCATAAGTGACCTATAATGTAACCTCATATCACATGCTCAAAAAAGTTGAATTAGCTCTCACTCCAAACATAACAGTTGAAGTAGACACCTTGAATTTGATTGTGAAACTTGTAAATATTTCATCTCATAAAAATTGAGCAAGTTATGGCCTTGGGAAGTTGACTTTCAAATTAGGGTTTAGACAAAATGACCTATAATGTTTCAACACAGAAAATGATTTTCCAAGCAAAACTAGCTCTAGGTCACAACATAAAAGTTGTTTGGAATATCATTTATAGTGACTTTTCTCTTGGAATAATTTTAATATGGTGAAAATTGTAGGAGATAGGGTCTAGGGAGACCCAGTTTTGATCAGATGAATTCATCTGGCCAACCACCATCAACCAACTTGCTAACCTTCAATTCCTTTGACTTTCTTGGCTCATGGTATATCATATATGCATAAGATGATAAATTTTGAAGTGTCCCTTGAGATATTTGATCAATTGGTGAGATAGCTTGTTGGAGAAGTTACTCAAGATACCCAGTCAAACTAGGGTTTCCAAGGCAAATCACCTTCATACTCTTGAAGAAAACTTGATCAATATAACATGTAAGGATAAATGGAACTCATATATGATGCTCATAACCATTCTTGGATCAATTCATGGTTGTGCTCTTTGTCATGAGGGTCTCAAACCCTAGATATGAACTTGATGAATCAATGGAGATCATGCCCAACCTACAAAAGAGTTAGGCAAATGCAAAGACATATTTTTGTATTTTGGTTAGTAAAATGATAATATACAAGTATGATATAATCACAAAGTGCTTGGTGATATCTCCCAAAACAAACCCAATGAAAGAGGGGTAAAGAGAATTCCAAGGTATGATCCCAATGCTAATGCTTATGATGAAATTGCATGAGGGATCTTAGGGTCAAAATTGGGGTCTTACACACACATTGATATGTTGGTAGACAATCCAACTAAATTCAAAGTATTTTTATTTATGGATGGATTTTACGGTTATAATCAAATCAAGATGGCACCTAAAGATATGGAAAAGATCACATTCATTACACCCTGGGGAACATTCTGTTATAGAGTCATGCCTTTCGGTTTAAAGAATGCTGGTGCAACATACCAGAGAGCTATGGCCACTCTTTTTCATGATATGATGCATAAAGAGATTGAGGTTTATGTTGATGATATGATTGCTAAATCAAGTGATGAAGAAGAACATGTTGAGCATTTGTTGAATTTACTCCAGCGTTTGAGGAAATACAAACTCCGCTTGAATCCCAATAAGTGTACTTTTGGTGTTCATTCTGGTAAGGTGTTGGGATTTATTGTCAACAAGAAGGGTATTAAGGTTGATCCTGCCATGTTAAAAGCAATACAAGAGATGTCGGCGCCCAAAACTGAGAAGCAAGTCAGAGGTTTTCTCGACGGCTTGAATTATATTTCGAGATTTATATCGCATATGACTGCCACATGTGCGCCTATATTCAATCTTCTTCAGAAAGATCAGACTTGTGATTGGACCAAAGATTACCAAAAAGCTTTTGATAGTATTAAAGAGTGTCTGTTTGAGCCTTCGATTTTGTCTCCGCCTATTGAATGAAAACTGTTGATCATGTATTTGACTGTGCTTGAAGAGAGTATGGATTGTGTTCTGGGTAAGCAAGATGAATCTGGGAAGAAAGAATATGCAATTTCCTACCTCAGTAAGAAGTTCATCGATTGTGAGAATCGGTATTCTATGCTTGAAAAGACATATTGCGCATTGGCTTGGGTTGCTAAGCGATTGTGCCAATATATGTTGAATCATACTACTTGGTTGATAACCAAGATAGATCCAATCAAGTACATTTTTGAGAAGTCTTCTTTAACTGGGAGGATTTCCCGTTGGCATATGTTGTTATCCGAGTATGATTTTGAATACCGATCTCAGAAAGCTATTAAAGGTAGTGTCTTGGTGGACCATTTGACTCACCAACCTATTTAAGATTACCAGTCAATGCAGTATGATTTTCCTGACGAAGAGACTTTGTAATTGAAGATGAAAGATTGTGATGAACCATTGTTTGAAGAAGGGCCATAGCCTGGTTCCCGTTGGGGCATGGTATTTGATGGAGCTGCTAATTCATATGGTAATGGCATTGGGGAAGTGATTATTACTCCTCAAGGCACATATTTTCCATTTACCACTAGATTGACCTTCAAGTGTACAAACAATATGACTGAGTATGAAGACTGCATTATGGGGCTTGAAGAGGCCATTGATCTCAGAATCAAATACCTTGACGTCTATGGAGATTCAACTTTGGTTGTGAATCAGATCAATGGTGAATGGGAGACGAATCAACCCAGTTTGATACCATACAAAGATTATGCGAGGAGGATATCAGCTTTCTCCATAAAGGTTGAGTTTCATCATATCCCTCGAGATGAAAACCGGATGGTAGATGCTATTACAACGTTGGCTTCAATGATTATGGTGAATTTTTGGAATGAAGTTCCTAATTTGATTGTGATGCGCCTTGATAGGCCAACTCATGGATTTGCTACTGAAGAGGTCAAAGATGAAAAGCCTTGGTATTATGATATCAAATGTTTCCTCCAAAGTCAAATTTACCCGTTTGGGGCATCTTTGAAAGATAAGAAGACTTTAAGAAGATTAGTTGGTAACTTCTACCTGAATGGTGATTTGCTTTATAAGAGAAACTTCGATATGGTTTTGCTCAGATGCGTGGGTAGACACGAAGCAGATCTATTGATGACTGAAGTCCATAAAGGTTCCTTTGGTACTCATTCTAATGGATATGATATGGAAAAGAAGATGTTGAGAGAAGGTTACTATTGGCTTATAATGGAATCTGATTGTTGTAAGTTTGTGAAGAAATGCCACAAGTGTCAAATTTATCTAGATAAGATTCCTGTCCCTCAGACACTGTTAAACGTCATTTCCTCCCCATGACCCTTCTCTATGCGGGGAATTGATATGACTTGCATGATTAAACCAAAAGCTTAGAACGAACATCATTTCATTTGGGTGGCTATTGATTACTTCACAAAGTGGTTTGAAGCGGCATCATATGCAAATCTTACCAAGGAAGTTATTGTGAGGTTTATCAAGAATCAGATTATATGTCGTTATGTTGTGCCAAGCAAGATCGTTACTGATAATGAAGCTGCGAATAAGAACATTAAGAAGATCATTCAAAAGATGGTTATATCATACAAAGATTGGCATGAGATTCTCCTATTTGCTTTGCATGGGTATCGTACATCGATCCATACTTCAATAGGGGAAACCCATTTCCCTCTCGTTTATGGTATGAAAGTTGTGCTCCCCGTGGAAGTTCAGATCCCATCATTGCGTGTTTTGATGGAAGCCAAGTTGACTGAAGCTGAATGGTGTCAGACTAGATATGACCAGCTGAATTTAATTGAAGAGAAGAGATTGACTGCCATGTGTCATGGTCAGTTGTATCAACAGAGAATGAAGAAAGCTTTTGATAAGAAAGTCAAGCCTCGTGTGTTCAAAGAAGGTGGCCTCGTGCTCAAGAAGATTGTATCTTTTAAACATGATGCTAGGGGCAAATGGACTCCTAATTGCGAAGGCTCATATGTTGTTAAGAGAGCCTTTTCAGGAGGTGCATTGATTCTTTCAACTATGGATGGTGAAGAGTTCACACGTCCTGTGAATGCTGATGCAGTCAAGAAATACTTCTCCTAAAAACATAAAAGAATAGTTCGCTAAGTTGAAAACCCGAAATGGCGGCTTAGGCAAAAATGAGCGTCTCTATGGATTAAAAACCCGAAAGGGAAATCCAGGAAAAAATTAGAGACATAAAATAGAAAATTTATCCTAGTAGATTGAGTACCCCATCTTTGGCCAATCTAGGAAAAAATTAGGGATTATGGCAAGTAACTGCATTCAGCCAATTCTGATCGTTCAAGCAGTTTTGAGCAGTCATTTTGTTTTGATTCATCATTCTCAACCAAATACAAGAGTACTATGGATTTTGAAGTTGGTAGGGAGAGTAGTGATCATTGTATTCAATGTATCCCTTTTCCATGTAAATTACCATTTTTCAAACTTTGTAAAGATTCATGGAGTCCTGCCATTCGCGGACTACCATTTTATTAAATAAAGTTGAGCTTTTATCCAAATTATTTCTATTCTTAATTACTTACGTTAAATAAAATTGAATTTTTATGACGATAATTTTGAAATAAACCAATGAATAATTATTTTTCTTAAAATAATAAAAACATGCACTTTAAGAATAATCGATTTTAGCAAGGATTGTCAACAACAATCTAAGAATATGTAAGTCTTGAAGTGTGAAGCATTGTTGGTCTTCCCCAAGCAGTTGGTTTGGTGACTTTTCCCCCCAACGGTTCATCGTTCATCCCCAGCATGGTTAAGAAGTTTCTCCCCAAGTAACCTATTATCCCCGATTGAGCTGATGGTTGGTCCCCTTTGCAAATTCATCGTCCCCAACTGGGGTGTTCATGTTCTGCATCCCCCAGTTTGTGATTTGATGATTGGACCCTAGATATTCCATAACCTTTATTTGGTCTCCAGATCTCCATTTTCATTTATTTGTGTTGCATAACCACGACTCTTTTTCTCGGTGTGAGTCAGATCCAGTTATCTTTGCCTTGGAATTGGTTTATTTCGTAATTTCCAAGAAGAATTTGATCATTATTGAGGAGTGTAACGGTATTTGGTTTATTCCAACAAGTCACAACATCCCCAACAATTTGCTCTATTCCCCATTCAGAGTTTTATCTCTTGTATCCTGTGGCGGAGTTTGTCTTCTAATAGAAGTTCCCTCATTCCCGACAGTGTTTGGTTCTGAGCAGTATTAAATTTTTGTCCCCTGCAAGGTTGTCTTCCATTTAGTATGGTGTTAACTTAAAATTCCCCGTAACGTTGACTTATTTGGATCCTCAGTAGATCCTTTTCTATCCTCAACATGTTTGGTTGATTATCCGTCAGAAGTGCTCTCTTCCCGCAGAGTTTGCCATGATTGATTGGAAGCATGTTCTCCATGTCTTCCCCAACCAGATTTGATTTATTCAGAACTAGATGATTTATTTTCATCCCTAGCAGATTCTCCAGTTGGTGTTTCCATTCTGTTGAGATTAGTCGAGTGTTTTAGTGACGATTCTTCGTTATTTATTTCCTTTATGTTGTTCTTCCAACATAATTGTGATCACATACATACATAGTCATGCATATATAACACAAAATCAGATATTTCATTGTGCATTTTATCTCATTGATTTTTTCTTCTGATCTCCTATTTTGGTGATATTATTTCCCCATGCAGATTTGGTGTGTCTGTCCTCCTTCAATTGTAGAGTGTCAGCCCCTTAAGCAGAAAGCGTTTATCCTTTCTTCTTTACCACTGAGTTATTTCCTCGTGGATGATGATTATTTTAGTATCCTCCCCAGTTTATTATCTGGACAGAACCACTCCCCTGAGTTATATCCTCATTGGATTGAGTCTTTTATTGACCGTTTCTTTCTAGTTCTTACCTAGATAAATCTTTTGGTCTCCAAGAGTCTATTACACAGTAACTAGTAATATTCGTCTTGATGTTGAGTACATTACCTTTACCCAATACTCGATAAAATTAAATATACTTCCTTTGTTCTCCCCAACGAATTTGTTTTCACGTTTCCCCAGTAAGTCTATCCTAGATATGTTCATCCTAACCGGTGACAGATATTCTTCCTTTGTGGTTTTCTACCCAGTAAAAAGGTAGTCATAATCCCTATTTTATTCCCAGAGAGTTTATTCTTGATATGTTCACTTTAACCGGTGACCGATTTTCTCCTCTTTGCGGTCTTCTACCTAATAAACGGTAGATATAAATCCTATTTTTCCCCTCAGAATTAATCCTTGATATGTTCACTTTGATCAATGATGAATTTTCTCTATTTGCGGTCTTCTGCCCAGTAACTGGTGGTTGTAAATCCCATTTTCCTTTGCTGAGTATATCCTTTATATGTTCATCCTAACCGGTGACGAATATCCTCTATCTTTGGTCTTATACCCAGTAACTGGTAGTTGTAATTCTTATTTCTCCCTGGAAGTTTATCCTTGATATGTTTACCTTAACAGGTAACATATATTCTTCCTCTTTCCCCCGATGGTCTATCCTTGATATGTTCATCCTAACCAATGACGAATATTCTTCCTTTGAGTTTATCCTTGATATGTTCACTTTAACCAGTGACAAATACTCTCTCTTTGGTCTTCTTCCTAGTAACAGGTATTTGAAAATCCTATTTGATCTTTTCTCACTAGTAGGTTATTCTTACCAAGTAACCGCTAATAAACACGCCTCTCTTTTCCCCAGCGAGTCATCCTTGATATGTTTACCCTAATCGATAACGGTTGTCCCTCTGTTAAAGTATATTCTCTTCTTACCCAGTAACCGGTAGTAGATAGTACATCTCTTTTACTCCTGTGTTGAAGTTCGTTCTTCCCCAGTTGAGTTTGAGCGCGGACTTCCTCAGTGAAGTCGCCATCCTCTGCAGATAACCTTATCCCCAGATCGAGTATTTTCATTGATTTATTTTCACGGAAAACCCCTCGCGTCTCTAGCAGTTTTCAAGATGTAGCTTGGCCTATGCATAACATTTTTATTCCCTAGAGTCTTTGTCTCCTCAGTGAGTTTTCCTTACAGAATGCATTATGCTCCTGTGGACTTTCAGTCTCACCGGATTCTTTTCCTTTGTGGCAATATATTCCCCACAAAGATTATTTTAACATTCACATCATATGCATCATGAGGTCTCTTAGGGACCAAAATTTGTTTCTTGATGTTGTTATTTAAGTCAATTCTACTGAGTTGATATGAAGATTTTAAACTTCATATCCTCAGTTAGAATGTCCTTAAATAGGGGCAGCTGTAAGACCCAAATTTTGACCCTAAGATCCCTCATGTTATCTCATCATTTGCATTGGCTTTGGGATCACACCTTGGCATCCTACTTACCCCTCATTCACTGGGTTTGCATTGGGAGAGATCACCAAGCATATTTGATTGTAAAATACTTTATTTTTCTTTGTTTACTAACCACAATACCAAAAATATATCTATATATTGCTTTGTTTCTTTTATAGGTAATGTGTGCATCCACCAATGCCCTATAAAGCTTACAACTAGGTTTTGAGACCCTCAGTGCAAGGAGATCAATCAAGAGATGGTTCACAATGGTTATAAACATCATATATGGATCCCAATGTTCTTCGTTTACCATTTTGATCATGAATTCATCAAGTGTTTGAAGCTTGTTTGTCTAGGAAGCCCAAATTCATTATGGTCTTGTGTGACTTCCTCAGCAAGTTTATTCAATATTTTGTCAAATATTTAAAGGGATACTTCATTATACATCATATTATTCATATATTATCCTCCATGACTCCTAAATATCAAAAGATCTTCAAGTTTATAAGTTGGTTCAAAGAGGTTGACCAGAGAAAGTCAACTGGTCAAAACTGGGGTTCCCGAGACCCTTTCTCCTAAACAATTTGTCGTATGAAAATAACTTCAAGAGAAACGTTACTCTTTATGACATTACAAACAACTTTCATGTTGACATCAAGATCTATTTTTGCTTGGAAAATCATTTTTGTTTGTGAAACATTATAGGTGATTTTGTTTGTGCCCTAGTTAGGAGGTCAACTTCCAAGGACCAAAAATTGCTCAATTTTTATGAGATGAAGGTCATCCAAGTTTCATGATCAATTTCATTATGTCTTCTACAAATATTTGTCTTTGAGAAATTTCAAATTAAACTTGCAAGAGCATGTGCCAAGAGGAAACATCATAGGTCATTTTGGGCCATAACTATTGAACAAACAATTTTCCTCAACTTCTAAAATACATAACTCCCTCATGCCAAATCTAAATGAGGTCAATTTTGTGACCAAATTGAATATGAATGAAATAGATACAACTTTGGTGAAGGAACAATTTCCATTTGAAGCTCAAAGCAAAACTTATTCAAGGTGGAAGAAGTGGTCATTTGACTTAGTACTTAGAAAAAATTCAATTATGTTTGATTTCTCAAACTTCCACCTCAAAATTCATCAATATTCAAGCTTCAAATAGAAAAGTGTGTAACATCAAAGTTGTTCCTCTTGATGTCAACTTTCCAAAAAGTCCAAGATTACTTCATTTGGGCAAGATTTGAGGGAAATGCACATGGTTCCTTTCATATGTTTGTTTTGGCAAGATTTGAATTCAATTGTCCATTTCCTTTAGCATGCTTACATGTTAATGCTGCATGACCCATTGTGCATGAATTGAAGTGTGATAACATCATGAATTGGGCCCAAATCATTTCCCACACATCCATGCACCAAAGTTGCTAAAATCGGAAAAATTTCAAAGTGTGTGAAAAGCAACTTGCTAGGCTATATATACATGACCATTATGATAAGAAGGAGGATCCCTGTTTGCACAAGCTTTGAACCATTGCCTCCCTAATATCCATTAAAGGATAAACTTGAATATTTCACTTGAAATCGAGTTTCAAATCTCCTTCTATTTTGAGATTGAAACTCCAAGAATCCAAGACTCTCTTTGATCCATTTCACTTCCTGCAAGCTTCTAGAGTCCAGCCAAGGCCAATTGGAAGCAAGATAATGTCAGATTCAAGCTACCCGAAGGTGATTTTTTTTCAGAAACTTTGAGCCTTCGATTCTCTCTCAATTCTTCACTATTCTCTTTGATTTTTGGTTGGCTGAAGTCCTACCAATGTAAGAAATAAGATTGCGTTTCTTTGAGGTCAAATCAAAGCAACTCAGATCATGAACCTCAAATTCGAGCTCCTGAGCATTTTTCCTTTAAAACCATGTCCTTACTTTTCATTTTTGTGATGATTTATGGTGGACCAGTCCGGTGAGGTCCACCGGAGAAGATGACCGGAGCTAGGGCTCCGGTGGTGCGTTGGCACCTTCCAAACCATCTGATCCATTTGAAATCTTTTAATATTGGCCTTTGGCTCTGATTACCACGCGTGTGATGCATTGACTTAGGTTCACCATGGAACGTGCGCGCTTGGCCATTAGATCTGCCACCTCAATTAATGAGGGAGATCTGATAGACCTTTTTTTTTTTGAATTTTTTGAATTTCCATTTAATCCATTTATTTTATTTAATTCATAGAAATTTAATTTTTATTCCAAAAAATATGGGACTTTCATCAAAAATCTTTAAATATTTTTCTCTTCCATATTCTGAATTAAAATTATTTTTTGGATTAATTTTGGTATTTTTCATGAATTAAATGTTTTTGAGCATATTTTTAATTGTTTTAAAATACTGATGACTTTCTAAAAATTAAGAATTTTTTTATCTAAGGTCCTTTGACCTTGTTTGACCTAGGATAAATCCCCTGGCCATTTATTTTGTGTTTTGAAGGGATTTGAGGTTTTGTCCAAAATAAAATGTATTTTAACTTATTTTAAATGTGATTTTTAATTGATTAAATGTTTAAAAATATTGTTGAGCCATTTTTATGGTCTTGTGATGTTTGACTTTCTCTTTGGGCCTTGGTCATGGTTGATTTAACTTTTGTTTGATCAAAACCATTGGATTTAGGGGACTGATGAAATGTATATTTCATCTCCCAAAATGTATGGATGGTATTGATCAGATGAATTTCCTCTCATGATCAATTTGTGTTTCTATCTCCCCTTCCCTCTTCATCTTCATCCGTATTCTTCCTCATTCCCTCATTTGGCCGATGAAATCTCTAATGTATAAATGTTAATTGATTCATCAATGACCTTGTGTCAGATGAATCAATACAAGTATGACTAGGATAAATCCTTCTCATTTTCTCTTAGTGTGTGGTATGTTTTAGGAGTGTGGTTGTTTGTACCAAATGTCTAACATCCATTAACACCTATATTTTTATTGCCCAAGCTCAGATAGTTGTGACTTCTACATAAGTCCAATTACGATTGCTTAACATAGAACTAAATTTGACCCTCAAAGCATAACATTCTAGTAAATGAGATTGTAAGTCTCCCATTCTTCATGGCATTATGTGGGGACTTGACCTTTTTTCCTTTCATAAGAGCTAATGGCATGCTTGTTGAATTATCCAAGTTGGAGCCCTTCTCATGGAAGATGTCTTGGTTCAAGGATTCATACTTGTGAATGAATGGTTGAGTATTCTCCAAAGAATGACTTAATCAATTAAAACTCAACACTAACATTTAACTAACCATTGACCAACTCTTATTCATTATGCTTTTACTTTCAAGTCATTTATTTTATGCAATTAAAATTTCAGTCATTTATCATTCATTGCCATTTACATTTCATATAACTTGTTTATGTTTCAAGTCCTTTTCACTTTGCTCATTTGAGCCATATCTTGTGATTGTATATATTGTTTGTTTGCCTTTGTTTTTGTTTGTGGTCTTAGGACCTTAAAACACCTAATAACAATAAAAACCCTAAAAAACATTTGTTGGACTGATGAGACTTGATTTGACTTTTTGGACTTAGAACTAGGCAACTTTCCACGTGCTAAAGGACTTGGCCAATGTAAACATCTGAGACTAAACTATCTTTGACCGTAACTTTCATCTGATGCAAGACCTTAGATCTCTTTGATTCATATGCTACATTTTCTTTGTGCTTAATTGTTATTTTGTTGTGGTCTATGTCTGATGTTTTTGTTCTGAGTTGATCAAGGAATACTTCATCTGTTACATTGAAAGACACCGAAGACTGCTAGTTATTGGAATGCTTGTTTGGATTTGGCTATCTTTATTTGATGCATTGATCTTCATGATGCTTGGATATTGCTCATTGCTTATTGCTTATTGCTTGATCAAAGTCCAAAGGAAAATGAGTTTCTATATGACATTCTTGTCTGTTGGATTGCATCCCATTGGTCAGATCTTTTCAACTCTTAACTTTTAAGTTTTTGTTAGGATAGTCTCTTCATCTTCTCCCACTTCTTTAAATTCAAAATCTATCTCTCTTATCAAAAACTTTATTTGCTTTTGATTTCAAACTTAGACGTGTTTTAATGATTAGAAACTTTGGCCTTATACCATTGAATTTTTAAACTTCTTTTCTTAAATCAAACTTGTAAATAATAATAACCATATTGACCTTAAATTTCAAAAGACAAAAAGAGTTGACAACCCCATTCAAAACTTTGGTCTTTTGTGCCCTCCTCTTAAAATCTTTGTTAAAATCAACTCACCAACTTATTTGAAATTTTTACCATGAACTACAGGATTTTGATCCCTTATTTTTATGTTGGTACGTAGGCATAAGACCGGAGGTTTTGTCAAACACAAAAATATAATCAATGAATTCTTTTCTCATCCCCACACTCTATATTTTATCAAACATCATTTATACCCTAAAATATATGCACACAAAAAAGGGCTCCCTAGGAGTACCTAGGACACTTTGGGTGCTAACACCTTTCCTCTGTGTAACCAACCCCCTTACCTGTAATCTCTGACATTTAATTAGTTTTGATTTGAAAATTTCTTATCTTTGGGTTGTGTTCGTATTTTTCCATTTTCCTTTGAAAATAATAAAAGCGCGGTGTCAACTCTGGTTTTATTGACGTCAAGTTTATCCATAGCTTGATGGTCATGAATTTACCGCTATAGTTATGTACTGAAGCGAGAGATAATTTCGTTTATATATAAAAATATAACACCTTTCACCACGGTTGATAATACGAACCGTGATGAAATGATTGCACCTTATACCGCAGTTGATTATAAGAATCGTGGTGATATATAAGATCAAACCTATTATGTCTCGATAAATAAAAAATTGTTGGTGTTAGGATTCAAATCCTTTCACTCTAAATATATTTCTCTACGATTGTTAACTATGATCATAGTGAAATGTCTTCTAGTAAATATTAAAAAAAAAACATTCAAAAAATGTTATTATCACAATTTACCGGATGACTGTTGGAATCTTATATTACGAAATGTCTTTTGTAGCAGTGAATTGGATAAAGGTAAATATTTGATGTCATGACATGATATATCTTTGTTATCGGATTTAAATGTTAAAAAGTTGGAGAAAGTCATGCCATTGTATTGAACTGATAAATAAAAATAAGAATGAAAGTTACACTGAAAAGACAATAATTGTTACTACCATCTGAAGAATTGTTCTATCATAGTCCACGCAACAAAATATATACTCTTTTCTTGGACTAAACTTTAAAGAACAAATAGGATTGACAAATTAAGTGGGTTGGATTCTCTTTAGTTTAATTAAGATATAACTTTTACAAAACTACAAATACACAAAATTTTAGATATCCGTAAAAAAATAGATCCAAACATTAAGTATATGAAAGTAACTTATTTTTTATGATACTCACTATCATAGCAACCCCATTTATTTCCCAAGTAAATGACAGATTATACTGGGGTTGATAAGAAAATCTAAATACACAAAAACAATGTAAAACACCTAAGCCTCCAAGTGCTATACAAAACCAAATAACTTTCTTTACCATTCCACATTATAATCATCACCTTGGGTATAACTAGGACAAATGTATATGCTATAATCATGACATGAATTATTACAACTATTTTACATTGGAGATTAACAAGTTTGCATTGAAGATAAACAAAGCTTATTTTTCACTCCATTATTTTCATGGCCTTTGCTTGAGGCCAAAGAAGGAAGGTTTTGTTTCTTTTCTATATTTGGAAAATCATGCGGGGATTCAATATCATTAGAAAAATTACTTGTCCATAAATAGAAACTTCTAATTCACTCTTATCATTTCATGTTTTCTACTTTGAAACACTTTTTTGACGTGGCTTTTTATCATTCGAGGATTCCTTATTCTATCAAAATTGTAGTAAAGCAATATAATGAACGTGAGTCCTTTTTGTTAACTTGTAGCCCCCCAACAAGAAGCTAAGGTAGTGATTGTTTTTTGTTATCAACATGTATTGCTTCACCAAGAAATACATCATAACCTATCATAGCATTAAGTCCATATCTTTTTGGGTTTTTATAAATGAAAAATGTTAGTACATATTAGTGATATGAAGACACGTTTAATTGATTTTTTTAAAATGGAAAATTTAATTGATTGTATACAGTAAATAAAACGTGATATTGATATTTAATTTATCTTAAATTGTTGGTTTAAAGTAAAATTGGTCATAAATATTGAATTGACACATTTATACTAACTAATTAAATGGTTAAGAAAATTCAGTTGGTAAAAATGTATAGGGACATCAGATATAGAAGCACGAGTCGGAATTCACGACATTTTATTTATTGATCTTTAATAATGGAGGCTCCAACCATTAAGCTATTTAAAAAATAAAATAAATTGATCGGAACTTTAGAAAATTAATTAGACAAATTAGTTTTAAATAGTATCAATTTATAAGACTCAGTTTAAAAAGTGATTGTAATGAACACTAAGATCGCGTTTATGTTCATATCTTCTGAAGTCTGTTAAAATGATTCTGACGCTCCCTATAATTTTAAATATGCACTAATCTCTCTTAAGCTAATTTATATCAATGAAAATATTTAGAGAAAGGTAAAAAAAACACAGATAAATATAATTTAAATATATATATATATATATATATATATATATATATATATATTATATATATATATATAATATATATATATATATATATATATATATATATAATATATATATATATATGGTTTTTGTCTACACTTAAAACTAAAGAGAATGCCGATGTCATTTTATTAGATTTCATAGAAGGTTATTATATATTTTAAAACTATAAAGGGTGTTAGTGCCATTTTAATAGATCTCAAGAAGAAGCCGAGTGTAAATTCCCCTTAATATAAACATGGGCAATTTCTTAACCTAACATAAATATGTCCATGGACACATTAGTATAAGGGATGATGTGAAACAAAAACTTCACATAAT